>NC_079154.1:132891505-133548172 GCF_947563725.1 Argiope bruennichi | reverse complement strand
TATTTAGGCAATATATATTACAAGAAAATACAAATAATTACTATCATCCTTTATAGAAGAGATCAAATAATTTGCCTCTTTATAAAAATGTTTCTTAGAAAATGTATAAAATTCTATTCCTATCTATTTCTGATTTCACTGCTTTTTTTAATGGCTCAATGGATATATTTATATGTCTTTACATCATAGTCCTGATTCATTCATAACCATTGTAATGATAAAGTATGTTTATATGATGCTAAGCTTTGGTTGTACACTATTTCCTTCCTTTTCTAAAATTCATACATTTTTTGTTCTCAGTCAATTGAAATTAAAAAACCTACAATGTTTTTTCTCCAACAACAAATGGTTTCCTATAATGGTGGGAACCTTATACTAGAAATAGGGAAATGGAATGGAAATTCTATTTCTCTATTCTATTTCCTAGAAATAGAATAGGATTCTTTCTTTTCAAACTATTTTCAAATAAAGGATGCAAGAAGGATAGAATATCCTAAGATTTAGAGTGGATTCAACAGACTGTTCTGTTTAAAAAGCACATCATTCTTCAATTTCTGTCTCTAAGCATATACATTTCTTTTTTTGCACTGTTGTTCTGTTTCTTAAAAACCAAAAATGTCTTGAAAGCATTATGAAAGTATTTAACCAGGATAAAAGTTATAGGAAAAGTTAAAAATACATATCAAATGAGATTTAACATCACATTTATTTGGTTTTAATGTAAAACAATCCAATTTGCGATATTAAAGTATAAATAATGGTAACAGGGAATAATCACAGGTAATAATCACATAATGCATTACAGAAAAAATTATTTGAAATTCAGATTGTTTTTAATTTTATGCTTTTAATTTTAGATAAATCGTCTTGCAATAGAATATGAACTCTTGAAAAATAAAAGTATTGCAATTTTATACTAATTAACTAATTTAATCAATTTATCTCTTTATATAAAACTGCTTAGCTCTGTAAATTATTACAAAATGCTTCCAACATTATACCATTAATATGACCACTGCAGGTAGCTAGCATTAATAAAGTCAATTTAGTCATGTTAATCAAGTTTGATGAACTAAATTTTATCAGTACAAAAGAAAGTATTATTTTAAATTATACTTGTAAAGTAACAATAGAACAATCCAACTGGTTAGAAATACTTCAAAGTGGGAAAATTGGTCCACTTGTTGTCCTTCTTTCACCTTCCTATTTTTCCTAAAATAGATAGTGGTTGAGGGCAATCAACCACTAGTAATGTTATCTAGTGATCACACGTTTTCCAATGAAATAAAACTTTTTACATATGCTGTTGAGGGGGAGCCCTATCAATCCCCCCCCACAAAGAAGTACAGTGCAAAAGTGTTTTTCAAATTTTTCTACAAATATGGAGGGTGCGCTTTAAGACAAGTCACCATTAATACCATATGAAAGAGCCCTTATAAAAACACACACTTGATAAAATTGGACTAGTTGTTGAGGTTGGGTAACTAATTTTTTGGTCTCAATTATTTATAAAAAAAGTTTAGTCAAAAGTCAAAATTTATGTAACAAAAGTTCTAATAATAAAAGGCATTATTTACAACTCTAATTCCTACAATCAGATTAGTTAAAAAAAATAATTCACCATCTCTATTAATAAAAAAGAATGTGCATTTGTGTATGTGTCGGTGCTCTGTTAGCTAGATTCTTGTCTAGAGTTACCAGATTTGATGCAAATATATTTTGGAAGGTAAGAATGTGCATTTCAGTAGCTATTTTTTTTAAATATATTACAAATTTATCAAAATGTTTGTCTTTTCCTAAGACAACTTCCAAAAACATTAGCCCTCCCCCCTCAAAAAAGATTTTTTAAACTATTTTAAAATGCAATATATATGTTACCAGCAATTACAATTTACTTTATGCCCTAAGAACTAACTTAGAAGATATTCCTGACTATGAAATTCTTCTCCAGTCAGTTACTAAGTCCAGAAGAAGAAGACAAGAATTCGTCAAATATATGTGTAAAAAAAAGTGGCAAAATATAAAATGCTTTTGAGTGAAAAACGTAATTCAAATGTCATTCAAGCCTACCATTTTGCAACAAGTAGGTAACTTTTAATTTTTAAAATTTTTTATATGAAAATTAATTTTCTTAGTAAGCAAAGCATAGATTTTGTTTTGTACAACTTTTATTTTTCTTTACATATTTTGAATAAATTTTGTAATGACACTCATCATTTTTTCAGAATAACATTTGTATTTTTGAGGAATACACATCATTTATATAATAGCATTATCAGAGCCTTTATTAATAGTTTCGCCTAAATAGTATTTGTCATTCTATAGAATGGCATTATTTACGATGCCTGAGGAATGTATGTAAAAATTTTCATACTTCATTCTTTGTCTAAAAACTTCTGGCATTATATACAATGTCTAGGCATTCTAAAAAATGTCGGTGTTTCACACTCTGCTGGTAACATATATATATATCCTTTAATGAATCACCATATTTGTCATGCAATTTTTTCTGAATTCTGACAATCTTTTAAAAATATTTTTAATATAAAATCCAAATATAATTTTCAGTATTGGTATAAAATTAAAGAATTATTTATATTACTGTGAAAAACAGTGTGCAAGCTGAAGAGATATTTCCTAATAACTATATTTATACTGGATGGAACTTGATTCCATCTGCAAATTTTATGTACATAATAAGCAGAACAGGTGATACATTATTAAAGCAATACAAGTTTAGTGTCAAACAATATTTGAATCTTAAAATTACTTTCTTGAGAAAATGATGAACAACAAAAAACGATTTAATGAAAAATAGTAAATATAGACACTATTCCCAGGAAGAAATTTAATTCATCAGTTATAGTTATTTATCATTATTATATGATATTACACATAATAGATTTAATAATTCCTCACTTTCATATCAGCAATGGATTCTACTTTCTTCTGACTCTTTGTCTTTTTCTGAAAGTCATCCATTAACTCTTTAATTTTCACACCAATCTCACCAAAATTAGAGTACATATTCTGAAAATAATTCAAATGGTATATATTTTTAAAAAATGAACTTAAATAGTCAGTTTGGTTATCATTATGAGACTGACAATACATATTTTTCTATTGATAGTTTCGACAAAAAAAAAAAAAAAAAGTAAAATATAGGAGTTTTTAAGATTTCTAATGCCTGCTTCAGATAATAATAAATATAATGATTAAATGCACTTCAAATACTTATAACTTCAAAATAAAAATGAAGATTTCAAATCAAAATTTTTAAAATGTCATAAAATTTGAAGATACTGAAAGTGATCAATATAATTAATAGAAAATAAATGTAAGATACTTTAATGTGATTAAAAAAAACTTTAAAAATTACATTTTATGCTGTTATTCAAAATTTATATAAGGTATAAGAATTAAATATTATTAGATTCTAAATTTCTGCATAATGGTAAACATTCAGTGTCATTTTTTATAGTATTCAGTAAAAGTTGTTTATTTTTAAACAAATTTTTTTTCAAAATAATAGTTTCAGAATATAAACACCAATTTTTTACACAAATGAATACAGCCAGTAAAAGTATACATAGGTTTTGTTTATTACAAATATTTTTAAAGACAATATTTTTTCTTAATATGCATGCTTTGTTCTGAAAGTTAACAATTATTCTATCAAATTTCAATATTTGTAAGTTACATTGAAGAATACATGCATATACAAAAACACATGCAATTATGTTTAGTTCTATATTAAATTAAGACAGAGTTAAAAAAAAAAAATAAGTACCATAGTATTATTATAAGAATAAATTTACTTTCCAATTACAAATACTTCTATTAACTTCAGTCATTAATTTATGATTCAATTTAATAAAAATAAATTAAAAAATTTTTATAAGCATATCATTAAAAAGAACATTTTCCATTTTAATTTTTCTACTTCATAGTCTTGAATTTATGATTCATTATTATATATATTACAGGATCTTTAAATCAATTTTTTTTAAATCATCAAATAACTGATAATTAAATTCTAAAATCATTAAAATAGCATAGTGTTATTGAAAAAAACAAATATATACAAAATTTGTGGCCTTCTATACAACCAAAAGTTAGTAAAACTCTTATTGCAAAATTTTATTTTTAAAAACATTGAACAAGTTTTAAGACCAAAATAAATATATTAATTTTTTTAAAAAATGATTTTTTGCTCCCTTACAGCAGCATAGAATTCATCATGATCAGGTGAAAGAACAACTTCATGAAGTTCTTTGCTGATTCCTGGCACATTGGTTAAATTTACTCTGTTGTTGTTAATGGTGAGCAACTCATGAACCATAGCTTGATAGGTCCACTGTAAGAATAAGTAAATAAAATGATTAAAGAATAGAATAATTCAGAATTGCACACAACAATTTTTTTTACAAAAGCATGTAAATTCATATAAATCTTTCCTAGCATCAATTCACTGAATAATTTCAATGGGAAAGTTATATCCTTAGTTTCTGTTTTTGGTCAGCCTTATCAAAAAATTGGAAAATCATAATACACTTTTTTAATGTTTAATTAAGTGTTTGTTATTGATGGAGATTTTCCTTCAATTACATATGACGAAATCAATGAATTAAATGAATATTTCCTTTATTACATACCCAAAATAATCCTATTGTTTCAAGATCATAATCAATATGTATAAACTCCAGTATATTATTTATTATCCCATCTTCACACAATCAGTATCAATGAATATGCCTCAAAAGGCCAGGTTTGTTCCAATTGACAAACTGGTTAACTTAGTTAATTAACTACTAACACAAAAGTTTTACAGTTATGTATAATTTTTTTTAAATTGATTTATCATCGTGAAATTAATCTTGCAATAAAATTTTATGGAATTCTGATAATAAATTTAATGTTTATAAGTTTTTGAATGATTTTTCCGATGTTAAATAAGTTTTAAGAACATTAAGCAATATCTCGGAAACTATGATATATTTCTAGAAAAAAAATGTCCACTCATTAAAAGACAATTATCTTATCTCATAAAGTCATGAAATAAATGCATAAATAACAGACATTTAATATTTGTTAAGAATTTTTAAGTGTGAATCTGGAAAAAAGTGAATTGTAACGTAGGAAAATTTTTTATATTAATAAGAACCAACATTAATTTTACACCAAAGCTGACATGAAAGGTCGTCTTGAATGCACCAGCTGTTGCATAACTGAAAAAATATCTGTCACTCTGTCTTACAGACAGTATGCCAGTTTAGCAGACAAAGAGACTTCCTTTAAACTGCTTTTGCTCACAATGTAATTAAAATAAATAATTTTGATGCAAAGATCATATAAAACATTTCATCCTTCTAACATGCCCAATTTTTGAGTTAACACACTCACATATAAATGAATGTAATTCAAATATGCTTTTTTATTCAGACTCCTAGCGGTATGAAATGTGAAAATTTGCTAAAATTTAGTGGTCGATTCATTTGAAGACAGTTATTTGTACTATATAAGCTATATATAAAAAATATTTATTTAAAATATTGTTTCAACATAATAAACATTATCCTCAATCAGTTCGTTAACCAGATAAGTTGAATTTCATTCCTGTAATTAATTTCCACTTCCATAATATTTTTGTAATTTGAATTTTATTATTAAAGTGCTATTAGAAAAATCAAAATATTTAACATTTGTTCAGAGTATTGAAATAATTAAAATACTGTAGAATTCTATATGTTTTAACGAATTTGCATCTTACTGATCAGGAAGAATTTCTTAAAAAAGTAATAGAAATAAATCAATATTTTATTTAAATATTCAATTCAATATATTGTTTTTATTTAAAACAATAAAATATTTATAAATTCAAAAAATATTCCCATTTTAAGAATTTTGTTTATTATTAGTGTTAACAAGAAATCATTAATCATGTTTATTATTCTTCAGAAATTTTTGTGAATAAACTTTTTTTTTTTTTTTTTTTTTTTTTTAGCTATTAACAAGTTGGATTTACTTAAAATATGTACAACTCTAAGTTTGCTGTTTGTAGGCAGAATTTTCAGCAAATAAAATTAAATATATCTTAAGATCTACAGTGAATTTCAGAATAAAATTTGATACACATATATAAAAGGCTGATCTAATTAAATTATTGAAAAAATCTTGGACTTCATAATGGAAAAATTTTGAAATAATAAATCTTAAAATTCGAAATTAAACATCTTATCAATTGATACAAATCTTGCCATTCAAGGCATCTCCAAAGACATCAATTTTGTGAAAATGCGATAGTAAATAACAAAGTTACAAAGTGCCCCATTTTTTTGTAGACAATTTTCTAAGAAGGCAAGTAGGTTGAATTCAACTAATGAATGAAAGAAAGAAATTTAGAAGTAGATTAACTGACTTTGACATATGATGGATAAATTTCCAGAAAAAGAAATAAAATTGAATCAAATGAAAAAGGAAAAATTTAAATGCATTTTGCTTTGCTGCCTTTTTAGAACAATTAAATAAAAAAATTTCAATAAAAGAATTATCATTTAAACATAAAAACAATACATAAATTATTATTGCAATAAAACATATTTAACATCTGATTTTTTTTTTTTCTTTTTAACATTTTAACATTTTTTTGTCTTATTTAAAGCATAGAGAGCTTTATAAATTGTATACAGATATATAATACTTTTAAATACATTAATTCTATTTTCTTTGTAGGTTTTTATTAAATATAATATTTGCTATGACTATCAGAAATTTTTGTATAAAATTCATGTAAAGATTTCACATTAGATCTAAACTTGTAGATAACGCCAAGTTCTACAATTATTTCTAGCATACATATTTTTAAAACAAAGAAAAGTGAAATGATAAAGAAACATTAAATTTCAACAAAATATGACAGTCAAAATAATATATTCCTATCCATAATAAAGGCAAATGTGTGTGCATATGCCTGCATGCAGGTGCAGCATTTTACAGGACAGATTATTTGACCTAGAGTTATCAAATTTGGCACAGATATACTTGAAAAGTTGAGTATAATACCTTGAAGAGCTTTTAAACTTTAATGCATGTAATTAAAAATGCAAAATATACTTGATTGATTATTTTAATTTTTATCCTACATAGGCATGATATTTATAGAACAGAATATTAAAGTCACTGAATTGAAGTTTTTTTAAAATATTTGATTATAATGAAATATATCTTAGTACAAATATATATTTTACATGATGCTCATAGCAGGAATATAAAAATAATCAGATTATATATTTTTTTTTAAATTTCTCAGATTTGAAAATTAGTGGGGTTAAAGAAGGGGGGGGGAAAGAGTAATGGCTTTATAGAATTCCCCTTTAAAAACTGAAGTTAATCTACCTGGTTTAGAAGTGGTGTGACCACATCAATTTTTCTATCCAGAATGAGCAGAAGAGGAGGAAGATCTGGTCGCCGAAAATCAAACAGGGCATTCTCTTTTGATATGGTTTGCTGCAAAAGCACAGTACATGACTACACAGTACCTTTAGTAATTTTATTTAAGTATAGAAATTACAACTTTAATGTGATATTCATTTTGTACAAGTATATAACACTAAAATTAATTCACAGTAACAGAAATTTAAATTAATTCACAAGAATAACTGAATAAACATTGAAATAGAAGTATAATGCAACACACTCTGACAGACTCAGCCAACTTGCGAGCACACTCTGATGAATCTTGGTACCGAATGACAGGAACCTTTTTCAAAGCCAGTAAAACAGAGATGATACCTTGAACAGATCTCTGCAACTGATTGTGGTTCCAAGATCGACTCTGCAATAGAACGTATTAAACATAAGATGTAAATGTAATATCATATTTAATACAATATAATAATTTCAAGTTTTAAAAGCAGCATTTTTTTGCTAAAAAATAATGAAATTTGTAAAAATGTAATGTATGCATAAATATGTAACAAAATATAAATTAGGGAAGAAAAGAACACACTTTCTAATATTATTTATTCTACCATAATCATATTCTACCATAATCATAAACTACTATCACAACTAATTATGTAGAGCCTTTCTTTCCACAAAAAAGTCACAATGAAAGAACTAAGTTATAGTTTCAAATGATAAAACATCTGTTATATAACAATAATCTCACACAAAGCCTAATCTACTGTCAAACAGACTTCACAAAATCACATAATCCACGGTATAGCATCTGTTCTAAATACAAGCTAAATGTTTAACCATATAATGAAAGAATATTTCCTTCCAGATATTTAGAAATATATATTTGCATTTCCAGTACCACAGGATTCACAGAATTACTGACTGGTTGCTCTAACCAGGTGCATGTGCAAACTTTTTGAATAGATAAAGAAAGCATGCTTAGCAAACAATCATGAAAAAAATTAATATATATCTACCCTTTCTAGAACGGATTTTCGAAGATGCTGTGAAGGTAAAGATATTGTCTATAACTTTAATGATTCTGATTTTTCACCTGCAATAATTTTAGGAGATAATGAATCAAATGCATCTGAAACTCAATTAGATTATTTTTTCAAAAGATTTTTAGGATATATTGGACAAGGTAGTAAATTTAAAAGAATTTAAACCCCCAAATAATTTTTAAAGAATCTCAGAATTTACCCATAAGGGAAAATTGATTCAATGCGATGAATTAAACCTTTAAAAGCCCAAGATGTTTATGAGATAATTCCAAGACCAAAATTAAAACTGTGTTAAGAAATAAATGAATATTTACACTTAAAGGTTGTCCAAATTGTCACATTTGATGAGTAATTGTTTGAGAAAAAATTCCTAATCTAATGTTATAAGGAAACTATATGTCTTAATTAGACACAGACTGGAGAAAATAAAAAAAATCTGGAAATTTTGAAAAATAAAATATTCCAGAACACAATTACCCCTACAAATAATTATTACGAAATTCTTACTTGGTAACATGGCGAAACATTTAAGGAAAACAAATGAGGAGCCACTGGAACAAAATCACCATAAAATTCCTAAAAAAAAAGTAATATAATTGTAGTTTATATGAAAAAAAAATTTTATAAAAATATTGGCATATACTATAATAAATAATAAAAACAAAACTCAGAAAAAATAGTTTTGTTAAAGAAACAGAACAAGTATCAATGTTTCTCAATACCAAAAATTGGTGATTATTTCATTAAAAAGCTCTAAGAAACTTTTTTTTTTTTGAGGGGGGTGGGCTCAAAAATAAAAGAAAGAATAACATAATATTTAATAATCCTCTTAACCTAACATTCAATAATGTATCATATGAAAATAATAAAGAAGATGATGAAAAGAGTACTTTATAAATTTGAAATATCATTAACTAGCAAATTATTTCATACATGCATAAATTAACATAAATTAATATTAAAAGAAAATTTTTTTAGAATAATCACTTTCGGAAACCAGCTATTTTGTGAGGAATACTGATTATGTTTAGTTTCTAGTAAAATTTTATGCTTTAATTTGATATGCAAAATTACCCCAATAAAACAATTTGATGCACAGATTTTAATAGACATTTTAGATCTGTTATTTCAATGGTCTTATACCTGTTTAATACAATTTCTTAATGGGATCAAATCCTATGGCATCACAGATCTATTAAAAACATAGTTTGGATAATTTACCTTTTAACTGTAAATTATCTTTTGCAATATAGTAGCTCCCTTTTCTTATTTCTCAAATAAATAGTGGAAAAAAAATAGAAACAATTTTTCTTATTTTTATGTAATGGAAGTAATTTAAAATCTGATGAAAATGGTTTGAATTTTATTGAAACAATGAAATGTATTATTGAAAATTATATAGAAAAAATATTTTTATTAAAACTGTCCAAAACTGCATAACTTATTTAAAGTAATCAGAGGAGTAATTTTCTTTTTACTTTCAAAATGATGTAAAACTATTTTAGTGCCATAATACATTTGGAAGTTATCACCCCCCCACCCCCCAAAAAAGCCAAAATCTGGTTAACATTTAATTAAAATTTCAACAGGCAAAAACCACTGTGAGGTGCATAAAGCAATCTTCTTAAGTAAATTTAAGCCAAATTTATTAGCTTGAAGTTAAATGATTTGGCCAGATTGACTCATTATGCTCATTTTCCTTTGTTATAGCAGAGAAATACACAACATTAAACTTTCTACAACAATAATAGAATCGTATGGCTGTTAGTACAATGACAACTTACTAGTTAGTAAACTGTATCAGAAATTTGCCCAAAATTATAAGAATCTTACAAGTTAAATTCTACAACCTTAAACTTTTTCCAAATGTTTCCTTCTGTGTAACACATACTTAAATGGAACTCTAAAGATTTAAATGAGATTAAAAATATTTTCCAAATTTACACTTCTATTAAATTTGTTTCTGTCATAATTAAGCTATCTTACTTATTATTTTAAGTTATTCTAATTAAGCTATATCATTTTATAAGTATATTTTCATTATCTATAAACTGTTAAACTTAATCTTTTTCTCTAAGATAACTAGTCATTTATTTAAATATGAAAAATAGATGCTTCAATTTTAACCTCTTCTTTACCCAGGAGCAAAGGCAGAAATCAATTTTGGATAATTAATTACTGCACAAAATACAATAAAATTACTGTTTATATTTTTTCCATTTTAAATTACAATTTGAGTGAACTGTATGTTATCAAACAGTGATTTGATCATTGTTCATAAATGATGAAAGTAGCAAACTTGCTTAAAGTAACACATAATCAAAATTAAGATTTCATTCAATAAAAATTTTAATTATTTAGATATTTTTTGAATATATGAATTATTGATAATAAATAAGTATTTTAAAAACATATAACATACAGAATAAAATATTTATTAAAATTATAGATGCAATATTTATGTTAAAGATAAATATCCATTGCATGCATTTAAATAATATGTGCAATTTAACTCACTTGAATTTCTCTGACTGATTCAGTCTCATCAGCCTCAGCCAAGATTTTGATATCACTTTTACTAACAATGTTGCTGAAATCTGCAAAAGTATAACAAAATCAAGAGATAACAGGATGCATTTGATATATAGAAGAATAACATTGAATTTCTAAATTAAGCCAGAAAATTATGATTAAACAATTTTAATTAATATGTATGATTATCATTTTCAATATTATAGCAAAAAATATAAACATTTTCATGGTTATTAAATGCAAATATTTTAATATTCATAAAAAATGCATAGCTTTTAATGCTTGAACAGATCTTTTGCATCATATTTTCACTTTTATAAACAAATTCTTTAAATATGATTGGAAAGAAAAGCATTTGTTGTTCAAAATAAATATACCATTTTATAAAGTAGGAAATAATGATTTTAAAAACACTTTAAGCCAGGAAGTTAATTAAAATTAATTTATTTTACAATTAATTATTAGGACACATGTTTTAACAATATTATATCACACTATTTGGAATGCAAATATTTTCATACTTCTTACTAAGAGAAAAAAAAATGCTTATTTAATTGTCATAAGTGCTTTGCCTTATATCAAAGAATATATTTCATATTAATCAAATGTACTGCTGATAGTTAAGTGGTGTAAATGTCATTACATCACTTTGTAAGGACGTAAAAATACATTTAATATCAACACTGAATGAAATATCAGTATATAATATTCTTTAAGTAAGAAAAATTTTCTAATTAAATGTTATAGTATACATAAAATATTTTAGTTCCATCAAAAAATCTTTAAACCTTGCTGCTTTACAAAAAAATGGTAACTTTGCAAGTGATTTTTAAAAATCATAAAAGGTTAATTGTTTTACAAAAGTTACAAATGGCTTTTAAAGAATGAAATGGAATTTAATTAAGCATAGCTGTCTAAAGACAAATTAATAAGATTATTTAAATATCTATATTATAACTAAATTATCACTTAACTAACACTCACTATATTAACTTTACATAACTATATTATAATTAAAATATGAATGATGACATTAAAAATCAAATTATATTTTCTTTATAAGAGTGCAAAGTTATATAATTTTATTATAATTAACAAAAAATGAACTTTAATTAACTGTCAGAACTGTAATCAGAAATTTTTATTGAATAAATTCTTTTGACAAAAGAATATAGAATAATTCTTTCAATATTCTTTAAATTTTTTTAAAAAAGTATATTCTGCGACGCACATAAGATTACTATACTGAAGAAGTTGATTTTCTGTAGTCATATTTTAAAAAATATGATTGGTTTCAGCAAAAAATGTTTATATTTATTGCAGTTTTATCTTCCATTTTTTTTTAATCATATGGCAACTGTTTTATCCTCTATTTTAAATCATATGGCAACTGACAGCAAATTAAAGAAATATATAGTACAATGAAAAAAATATTTGAGGACTTCTATAATAATATGAATTATGTGATTAAAGATATTTGAAGCTTAAAAATATTTTGCTGAAGAATCTATTAAGAGACTAAGGTACATAAATATTTAATTGAAAATTTAAACAGCATTAGTCCTGATAATCAACTGGTTGCCAAAGGTGGTTAGAAATTAAATAAAATCGTATAAAAATCAGATAATGATTTAAAAGCATTAATTAAAAGTAAATACTTTTAAAAAAGGACATCCCCAATCTTTTAAAATGAATTAAAAATATTAGTATTTAATAATATTTAAAGAATAATATAAAATTTAATTAAATATTGATATAATAAAATGCTTTCAAAGATTTAATTAAATGATACATCTATCTCTTACTCTCTAAAGGATTAGATGTATAATCTAATTTTTTATTTTTAAATCCAATCTCTTATTTTCCAAAGGAGAATAAAAAAATGGATAATGTCAATGCTAACTTTATCAAATGGCAAGTCATAAACCTAAGATTTAAGAATATTTTACTCATATGAGCAAGGATATTATTAGGAGTGTGTGAATTCTATGAAATCACGTAACATTTATAAAAAATATAGGATTAAAAAATAGATGTAAAAATGGAATGTTAAATTATAAGAATTTTTAATATGTATTAAAAACTAAACTATATAAAAATTATCAGCTATTTATATTAAAAAGAAAGATACTCACATATATAATATTGCCCATATCTGGGATACTTCAGTTCACAGGCCAGATTATCTATATTCTCTTTAGTAGGACGAAGGAATGCTATACATTTCAGATGCTTCATAGGTTCAGACCTTGTCATATCTAACCTTTCAAAAAGGAAGACTTCTTTTTGCAGTATTTCAGACTGAGCAAATGCCATACTTACAATACTTGTCTGAGAGAAAGAGAGAGAGAAAAATTAAGGTAACATATAAAAAATAATTTGATATACCAAATTAAATATACCAAAAATAATTTGTATGTGTCAGTTAAAAAAAAAGACAATTTCTCTCTTTTTTTTATTGTTTATTATCTTTCAAAAATACAAATCAATTATCATTGATCATAATGAAGCCATGATAAATTAAATTCTCAAAATACAGATTATTTACAAAGCTTGTACATTTAACATTTTAGAATATTATTTATTTTAATAAGTATTAAAATCTAAAAAGAATTATTATTTTTTTTAAATAAATGTCTATCTTATAACAGAATGAATCTCTAAAGAATCTAAATTATAACTAGCATTAAATTTTCAAATACATAATATTCTTGATTAAAGTTTGCCATCTAAAGATTAAACTTCATTAGACATAAAAATATCAGTAATATCAATAAAGATCAGAGTCATTACTATTAGTGACATGGTGAGAGTAAATATCTAGCATGTATGAGATTTTTTGTGTAACTATCCAAGGATTGGATTAATACCTGGGAACTGTCTATTTTGCAAAAAAACTAGAGAAAAGTCTCTAAAATTTTCTTCCACATATCCCCAAAAAAATTATACATTCTCAGCATAAAAATTACGGGCCTTAAGCAAATCTATGAATAACAGAAGTGCTCAGATTTTTATTTTTTGTTGTTTTGCAGTAGAGCCCTTTGTAGTATAGCAAAGGAGACAGGGAATGCATTTTTGATGCCTTTTTGTTAAAGGATTTAAATTAAAATTTAACACAAAACAACAATTTTAATGCATGATCCCATGTAAGATTTCATTTATCTAAAACTTTGCATGTACATGTAAGTAAATGTAGCAACTAATAGATGATCAGTTCGTAGATAGATTTTGTGCAAAATTTGATATGAATCTATAGTTTAAACTCTGAAACTGAGTAACAAATTTTATCTCTCTAACTTTTCATGTTTTGTGGTTATCATGTTGACTTGTTCGCAGCAGATATATTTCCTAAGAATAGATTTTGTTCAAAACTTGATATAAATAAAAAAACTTGGTTTAAAGACCATACCCGGATTTCGTTCATCTAGCTAAAAACATCTTTGGAATTGTTGTGTTTCAAAGTCAGAAACAATTAGATTATTTTTTTTGGGGGGGAGGGGGTGAATGAAATCTGACATGTAGAAATTAATAAAAGTATTGATGTTGAACCATTTGATATTTCAATACAATACTGCTAAACACTAATATCCATTACAATACTTCTCCTTGTATGCTTCTGATACATGAGAGAGTAAAAAAAAAAAAAAAAGTATTTGTGTAGATAAATTTTTTTTCAAATGAAACATGTACATATATATATATATATTGTTTATAATATTTTGAAATCATTTTTACCAAATTATTAAAAAAAAACATTTGTGGTTAAAATCAATATTGCCATTTTATTGAATCTTACTGTAAAAATTAATGGGATAAGCAATTTCATATATATACAAAATTTAAAAGTTTGTACTGCATCTTTTGGCAGTAAGTAATATTTACTCTTAGAATCGGAAAAGAAACCAAACAGGAAAAAAATGGTTCAAGGCATTTAAGTTTTTCTTTTCTTTTTGGATTGTGTTAAAGACGGTTTGCATTTTAGAATCTAATAAAGTTTAATCATATATTTTAAAATGAATGATCAGCAAATTAATTTGGACATTATTGAACAATCTTAGAAAATATCTAGTTAAATTTTCCAACAACTTTTTTTCCTTAAGAATGGAGAAAAGGTAATTCTCAGTATACTTAAAAGAAGGAAAGAATTTGGTATTAGTCTAATTCATTTCAAAGCAAAGATTTTAAATCAAATGACACAAGAAGTGGATCTGAAACTATCTGACTAACTTGATGGCTTAACTTTATAAATAAAAGTTAGAGAACATTCAGCTGAAGACAGATCTTATTAATTATAGGGTGAAGGATAGGTTATGGGAAAGAGAAATATTATGGGACGGAATAAAGAAAACGAGTCCACAAAGGCGGTGGGGAGAACAGATGTCCAATATGGCAGTAGAAGAATTTGCATGGAACCAATACTATATTTGAAGTGCCTTTGCACTTTTCAGATTATCTATTATACATCTGAAAGAATCTTCAACACTCTCAGTTCAGTTAACAGCAAAAAAAAAAAAAAAAAATGTCCGACTTCTGAAAGAACAGCTAAGCTCTCACATGTATCATAACTGAGGAAATTTTACATGTTAATGAGGCATTAAAATAAAATCTAAATTTAAGAAATTAAGAAAATACCATACAAGAAAAAAATGAATAATTTTTAAGTAAAGAAGTAAAAAACATAGTTTTGATGATTTTTTCAAGAATTCAAGCTTGAAAATATTTTTATTGGATTTAGATTCATTTTAAGCTACATTTATTTTAAGGTTTGAAGAAGAATTATAACTAAATGTAATTTATACCTCTGGTCCAATAATTAATCATTTTAAAACCAAATTAGATTTTCTGGTTCTTGATTTAATTAAATTTTTAAACGGGAAAATATATTAATACTCTTTGCAACTAAAAGGTTGATAATTAAACAATATAATTTATGTAAAATAATTGATACTGTACTTACATTAGTTTAAAATTGTTCATTTATATAAATTTTTTTTTTAAAGTTTAATAAGTTCCTAATTTTTTTTACCTTACCTTACACTCAGCAAATAAATATGAGAGAAATTAGAATTTTTCCCATTTTTAAAATTAATTATTTTTTAATTACTTAAATTTAATTATAATTAATATACAAGTTATTTTTGTGAGTTTTGACAGATTTGGTTCGAATTTTTCTGGCCTTGACGAGAAGCCTTCTACAAAATTCTTCTGTTTTGCCAACTTCTTTAACTTCCTAATCGCGCAGACTTTTCGTTTTTTCTCATGCTTTTCAATATCTAATAATTATAACTTTAAAGATATAATGTGGATATGCTGTATCATATCACTATAGATTTTATATGTAAAGAATTAAATGAAAAATAAATACTGAGTTAAATACCAGCATAAAGCATTTTACTTTAAAAATATATAATTACATATTTTAGTTCATTAATAAAAATCAAATAATTCATATGAAAAGAAAACTGAATACATATTCTAAGTTAACACAAATAATGCAAAATAATTCGCCGTAACTGAAAACTATACGAATGTTTTGCTCGCTTTAAACACCATAAATTATTGCAAAGAAGTAATTTAAAACATAATGGTTATTTCATAAAGTTACATTATATATATATATATATATATATATATATAATAACACAAAACGACTTTAGAATTATGTCCGTTCGCCACAAATGAATTAAAAAAACCTTATGAAATATGGTAATTATGACAATTTTTATTGTAATCTTAAGTTAGTTACTGCTACTTTTGTGACCGTACAAAATTTTAAAACATCAGGTGCGTTTCTGAAGAGTTGGTATGATTTTGACATATTTGGCAGGATAACGGACATTATTTTTAAGTCTCCCCAATAATCATACATAAAATTTCAATAAATTTCATACTGTTTCTTTATCCATCAATAAAACCTTCATTCCCGAACCACAGTCATCTATCATTTTATTTACATACAGTTTGATTGCGGTAGCGGCATTCATTTTAATAACTTTTGTATAATTTCTCTTCTTAACTGCGCCTATACTATAAATAATATTTCTCCGTTATAATTGCTTATAAATATTATTTCTCCGTGAATCACAGCAGTTTCTGTTTTGTCGGTACATTAAGAGTCACTGCTGCCAGATTGAAATACGAAATGATATATAAATAATGGATATTTTTAGCACCAAACGAACATAGTAGTAAACAAATTAAAGTTGTAAAATCAGCCTAAATTGGAATGATTGATATTTTTTAAGATTTGTGCTTCCCGTTTGATCGTCATTACTCAAATTTTCTTGCATTTTTTTTGATGAAAGATGATAAGTAACTGTTGCTTAAATTATTTATTAGGAAAAGAGATGATATGGTCCAAAAACTATTATACATATAAATATGAAGAAATGTAGTGTTCTGTTTTATTTATTTATCTTGTTTTTGAGGCTAAAAAATACCATAAACTCTAATTTCAATCAAATTATTTAGGCTTTGTTTTGAAACTAACACGCCCTATAAATGTCATATGAGCTCTAATAAAAGTACAATTTTCTTTCAGAGCATGCAAGGAATGCTCTCTATATCATCATATCAAAAGTAAAATGCTGTTGCAAATGACATCCCTTTATCAAGCAATTAGAGCTAACCAGAACTGACGTCAGCTGCTTTATTTTCACATTTCACATACTAAGAAAACTTCTTGACGTAACTTTATGTTGTGTATGCCCTGTGATTAAATGTTTTAAATGTCATATACTAGTTTATTCAGTATATTTTTAAATTCATTCAAGACATCCAGTAGATGTGAGTCCAGCAAAATTATTTGAAATTTGAGTAGCATAAAGTTACGCCACAATGCCTTTAATTAGTTTAATTTTACTTAAGAAGAGGAGGACGAAAATTTAATTTTTGCTTATAAAAGAAAAGTTTTCGACCTGAGCATTCTATAAAAACATTCTTTTATTTTCAGAAAAAAAACTGATGATGGATAATTGATGGTAATTAGAAGTTAGCATAATTGATCATAATGAGAACAAAGCATCAATCTTCCGGGAAACTTCAAGATTTTGTCCATAATAGGATCCTATTGTGGATAAAGTCAACATGATCCTTCCACCATCATTTTTTGCTATTTTAAAGTCTGTATATCGATACAGGCGTCATTTATTTAAGCTATATCTATTATCCCACTATATCTAATTATAGAACTGTCTGGGAAGATATTGACCATACGGAAAATTAAGGAATTTTGAAAGATATTAGCCATTTTTTAAATGGAACAGATATTAATCATAAAGAAACATTTATTTAGAACGGCATGAGATTCAAACTCCGATCTTTGATCCGGATATTTCCTTCTTAAACACATTCTACAATTGCAAATGCTTCGGAACAAATCATTCTTCGTAACCACTTCGAAAAAATTATGTTAATATTTTCTGAATATTATATATTAATATTTTAAGAATATATTCTATACATTTTATAATAAAACAAAGTTATTATTATTGATTTAACTAGATATTCCCTCAAATTGAAAGACTGAATTGTTTTTCATTACAAAAATCGGTCATTTTCTTTTGCTAAAGCAATTAATTATCTGTTATTTATAGTAAAAAATTTTTAAACAACATTTATTTTTCCGTTTTGGTATAAATGCGATAAACTGTGCTATTGACTGAATATTGATTGAAATAAATAAATGGCTGAGAAAAATAATGAGCGTCCCAAATTCTCTTTTTATAATTTTTTTTTATAAATTGATTCGATAAAAGTAGATCTAAACAATGAAATTAGTTTAGTTATATTAAAGTTCTGTTTCGAAGTTCTTTTAACCACTTTCAATTCACAAGTGCGAAATTCACAAGTGCGTGTGTCAAAATTGCACACTGTAACTTGCAACGAGGCTACACGAAGTATTCGATATCTTATAGAAATCAGAAAACGATTTATATTTTCTAAATGAATTTATTTTCGGTCTAAGATTTTTCTGCTATAAACTGTGTTCCCGTAAACAATCTCAGTCAACTGGAACGAGCATCATTTTTACTTCTGGGACAATCCATCTTTTCATCGAAAGTGGTTAATCAGTTCGATTTATGAAAACATTTTATTACTGCCGTTCCGTTTTAAAGAAACAATAAGATTATTTTCATACGGACTTAGTAATTTTGAGCCACAGTTAAATAATCAGGACGATATATTCCCTAGTTCTCTTCTTCTTTAAGTTTCCACACCACATCTTCGGGATTTAAACATTGAAAATAAGAGCAGTATTGCACTATGCCAATCCCTTTTTAATGTTTCGAAGCATATTTTACTATTCTTCTATACTCATTTAAATTTAATTGTATAAACTTGATTGCATTGAAATGAGAATTTGGGATTAATATTGTTGTTTTTTTTCATAAGAATAAAATTAAAGAACGATCAGATTAACTAGATTTAACGATTAGAGTAACCTGTTAGAAATGATAGGGGAAATAAATTTTTAAAAATTTCAGTGAAAAATAGGCCGATTTTTGTTGGATTTTTAAATTGAGTTTTGCTCTAAAAATTCGCAACAAAATTTTTTGCTCAGTTTTTAAAAAATGAATATGCCTTGTTATTCAACTATAATTTAAAAAATCCCCCCCCCCCTTTTCTTTGCTGTATGGAACAATGCAGTAATATCAAAACTCGGGAAAAATTGCTTCATGCATGAACTCAAAACAATGAATAAATGATTCATTTTAATATTCCTATATATCGCTAAATAAACATGAAAAATTTTACATTTCTGTTTCTTACAGATTAGTATAATTACTTTCTTGACAAATGCTTATGCGTGAAACTAAGACTATAAATTTATTAACGGTGTTGAAATGAAATTTTATTTTATTCTTAAGCAAACAATAGAAAAGAATTTTTCAAAATACATTCATCACAGCAGTGATGGATTTGAGACTCCGATAGTGTACATTATAAAGCCATTTTTTTCAACAATTGGTCGATATATTGCGAGAAAAGGAATTTATTTCCAAAGATGAGAAGAAAACATTATTGAAACCCCGAAAAACTTACTATAATTATTAATTATCTATTTCGTTTCTTACAAATTAAAGAATTTAATTATTATGATAAATTATGAAAGTAAATTAAGCTTCAAAAATATATATTACTTATTAAAAAACAAATTACTTATTTAGAGTATGGATTTTAAGTTACATCTGATGGAAACTACATCATTGTCGTCTACAATTCTGTTTCCAAAATTCGAAGACAAATTCTGGTTGCCATATTCATTACAACCATTTCATTTTAATCATCAGTAAAAAACAACAACAATAAAAAAAACAAAAAAAGGGAAGTTATTAAATTTAACAAAGGTGAGGTTCGTTGTTTGGAAAATGCGAAGTCCAAGCAACAAGAACCGAAACAAATTTGAATTTCGCCTATAAAGACATCACCTTCTCTTTATTGAATTTGCAACGGTGTGAGCCAATGATATTGCTCAATTTTCTTCCAAACTTGAAATAGGGCAAGGAAGTTGAATATGATTTTGAGGGGCTGGAATCCTCACATTAGCCGTTAACAGGCAATTTGCATTAATTTTGGAAATACTTACAATTTTGACAATTGTTTAGGAAGAAGTACTGTGAGCATTCATATAACTCTTTTGAGATAACTCAATATGAAGTTTATATTTAGACTAGTGACCGCAATTAATTTTTTAAATTTCTATCAGTTGTTTTAGAGAGAGATACCAAGATATTGAATATTTGTGGAACTGCAGGCATGCTCTTAATCTGGAAATCGTCTCTATATTTTTTTCTTGTACTTTAAAATTTTCTTCGATAGTTTTGTTTGCCCTTATCTGTTATCGTATTACCTTCTAAGAAAACGACACGTTTCGTGCCAAAATTTTTTTTATTTTGTATCGGTGATGATGAAGACATCAAAAGTAAATCATTTAGAATATTTACAAGGAAACAAGTTTGTACTCTACAACTTCAACAAATTTATAGATTAAAAATCTCTACCCATCCATCAATTAATTAATCAATCAAATTGAGTTGCGTGCGTTAAGAATGCTAAGTTTTGAAATGTTTTCTTCGTGAATTGTGGTAAAAATCTTACTGAGCTGATAATATACCAAATAAAGCGTATTTCCCTTTATGAATTAGGTTGCTGTTATAATATTTGGAAGGTCATTAATGATATATTTCTAGTAATTAATCGTTTGATTAATATTTGTTTAGTAAACTGGTTTATTTGTTAATATAAAACAACACTGTATTTTGAAAACTGAATTGTAGTTTAAATTTGGGCCCTGGCTAGTTATCTGTGAAATCCCTTGTATTTTGTGACTGTAATTCCCTGCTTCCTTATAAAGGATTGTTTTACCAGATGTTTTTTTTTTTTTCCTTTTTTTTTCTTTTCCTAATGGGTATTTAGTTTATCAAATGAATTCGAACAGTCTGGTGTGATCAAAAGGATCTTATTTCTAAAAATTGAAGTTGGCATTTGAATAATCGTTTTAATAATTCATATTTGTAATATATGCCTTTAAAAAATTATTTTAAAATTGCCTTTAAAAATTAATTTTATTGCCTTTTAAAGCAAAATAAGGAATTTAACTTATTTAATTATCATATTAGTTTGTAATTGATAATTAATTATTGAATCTGATATATATTTTAAAACTTCCTTTAGATTTAAAAGTTTAATTTTGCTTCAACCAATTTAAAATACGGAAAACTTCGATTTCTATAACTGATTTGCAGAATTCTTTGTATATTAGTATAATAATGAATAATTTTGTTTTTGAATATGTTGGTATACTTCTTATTTTGTATGTTTCTTTTTTTTTAATTTGGAAAAAAATTATAAAATGTAATAAGAAGCTAAATTTAATTTGCTCTAACTGTTATCTGAATTATCTGTATTGTGAAGCCGGTTCTTATCGAATATCTTCGCAAATAATAATAATAAAAATAAAGGAGAAAGTGGGATAAGGTTTTAAAATGTGTCACAAAGATGATCAATCTAACGCAATTTATTTTTTTTCCAAATTTTACTGAGCATTTTTTTACTAATTTAAATGCCGATCTAATAAAGCAGTTCTAACACTATAGACATTAATCAGTTAGCACATTTTCATTATTTAAAATAATTAATGCTATATTTTTAGTAGCTTTGTTATATGATTTAGCTATTTATCGAAAATGTAGCATACAAGATTTATTAAGTAATTGTTTATCTTTCTTCTCTAGTGAGCTTCATTATTCAGTGGCGTTTTCATTTAGTCAAGATTTTTTCCTGCTCTGAAAATTATTCAGTTGTATTTTAAATTCCATTCTGTATATGTAAAAAACCCTTTTTATTTTAGATTGTTTGGTGTGACATATTTGTAAAGCATACTCTTAAGTTTTGTGTTCTCTTTTAAAAAATCATTTGGAAATCCAACCATAAAATATGTGCTCTTTAAAGTCATTAACTTCATCTGTGGTACCATATCCAGCATTATATGTCAGGTTTCAAATAGTATTTCTACCAATATTTCTGAATAGATATGCTGTCAAAATCTATTCTTACTTGACAATTAATAAATTTTATTATTTTTTTTATAATGCATTATGCTAGCGAGAATACTTTGAATAGTCAGTAACAAATTTTAATAGTTAATTTTTCTATCAAGCATATAATGTTATGTTATTTCGTTTGTGGATCTTTTATGAGATGAAATCAGACCACAATGGTAAATAGTTTCTATGGCTCATCTGTCTCTTTTGATTTTCATTGGTTTCTCTAAAAATTCTCTGTTATAATTTCCTGATTTCGAAAGCCTATAAGTTAGTTTTTATACTTTGATTTATGGGTTAAAATAGAACTTTACAATAAAAATTGCAAGATATTAAAATTTAAAATTTTACAATAAAAATCACAATGACAATTTTTATTTAAAAGTTAAAATAAAATTAACAATTATAACAATTCAAGTTTTACAATTAAATTAGAATTTTGAAATGAAAAAAGAAAAAAAAAAAAAAAAACCAACTTGACTTTTGGGCAGTTTTAATTCAATTCAATTTCTAGGTGCATTATCAAATATTAGCAAAACTTTAAACAGTTTCTATACTTGAATATCTTTAAGCACTTTTTATTGCTTTGCAAGGTATTGGATAATTCTCTTTTCAGAAGAATTATTTTATTGTTTAAATTATTAGTTTTTTTTTTAATTATTCAGGTATTTCTTTCCTTCTAAACTTCCTAGACTGAAATTATAAATTATAGAGAGACTGTATTGTACTATTGGATTCCTTGAATTTCAAACAGTACTTAAGTAAAATTACCATACCACATTATGCACCTGTACATAATACATGTGTCTATGAAATTTTTTTGTCATTTCAAGATGTTATTCAAAAATAAACTAACAGATTTATTAAAATTATTGTAAAATATGGAACAAAGGATTTTTTTACCGCATTTAACATACTTTTACGTGGCCACCATTAGATACACAAAATACATTAAAACCTCTGCATCATGGATAGTAGGAGAGAGAGATCTTCCATTTGTCAGTGTTTTGTATCCTTGTTTGATAAGATGTATCAAACAAAGATACAGTACAAGTATATTGAAATATTTCATTTGAAGAAAATATTTCTCAAATATACAATTTTTGCCTTGTTTTGAAGAATATCTATTTCATTAGGGATTCATTAATTAGATATTAGAACGCATAAATGCAGTATGGCTTCAAACTTCGAAAACCGTCAAATAATTGGAACAAACTCGATTAACATATATTATTAATTGCATTTTTAATAACTTTTTACATGCTGAACTGGTGATAAAATTTATGCTTTTTTTAGGTGTAATTTAAGACATTTTTGGGGATTTCAGCATTTTTAGAATTGAATTTTATCATTCTCGAGATCAGTTAATTTTCTTTTATGTAATAAATATACAATGTTTTGGATGTCTCGAGTACTTTTTGTACAAATGTATTCATTTTATTGTTGTATTAAGCACACTTATTTTATTTCTTGGTGTATACCTCTAGCACAATTCATAATTTTATGAAGGTCAGATTTTTTTTCCTAAGTTTGTGCCATGTCTGAAAAAAAAGTTATCATCAACCAATTGTGCCTTTTTCAGATTGGTAACTCCAGAACACTTTATTACGGTATTCGCAAGATATAAGTTCTTACTTTTAGGCATATCCTGCACAGTATCGGTGAAAAGGCGAATTATGATTATTACGATGGTATAAAAATATTTTTTGGGAATAGTTTCCTACGAAGTTATTATGGAAGACGAGCAAAATTTTGATTATTTCTTAAGCCTGAAGCTGCTGCTTTCATTAAAATCTGCTCGCAAAGGCTTTACATTTTCTGTCTTCGTCAGACCGATTGACTTAAGTTCGTTTAAAACAACGTTAAATAGTTATTTCAGTGCTTTTAAATTGATATTAAAAGATATATATATATAAAATAAAAGAATCATTTAAAATATAATAGTAGAGTAATTCAAAGTCTAAACGTTGTGCAACAAAGTAGATCCGACAAATCTCCTAATTTTAAAATCATCTGTGTTAAATTTTCTAAAGAATTAATAACATTTGGAAGAAAAACTGTATAGAATTGCAATTGGTATCGTTATAAAGATAAAATTTTTAATTTCACGTTGGTGCAATTGTTTTTCGAATAATTTTCTCCGAAATTTCTGTGAAAAAAGGCAAAATATAGAATGATTTCTCAAAACTTGAAGTGACGACTTTCTACTTCTGTTTCATTTTCCCGTAAGTGTTATACTACTCTAGGCTTCGTTTCAACGATTGATTTATGTTTGCTTTTAGTTCATGCCACAGCACTGCTTTGAAGCAAACGAAAAACCTGGTGAAAAGATATATATATATATATATATATATATATATATATTAAAATAGAAATTTAAGAAACTAAGGGTAAAATTAATTTTAATGCTTTGAAATTTTTATTAATTTAAAAACATTAAAATTAATGATTACAGTTCAAATTTTTGTGCCCAAATGGAATTAATATCCTTGAAATATAAAAATTTTGAATTTTAAAAAGATATTGAAATATTTCTTGTAAGATTATTAGCTCCGAAATTACTGCAAGAAATTAATTTCTAATTAATTGTATATTTAATTAGCTTTTGTTAATATTCTTTCTCTTGCCACACACACAAACACAGCAACAATGATCTTTATTTATATTAAAATTATTATGATTTAAGTATTTCGTTTATTAGATTTCAAATACAATTTTTTGATTATAGTTTTTCAAAGTACCAAAGAAATTGTATAGTTTTTCGTAATAAAGTAATTTAAAATTTTAATTCAAGGATTTAAAAAAATTGTGAATTATAAAATTATCCTTTCCAATTATTTTGTAGCATTTATAGATTACACTTCAATCTGTCATTAAGTCTTCACTTTTTTCCTTGAATAATTTTCCTTTCTCTTCTGGGATAGCCAGAACAATTTTATAACGATAACAAAATTTGTGTCACAGAGCCAGTTGAGTTTAGATGAGAATGTCAAGATCTGGTAGAACTGACACGAAAATTTCTTCCTGGCCTACAATTATTCCTCTACCACTTCATTATCTCTGCTTACATTGTTTCATATTTGTCTTTCCTCCTCCTCCTTTAATTCTTCCTGAGATTTTTTTTAGAACTACCAAAATCGGCTAGTAGATACTTCACATGTAATTGGTTCTCAGAAAAAGTTTTTCAAAATTTTAATTAGATATAATTAAAAATGAAGAGAAATTGTAATATTTTTTCTCAGTAGCTTCAGAACGTATTATCAATCACACACAAAAGAGCATTTTTATACAACTTCATAGAAAAACAAATTAGATTTTCAGTGATATCATTTTAATTTCCTTACTTCTTTTCATTAATTTTAATAAATTAAAATATATGTATATTTTACAACAATAATTTTCATTGGTTTTTTATTTCGTTGTTGTGATTGTACTAAACACAATTTTTGTAAATGTGTTATCATTGCAAGAGCAAGTTATTGAAAATAATTTAAAGACAAACTAATGAAGCATCAAACATTTTCATGCTATGAAATTTCAGACTGGAGATTCGTATCTCCGTAAAAATGCCTACCTTTTTTTTATTTAAAATTGTTCGAAATTAAGATGTTAACTTTCATAAAAGATTTTCTACTCTTTATGTGCATGACGTCATGATTTATACACTGAGTATTTCATTGGTTGTGACGTCATGCATGAATATACACTTTAAAGCCCATGTCTTGTACATAACAGTTTTGGTGAACTTGACTGTAGTCCCCTTTTTTACATATGTAATATATTTACATGTAAAAATGTCCACACATTTACATATAAAAAAAGTATAGAAAATTTAAATACGCAAATCTATCATATTTTGAAAAGCTGCATGCTCCTTAAATTTTTAATGAAAGAAATCTGACATTTTGGATATGGTTGTATCATTTTATATAACTAATAATAATGATATTTTATAGTATATATAAAAAAGGAACCATATAGACGATATTTCTTGATTTCTGTCAAACTGAATGCGCAATGAGAAAATTTTTCTTCTTATTATTATAGCTCATGCCTGAGTGAACTTACCTCACTTGATCATTATAAGAAGGGAGGGGGGGGGGGTCAAAAACGGTATTAGTACAAATTTTGCTATTTACCAAGTAAAAGGTCTGAAAGTTTTTTTTTTAGTTCGTAATGCGAATTAATGCTTCAGTTTTACTTCCAGTATCATGATTAATATTTTCTTACTCGTATTGTGTAAAATGGAATCATTCGTATATTAGATGCCGAATGGAAAGCTATTATATTAAAGGAATAATCAATGCTTATAAAAATGAAGTTAGTAAACTGATTTTATTCGTGAGGGATATAATAGTAGAGAGTCTAAAATACGGCCTAATCTAGTGCCTGTCCCATTTAATATATTTTTTGTGTGGGACAAATAAATTATTTCAATTATGTTGCATAAATAAATCCCTAATTATGTTGCATAAATAAATTATTTTTACCAGCTTTTATGTAACTAGCTTCATATCTATAAATATGACATTTTACGATTTGTCTCTCATGTCTTGCCCTGTAACAACTTTTTTTAATTAACAAATAACTTTTTTTTATATAGGCGACTACCTATGTGTTTTGATTTAAAGAATATAAAAAAAAACCCAAGAAATTAATTTTAGAAGAAATAAACTTTCGTGTGTGAGACTGAAGGTTTTACTTTGGGGTTATAAAGTTGCACAAACAGAATAAAAACTTTTAAGCTACTATTTATTTTAAATAATTCAATTCTGCAATATTTCTTGCGAATTGATGAAACGCGCCAATATATTTGGATCCGTTAATTTTTATTGCATAATAATGAATGAAAACTTGATTCATGAAAATTTTACAGAAACAAATGAGAAGTTACAAAAATATTCGAGTGGTTTTGATGTCAACGTCTTAAGGGCCAGAATTGCATATTCAGCTCACACGCTGAATATGAATATCATTATGTTAAAGGATTTAATTTAAGACACACATTTTGACACTTCTATCATCAAAATTTGATTCATAAAGCTCATGTAAATTTCCTTTAAAATATAAATATATTTTAAATAATTTTATAACAAAATTTCATTACAGTTTACTGTACCTATTTCAAAGCAGATTTCATACTGATCCCGAACTCTTTGGTTAAAAGTGACTTACTTTAAGCCTTCTTAAAATAATGTGCTCCCCTGTAGAAAAGTTACAAAAATATTTAATGGGTGGTTTGATTCGATAATTGTCGATTGATTGTTTGTTCAATTTCAATGGCCAGAAATGATTAAAAAAATTCTTGGAAGGTATAGTACACTCTTGATTTGATTTACCGCAAGTGTTTTTCCCCTGTTTGTTCTGGGCATAAGTTCTTGATTGTCCAAACATTCTTATATAATTCAACAGACGTTAAATACTTGGCCTGCTATACCCGTATAAACAGGAAATCTCTTATCTTCAATTTGAAGCACATAATTCTCGAATAAATAATTTTATACTGTTCGACCAACGGTCACCCGTTCTGTATGGAGGTAATAGTTGTATTGACCGAAGAAGACACATTGGCTAGGAAAGTCCCGTTAATACTGTGGGTAGTACTTGTCAGAATTTCAGTCCTGTTGGCCCAGTCGGGGAAACTATGTAAATTGAAGAGAGCCACTCCTAGAGTCTGTATCATAAAAAGTTCCACTATGCAACACAGAATTTTCAAAATGACACCAGGTTTCATCTGAAAAAAAAAGTAACGGAATTCATTAGCTCATTAAGAGTACTTATAGATGACTGTTTATTTTTTCCATGCAAAAAGGTTTTACGTATATTTTAACTTATTAAACAGAAACTGTCATAAAAAGAAGTAAATTCTTGATACTCTCAAAAGAATTTCAGAGGGCAAGACCAGAATAAGTTCGATGGTCATGAACTGGATCAGAGATTTTACATAGTACACATTTTAAAAATTAGCAGCAATATGACTGTCAATTTCGCAATTACATGCACATACACTAAATACTCTATTAGAACACATACGTCTGAAATTTGCCTCCCCCCCCCTGTACTTCAGTTTGTCAGGAGGAAATCGGAGATTAAATCGTCCTCCTTAAGTCCTGCGTGTTCCAGTTCAAAACACCAATACGCTTTCAAAAAAAAAAAAAAAAGAGTAAATTATCAAAACAATCTATATATATTGTAACTATTCATATAAAATCGATAAAAAATCTTTTTTTTTTACGAAAAATGTATCCTCAAGGAGTAGATAATCAAAGCAAATTACTGTGATGTCATCGATATTAATTAAAAAAAAACTGATGGTACCAGTACGAAATTACAGTACGAAAAAAAAAAATAAAAACATGAAGCATATAACTAACTATGTTTGCTAAAACTGATTAATTTTTCGAAATTCGTAATTTTTGTATTTGAAGCTCATTAAGTTTTTCCAATTTTGTCTAGATTGACTCAAGATTTCCTTATAATCGCCAAACTAGAATTTTTTTGAAACAGATAACTCGCCAATTGTAATAGTTCAGACAATTTCAGTTGCAACCTAATAAAGAAATGAAATTTGAATGCCCCTAAGCGAAATTTTGGTATTTCCTTTTGCTTCTATCCATGATGGCCTCTTTTGGCGAACATTTTGAGAAAATTATATTCATGACAGTTTAGTTTTTATTCAGTTGACCATGATAAGTATTCATATGATAAATACATATGTTAAATTTATTAGAAATCTTCACAGAGTTGATTTCTTAGGAAAAGAAATTAAGCGCACTCCCATTTACTTTTTCTAATTCATGGCAACTGTTTTCAGAGCAATCATGAGACGAAATTGTAGAAAAGTCCATCTCACTACATGCATAATATTTTCCATTATTTAACCCATCTCAAAACATTGTATTGAAAAGAACAAGTCTCTGCTGCATGTTTCTTTTACTAAAGAGGCAGTGGAACTCACCATGTCAAATGTTTTCATATTACTGGCATCGAAAACAATGGCATTGGATGGATTTCCGACGGGTAAAATCATCGCAAAGGAGCATCCAATCGTAACCGGAAGCATCAGAAAAAACGGGTGCACTTTGACAGCTTCCGCCTGAAAAATACACAAATGTTACAAAATGTTGCATTAGTAAACGACTTAAGGGGGGAACGGTGTAAAATTATTATGTTACATTACAAAATACACCGAGCTCATTTAAAATGTCTTAAAGTTAATCTTTTTTTTAAAAAAAAAAAATGAATTTCTGTGTTAAAGAGATGGATCGAGTCAATCAAAACAAGCAGATTTTTCTTTCCTCCTTTAAAGGGTTGGACAGAGCTACTGCATTCATAAATACGTGTTATTCTGAGTCTCGATATCAATGTGTGTTCTATGTAATGCAACAAAACGTTCCAATTTTAGTTGACGTTGCATATCTGTGTTCAGTTTTATGCTGGGCGATCACACATTTGCACATCTTTAATACCGGTATTATGACCACACATCTCTTGGGGTCCTTGAACCAGATATGAAATCTTTCTAATGAATTCCTAGCGAGGATATAATTTTTCTCGTGGGTTAAAGGAAAACAAAACCAAACTGAAATTACAGAAAATTCTTTAGAAATCTGGGAAAAAAAAATTCACAAACTTATGGAATGAAATGCCAATGTGCTTTCATTTTTATAGCCGAAATTCACATATTGTTCTTAACGTTTTTTCTTGTAAATAAACCGCTTTCTCTTTCTTCCGCTTGTTCTGTAATATATTTTAAGTGCAGGGAAACATAAGCACATTTGATACTCAACAGATTGGTATCGAAACCCGTTCTTTGATTTGAGTTAAGTTCAATTTTTTGTTCAAAATGATCACTGAAGCGAAGACTAAGCTACTGAATAGAAAACAAGAAAAAAAAAGAACTTCTGTTTCTCGATTTTTTAATTTACTGTAAGAATTAAGTAATGAAGATCAAGATAATATAAGATATAATATTAAATGCCTGACTGACTCTTTTAACGAATTAACAGTTGTAGGTCACGAAATTCATGATTTACCGATGGATTCAGATTATAATATTATATTTGGAATATGAATAAATTATATATAGATTTACAGAATGGAAACGTTTTTCACAATCATTCTTCATAAATTGCTATTAATGCTTTTTCAAATTTTGCCATCTCAAATTTTTATATTGCTATATCTGAATGGAAGGCAAATGTAGTTAATTTACCCTAGTTACGATAAAACTGGAACCATTTCATGGTGATAATGAAGAATGGCAGTGGGTTTGGAAGCGATTTAAATCACGAATTGATGACAATCTGAATCTTTTCGATATTGAGGAGTTTTTTCACGAGGTTTTTTATAAGACGAACCCAAAAAAAACTAGTTGATGGAAAATAAGTGTAACTCTAAGCACTTGCAATACTATAAAAATATTTTAATTAATAAGTATGATAAAAAGAAAAGAATGATTCAGACTCACCTATTCATTGGAAAATTTGATTCTAAATTTGCATTCCTATAAGTAATTTATATATAAAGTGTAATAGAAGAATATAAGTTTTATGCGCTGTTGGCGAAAATGTTTAGAATCAAGCTGTTTTGATGTCAAAAGTATTAAATATTTTTTTCAATGAAAATTGGTTAAAACTGGTTAATATATGTTAAGAGAGAAAAATCTCGGAACATTCTAAACTTTTGACGTTTCTAATAGGTGAAGTAGAAAGTGATCTAACAATTGAGAACATTCAAAACGATTGATTGTACTTTTTAACCAATTTTTTGATTTAAAACTTTTTATGATATGCAGCAAGTTTAAACTTAAATCCTGAAGGGGGAAAAAGAAACATGAAACATGAAAAAACACCTGTTTTCCTGCTTTGTTATTTGACAGCAATTTTACCAGACAGCCTTTTTTGTAATTTGGTCACAAAATTATAATAATATAAGTGATATTGACGATCGAGTACATAAATTCAAAAATACTAAATGCTGCTTTTTGTGAATTGACAAAGGTCATAACATGAAATCATGTTCTTGAAAAGAAAGAGCTCCTTGTATTATGTGTAAAAGGAAACATCAAGTATCCATTTGTCCTAAGAAAAAGTCTTATCAAACTAAAGTAATTAAAGTAGATGCTAACTTTAACTATGTATATCTTTAAGCAGCTAACATTTGGATCTTCCGTTCAGCAGGGCAAAGAAAATTAATAAGATATATTCAAGATATTGATATCCAGTCAAGGTTTATTCATTCAAATCTTACTAATGCTTTGAAATTAGTTGATTTTAATATTCAAAGTGTCTGAAATATTAATTTAAGCTTATGATAATGAGAATAAGTATATCATGCTCCTACTGATATCAACATTATCTATAAAAGCAACAGCAATAAAAACATCAATTTAGCAGCTCCCGCTGATGATTGCCATCATCCGATTGAATTGTTATTCGCAATGGTATGTATTGGACCATTGTACTGGCTAAGGCACCCTAATATACATCACCATCATTTACATTGGTGTCCCTCACATCTAGTTTGGACTCTTAATGGTAACCATTCCAATACTAATGTTAAAATGAATAGATCAGCGGAGCATTGGGTATTTATCAAAGATTTTAACTATAAGCTGAATCGAATTAAGCAAATCTGGGAAACAATAGTTATTGATAATAAATTAAAAGGTGGAGGGGAGGGCCCTAAAATATCATCGTGAGATGCTGAAAATTTTCAGACCTTTATAGATCCACATGAGATTGAAAATAATACTCGTATGGTCAGTTTAGTAAATTAAAATCACCTAAATTAAAATAGCCAAAGAAATCTGAAAGGATAAGGATCACCCTTTTTCTGATTCCATGCTTCCTAATCTGAGGGAAAACAATCACCAGTTGATGCTGGAGCCCCCATGCAAAATATAGAATGAGGAAAGCTAAAGAAAATGATGGGAGCCTAAAGGAATTCAGTCTAAGAAATCGATTAAACGATCTGAAAAAAAAAAAAAAAACCCTAAACAATCCAAAATAGGAAAAAGTGACGCAATCCTTTTTTTAAGAGACACATCGCTCTAGACAAATGTGGAAACAAGCCATCGTTCTACAACCGATTCTTTGTTGTGATTGTATAACAACTAAGATGCTAAAGGAAAAATGATTGCTACTCTGATACAACTAGTCATATCCATAGAGATAAACCAGGGTTGGAAGAATTAAGAAAGAATGCGTAAATTCTCCGAACGTTCACAGAACGAAATGACAAAGTCTTCGAAAGGCAACGCGCTTCCTACGCAGTAAGAAAATTCTGATCGACGGAATTGATGTTTGCTCTTAACTTTCATTTTTGCAAATATATTTTATAAATAAATCACGTGTTGAATGACAAAAAGATGTAAACTACTTTGTACTCAACAGATGAAGTGATAGGTGAATTTTTTTTCCTATGAAGAAAAATATTTGGAAAGGTTCACGAAACGCTATTGCTCTAAATTTGTTTCCTTCAGCAGTTTAAATGTTGGCTTTTAAAGAAGAGAATATATTGATACAAACTCTGGCAATACTTTTTTGGGGAAATTATCTATTAGTAAAAGTTGTGAGAATCGGATGCACTTTCTAATAGCAATTCGATTCTTGTTAGTAGAAAGTGTTCTTCATTAGTGCTCTACAGTGATGTATCATTTTCTTCAAGACTTTTGGTTGCCATTTTTTTATGCATAGAAGTTTATTATATTTATCTTAAAGCTTCATTTAATTTTTATTTCTTTTTATAGCTCAATGTCTCACATTGCAGTTCATGCCGAAAATTTCATTACTATGAACAAAAAATATTTTTTTAGAAATGTAAATTTAGTCTCGGTTTTGTATATCAATGTGTGTAATAATTTAAAAGTCCTCGAGATACGAAAATAACTGCTGGTTGAAATTTATATTTTTTTGAAAATTTAACCTCTTTTTAAAAGGCAGAATGAGATTACCATTTCGCTGACAACCGGAAGCATGATGGTGGCCATGGACATGTTGCTGATGACTTCTGTGAGGATGGAGGCCATGAAGGTCAAGATGATGCAGATGACCGCGGGGGAGAGGAAATTAAGATAAGACAGCTGAGAACTCAGCCATACGGACAGGTGAGATTTCTGGAAAAGAGATAGGTCACATGGTGAAACATAAAACTTACAAAAATATTCATTAACGCATCGGTGAATGAAACGAAAGTTTAAGGCGTGTGAATGGAATAAATAATTTAGCATGACCTGATTTCATCAATTAAAAGTTCTATTTAATTGGAAGATTTATGCCAAAAAAGTAAATATCTTCATATTCTGAATGCAAGCATCACAGATCTTCAGTATGCTTTACACAGCATACATCAATTCTGAAATGAAATTATAGGCAAACCTTCTATAACACACTTCTGTCGATACTGGCTTTAGTAGCTGTGAACATTTATGATACTGGCCAGGATTTCAAACCAGTGACCTTCGCGATAAAGAAATATGGCTCAACCATAGCGGAAGATGATAATATATTTTTATACATTCAATAATGGAAATATATTTTTATACATTCAATAATTTTTATACATTCAATGTGTGGAAAGCCCGGCACATTCAACAATTATCTTCATTGCTTAATTATTTGCGATATTAAACCCTCCATTGCATGTACAATAAGATTTCAAAATTTGTATTAAAAGCATAATTGTACTGAAACCTACTCATAACGGAAAAATAAACCATGCCATCATATCCTTATCTTCAACATTAGAAGAAAACTCCAGGATGACATGTAAAAACAGTGTAAACAACTTGATCTTCTTTATAAAAATGAAATATATTGCTCTTAAACGGGTTTAAAATGCTTTTTAAATGAATCAAAAATATATAAAAAGTTAGAATAAGAATTAAATTGTATCATTGAAAAAACAATATTTAGAGCTCTAAGATGGTGCAAAAATTATCTTTGTATTGTAATAATTTTGGTAGTTATGATGCAAAAATAGCAAATTTTCTTTTAATTTTTAATTAATAATTTGAATTAAAATTAAGAAAAAACCTTTTAGATGCTCATTTTCATCTTCCAAGGTATATCTGTGCTAAATGTGGTAACTTTAATTCTAACGGTCAGCTGGGAAGAACGTCAACACACACCCATTTAACTCTACTCATAATAGAAATGAATATTTGCGTGTGTTACAGGAAAAACTAGAGTTACCAAACTGATGCACAGATAATTTGAACACTAAAAAAGTGCATCTCGAAACCATTTTTTAAAATTTTAATTAATTAAAAATCAAGTGGAATTTTCCCAATTTTTTTTAATCATAATTTATAAAAATATTGCAACATAAAAATAATTTTTACATTATCAGAAAACTCAAAAAAATATTCGTATGAATGATACCAATTTTTGTACCGTATGATTTTTTTCTACTTTTAATTAAATCTAAAAATATTTTTTGCACATCTTAAGCAATATATTTTATTACAAAATTTAAACTCAAATCTTTCTCATTGTTGCTATTAATATTTCACTCCGACATTTCTTTCATTTGCTGATGATCAAATTACCAAGATTCGGTGTATTTTTCTGTGTTGAATAGCCTTCAGTATAGGGCTTGCATTTAATAAAAGCGTGAGTTCGAATTTTTTGACGAGTACTATACTTTCTGTATATTATATATACGAGAAAGTAAAAAGGGAAGAAAAAAATTTAAAAAACTCTTAAACTCATTTGGACTTATAAAAGCCGGCATGAAATGTTGGATCAGTAATACTAAAAGAAATTAGAATTCATTGCTCAAGTAAAATAGAACAGTGAAATGAGTACTTTAATATATACTTGTATATATTAATATATATTTGAATTCGAGATGATAATTACCTACGGGCTATTTCATTTTGTTTTTAAGTTAGTTATAATGTTTTTTTAAGCAACTAGATGCGTTTAAAACTAACTTTTGTATTTTATATCATAATAAATTTTATTATATTTATAAAACAAGCAATATATATATATATATATATAATTTTTTTTAAGTCAATTCCTTCTTAGGTCAACAAAAAAAAATAAATTATTTTAGTTACTTTTTATTAAATAATTACAATTAATATAAATATGTATATGTATATACATATTCTTATATTCATAATTGTATATTCATATGTATATGTATATACAATTCTGTCACATATATGTACATATGACAGAATTTCAATATTAAGTGGCAAAATAGAGTTTGGCGACAAACTTGGTGACCATTTGACGACGGATTTGGTGACTTTGGCGGCCAAATAGAAATTACTGAACAAATTTAATTAATTAATTAATATTTTTAAAAAAACTCTATTAACATCAATTGTCATCCACTAAAAGTTTAAAAAAATGTATTTGAACTTGAGTGGATGAAAAAAAAGTATTTGATTAACGACTGAAAATTGGAACAAGTTATATATATATAGAGAGAGTGTGAGCTAATAGTAGGAATCGAATTAATGTCGGTTTCGTAGCGCATATCTCTCATCAAATGAGCAAGAAAGTAACTATAATAATTACTCACCGAATAATGATCAATTAGCACTGCTCATATCTATTAAAAACACATGATAGTTTCAATTCGTTTAAACAGAAATTTTGAATGAAGAAAAATATACTATTTTAAATTTATTATTTATTATTGAGTATTGCCGTATTGTAAAAAAAAATAATAAATCGCAGCATTTAATTCTATAGGATTTTCCTACAAGATTAAACTTTGTTGTGAGGAAATTTAGCTTTCGACCAGGTCCGATCCTTTTTCAAATGAAATTACTTTGAATTTTAAATTATGTATATCTATGCCATCAATAAATTAATCTACTTAACAAATATTACTATGAATTGCAAATACATACGCAAAAAGATAAGATTTTTAAAGACTGGGAGAGTTATTCAATGTAATGCCAATCTAAATAGCAATAACATTTATTGAGCTAATAAAATAAAGATCTGTTAGAAGCATAGATATCTCAGTAAGTATTGTCATGTGTATAAGGAGTTATAAATAACATCATTGTTTTGATCTTATTTTTAAATTCGGGAATTACAATCGGATTCCTTTTATAAATATTTAAACTTTATGATAACATAAAAAGATGCCGCATAACTTAATGACACAAAGCTGCACATCAATTACATTTTCAGCCAGTTGATACATCTACGAAAATTATGCTAATAATATTAAAAAATTCAATCACATGCAAGTAAAGTATTCCGTTCATTTAAATATCTCACACTGCCAGAATAATGCCGGGTTTACACTCGGCCAGTTATAAGACGGCCGAGACAGAGCATGCGTTTGCCACAAATTCATAAGATGGATTCAGGTATTTCATGCTTAGCTTTAAATTGTCGTTTAGGCGTTCCTGAAATTTTTCTTCCACTACATATCGTATTAAAATGATGGATATTTACTCAAATAAACATGGTAAAATTTAAAAAAAGTCAACATATCTAAATTTGGAAAACTATAAAAAAATGGCAAATAAAATGAAAGAAAAAAACTCGCATTAAAAAGAATTAAGAGCAAAAAATGTCGGAATTAATCTATGATAAATTTCATTTTTTTCAAGCCAAAAAAACTCTGTAATTCTGCAAACGCATACTCAGTAAGAAAAAGAATACAATACAGCGGCATGTTGTGGTCCCGTCGGGAGAATTACTTGCCGTGGACCGAACAGCATTTTTAAGTCTTTTTACGCATGCGCTGCCTACTGGTTGTCTTACAATTGGCCGAGTATAAACCCGGCATAATTTCATTAAAATTACTTATTTACTTTACATATAACTTCATTGAAAGTACTATTGATTTATTGAGCATTCAGATTGATTGAAACTGATTTATCGAAACTTTCGAATAAACACTTAGTAGAAAGGATGTCATACCTTGGCAGCATCTGCCACTACGAACCCACTACCGAGCAAGAGAAGCACTCCCCAGGGTATTTTCCTCTGGGCGGTGCGCCAGTTAAGGAGTGGTGGGCTGTGCTCGGTGAAGGAGGGCTTGGATGGAATGATGAAAAGCAGTATACACACAGCTATCGCAGGGGTGGCGTCTTTTATGCTCCTGCATACGAAAATAATTTTGTAAATAAATAAATTTGATAAAAACTCACTTATAAATAAAAGTAATAATATAACAGATCTTTTTTGTTATTATTTTTACTTTTTAAAATTTAATTTATATTTCATTATAAAAAATGTTATGGAATTCTGCATTAAATTTTTTCCTCAAATTCTCTATTTGTATTTTCTGCGTGTATGAAATTAGAATTTTACAAAACTATTCAGTTAACTAATAAGTAAATCCGAGAATTAATTAAAAGGAGCGCTGTCACCAAGAACATAAAAATTTACGAAATTCCTGAATTCTAGCACATAAGAAGAAATCGATTTTATTATAGATTTCAAATTTCATCTTTACAATCATAAAAGAGTCATGTTAAATAAAAATGTCAAAAAATGTTTTATTCTACAGAGTCATGTCAAGGAAAAAAAAAAAAAAACTTTATAATCTTTTAATAAATTAAACAGCGAATTTTAAACAGATTTGTATGAACATATTCCTTTAAGTGAAATTTACAAATTCATTTCATTATTTTGAAAATATGACGAAAATATAATCAATATTATCAATTCATTTATGGCTTTTAAAGCTCCAAAAGATGTGCAATCGTAATGTAAGAAATAATCAGATTGGTTTAGTTTGAGATTAAAGCAATGAACGGCTGCAGCAATCCCACACGATATCACATCGATGTAAATTTCGATAAATGCAGTCGAGTATATTTTCAGAAACAAGTGCAACATCACCATCCATCCAATTCTGGGTTACTTGACCCCCCCCCCCCAGCATGATGCTGAATACGTTACAAAACAGAACTGGTGAAGAGCACTTGACGTATGTCACAAGACTGCTTTGCTTTGGATAGATCTGAACAGAGCCCGAAAGTGAATGTTAACTAAAATAAGCACCCTGATTTCAAAGCTTTCCTGCAAACTCACATACTTGCTATACTTATTTAAAAGATTCTGGCCCCGAATAAATATTCATCTCTTTTTTTTTATGTGTAATATGGTAAAAATAAAATTGAGTTTCATGTCTGTTGTTTGCGGAAATCACTTATTTGATAATAATACCAAAATAATTAAAGAGTTTAAATTCATTATATTTCAAAGAAAAATATTACAGTTGTAAAAATAAACAATACCTCATAAAAATGAAACCAATTAGTTTTTCCCCGAAGGTTCAAAATGCCCTCCTTTCTTTATGCATCGCTGCTGTAGTCCCCATAAAAGATGAAGTCCGCCACTGAGTGAAAGAAAGGGTGGAAAGATTGCGTTTTTTTTTTCTCTCGGATTAGTTTTTAAGAAAGCAGTGAGTATACCATTTCAAAACACGATATAATTTTCCGAGTACCTTATATTTGAATTTTGGATAAAGATTTATACAGTATCTGAAGTTTTCTTTTTCTCTCTACATAGATTCTAGAAGATAGGAGATCGCGAGTCAAGTCTTAGTAAAAGTGCTAGGACATACTTTCCATTTGTCATGAATGTCGACCAACCATCAACAAACTGAGGATCTCTCAAAAACCACAGCAGCACCACCAGCAGAAATAAAAATGCGACAGCAGCCTCATGAAATCTAAAAGGAGAAAAGAAAAGACAGGCCGTCAGTCTGGATAATTAAAATAAAAGAAAAATAAAATATGGAAGGAAATCACTGCTATTCTATGTTTTGTTTTTATATAGCAGCGTATATGCCATCCTTTTGTGAAATGAAAAGGAGATATCCTGAAAGCGCTTTTTTTCAATTGCTTCATTTCCTACATTTGGAGAATTCATGACGACGCCCTCTAATCCCTCTTCCTTTTTAAAGAAATCTGAAATACATTGCCTCGGTATATATTTTCTTCGGGGAGAAAAATGCAGTTTCCAGCCTCAAATCGGAATAAAAGAATCTATGTTTCTTATGGCAGCTCGTGATGTCCCGATTCACTAAAAGGGACAATACTTCAACGACCCACTTTTAATCCTTCATAATAATAGTATAAATTTAGTGATGCCAGCCAACTTTAGTGAGCTGCATCTTATCACACCAAATGAATAGAATTACAAACATTCTGACTGGTGAGTTGTGCAAAGAAATTAATTGAAGAATCAAATCGGCGAATTTGATTATAATTGAGAATTATACAAAGGTTCTATTTCGTGATGTCTCGTAAGTGGTTGGCGGAAGAGAAACAGGTGACTTTGATGATGTATCCAGATATCATGAGTTTTCAAATGAAACATAAATGTGCGAAATCCGTATAGTGATGGAGGATAGGGAATTCTGTTGCGTTTTTTTTCTCTCGTAGATAATATACAGTGGAGTTGCATTTTTGAGATTTTATTCATGATATGGAACAGAATTACCGTTGAAGATACATTTTTGGCATCAAAAACTTTCACATGAAATAAAAATTGGCTAAATTGGACCTTGTGACTATTCTTTGTTTTTACTGTTCATTTTAAATAAATAAATGGTTGACGGAGAGGTAGTTGCCGAAGGCGCTATTAAAAATTTAATATTTGCAATTTTTGTAGCGAATTCAGTTGTAGGACTTTAAATCATTTTCTTTTTTAAATTTTAAATGTAATGCAATTTCATATAAATAATAACTGAAGGTGAAAAAAAATTAAAAATATTAAACTTTAGGTAAGAATTTTTTTTATTACTATAATTTAGTCCACTATTCAAAACATTATAAGGGTAATTATAAATTTACTCTTAATAATCGTGTGTTTATGCAGATAATAAATTAGCACCCATCGTTTATACGTTAAATTAAAAAAATATTTTCCACATTTTATTTTCAAGGGTGAGGATTGCTTAATTTATTTAACTAATATTCGTTTAGTTAACAACACTTAGCTAATATTCGAAATTCGATTCTGAATAATTAAATTAAATTAATTAAACAGGATTCCATTCTCTGATACAAGACTTTCACTTCGTTTGTTTGCGATGAAATAAAAAAGCCCACTCATTCACACAAAATAGGATTTATTTTTTTAAGGGAATCCACTAAAACTAGTGTATGCTTCAAATTAATGATAAGTTTTTAAGGGTTTTTGCTGGATTGAATAAAAATGAAATATGCTTAATGTTAAATACTCGCATTTCACACTTTCATTACACAGTTAAAAAGCATTATACAGTCACAATCAACTGGCCATAAAAAATTAAATAATATTTATTATTTATTAATTAGCACAGTGATTCATATTGTTATTTTCTGTATTATAATTAATACACTCTAAATGAAAATTGAAGCCCGACAAGTACTTGAAAATCATCTGTCATGCGAGTTATGGGTAGATATAGAGTGTCACAACCCTCTTTAAATCTTCATTCTTTCAATTAACGTCTAGATTTGACATATTATTCTGATGTAGACTGTCACATTCATCAATTTTACATCTTCTAGGATACAATCCTTGCTTTATACTTAGCGTTCCAAGCAAATTGTTGTCAGATGTCACTGAGTTAAGTGGTTTATAAATATGTTGTAGGGATTGCAGTTTGAAAAGAATTATTCATTGAGCGGGGTTCCTAAATGAAATGAATTAATTTAAAGGAAAGATGGCTTGAAGCTTCAAAAATTCTACTTTATTGTTTATTTCCTACGAAAGAAACTGGCGACAATCCTCGACACAGAAACGAATTTGAAAGTTTTTCTTTCTTCACATGAAAATCTCTATATGACTCGCATATATGTCATCAGTGACCACCTGCTCCTCACCTATCACAGCGCTGTCTAATTTGGGAAGAAATCTAGAAAGAATTATTTCACTATACATGCACTGTGGGGATAGGGTTCTTCAAGGCACAAATGCCGTGCCGATTTCGAAAATTTCTATTTAATACGAATATTTTTGTTCCATTTCAAATAAACTCTTTACTGCTTTATTTATAATTCATTATAGTAAAAACTGCGAAATGTTGAATTTAAAAAAAAATTGTTGTAGCAATTCATTAATATCTATGTTCTAAAAATATTAAAACAATATATTGACAGAGGAATCATAATTAAAGAAATCTAGCTCATCTAGAAGAGACTGAAAATTTCCTTCAACAAGCAGATTTTTTATTACAGATGATTAAATTTACTTATTACAAACAGGAAATTAAGTGAAATAAAAGTGCATAAAAAAACTCATACGTGATAGATCCAAGTTCCTGGTAGCTTTTAAGAACAGCATTTCTCGCCGCTGATTCAGTAGTACTGTCTTCTTTTGGGCTAAAACATAAGATATGGATTTTTTTTTAGTTAAATTGAATTCATCATTTCTTAAGACGGATAATAAGATACATATAAAAAAGCAGTTTCCAAATAGCAAGCAAGCGTCTTATATTTATTTTAATACGATTTTACATTAAGAAGATTATTTTATAATCCTCGTCCTTCCTGCATGTTCAGCATATACATTACGAGTTCCTTTTGCAATCGTGGGAATTATGAGTTTCTTTTGTAACACATGATCTTATTTTTTCCCTTTCCTCGAGAGGGAAGGGGAAGAATATGTGTTGACGCAATTATACGGTTTTTATTTCATCCTTTTTTGCAATAGATCGAGCAGAACAAATAACAAAGGGAATGATTTCCTTTGCACGCGTTTGTAATGGATTCCATTCAATTTTCGATTTTCAAAAGTCCTAGAATCTTTATGAAATGAGTGAAAGTTAATTATGTGTAAGGATTAAAACCTATTTCGAAGCACATTATCAGTTCAACAGAGTTGTTTTTCTGTCCGATTTCAAGGCAATTTAAGATTGTAATTGAGGAGGAACCTCGTAATTATGAATAGTGGTCATATAATGAAAACAGCTCTTGAGACGGCCCTTCCCCAACTTTCTGCATTACGCAAGCAGAAAGGATGATTGACACTCAACGAACTGGGCATGAACCAGACATGGTGATTTGAGTCAGTCCCAAAATTTCTGGCGCCGCAACTGAAATCGGAACATTATGGCTGTCAATGGCTTTTGTTCTTAACAAAATTGCACGCACTTCACAAATTTCTTGGAATTTTGGGAAACTATTGCAGAAAAGACTCATCAAAGAAGAAAGATTCAGTAAAGAAGTTTATCATCAATTAATTCAAAAGATTTTCTAACAAAAAGGTTTTAAAGTTTTCCCCTTGCTTTAATCATGATGGAATTTTGCATTGTTCACTGCAGTCACGACTGAAAGCTGTTAATCAAACAGATATCCGTGATTTTTCTTAATTTTCATGATTCAAATCAACTTTTTTTTGACATCGTGGACTTCCTTGGACGATTAAGAACAAATTAAGTTTGATACTTACAAAATCTTTATTTAATTATAATGGAAATTTGTAAAAAATATGTTAATCCATTTAAAATCTTTATGAAAATTTCAGGAATTTTTTTCTTGAATTTCAAAATTGGTCTGGAAGATGCTTTTCTTGTTTTGATTGCTAATTTTCAAAATACGCTTATTTAAACCTTTTTACTATTCATTTGTTAGCTTAGATATTCTTTGGAGTTATATGATGCTCACTAAACATGAATCTTATTCTGACTAGATGGGCCATTATATCAAATGGGTCTTGAAGCCGATGCGTATACTCTATCGCTAAGCAACCGGGATCCAAATACTTTATGAAGAGAAAAATTAATGAAAATAATAGAAACAAATATATCACTTAGTTATTTCGTATTATTTTTAATAATATTTGTCCATGAAAATATATGCTGTTGTTGTTTCTTATGGCACTTGCCATGGACAAGCCCGCTGTTACAAAGATAGTGATTTAAGTCTCTTGTTTTTATAGTAGCGCCAACTAGGGCCAAGAGTACGACTTTGCTACTCATGCATCACTCATTCGCTTGCGCAACCTGTTTTTACAGGGGGGCACATTCACACATCGAACAACCATGCCCAAACCGGGACTCGAACCCAGATCACGGGGAAGACGCGCTACTCCTATGCCAGCACGCCGGAATGAAAATGTATTAAGCAGGGGAGATTAAACAATAGATATCAGCGAGCAGTAAACACCTACTGTACTCACCAGCAAGGCTGATAAAAAAACTGCAGTCCAATCCAGCACAAAAACACGCAGATGACCATGACGGGGGCGTTGTAGATAAGCCACGATGCAAATGTCAGCTCGTTCGATTCCGGATACAGTCTGGAAATTGAGACATTTTAAATTAAATTTAAAGGAAGGCGTTGTACTTTTGACAATCTTATCTTATTGAACTCACCGTTTATGCATTGAAACTCAGAAAAAAATCTTTACGATTTTTAGTGTTAGAATTGTACCAAAGCCTTTTGTTATTAAGGTAGGGGGGAAAAACCCTTTTGTTGTTTAGTTATTGATTTTATTTTTAAAAAAATTTGAAAAAAAAAAGCATATTTGTTTTCAGTTTCATTACATATAATTTGAATATGTTAATATTTTAATAGTCAATGAAGTTCAATAGAAAATTAATATCAACGGAATTTGAAATGGTCAGAACAGATTTATTCCTCTTTTTCTGGATCACCCATGCTATATAAAATATAGAATAATGGTGAATACAAGGAACCAATCTTTCATTCCATCCATTGGTCTGATTTCGCCAGTTTATTTTTCTTGTGACAGCATATGACCGTTAACTAGTCATCAATACGGGGCTGCTTACATCGTCTTCCAATTTCGGGAAATATTGCAAAATGAATCTTTGGTACAACCTCTAACCTCAACATCATGGCCGATTTTGCCATTTTGTAAATGTAGCTAACCGATTTGAATATTTGATGTTTGATGTGCATGCTTAATTTAAAATAATTTTTTTGTCTTTGAAAGACGTAATTCATCACAGTTGGTTGACATGATTAGATTAATATTATTAATATGGTGAGTGAACATCTAGTCTATGAGGATAATTAGATAATTTTATTGAAGAATTATAACTAAAAAGTAAAAAAATAAAAAAAATTAAAATATAAAAAAAATCTTTTTTTTTTCTCTAAAAATGTGTTTTATTCTACCTTTTCCTAAAAAAGTGTTTATAAAATTTCTGAAATTATTTATAATTTTTAAAATTATTATTATATAATTAATTATTATTATATTTAAATTTATTATATAATTTTACCAATCTAAAATGAGAAATACAAGAGTACAAGTCATACTTTTTTGTACTCTTGGCCTTTTCTTATTTCATATAAGATAAATTAATAGTTAAAAAAAATTTTAAAACACAAATGTTCCTGAGAACAAATAATTCAATTTTCCTATTCATATGTTGGAAAAGTAGAAAACAGTCAAAGGTTCAAAATTTTCTCTCATCAGTTCGTTCATCTTTTTTTCAAGCCAAATTTTCGAAACGAATCGATGATACTTACTCCTCAACTAAGCCTTTGAAAACCAAATTAGGTCCAGATCCAATCACAGTTCCGGTTCCTCCACAATTGGCTGCATAAGCTATACTGAGCAGAAGCGAATCCCGAAGGTGCCTGTAGTCTTTTTTCGTCCCTGAGCTGCTACAAAGAAGTGAAGTGGACAGTTAGTAAAAATAAAGGATCGCTGCGATGCTCATCGATCCCTTAGTCCCACGGGGGGGGGGGCAGCTCGTAATTGAGGATCGCAGCGAATTGAGGAACGCATGCCAGAAGCTCCTGGCATGGTAATTGGTTCTCGCATCCTGGTGGGTATAAAAAAAGGTGGGAGTACGTCCCATCATCGATGCTCCTCTCATCGATGATGGGACGTACTTCCCAAGGGAAGGGTTGTACAGTGGCCGATGATGGCTCTCAGGACTCAACCACAGTTCCCGTCAATGTTGCTGTTGCGGCGGTCCCGTCATTCAGATTTTTTCGTGTGCTTTCAGACGGGTCGGAGTAGCCAGTTTAAGAAATTCAGAAACTAGTTGACCGATGGGCAACTGAGCAATGTATTATTTGCAACAATCGGATAGGCTGACGGAAGCCTTCTTCCCACGAAAAACAAATTTGGAGCCCTTTTACCTGAGCATCCTCTAAGGAGTCCATTTACATTCGCGAATTGGAGCTAAATACAGCTAAAGAAGAAGCAACCAGATTTTTATCATTGAGTCTTTGGTTAATCACTTTGGATTAATCATAGTAATATAACAACTGAAACGGGAAGCAGAAATTTCAGAATCTTGAAATTTAAAAACTTGAATAAGATTCACTAGTCAAAATGACTATGGTTCACTTTTGTTTGTCTAAAAGTGATTTAGGCAAAAGATAACATTTAAAAAATTACATTTAGATTTTATATGAGATTTATTTGTTATAAGATATCGTTTTTATTTAAAGATCTTTGCTTCTGGTATTCATATTACGTGAGTATAATAAAAGTGCTCATTAAATGTTTATAAACGAAATTTATTACTGCAGCAAATATTGGTTAATTTAGGGCGCACTATAATTAATTTTGTCAAAAATATCAGAAAAAACACAAGGCCAACATCTTAAATTATGTGATGCAGAGATTAAAAGACAATTTTATAATCTTGGTTTAGTTTAGTTGTGATCTTTTTTTTATATAAATGTAGTTGATTTCAGATAAGATAATTTTGTTGCAGACCATCGTTTTGTCTGTTTATAAGTCACTATCCTTTATAGCATACTTAAGTCCTATATGCAACAAGCAAAAACCTAACAATTTGGAACATGCTATTATACGAAAGAAATAATCCATTTAATACTTAAAATAAACATCATCTCGATAAATTATAATTATTTTTATTTCATGATGTAATATTTTCGCCCAAACAGCATTTTTCGAAGTATTAGTAGGACATTAAGTCTCGTTAATTGCAAAGAGTGCTATATAATTTGGGTTAATTTTTTTGAAACGTAAATGAATGTGCAGAAAATGTCAGCAAATAATCTATTTCACAAATGAGCACATAAGAACAAAATAACTTACTTCGATAGTTGCTTATTGATTTTATAGTGGTTCTTGTCGGATTCTGGAGTCCAGAGAGATGAAGACATATTGGAACGTATAGTTATCACTATAGGATAAAGAGGTATTACTGTTAAGTGGTATTAAGATTTATAGTTTTCGAAAATAGATGCAAGAGAAAGAATGGTAATACTGACTCAGTCTTCCTGAATTCGGTATATCCTTACCAGAATTAAATTTTAAAAAAATATTATTAATAAATAGCTTCTAAGAAGATTAAGAATCTAGAATACTAGTTGTAATGTTGTTAAAACCGGAATTAGGAAATTATTTAAATAGAGATTGTTAAATTTTTAACTAAAACATAGGAGTATAAGAATTCATGATTGATGACAGCATATCAGACCTCTTGGTTTTAACTAAGAATCCGATACTTCCGTCATCAAAATTGCGATATTCTCTCAAAACAAGGCACCTTCTTAAAATATTCGATTTCCCCTTTCAATTACAAGCTCATTATGTTTTGCATTCACCTAATATTGCACAAGCGCCTTTTTCTGATTTTGAATGTTTAAAATTTCCATGCTTGTAAGCAGCGTCAAGCTCCCAATTACGTTTACGAAATTACCTGAAAAATATGTTTCGAGAATTAAAAAGGTAAGCAAAAATCCACTTAAATTAGAGTATATAGGACTTTTATATTAAGAAATATTAAATGAATTGATTTAAATCTCATATTTCACGAATTATCTTCGATTTTAAAAAATCATATCTAGTTTTTAAAGTTAAATTTTTTTTTCTAGTTTGGTGATGCATTTTTATTCATTGTTCAATTTAAGCCATTTTTCTAATGAGACATTTCTTTGTGACACTCTTCTGACCGAACCTTTTGCTTCCGAGGTCTATTCTCGAACCCAAAAATCGGGTCACGGTGGCCTCGTTGTAACGTCTCAACTTCTATGTATGAGGAGTTCAGGTTCGAGGCACGATTTCACCTAAGAATTATCGTGTAAGCGGGTCTGGTACATGTTAAATCCATCGGGGCCAAGTACCCTCTCGCTGGTATGGTGTGGAAGCTTAGAAAGGGAGTGCCAGTTCAGGTGTCGTTCCCGTCATTTGACCGCTGTTCAAATGAGGTCTGTGCTCAAATAACCCTAGTGTTGCTTTAAAACGGATCGTAAATATAGCTAAATGAATCTCTACCCTCGGAGGAATTTAACTCATTAGTTGTCAGATCCCCCATTTGAGGATTTTGGAATTGTACGTACGCCACTCGGCATCTAATACATGTGTGAATTCTGTGTTTCATTTCTTTACAACAAGCGAACAAATTTAAAATTAATCTGTAAATGGGACGCAACAGAATTGTTATATTTAAAGCATTTTAATTTTGGTTTGATTTTTACATTATAATGAAATACTTTAAATTAATATGTAACTTAGAAATTATAGTAAAGATCTGTTACTTACTCAGTCCTTTTTTTTAATGAAATGATTTTATTGATCATTTTATATCGAAACTCGTTTTCAAAAATATCAAATACTTTCAAAACAAAATATTATTTGAATATAATTATAATAATTATATAATTGATCTGGCCAAACATTTTTTTTAAAAAATCGACAGTTAATGGGTTAAGATCGTTGCTAAGGCAGCCCAAAGGAAAAGTACTCACTACTGATGCCCGAGCCATCGCCCTTGAGCGTCTTCTTCTCCTCCTTTTCGAGCTCGTCCAGCACTGCGTCCACGATGGGCACCATCATGGCGGTGGTGGCCGTGTTGCTTATCCACATCGATAGGAACATGGTCGTCATCATGAAGCCCAGCATCAGCCTGCAACACAAAGATCAAGGAATGTATATGGCACTAGAATCATTGTCCCAAAACAAATTGTTTCTCCATGTTAGAGATTTCTTTGTTAGAAGGCTGTGTGTGCCAGGAACAATCTGAAGCAAACATTATGCATATTGTTGTATATGAGTGTACGTGATAACATTTTTCGAAAGCGTAACTGTCTACCATCTCAATTAGACCCGATTCAATTTTATTTTGCTTCCTACTTTGTTTCGACTATATTTAGTGCGCGTTTATAAAACTCCATCTTCAATATCGGTTTCAGAAAAGAACTTGATTAAATTAATTAGATATAGTTCCACTTAAGTTTTTTACGAATGGCGTGTATTACTTCAGTCTGTATTATTGTAAAACTTAATAAGATCAAAATATGTATTTTTTGCTTTTCCATCTATAATCTCCAGAATTAGATCTAAAGAGAATCTATAAACCAGTATTATGATTGAAATAGGGTCATTTTCGAAAAACAAAAACTGAGAAAACGAAAAAGATAAGCGTGTCATTTAGAAATCTGAATTCTAATCGACTCAAAATCATTATCAAACATATATAGCAAAATCATTGTTTAAATCTTTCCTTTCAAAATGGTATCTATATAAATCCGGTTTTGATTCGATTTAAAAAAAAATGTTTTGTTATTGGCTGAGTTTAAATGAAGTTTAAAACTATTATATTCGCTTGAAATGCACCGTGTTTTTGATTCTCAAATCGGTGGCTGTTAAAATGAGCTCTCATGCAATATCACATTGCGTTTCATGGGTTTACTAGCCCTCTTTAAAGGGTAATCTATCCCTCCTCATTTATGTATTTTAAATAATTACCAGTTCAAAGAATATGCCCACAGCTACAACCGCTGCTCCTATTTCGCTGGGTTTTATTTTACTCAAGAAGTCAATGATACTTAGATAGGTTTCGCCCTATTTTTAAACACAATCTATTTTCGAGTGACATTACAGAAGTACTACTTCGTTTATTATTACTTCTTTGTATGGAAAAACTTTGAAACAGTTCTCCAAGCACAGTCTGTAAATAAGGTAACTATTGATTTCATTATTTTTTTATTTATTTTATGTTCGTGACTCCTAGATATGTTATCAAGAATCATTTGCTTTATCCTTTTGCATTTTTGAGAGATATTACAAAATGAAATTTAAAGAAACTCCTCCCCCTCCAACATAAACAAATATACCGATTTCGTCGAACTCCGTCGCCACTTTAACAATTACATCATTTCACAAGCCCAGCTAACCAATCAGAATTTTATACTTTTACTATGCAATCATAATTTAAAATAACACTTTTATAAGACCTATTTCATTAAAATGGGTCGGCATGTCTCTATCAATGCATTTAAGATGGCCATTGAAGACAGTTAATATCAAAAAGATAAGTTTAGTCATGTCACTCAACTTTGATGAATTGCATCTAATCGCAAAAAGTATAATAAAAATAGAGCTACATAAAAGCTGCACAATAATGATAGTACAATTTGCTTGGATAGATAAACGTCAAAGTGGCAAAATTGTTAAGTTCATGATGAAAATGGGTGAAATCGACTCAGTTGTTGAAGTTGAGGGCTCCTTTTTATTTTACAATATTTCTCAAAATGGGGAAGCTGAGGATAGGTGTCGTTGATGGCGTATTTCGAAGTCATGAACATTTATATGACTCAGAAAACTTCGAAATCGGTGCTGTGGTTGTGACTGTGAAACTATTATGATTTTCCCCCATAAACAGTGTAGAGTAAAATTTTGTTTCGATGTCTTCTCCCCAAAATAGAGAGTGATGGAAAATAAAAATAGAACACTTGATAACCTATCTTGAGGTCACAAGCTTTCATACGGAATTAAAAATTATCTAGTTGATAAATTTTAATACAGAATTATCAACTAAATAATTACGGAATAATGCAATATCATGAGTTACAAAAAAGAACCTGATTCCTACCAAAAAGTATACAGGGGTAAAGAACCTCCCCCCTCCCGAATAACAACATACTTTTAAAAAACCTTCTTTTATTAATGTACTAAGAAGTTCATATTTTAAAATTTTTAATGGTTTTTATTCATTAAGTTATGATTCATTATTATGAATATGCAATCTCGTAACCATTTGTTTCTTCTCAAATTCACTACTAGGTGTCAAAGTTGTAGTGGTGAATCAAAATTTAACTAAACCAGCTGATTGGTTGGTAATTAAGTTCTAAAAGTTTTTCTATTTTCAATGTATCACTATCAATGTTCACTTTAACTAATTTTTCTGTTCTCTTATTATTCGAAAATAATGTGAAAAAGACTTTAAAGCTGTAATTCACCAGAAGGGGAAGAAAAATTGTGTAAAAATTTCGAAATATTTGGGAAAAGAACTACATAAAATTTTCAACTTATAAATCAAGAAAATGGCAAGATAACGAACAAATTATATGAAGGCTAAATTTTCTAAAATATTTAAATTCCAATCTGACGATGCCACCTTAAAAAAATAGTAATAGATAATTGACAATAACCTTTTGCACGTGAATCTAGATTCCAATTCAGTTTAACAATCAATATTGATAGCTTGTGATATCCGTAATGTAATTCATACTTACGCATCAAATGCTCCTCGCTGATTCCATCTTGAAACCGCTTTCATCTACTAAGAGGAAGAGGATGCTACAGGATCATTTTTACCTTTTTCAAGTAATAGGATGTCGTTGCAATTAACTTCTTTAATGTCTTATATTCCCTTTTTATGATAGATGAGTTTTCATCCAAAATCAAAACACAATGACCTGTTCCAACTCCAGAATCCAGCGTGGATTTCTCAGAAGAGCCAGAAGGTTAAAGATGAAGTGCAAAACTTCATTCACGTTTGCTGTTTAAATCATTTCACAGTACATCTCAAAATAGTTGTTATGGCAGAAATAGAATGAAATCGAGAATAATTAGACTTTCAAAACGCTTTATGTAAACATATATTTTACATTTTGCTTTCCATCTCGTTTAAAAAAGTCACATTAATTACAGTTTAGTGTTTTATTTCATTTGGAAGAAGGAAAAGATAATCAATCCGATACTTATGTTCCTTTTCTATAAAGTTTTTGCAAACCGAACTTGCTGTGTGCGTCACTCTTTCGCACGATTCTTCGACTTACTTGTCGGTATCAACAAACGTCGATTTCGGCGTTTGCACAAGATGTAGTGTTGAATTCTTTCAGAAGGACATGCATTACACACTTCATCTTTAGATAAATAAAAGGAAAATGGAGTGACTCAATTGTTATCGCAGAGCTCATATATGAAAAATGATTGATTCCGATCTTAATTCCGACTGGAAAAAATATTGTGGCATAATAATTTAATTTTATCCTTATAAATAAAGAGAAATTTATATGAAATGAGCTATTTAAAACGTTATTAGACTAGATATAATTATTAAAATTATATCTATTTATTAGACTAGACAAAGTTTTAAAAGGCAAGCATTTAAAGCAATGGTTTCCAACTTTTATTGGCAACTAAGGACAGTTCCTTTCCTACTATCGCACAAAACTCTTATCAACCTATTTTCTATTTTAGAAGTTCGCGATTGACACTTCGCAAATAGATCACATTCAGTAAACACTTTCCTAGTTAATTACAAGAAGCTCCTACACTGAAATGGAAGTTCGTAAACGGTTAGTAAACAGAAATTTGTAACAGGAATAAACTACCAATAAAACGTTTTCTATGAATTTTTCCAAAGGCTCTTCCAGATGAAAAGGTTTCGTTAGCTTTAATTTTGACCAGACCCTACTTTGAAAAATTTGTGTTCTAACTGTATACTTTATTTGAGCAGTTTGACTTTATTTATATTTAAATAATCTTTTTTGATGACTTCATTTGAGCAAAAATATTTCTTCTACTTCATTTAATTATATAAATCTTAAATCCGGCTCCGTCTTTCTTCAAGGTGGCTATGCTGCTTAATTGATTTGTAAAATTCTGATTGTTAATTTCTAAAAAGAATTATCCTAAAAAGTTTTGTCCCTGTTGCGCATGAAGTACCATTCCTTTAAATTATGAAAACACTTATTTTACTATTAATGACATTATAAATTAACAATGGTCCCATTGTTCAATCAATTAATATCTAGAAATTATTGGGGTGGTTCTTTACTCTAAACTATTGCTTAGGACTTTCTCTTCCCGAGACTCAGATTCCTCAATAAGTATTTCGCTTTGAAGAGTGTTAAAATTTATGAAAAATGGCCGTTGGTTCGGAATGTTATTCACGCTTTCTGGCCATGGTTCACTATGAAACGTTAATGCAAATAATTAAAGTAAATTCTAGCAACAATTTGCACAAACTGGATTTGTTTTCTTTATTAAATTATTCCGACTCTTTTAATTTTTTACCCGTACATTATAAAATACTTTCTTATGCGGAGATATTAAGGAAAGAAAAGAGAAGAGAACATTTATTGAAGTTGTTTACAATGAAGTTACGTTTCAGAGAACAAGGCGATTTGCTCTTGATAGAAAGGATTAATCTCACTAGCATAATAAGTATTCGATTATTGACATTCATTTAAAATAACTGCATAACTTATCGATAAGATATGAATTTTAGAGAGCGAGAATCAAGAAACCTAAATTATGATTATTGAATTCTTTTGAAGGAAAATGAAATCCATTTGAATGAGTGAATCAACGAATTTTCCGAATGAGATCTATGGAGAGATTTATCACATTTGTTATTACTAGAAAAATAATGCTTTTATGGATCCTGATAGCAATTCCGAATGAAATTAGGCGAATGTTCTTTCGGCCCCTTAATTCTCGTGAAACGAATCTTTTCATATTGAAATATTGAAGATGTAAGAGCTTGGCACTGTACATAAAGAAAGTTATTTTTGGATATTCTGCGTTCACATTCTCCTTTTGGGGAAGATTCGCTGAGATGCTGTTCTTCAACTCTAAATCTCCTGTTATAATAATAATAATAATCTAGAAATATTGAATGGAGTGAACTCACCATCTCGCCCCCGTGCCTATGACGAGCAACACTCGCAGCGCTATCCTTTTGTGCAGATCGCAATGCTCTACGGCCACGGCGAGCGTCAGGCTTCCAACGTACATCATGATAGTGTCCTGCAAAAAGAAAACTGTCATTCTCCTGAAAGGAGAGAGTGCGAAATTTCCACAATTCACTTCTTAAAATGGCATGGGGGGAATCTTAGGAGAGAAAAAAATGCAAAGATAAAATAAAAACTCACTTACCGCTGTTCGTTCACTATCCATCTCTATATAATATAATTCTCTAAATCAAAGAAACGGATCTCCAACTACAACCACTATGCCAATTTCTCCATTTTTTTTTCTTATAAAATATAATGATATTCAGATAGTTATCAATGATTCACTGCTTTCAATGACTATTCATATTCCTGAAACCCTTGGGGAAAACTTCGAAAAAGTTCACAATTTACAACCACTAAATAAAATATCTGAATATCATTATAGGATTAATAAAATATCTGAATACCATTATGTAATTTTATATTATGTATTAACTACCTTTGGGGACCAGCTAGTTCATTGGAAACATTCGTGATATTTAATATTCAGAAAAATCTTTTAGATATAACCCCATGCCCATGATTCCACCAAATTGTCAAATATTAAACCCGTGCTATTTTAATTGTTTGACTCAAGTTCTGTTTAGTGCGTGCATGAATTTTTCTAACGAAGACAGTTCTCATGATATCTAAGCGGTATTAAAAATGTAAATGTCGGTTCCTCTGTCATCTTCATTTCGTAGCATTGGGACTGAATTTTTTTTTATTTATCTTGTAAATTCCACTGATATTTAACAAAATTCTACACGTACGTACATATAAACGCACATATATTCATCTTTATTATTAGTAGAGATGAAAACCTATGACTATGTCATAAAGGATGATCTTAACTTCTGGTTCTGTTTTTGAGATATATTGCAAATGAAAGCAAAATAATTGCATCGATTTCACCCATTTTCGTTGCTAATTCATTTCTAAAATTTAAAATCATAACATAATCATAAACAAATGTTGTATCTTTATTATGCAATCGACATTTATTACTGCACTTTGATAATATGCATCTCAGTACTCGTTTAAATGGCAATTAGAATCACCAATAAGGTCGTCGAAAGCGGCTTTTATCAGGATTCATTCAGGTCTGTCCATCAACCGTGATAAAATACATCTTATCTGAATAAAAATTTAATAAATTTTTTTAAATAATATTAGTAAAAGTGAACAGAATCATCATTTTAAAATGCACTTACACAATAATGATCCATTATTCTGATTGATTAGCAATTTAATCTTGGAAAATCTCTCAAAAGGGAGTGGATGACCATTGATGTCGTATCTAGTGTCATTCATATGAAAAAAACAACAAAGAAATAAGTGCTATGTTTATGGTTGGAGAACTCTCTCACGGTTTTATTTTTAGAGAATGCACAGTGAAGTAGTTGTTTTTCGATTTCTCTCAAAAATGGAAGGCCGTACAAGACTGTTGATCAAAGATGAGCTTTAAAATAAAATTAAAATTTTAGAAATCGATCCTTAATTGAGGCAGGCGAGTTCTGTCATTCATCAAGTAGTGTTTTGTCGATTCCTCTCTGAAAGTGAGGATGGAGGACCCACGATGATACATTTCGATGCCATAGGAAACAAAATGTGGAGAAATCGGTGAACGAGTTGAAGCTCATCGGGCTTCCTTCTTATTTTAAAGATTGATTTATTGAAATATAAGAAAACACAGAACTGGAATCACCTAACACACATTGACATCCGTATGGAGTTTAATTATTTCTTAGATTTAGGATATTTCATTTCTTAGTGAATAATTTTTTCAAATTGGGATTTCTAATATTATTTTGATGCTATAATTTATTTACAAAAAAAAAAAATCGCTTTTTTTATTTATTAAAAAATTTTCGGTTTAAACTGACGTATGATCAAAGTTTTTGAATCAGAGACAAAGAAATTTCTGTTCCTAGCGATTGTACAACAAACGATTACAAATTCTGTGAAAAAGAACATACCAGGCGTTCATTTCACGTTTCGGGACGCGTTTGTTTATAAATAATTTTCCACCTGACCTTTCAATGCCGAAGTGACGCTTCGATGGAGGAGTTTGAACTCTCAGTTAGAAGATAACGATCTATTCCGATAAATAGAAACTTCGCAGGACTCGAAATAAATAAATAAGATTATGTAGCCTTTTTCTTAATCTATATTAGGCTGTTCTACACTTTATGAGAAAAGTTTTTACATTTGATAACCATCTCGCATTCACATAAAAAATCCTCTGACTAGGGTTATTTCCACAATGGAATTTCAACAGTTTGGAAGCCTCGGAACATATTTTTGGGAATAAAATATAATTATCAAATGAGTAAACGAGGAAACTCGTTTATTCTACTTCCACAAACTCCACGTCCTCATAAAATTGTTACTTATACCGAAGGGAGGAAAAATTGGTTTTGCACAGCTCTCAGACAATCAAATTTTTTTCGGCTCTAAGAATTTTCTAAAAGTATCCGAAGCTGACTTTTATAATAAACGTGTGTAACATTGTTTTATTTCATTATTTTGAGAACTTCGGAACTTATTAGTAGACTTTTACGCTTTTCCTTGAAATTTAAAACCTTAATTATTCTAGCATGACAGCTTGATAATCATGCTATTTTGCTCTAATTTTACTAATTTTTAAACCTTATGTAAAAACCTTTAAAATCTTTTTACTAATTTTTAGCCTAGGCGCTTTTGGTAATCAGCTAATTCGGCGGGGATGTTAATTATGTTTTATTTTTTTATGCTTGATTAACATCTCTTATCTTTCTTTTATGAATGATTAATTATTTTATGAATGAGTGATTCCTCTTGTGCAGGATTAAATGCTCGTGGTTTCTTCAAAATTATTTTTAAGCATAAAATTGTGACATATCATTAGAGCTGTACTATTTTATTAGCTTTACACCTGCTTCTTGTGTACATGAACTTTCCTAATTGAGTCAAGCACCTAGAGTGCCATTAAAAAGGCAACTGTCTGGATGATGAATTCTGTAAATTTGCATTTTCTCTAACGGTACTCACGTGAACAGCGTAGATAATAAACGGAACCTTCTACTTTAACTTTCAAAATTGGAAGAAAAACTCGGGATTAAATGTTTGATGATCGTCGAATTTCATTGCAACACTAAGTATTCTTAAAATTTATGCAAAAAAATAAATTTATAGAATAAAATAAAATAAAATATGGAAAAAAATTCTCAAAATTCAGGAAAAAATTGTACGCTCACTAATTTGATATTATTTAAAGTCAATTTTTTAAACAGAATACTAAAGTAATGTAAGAATTATTTTTTCGAAATGATATGTTTGGAATTAATGCGAAGGAACGTCAAAATAAAGCTTGATTTTTAACAATAAACAAGCAATAATTTAAAGCAATAAATAAAATCATATGCACTATTCTTTTAGCCTTAAGGGCACGAAAATGAATGCAGCCATTCACTGGCGGAGGTGGCAATCAAACTTCTTGCATATTTTGCACAGTTCTGGACATTTTGTGCTCAGTTTGCTGGAATGCGGAAACAGTTGGAAACTTTTATCGGATCACTTCCATTGAGCACGAAATATGACAAAGGTTTCCAATTTGGCCACACTAAAATTCATTCATTTAGCTTCTTGAATTTTTGAATTATCGTGTAACATTAGGGAGGAAGAAAATTGCACAATACTCTCTAGACTTCATATATGTTCTCAAGAAAGATAGGATCTGTTTATTTATTTCAATTAAAATCGCCAAACTTTAAATATCCAATTCTGAATATTGATAGTCAGTGCTTCCCAAAGAATCCTTGAAGAGTTTCGAATTCCTCACAGTGGATTTGTGATAGATTATATAATCTTCATGATTTCATTCTATTCGTATTTTGAATTCTCTTTTATAGGTCGAGATATTTTTTTTTTTTTTGGAATGCTTATCACAGTCTATTCCCTCATTTGAGAAAAATTTTCTAAAGTGATATTATTGATAGATTTGTATGGTATCAAAATCCATTTGAAACCGCTTCTGTATCTAAATTGACTTCAGCAGAAAAAAAGAATATGGCCTTGTGGTAATCCAATAAAAGCAAAATTTAGTAACCTTCGGACTGAATGAATTTTAATTCCATTTTTTGCTACTTATTGAAACGGTACTGGTTTTTGCAAGCTGCTGTTATAAAATTAAATCATGTTAGAGCGAGGGTTAAAATGAGGGTACTAGTATTTAAATCAGAGAGTAGCATAGTTTAAAATCACCGTTTTCAAAATCAAATTATGAGTAGTGATCCGTGTGTTTAGCAATCGTTAATTATAGTTTATTAAATAAATTTTTATACAGCCTGATATATACTCTAATTATTTATGCATAATTATATGTAAATTACTGATTAATGTTAGAGTTTTACAAATAAATTTAGACTCAAATGTGAATCAGCAAGAGTGCAGGCAATCGAAAAAGATTGGGACCTACTTTAATCATTAAAAATAAACGACGATTTCTTTTTGCGCGCGCTTATGCATTTGGTTCACTCACTTTCATGTACGGCGTGCACGCTTCTGTTGTGGAGAGGATGCCAAGCACTGGAAAGGTGGCGACCGGCAACAGAGCAGTCACAGCAAGAGGGATAGGTTCGAACATGAAATAGAACGCCATCCATAGCACGACGTACCCGCATCTCGCTTCCTAAGGAGTAAGAAAAAGGGCGGAGTATTATTCAGAAATATTCGTCTATTCTAATCATTACCAGTAGCTATTTTCTAAGCACTCAGAGATAAAATTATCCATCCGTTGAAAAACACACACACCTCTAAATATCATAAAAAGTTATAAAATATTGCTGAAATGTACTGCTCAAAAATTAAGAATCCTAACTTTTTATATATTCTATGATTTATATATTTTGAGATCTTAAATAATAGATTTATTCTTCAATTAATTATTCTTAATGATTTAAATAATAGAGTTTATTCTTTAAGGTTAAAAATGCTCAACATTACCTAGACTAAAAATGACTGAATTATGAAGTTCCATTTCTCATTACTTTGAATTTTACACCAAACATTAGACGACCATTTCTTTTCTTTCTTCCATTGATTTCACTGCAGTATACTTCGGAATTCAAAACGTCTAGGAGGATGCGTTGATTGATGGATCTTCTTTGAATAGGCAGGCCATCGAAATGATCTAGAATCTTCTTCAACCGTCATATTCAAAACTTTATAATTCAGTCAATTTATATGCAGAATTCTGGAACCATGTGTTTAAAATGTAGTATGTCAAGAATATTTCACGAAATATAATTTATCGAATCAGACGACTATATAAAAATTTAAGTGTACTTTTTTAATCATCATATTTATTGAATCAAACGAAATAAAATATCATTATTTTGACGTTCAAAGTATTTGACATCATTGGGATTTTACACCTTTCTCTCATAATTTAAAAATCAACGATTTCGCCAAGATGAGAGTAGACATTCTCTATATTTCTAAGCATCTTTGTAGCCATTAACAAACGATTATTTTCTTTTTTACAGCTGCTTAATCGATTATTTAAATATTTACAATATGTACGAAATATCAATTGTGATTATATCAATCTTATAAAGAAATTCCATCAGATAAAACTTCATTGCACATTTCGCAATAAACTTTGCTTGAAAAACTTGAAAATCGCATCATTTTTTTCAGTTTATTCGCTTAGTTCATTAATTCGTTCATTAAGATAAAAAATCTCCGATTCTCGAATATTTTGTGATCAAATTATTTGAAGATTAATCATTAAATGGCTTTAATTTCTTTTCACATTTTCCTTTCCTTTTGTATACATCAGTGATCAAATAGTAGAAAGAAAGTTTATTTTTTTCTGAAATTTAGACACTATTTTGAAGTGGAATGATGACCCAATGCATAAAATTCGCTGTAGGCTTCTTATATAAGAAATATTTCCATCATTCGCATGATACTATTTTAGGTTTTAGTTTGATGAGATTATGCAAGATATAACTATTTGTCATCATTACCAACATTGGAAGAGATTTCACTTTTAAATGTCTACAGATATTGTACTTCTGTCTATATTCAGCGTCATGTGATAACAGCTCTAATAGTTGGCAGATAATAGCATGATAAAGGGCATCCATACAAAATACAATACTATCACGCTTTTACAATTCCGTTTTTTACAATATTTTTTTATTGATCCCCTAATATTAGGCTGCTCATGGTATTAATGTAAGTGACTTCGTGCAATTTACGGTCTCCAATTTACACCACAATTCCTCTGGCCTCTTGAAAGGGTAAAAACTGTGCAATACTACATTGCGGTGAAAAGAGGAAAGAGATACAATAGAAAGGTTTTCATTGTTGTGTGGTTACTTAGTACTATGACGGTTAGTATTTTCGAGACAAAATTGGCCATTGTTATATACTGTTCGTTTCAGTGTATTGAGATTATCACTTTTCGATGATTCTGTCTCACTAAGGGGTGAGACCCGGAAGGAAGAGCGCATTTCTGGAAATTTTCGTCATTCTTTGAACTTGATTTCCGCCCTATTAGATACTCTTTCGTTCGATGTTTTTTCACGTGTATGTGAATGACGTGTTTGTTTCTGACCATTTTATTTTAATTCAAAATTTATTCATTTTATTTTCGAGAATAATCCTTTTTTACTTTATTGCTAAATGTAAGCCTCTCCTCCTTTCGCCTTTCCTCTCACCTCTATTTTGACGAATTAAACCCATTCTAACGCATGAGCAAAAGCGCAGAGAATTTTAGAATCCGTTGGCAAACATTAGCTATAGGAATGGTCATTTTCTCCTGTTTCTCGGCTGTTCTGTCGTGTGAGTAATATTAGTTGTAGTCTCTTCTTCGATGGTCTCCTGCACTTCTCTTCTATTGACTCAGATACTAATGTGCAATATCGCATCCTGTTTATTCTGCTTTCAACCGGCAACCAGCTGCTTTTCATACTCTCGATTCTAAATTTCACATTTGGTTCATTGACTGAATTTCATGATTTAACCTACTTAAACAACAGACGACAGAAAAACATATAATAAAATTGCTAATAAGAGGTTCTGAAGCCATCTTCATCAAAGTTGCTGCTACATAATATCTTTTAATAATTATTTTTTGACTTTTTAATGTGCGCTGTAACAACACAGAAATATGGGAAGAACCTTTCTTTTCTTCTCTCACCAACTACCTTAGTTGCATTTTATAATCAAAAGCGGCAACAGTGTAGTGAAAAATAAATGGAATATCGTAATGAAAGCATTTTTATAAGTATAAATTACAGTTTAGAATCGATCAAATTTCAAAATAGAATTCTTTTTTGAGTTTCAGATTTTACCCTTAAATGCATGATTATTTGTTTTGAATTAAAAAAAAAATCATTCATTATAGGAAAAGACGCGAAGGTTACATAAAAAATAAATAAAAATATCCAGGTAATTATATGGTATTTTGAAAAAAAGTTGTATGTAGACTTTTGGCAACATACAGTATTTCCAAAAAATCTATCTAATATAATTTTCAAATACAACATCAAACATTAATAGCTTACCTGACAACAGATGAGAAGTAATTTTTTAACTATTAGATAAATCATTCCTTCATAAGGAACTCGACAATAGAATCTATATATTCAAGTAACCCACTGAAATTCATCACCCGCCACATTTAAATGTAAAGAAATGATATAACTTATCAAAACTGCCAAAACTAATGTCAACTTTTTTCTTTCACACATGATTTATTGTATATGGTTATCAACGTACGTTCGAAAATGGACACATTCAGGTTTTTGAATAAAATTAAGTGGAAGTGGTAGTAGACATTTGGCAACAATATGCATTTTAGGGTAAAATTAATAAGATTAATGTTCCCTCTTTTAACTTTATCCGGTCAATTTCTCATTGATTTAGTTTTCGTGATGAAGACTGCATCAGGGTTGGCATTTCCTCACCCCACCGAAAGGCATTTTAAATCAAAATTGACTTGTCGTGCGGAAATGATGTATCCTCTGCCGAAAACCAGCGATGAACACTCATATTTGTGGTACAAACCGAAACTTTGCCATCAAAGTATCGCAATCCTTTCTGAGTTATTGGATTACAATATTCTGAATATCTGCATTATAATTCAGACAACATTTAAATCTCAAAAATCTACGTCTACTACCTAATAACATAAAAATAAGACAAGCTTATATATTTATTTTATGTTCTTGATTTATTGATGAGATCATCTTCATAATTATTCGTCACGGTATTCAGAAGTATTTCAGAACAGTATTTCGAAAAGGTTAATATAATTTTATTAAGTACACTTTTATTAGTGGTTTACAATAAATGAAATGAGAGTGGATTACTAAAATGAAATCATTTAGTATTTTCTTTTTAATTTTATAAATGCTTTGGAATCTTGAAATCAATTTCTTTTCAAATTCCCTACAATATGGTAACATTCATATTGTAGGGGACTCACTCGGCGCAGCTGACTTGCAAATCACGTTACTCCTTGTTAAGAAAAAAAAACTTCAGAGCTCTCAAAACATATATGTTTATTACATAAGTATTCACAGAAGTGAACTATGTACAAGAAAATGAATATAATATATACAAATGAAAGAGAATACACACACCTCCTTAGACAATGTAATTCTAATGTAACACAAATAGAATAAAAAAATTTAATAAATGAAACGATTAGCTGACAATTAAGTACTGGAAATATTAAGAAAGTGCATTGTCAACAAGAAAAGATTGTGTATAAAAGTACAAAATTTTAATACATAAAGAAATGAGTGAAAATTTGATTACAAAATTTATATTTTATTTACCTGAAACAAATCAAGTGAAATAAAATAGAGAATTCTTTCATTTTGCGGAAACCTGATTGTTATACAGAGTCAATCTAACCAAGTGCACGAGGGCAACAAATGGAATAAATTTAACAATTTAAAATAAATTTTAAAAAACCATTTTTTTCATCTGAATGACGTTTCATTTCATTCAAAACATTACAAGTAGATTTTTAATTACTCAAATTCTGCATTCATGCGAGAGAGATACTGCACGAAGAAAGAAAATTAGTATGAATTAAATTTAGAAACTGAAGAAAATTTTGATTCATTCAAGCGAATCCTGACTTGTACATTAAAGTCATGTCCTTGCAGAGACCACACGGAATCAATACGCTGTTGAAAGTAGAAATTCGAGATAATATACTTTTCTCTGTCGTCATTTCAAGATTCTATCATTTAAAACAAATACACCTGATTCCAAATTTGAAGTTGCACATGTTTTGCACGATTTACTTGCAGAGTTGATCAATATCAACAATACGACAAATACCAGGAATAATTTTTTCAGCTGGCATTATTATATCGAATTCTATTCAATAATTTTGATAAAAAGGCAGAGAACTGGCAGTTTCTGTTATTTTGCATCTGAGAAGCTAGTCATGAGATCGAGCTCTTCTTGGTTTTACAAGAACGGTGGCTGCGCGGCAGTTGCATTGAAGAAATTCTGTGTATTAACGGGTTTAAGAAGAGGCTTTAGTTCTATAACTGCATTCGGTCTATAGGAAGGACTGATAAATTTGACATGAAATGTGGCAGAGGCAGGAAAGCAATTGCTTCGACGTTGTGGAGGATATTACAGCATTGCAAGAAGTGTCAAGCTGTTGGATGAACATTGATTTTCCAAAATTTCTGACTTGTCTAGTTAGGACGGTTCATAAAACCTTACGAAACGTCCTGCAATGTTATCCATTCAAAATTACGCATTTCAGGAGTTTTTTCAAATAGGAGTGGACAACGCATGGCTATTGAGCCTTTTGTGGAGAAACGGAAGCCATTTCCAATGTTTTATCAATTCACGAAATTGCAGATATTGGCAAGGAAGAATGCTTTTCAAATGTGATCATTGGCTCTTCATTTTCAAAACACCGCTTTGTGATGCCAATTTACAGCAGCATTTATTGTCGCATCTTCCTTTTTCGAAGTCCTTCGAGTTCTGTAATCTGTACAATCGAGGAAACACGTTATGAAACTCTTTTGTGCATCTAGCTCATTCCAGCACTGCAACAGCGCGGATGTGAGGATAACACAATTTTTATGAAAGATGGCGCACCTCCATACTTTACAGCACCAGTGAGGCAGTTGTTAAAACTGTATTCTGGAAATGACAGGATTTCCCAACACGCTACGATCACTTGACTTGAACCTTCGCGATTGCTGGTTTTGGGATTACCTAAAAGATGCTGTGTGCAGATGTTCAACAGTGAACTTAAGTGAATTGAAAACACGAATTACGCAAAACATATATATCATATTGAAACATTCCGATCTCTTGTGAACATTCCGTTCTACGCTTTCAGTTTGTTAGAGAGAACAGAGGACAACGTATGGAGCATTTCTTAAGCAAGTCCTTAGCCCATTTCCTTTTCATGATAATTTCATCAATTTTTGCCTTTTCTACAGTTTTCGGCTTAGGGACAATTAAACATCGATTTCCTTTTTTGCTTTTACTAAGTTTTCCTTTTGCTTAGGGATAGTTTAAAAACAATGTTTTCCTAAACGCTGTGGCCCAATCTTGCCATGATAGATGTCCTTTGAGCCAAGAGTATCACAACAACATGCATATCTTTTAATTAGTATCTTATGACTAGTACAGTGCCAATTGGTTAACTTCTGAATTTTTTTTTCTTTCCCAAAATAAACTCTCATTACTTCACATATACTCAGATGAAATATCAAATCATTCTCATCAGTAGTTCCTTTTTCACAGCTTTATGAAAGTGTTTTAATTATAATCACTTTATATTTCTTGTTTATGATGAAGAAGTTTCTTAATAATTTATTCATTCATCTTTTGGATGGTATTAGAAGTTTTCAATTTTGTTCTCTTGTACTTCCTCCCTGAGAAATATCACTTCATTATTTTCAGAACTTATTTATCTATTAATTGATTAACAATTTAATTAAGTTTTGATTCCGTATGCTTGGAGTTTGCTCCTTATGAATTTAAGAAAAATTATTACAAGAAAAATCACAAGATTCAAGAGATTTTTATACAAGACTATAAATTAAGTTTTAAAAACAGAAAATAATTAACGTAAAAGGTTTTTTTTTTTTTTTTTTTTTTTTTTGCATCTTTACTTTACATCTTACTTACTAATAAAAGCAGGTTTTAAAAAACTGCTTTTATTAGATTTATCATTTCCCATTTTCATAACATTCATCACATTTTCTACGCCGAGAGGTTGATGATCTAATATAAAATAATACCATATGCGCATGCATTTTTTCCAAGCATTCTCACACGTAGGCACAATGAACTGAAAGAAATTTTACCAAAAAAATGACGCATAAATAGCTAAGTACGGAATAAATGCAAATATAAATAATATAAAAAGGAATTAAGTATATATTATTGTGATTGCATAACCTTTCAGCGGAATTGCCTGAATACGAAAATAAGAAATCAGTCATAACAAATTATGCAGATTTTGGTAAAAAAAAGGAATACAATCGTAATTTTTGTTGCAATATTGTATTCACGGAACAATTCAATGCTTATACCTAATTTCATGTCACTTTTTTCTCATCACATTGTATATTTACCATACAGCCTTCGTGGGCCAATGCACGCCATACTAAACACTTCTGGTTTAGAAGACGATGCAAAAAAAATCAATACAGCTTAATCATGTATATGAACGTGAAGAGAGGATAGTTTACAGATGTCAGGTTTGCTGAAAGTACCATTCAGCGGATAGTGAAGTTCTTTTTTGCAGTACATTCAGCGACGTTTTTTTATATGTATATAATTTAAGGAAGATATTTTATAACATTTAAGGAAGATATTTAAAAACATCTGACATTTGTTTCGTTTTTAACATTCTCGTGCACGAAGCACACAAAAAAAGGAAGAATTCTATTTCGAAATATTGATGAATTAATACTTTTCAGTTTTCCATGACTGTATGAATTTAACATCGCAACAAATTCGAATTCGTTTACGATTACAGTATTTTGTATATTTTTCTTACGATAAAGTGAAAGATGGCATTGTTGAAAAGTATGTCTCGCATTCTAAACATCACTTCTTTTTGCGCTCATTTGTCGTACAATTATTGCACAGTATAGTAATATTTGCTGGAAGAGAGAGCTGGAAATCACATTTCGTCATCTTTTGAAATCTCCTATCAGAAGATTTTGAGAAAAATGTAATCCAGATAAGTAAAACAGTTTTGTGTAGCCGATCATTCTATGATATTTTCCATAACATAAATTCCTGAATTGTCTTCGATTCCTTTTTTTTTATTTGAATGATAATGAGGCTAGTTTAGAAGTGTTTAAAAGGAGAAAGACTATAAAGAATGTTTTAAAAGGTTCAAAACTTATTAAAATAGAACTTATGCATGCGATTTTTCGAAAGTGTTAAGAAATTAATAACATAGTTTTGAGTAAAAATCCTATCCAGTTATGGATAAAACTGCCAAAGACAATTCGACATCTCATCATTTAGCAAAATTATCTGTTTGTTTATTTTTCTTTCTTCCCTTTTTTACTCTTTCATATATACGAGTACAGGGTCCTAAGAAAGTACAATAACTATTTATGCTCTAAAATAGTGCGCCTAAATTAAATACTTTTAATTACGAAGTTTTTTTTTAGTTAAGATATGTGATAGAGCTTTGTCTACTGCTGTCGAAAATGTTCCTCATGAAATTGCCTATGAATACATTGTTTCACAATTCCGAATGCAAAATGTGCAGATATATGGCATGCTATGGCTGACTGTACTTGGTTATGAAATAAAGATTTTAAGAAAATACATTTCAAAATTCTGATGATTAGAAAAATTTCGATTTAAGTGGGGTTTTTTTTTTCTCATATTTTGATATTTTCCTGCTCTTCGTAATCTTTACATTTATTTGGCGCTTTTTATTTGGTTTAAGGATTGGAAAATCAATTCGATGGGTCACTTTTTATACTTATACGAAAAATATAAATTGAAAGTATTGTAACACTCAAATCTGACATCGAAGTTTTAACAGGTTTTTCATAATTTGGATACTATGTCGTTTTTTGGGCATGCTAATTTAGAAAGACAAAAAGTTAGAAGTATGAAATTTGGTATACAGTCTTATTACTAAAACTTTAAATCTTGGACGAAATCCGCTTCCTGGGAACGCGCCTGTCTGCTCGTCCTTGCACGTAAGAATGAGATAACTTAATAACGCCACAAGTTAAATAAGTGGAACTTGACGTATGGTTTTGTCCTCAGAGTTTCATTCAGTACCAGATTGTGAGCCAAATCTGTATATTGGCTGTCCACCTGACTGTCTATCTATTCTTTTATTCATGAACGCAATTACTACGATAATTGAAATTTCTTATATAATATTATCACCAATACTGTAGACATGCACTGAATTTTGGGCCCGGTCACTCAAGGGCAGAATTCCAAATTGGTTTCCTTCTTGATACTTTGAAGCTTAAATTGTGCCATATTGAGTTAGCATATTAGTAAATCGACGAATCCGTTTTTAAAAATAATCGACGCATAAAAATGTCAATAAACAAAGCTTTCTAAGAATTGCAGTTAATAGCATTACTATAAATAGTTTGTTATTTAATAACTGAAGTATTATTCAGGTTTAAATCATTAGAAAAACAAAAATAGAAAAAAAATCAGAATAATTTAAATTTCATTGTGATGAAATCAAAGGTAGAAACGTAAATATTTTTTAAAAACTGATTCTTTTTTTCTCAGAATAGACTAGAGTTTTGAAAATTTTGTGCGCTATTTTGATATATTAAGAACTTAATTGTTCGTTAGTTATTAATTAAATTTAAATTTCTTACCCCTTTTCAGTGCAACTGGCAACGTTTCAGAAAAAATAAACCAATATTAAAAAGTAGAAAAAATGTCTGCCTCTTAATATATTAATAACAGTATATTTGTTAAAGTAAAACTACAATACTTCTATACAATACTGCACATGCCAAGTGTCAATATATATGAAATTTTGATGAAAGGAAAGAATGCCAAAATGTGTACACGATTTGGAAATTCCAAAAGAAATGAATGATAGGAAATATTTATCAAATTTTTTCCGTCGTATGCATCCTTATTCATTTAAGAAACTAGCTGGATTTACATGAGAAATTATAGTTCCTTCTTGAAAGGTATTCTAAACTGTGTTGTGACGTCCTATTCTTCGCTTGCAATTTCTCAGTTTGAATCTCGAAGAGACTCCTGAATTAGTACCACATTCTCCAAACTTTCACGTTAAACAAGTAGAAAGATATTTGATTCACCGCAGTTTATTCAAAATGTACCAGACAGTATGCCGCTGAAATAACTTGAAACACATTATTGTCATTGCCCCATAATTTTAATTTCATTCGATTTTCATAATATGTTAATTGAAATAAAATATAGTTAGTATATAATATTCCGAATGATTATGTGACATAAACAATAATTTCATAAAAAATATGCTAAAAATCAACGACAAGGTAGATCCCTATAAAGCATTATTAACTATATCTATCAATCAGTATAATTTAATAGGGTTTCAACAGTGAATCTTCAGAACAAATCTTCAGAACAGTGAATCTTGCATCCGGTATGTAACAAATTCCGGAGGTAATTCGCAGGGTGTGAGACACGTAATCTTAAATGGACCCTCTCAGGAATGCAAAAATTGTTACAATGGTGATGTCAATAAGAATACATGAATTTAAAAATCTTTTCTTATTTCTAATCAAACGAAAATCGGCTGGACTAATATGACACTTTATTTCATAATGTAACACTTTTCCGCATCACATGCATTTCATGAATCTTTTAAACATCTCTTCTTCCAGAACGCTGCATTGCGAACAATATCTATTGTTTTGACTTCAACACGAAAAGAGTCTTTCTTAAAAAAAAAAGAGCGTATTGAAAGATTTTAATAATAATAATATATGCACTTTCGTGCTATTAAAAGACGTGACAGCATTCGCAATTTTAAAATGATGGAATTTTGAATTCCAGCTAACTGTTTATCTTAATGCAACTGTCAAGCTCATCGTTATATTTATGAATTGAAAATTCCATTTTCAAGGACAGCGTGATAAAAGGCATCAACACTTAAATGCTTGTCTCGTGACCAAGTGTCTCAAAAATGCAAAAGTATGAATGCAGATTACATTGAGTCATTAGAAGGAAGCATGAAGAGGCAAAGAGAACATTTTCAAATGCAAGGGATGAATGAAAAGAGTATACAGAAAGTATTTTAGCACGAGTACAGTTTCCAAGTAAAATCGCACATAATAGATAAGAAAATTATTCTAGATGTTATGTTGTAAATGAAATGCAGAAAAAAAAAAGCGATAAATAAATGAATGAATTAAATTAATTCCTGTGAATCAGTTGATCGCCAAAGGCAGCGGGTGGCAGAATAGAAGACGCAGCAGAACATTTCCCATCATCTTATTTTCAGAAATTGAGCTTTGAAAAGAGGTGAATTTACCTCCTTTTTGGATTTGAAACAAACTGTTATATAGTGTATTGGCGCAAAAATGTCTGTCGGTGGTTGGGGTATTAATCCGATTCGACAGCGCGACTTCTCTCTTCGTATATTAAAAATAAAGACTGATAATCTAGGCTTGAAACGTATCCCATGCTTCCTCGAGAATGTGTTGACTGCGCTATGTTTAGAATGCATAATTTTAGAAGAAACTTAATTTTTATGAAGTGACTATATTGTTATTTTTTGGAATTTTTTCATATAAACATAAAATAAAGCGCTAATTACCAACCAATTTAATTATTAAAAAAAATTCAAAAAATGTTCAAAATACAGAATACAGTACATGCAGTTCATCACTTAAAAGAAAGTCAACGAGAGATTTAGTTTTTAGATGATTGTGTAAATTTACCAATAATCATTTTTGAATCCAAATCGTTTAACAATTCCTTTTCAATTGAAAGTAATACATAAAGTTTCAAGTTTTCCTGAGATAATGAATTTCTCAATCTATTCTTAATCATTTTTATCTTTGAAAATACCCTTTCATGGTGCACTTAAATGACTTAGAAATGCAGACGATTTTGTAAAATTCATAAAAGTTGTCATACATTTTATCATGAAGTTTGTTTGATGTATAGGCGCTGTAAATTTTATAATTCTTGCAACTAAGATCCATTAAGTTCTCTTCGGTATTTCAAATGGTGCCAGTTTTATTTTGTGTTTTGTTCTTGATTTTGACATTTAAGAAACATTTTATGCATAACTTTCAACAGTGTTTTGCATTGTCACGATAAAAATCAGATATGTCATGATAAATGACATATATGTTGACATGTCATGATAAATGACATAATTATTAATGTTATTAATGACATGCCAGATATGTCATGATAAATTAGATCAATTTCATTGCTCTGTCAAATTGATAATACTTTTATTGTTCTTCCGTTAAGAACTTGAGAGCAAAATATATTTTAATTCTTACTATTGGGAGTGTAAATAAGTTCAGCCCCCCCTTTTTTTTTTTGAGGTCGAAAATGCATTTATTTCAGAGCAAAATGAATTGACAGATTAATCAAAGTATTTGTCCAACATTAGTTACTATTTTTTTCTCTCGGGCAATTTTACAACTCCATCTCGAAAAAAGGCCTCATCTTTTGAGGCGAATCAAGTTAGGATCTAATTTTCGATTCCTGCGAAAAAAGTGAACCGGTGACCTACACAATCGTGCTGCATCTGTCAGAACAAGCAGTAGTCAGAAGGAACAAAGTCGGGAAAATAAGGCAGGTGCGGTCCACTTGAGCATTCCCAACTATTTTTTAAGACTTTTGCGACATGAAGCTGAGTGTTGTTATGCAGGAGAATAACTTAACCATGCCTTTGTTCATATTCTGGGTGTTTCTCACACAAATCACGGCTCAAACGAATCAGTTGTAGTCTATACTGCAGTTGTAGTCAGTTTAGCTATTGCCCCAAGTTGTAGCAGCTCATAGTACACAGCACCCTTTTGATCCCACCGGATACATAACATGACTTTTGAACTATGGCATTCTCGGCTTTGGTATTGAGTCGAAGTTCGATGGGAACGATTGACAGGGCATAGCGTAGTATTTTTCTTCTTGTGTTGTGGTAGAATATCCATTTCTCATCCTCAGTCACAATGCGATGGAAAAAAAAAAATTCCAATTCCAACAAAATAACAATTATGTTTCCTTTGAATCAGTTGCTCGCAAATGGAAAATCGCCTTTCACAACTTTTCAATTTCCAATTCATAAGGCATCCAATCGCCTTGATTTTGATTTATTCCATGGATTTCAACATTACGGAAACTGCTTGTTGAATCAATTGGAATGATTCTACGGTGGCCTGGTGGTAAGGTCTCGGCTTCGGAATCGGAGTCTTTTAGTTCGAGACCCGATTGCACTGAAGAAGCTCCATGCAAGCGGGCCTGATGCATGTTAAATCTGTAGGGGCCAAACGTTCTCCCGCTGATGTGGTATGGATGCTTGGAGAGCGGGTGCGAGATCAGGTATCGTCCTTGTCATCTGTCCGCGGTTACAATATAGTTACAAAAATAACTCTAGTGTCGCTTTGAAATGGGACGTTAATATAACAAAATTAAATTAAGCTAATCCAATAATTTTGCAAGTTCCTCTTGCATTTGACTCAGATCTTCAACCAGCAATGCCTCGGATTCTTTTGACTGTCCAGAACAAGGCTTTATTTCAATATTGAAATCATCATTTTTGAAATGTCGCAACCATTCTCCACAGGATATATCAGTTGAAGCATTATCACCATAAGCTTTTGAAGCGCTTCAACTACGCTTCTCTTCCAATTAAAGTAGAAAACTAAACCTCCTGCAAATCCTTTTAGTTAATACAAATGTTGACATATTCAACAAAATAAAAAATAAGTTTTTTTTAATGAAATTGAAAGCGTTATATACTGATCGTTATTGACAGATGTCTAACCTCTCATCAATCACCGCCGGCTCTTCGATGGAATCTTGGCTCGAACTTGAAATCGGGAACTCGTTCAGAAACTGAGACCTTACCACTAAGCCACCACGGCCTGCTGTTATTATGAAACCTTCAAAGAGTCACAGCCATCTTTTGAAAATGGACCGAACTCATTTGTATTCCCAAGATATAAAACTTTGTTTCGTTGTAATGTAGTTCATTTTTTATTTTAATAGTTTTTCTAAGTCCATTTTTCTTTCTTCATTCGATTATTTAAATAAATTCAGCCGAAGTTCCAGTAATTAGGAAATTATTTTTAGATCGGTGATAAATTAGAAATTTTTGCATGTTTTATATTGAATGTATATTATCACGTTAGAATAAGACATATGATTATGCATCCAGACATTTTTAAATGCTTGAAAATGCTATTAAAATGAACTATAATTCTTAAATATGTTCAATTGATTTCTGAAAATTATTCAATTAATTAATTAATTAAGTTCAATTAATTAATAATTGAGTCAATTAATTAATTTCAGTTAATTAATATCATAGATTATTTTAAATAATATCATGGTAAGTTATTAAATTTTTAAAAACATTGCGAAGAAATGAGGCTTGTTCTCTATCGATAGTTTTTGAAGGAAAGACAATTTAAACTCTAATAATAATAATAATAATAATAAAAAGGTGAATTTTTTCTGTTTAATTGCATTTTTAGAAACGTTAATTGCTCAATATTTTGCATTTGAAAAATTATGTATTTTTTTTCTTTTCCCGAGAAATTTTTTTTTTAGATGTAGAAACTTCTGTTCTTTGAAAGGCTCTTTCCTTAAAAGATAAATAAACGATTATAGAAGTCGCAATCTGTTTATTCGAGAGAGCATAGATTGTGTTCACCGATAAAAAAAAAGGAGGGAAAAGAAATCTGTATCATAATTGACAGTGCGATATCGTTTACGCAACTTTCAGTTTTCATAAAAAATTATGTAAGACACTAGTTCTATAATTTTTACTACTGAAATTAAGTTTATTGCAATTTTTTAAAAAGAAATTATAGATAAAGTTTTTCGCAAAAATGTTTGCTTTGCGTTTTTGTAACTCATGAAACTTATATTTTAGAAACTTAAGTAATATCTGCTTCATCGAATTTTAGCTTTCTCATTTTGTTCCTATTTTATTTCTTGTTCATAACTGTTATCGGATTTTCAGAAAATCTATGAATGTATAACAATAATTAATTTCTAAAATTATCCACTCATTCAAATGGGTCATTGGTTTTTATCTAATGTGTCCGAGAATTCTTACATACATTACAAATTATGTAAAAGACTAATTAAAAATCAGAGCATTTCCTTGATGTTGCCTATTATATCAACATGAGTTATAAAATTTAATTTCCCAATATAATTATTATTCAAAATCCGACAGATGGTGCTGTGTGTAGAGCTGATGATGATTAATTGAGAAAATAACACACAATAGTAAAATGATGCGATTTCCAGTTTCTTAAATATATTTTATCATATGGGTTTATGGAAAGACTTACGCACGTCAGAAGCTTTACAATAATATGCAGGGCTTAAAGCAGCGTGTGGCAGCTGCTCTTACATCTGTAAATTCTTAAGTACTTGCAAATGAATAGCGTTGGAATTTCTCTTATACAGCTATGTGAAATCGAAAGATCTCACATTGAAATTTATTCACTTTAGCAGTTTTAGTGTAAGTAATTAAAAAATGTTATTTATATAACTATACATAATTTTGTGTAATCTGACGAAGATGTCTCGGATATTGAGTATTATAAATTGGGCTTAAATGAGTGAAAACTTATTAGATGTAAAGATCCTTTAATATATTGAATAAATAGAGTTCCGAAAAGTTAATTTTTTAAAGAAAAAATGTTGTATGATTTAAATTAAGAAAGCATGCATAATGTAAGTGAACTAATTATTGTTATAATTAAAAGATAAAGTAAACATATATTTACTGAAAGGACTTTTATGATTTATGTATATAATAGTAACTTTTTAAGCTGTCGGTTTTCGCTTGGGATAATGACTGTTGCAATTCTTTGATGTGCCGCTGTAAGGAGAGAAAAGTTTTTCCAATATCTGTCCTGAAATACCTTCTTTTTTCATCAAATGGGCAAATCTTAGCAAAATCACATAGTTCATGTGTCTTTTTTTAACAGTTCCTTTAACTTCTTGTAAATCAAAGGCGCTTTATCTTCGTTTGTAGTTCTTCTTTGACAGTCGGTTGGTGTTACAGTCATCTAATTCTTCTAAATTAATTTTCAATCTCTGGGGTTTTCCATTTCTGAAAATCATTTGCATCCAAATGCAATTTATGATATTTCTGTACCTCTGCTTTCAGCGCTATGGATGGAAACCATCGAGTACGAACAAAGTTCTAGTTTCAGACTACATAATGGATAGCTAAGATAACACTATGTGTAAAATCATGTTCTGCAAATGCTAGAGTTTTTTTTTTTTTTTGCACTGCTTTGCATACCAGACAAAACATAACTTTATTAGCGGAAATGAAGAAAAACTAATGCTATAAAAATTTTCCCGCGTAAACAATCTTGTTCGAAAAAAAAAAAAAAAAACTGAATATGGCATTCTTATTTGCCATTTTCATTTAAAAGAAGAGGTATGCGTTAAAAATGTATATCTGAAACGAATTTATCAGTTGATCTTGTTCTATTCTTAATTTGGAGGCACATTAAAGCGATGAAGTTGGACGAAGGAAGCTAGGGTGCAAAACTGCTGCGCCATTATCTTTTTCATTGTTTAAATCTAGGATTAAAACTAACATCGTTTTTATTATTTCCAATATGCAGCATAAGCTGCATGTCTCCCTTCGTAGAAAGAAAATTTCCAATAATTATAGATTGTATCTATGCGCACGCTCAGTAACGAAGCTCATTCCTTGCTCTCCGAAATTTGTACTGGGTTAGAACTATCTAAAGAGTGATGCCGATATCTGACGATGCGCAAGTGCAGTAACATTCATCAGTCACCATAGTTTGAGAGAAGAGAAAAATGCTGTGTTATAAGCAGCCCCTCTTTCTATTTAAGAGACAACAGAAATGAATTTTAAACAATTTACTGCTGCATTTTTTTTTTTTTTTTTGCAAATCTGATATTCGTATATATATAAAAACGAATGGCAAACTTTAATAGTAAAAATTGATTAAAAATATCTTAATGTTAAATTTTTAGCAAACAAATATAAAAGTAATATTTCGATATGTACATTTACTTTAGCATTACAGTTTCAAAATTTTTTAACTTTTCAACAACAATTGAATAAATCTTTATAAATGGACAGCAAGAGAAATAATCAGAAATGTCTTATTTTAAAGTTTAATTTTCAATTCAATTTAATTGAAAATTTTCAAATTCTTTATTGAAACAAGCGAACTTTTATGTCAAAACTCTTATTATTACTGTTCATTGAGTAGCAATGAAATTATTTAAAATATGTCCGAAAAGGCCAAATTTTAGCTATACCAAAAGGCATCAATGTCGGCTGTAAAATTAATTAAACCAATGGCCTCCGTTTAATCAATTACGAAACTTCATTAAAAATTGCATTATGTTTCATAAAATTTGTGTAAAAGTTTAAAGACATTTTTTTTTTATAATAATTAATAAACATTTTGCGCTCAGGACATATTGGGAGTATTTAATTTTTGTTATTTTCCGAACGGTGGCCCTAAGCATTGAGATCTTTTTTTTTGTTTTCACAGCCTAATTAAGAAATGATGACAGAAAGACGAAACATTGGAATTGGCTTGGATATACTGATAAGAATATTCGGTACGGTAAGAAATAATTCACAAGGACAAAAACATCTAAACTCTTTATTTCGATTGTTTCATTCTTTTTTTTAATAACATTAAGATATCACGTTACAATGAAACATTTACTTAAATTGTGCGGTTTTTTAATTTTTCTAGACTTTTAGAAATGGTTTGTTTACTCAATGAACGTAGTATCTTAAATGGCATGCCAAAATATTTTTCTTCTTCTTCTGCCTTTTCTCTCACAGTGCAAATAAGAAAGATAAAACTAAGTAATGAAGTAAATGCTTTACTCATCAGTGGACAGAAGATTCAAGTCATCATTATCTGATCTGTTGTCCACTGAATGAGTGTAGCATAGTTAACTTTTATAACTGCTGTAACATAATATACTCTCCTCTTATTGAAATTAAGAATTATTATATTGATGAAATTAAATTTTTTCCTTTTTGCTCATCTGCATGTTTTTTTTATTAAAGTTTATAATTTCTAAAGCCATTGAGACCATTTACTTTCTTCTGAACTAACTAATGTACCAGCGAGTTGATCGGAATGGAAATATTTTCTATTATTAATAAATGATACATTATTTAATTAATTTTCTTGGTTTTTTCGATAAAAATTTTTAATCATGTATTGTTGTGCAACATTTGAAATATTTATCAAATAAAAAAGAACTACAGGTGTCCTGTAATTTTTAGCTGCTGAAAGTCATCAGAAGAATGCAGGTATGTATGTGGTAAAGATTAATATATATTTAATATTAATCTCAACGTAATTACCAACTTGTAAGTAAATCAGATCCTTAATATCCTATTTAATAATTTTAGTGTACAGAATTTCTTATATAATATATTTTGACATCCTCTCATAATCAGAAAAATTATTTTTTAATCTAAAATGAACTAAAAATCGTCAAGCCACTTTTAAATTTTGTACGCATTATACCAAATGTTTTTTAATTTACTAAAAGTAACGCTTTTATAAGACAAAATTTAATTAACAATTCTAAGCATCCATTTGGGACAAATAAATAAATTAAAATAAAATGTCTATAATATTTTCATTCAATAGAAACGGCATTATTCAAAGTAAAATAATATTTTCTATAAATGTGAATATAGTTTTTATTTATAAAAAAAGAAACTATTTAATTTGCCACGAAGCCTTCCTCATGCCTTACAATATTTGTTAGCGAAATATGAATAAAATCTGATCAGTAAGCTGAATTTCTTTCATGCACAAGCTATTTATAAAGTTTATTTTTTAATTACAGAGATTACGTTTAAAAGTCTTTGAATTTTTTTTAGTTTATAAAAAATAATGTTTTACAAATTAAATATAATTAATTCCCTTAAATTCCTTACATTTTCCCTTAAATTTTATATCAATCGTTTTTTATTTGACGAAGTAAATTCTTAAAATTCAAGAATGCAATTAAAGCGAATATAAAACATTTATCCTAAAAAGGGATTAAACACATGAAGCTCACACAGAACTGTGTCACGGAACAACGGAAGCACGAACAGTGTTTCGAGATAAACTGGAATAAAATAAAAAGCAAAGAAAAAAGCAGAATACAGTAATATTATTCTGTAATTATTCGATAGAGATCTTAAATGATATGCAAAATTTTGTGAGACATTGTACAGTTTCAGTAACTACATTATATGAAAAAACAGTTGCACATTTTGTTGAACATTATAGTGAACGTGTTCTTAAACTTAATAAAATTCTTTTTTTAAAAAAAGGACTTTTTTTTTGTATATTTTCAACAGGAAATTTCAAATGTTTCTTAAAATTATCTTCACATAAATTTATTCTTTAATATTTAGATTTTTAAGTGTCACTAATGAAACGAAATCCATAAGTCAGAAATTCTTCTTAACAAAATTACAAGTAATTTATGCTGTTATCCATTTCTGTCTTTTGTTTTTGATACTCATATATATCATGAACATAATTAATAACAATTCCATAAAATATACCAGAAGAGAATTTCGATACATGTTAAAAATATTATACATGAACAGTAAAAAATGTCTTAAGTTAAAAATGCTCTTCATTTTATCACTATCAATTCTTAAAAAGAATAACTTTATTTCAGATAAATTGTGCCATACAAAATTTAAAGAAACGAATAAATGAGCATTGCAAATAGCAATAACGCCGTGCTTGCATATACACATACACTTCATTTTTTTTTTCTCTAAAAATGAAAATAAATATATGATCTTATTTATATTGTTTTAGAAAATAAAACTGAAATAAAAAAAAGACTATTATTTCAGTATAAACAACGATCACCAAATTATATTAAATGTCTATTTCTTTTAAAAAAATAAGCAAAACCATGCTGCCATTCTAAAAATGCCACTTACTTTGCTGTCGTGTAGAATGATGAGAGGAAGCAGAGCCAACGGGATCAAAAGTGCTAAAACGGGTCTCCACCAAATTCCAAAAACTGTCTTCCAGCTTTTCACGAATGACATAACTGCCTCAAGAATGTTTTCAGGAAGAAAATTCGCAATCCAATTTTTCACGTAGAAAACAGAACACCAAATGAAAAACTTCCCCCACTTTTCCTTTCTTCGAACAAGTTACTCATTCTTCGAAGAGTTTGGAATGCAAATAGAGATGTAAAAACAAAACCGCGTGTGATTGTTTCCGCACAGTTGGGATTGGATTTGTTTTGTTTTATTTTTAATTCTTTTCCCCTTTTTTTCTGTCCTATCGTGACAGCGCGATGGGGCCAACTAGCGCGGGGAGCTTGACTAAGGAGATCCGTAGTGTCGGACCCGTTTTAATATACTTATTTGTTTTGATTTGATACGCCTCAACGGCTATCCACGCAAAACGCGGCCACTCAGTAAGCGCAGGACTACTGCGCTTGCGCACAGTCTAAAAAAGATTTTTTCACTAATAGCTCATAAGCGAAAGTGATGAGTTTTGTTTCAGCGCTGAGGATTACAGATAGCGCTTTAAATATTCAAGTTTTTTTTTTTTTAATCTTAGATATTCAAATAATTTTTCTCCGCTTAAATAAGGGTTTTAATTTGATAAATTCGAAAAGATGTATAATAAAACTTTTTTGAATAAAAAAATTAAGCCTTCAAATAAAATCATAGCGATGTACAAGCCATATTATTATTATCAAAATTATAATAGAATTAAGACATTTAAAAACACTCGACAGAGGTTATTTTAATGTTCATAGGATTAATACAGGTGTCAAAGAGAAAACTCTCTTGACTTTAAACTGTGAAGAAATGTCGTAAGCAAATGAATGAATCCCGCTTTTGATGAAAATTACTTTAATAAAGATACTTCTCTGGTTTATCAAAATGAAAGAATACTTTCTATTTGAGAACTATATCCTTTTTTTCATTACACTACATTTTTTCGTCTAAGAAGAATTCGGACAACACGGTATCTCTCAAAAATCTTAATAACCATTTCACACCAGGGATTTGATACCTGTGATTCAAAGTTAGGATATGCTTTAAATGTCAGAAATGTGGCCAGATTATTTAAAAATCTTTTTATTTTTCAGAATTGTTTTGTGAAAAGACACCTATTCTTACGCATAAAGTACTTTGTATTGAATATATGATTAGATATTTTTAAAGCTTTTAATAAAAAAAAATACATAGTCTGCAATTCGTTCTCCTCCATTTGCAAAACATTATTTAGTAAAAGGCGAATTTCATTCCTTTTGAAATGAAATATCTGTCAATTATTAGCAAATAAAGGCCATCAAATTCCCAAATATAAAAAAAAAATGTTCAGCTAGAAACATTTGATTTTCTTTAAAAACATAGCTTCTGTGTATCAAATAAAATTTCTAAATATCGGATAAGAATCTAATTTGATTAATGAAACGTCAAAGAAATAAATGAAAAGTTTTCTTCGTCTAATAGCTTTTCGCTGATTCTTTAAATTGTAATAATTTGTTATATTAATCGTTTCTGATAAAACATATCTTGTCACATCAAAATAAAATAATTTTTTTATAAAAATTATGTTTGCACACAAATGATAGAGAATTCGCTATCGTTTGGAAAGTAGTGAATGAAAGGCAGGGAAAAATTGATGATGCATCTAGTGGTGATGAGTATCATCTATACTTATATAAAGCTCAATGTGTGTGTTGTGTATTGGCTCTCTATAGACCAGATCCTTCGGCCTACAGCTACCAAATTTGGCGCATGCATACCTTGGAAATAGCGAATGTGCACCAGGGGTACCTTTTTTGAATTTTTAATTAGAATTTTAATTATTAATTAAAAACTAACTTTCCAGCCAAAAAATCTTTTCGTTCCTACACCGCCAAATGAGTAAGGCTTCAGTTTTTCCCCCACACTAACGAGGATATTCTTAACTTATTTTCGACCGATTATTTCAAACGATTCTGTTTATTTTCTTAGTGTTTGATGCATTTAAAATGAAACATTGCTAATGAATCGATCTTCCAGATTCATTCTGAAGTGCTTTTGAATTAAAATAAACCAGAATAAAGGAAATTAAAAATTTCTAATCTGCGTAGCGTTACCCTAACTGGCGTAGAAAATTCACGCATTTACGTTACCAAAATTGGCGGTGAAAATTCACGCCTACGCATTGTGTTCTGATTGTTGACAACTCTATTTTCAACGATACGGACTTGGTTTTGAAGACTTAACATGTTTCCGACCGATTATTTCAAACGGTTATGTTTATTTTCTTAGACTTTGATGCATTTAAAACTAAACATTGTTAATTAATTGATCGGTTCATGATGAATCTGAGAAAATTTTGTAGAAATTTCTTGAGATATTACATAAGAAAGATATTCTTTAGAGCCCATAAGGTTTAAATACTCAGCGACTCTGTTTTCAGTACTCATACTTAAAAAAATGCTTCGTTTCAGTAAAAAATGCTCTTATATTAATTGCAATTTAACGATTTCCACTTTAATTTAAAGCATAAATTCTACAAGAGCTAACAGAAAATTAGAGATACATATTACGTTATCGCTGAAGGCGTTTATAATATTATGAATAAATTATATGACTATCAAAATTTGAAGCTTTAAAATATTTTGATAAAGAAGCTATTAAAATAGGAGTTACATAAAATATTTAATTATTAAAATTTTAACGATCATTAAGAGTGGCGAACCGGCTGGTCGCCAAAGGCGGCTAGTATAAAATAAAAATTTGTGAAATTGGTAAAGGTGTTATGGCTGAGACATTCTGTCAAGGTTTTCCTCAAGCTGAATGTACAATAAGGTATGTCGAAATTTTTTTTAAAAAAATCATTATATTATGAAAATTCTACATAATAATAAGAAATATAAACAGGAAAAAATTAATTGCCCTCCTTATCCCACAAAAATGGCTTAAAATTCATAATAATTGTGTATCTATTCTTGCCGTCAGTTTTCAGCTATGTCAAAAGTTATTTAGTAGCAACATACTTTCGATAAACAAAAATTTAAGCGAAAGCATTTTTCTTTTCACACGCATGCGCTGCCGAATGATTGTTTCTCCTCCGACAATGTGCACAGTGGATTGGAGAGCTGAGTGACATCACTCAAGCACGTGGGCTCTTCGCGGACAGCGTAGAAAATTCGCTTTTTTGAACTCGCTTTTGGAAAGCACGATCGTGAGAAAAAAGAATTTGCATGACCGTAATTTGATCGAAAGATAGTCTGATATTCACTTTCATCTATCTCGATTCCTTTTCTTTCGTGGGAAATAAAACAACCAGAAAGTATTGAATGAAATTATTAATGTATTCTTTTGTGTTTCGTGTCGTTCAATAATAATGCGTGCAGTCCATATGACCTTCACGGGTTTTTTTTTTAAGAACTTGGATTTTTAGAGTTTTTTTACGTACATCGATTATGCACGAAATGACAAGTTTGATCCATGTTTTTCCACTTTTTGCGTAATGGTCATTATTTCTTTCGATGACATAAAACCTATCGTGAGGATTTGTAGTCCGCGAATATCATGAAAGCAGCCATAAGTTGTTTCAATTTCAAAAGAGTTTTATTATTACATCCATCATTTTCTCTTAAATAAACTAAGATAACGAACGCAATTGTTAATGTCTAACTTATTTTGTAGATAAGTGTAATGATTGAGAAAAATGGAGTATAATTACATTAATGTACCAAAATATGCATCCGTGCACAGCATTACATTCTGCGAAACTCAGGGGCAAGTTGCAAGAAAATAACCTTAACCTTAAACCGACTACTCCGACTCGCTTTGAGGCACACGGAAAAAATCTGAATGACTGGGCCGTTGCAACAACGCTGGCGGGAACTGTAATTCAGTCCTAAGGGCCATCACCGGCCACGGCACATCCCTTTCCAAGGGAAGTACGTCCCGTCATCGATGGGAGGAGCCAGACCTCTACCTTTTTCTGTATGTACCAAATCGGCGAGAACCAATCACTATGCCTGAAGTTCTCATTTTCAATTGCGAGGTGCTCCCCTGTGGAAATGTTGTAAGAAAATAAACTCACAAATAAACAAAGCTCATCAGAGAATTATTCCTAGTTTTTTTGTTTTTTTTTTTCATTAAAGCGCTTTAATTGAAAAGGGTATTCCTTATTTGCAAAGAGATAGCAGTATCTTCTGCGAGACAGTTATACTCTCAAAATAGAGTGTCTGAAGAATCCTTTCTATTTAGAATGCCAGTGTTAATATTGCATGGTGCCAAAATTAAATTTATAATTTTATAAGTTCTTTGTAAAAAACATAATGCTTAAATTTATAAAACTGAAAGAAATTTTATATTATACTGGCATGTAGGCATTTTGTTTCTTTATAATATATATACTTTTATTCTTGTAAAATTTAATTCTTTACAACATTATATTGAGGAAAATTAAATTATTTTTTGTTATAATACGTACAGGGATATTCAATTATTTAAACACACTGATGTATGATGTCAGAAATTATTGCTAGTCAAAGAGATATAAAATACGAAGATATAAAATGCGAGCACTGATTTCCTGACGAATATTATAATACTAGCCGCCTTTGGCGACCAGCCGGTTCGCCAATCTTAATGTTCGTTAAAATTTTAATAATTAAATATTTTATGCAATTCCAACTTTAATAGATTCTTCAGCAAAATATTTTAAAACTTCAAATTTTGATAGTCATATAATTCACTCATAATATTATAAAGGCCTTCAGTCATAACGTGATATGTATCTCTCTAATTTTCTGTTACCCCTCGTAGAATGTATGCTTTAAATTAAAGTGTAAAGGATTAATCTGCAATTAATATAATAATATTTTTTACTGAAACAAAGCATTTTTTTTAATAATATGATTACTGATAATAGAGTCACTGAGCGTTTAAACTTTATGGGCACTAAAGAATATCTTTCTTAATTTGTATAATATCTCAAGAATTTGTCAACAAAATTTTCTCAGATTCATCATGAACGGATGGATTCATTAACAATGTTTCATTTTAAATGCATCAAACACTAAGAAAATAAAATGAATCGTTTAAAATAATCGGTCGAAAACAGATTTAAAAAAACTACTTAAAAAACGATGTACTTAAAACTATAAGCATATATCAAAAAATATGTAATTAACATAAATACAATTTAATTACAAAAGCATGCAACTAACCTAAAAATAATTTAAATCATTGAAAACAGGTTAAAAAAAAACTACTTAAAAAACGATGTACTTAAAACTATAAGCATATACAAAAAATATATAACTAACATAAATACAATTTACTTACAAAAGCATACAACTAACCTAAAAGTAATTTAAATCGTCCGTTGATAATGGTTGCCATGCCAACAATCAGAACACAGTGCGCATGCGTGAATTTTCTTCGCCTTTTACGGTAACGCAAATGCGTGAATTTTTCTACGCCAGTTGGGGTAACGCTATGCAGATTAGACATTTTTAGTTTCCTTTATTCTGTGTTATTTTAATTCAAAAGTACTTCAGAATGAATCTGAAACATGGATTAATTAACAATGTTTAATTTTAAATGCATAAAACATTAAGAAAATAAACAGAATCGTTTGAAATAATCCGCCGAAAAATCTTAGCCCTAGCCTCATTACTGTTAGGAGAAAAAAAGAACTAAAACCTAAATCATTTGGCGTTGGGGAAAATGGAAGATTATTTTGGCGGAAAAGTTGGCGGTGGGAAAAATGGAAGATTTTTTTGGCGGGAAAGTTAGTTTTTAATTAATAATTAAAATTCTAATTAAAATTTCAAAAAACGGGACCCCAGGTGCACATTCCCGACCTCTAAGGTATACATGTACCAAATTTGGTAGCTGTATGTCAAATGACCTGGCCTGTAGAGCGCCAACACACACACACACACACACACACACACACATTGAGCTTTATTATAAGTATAGATATAGATATAGATTAAATGCAAATATTACTGCAATATTGAAAAATTTGTCAAAATAAAATATTTTCTCATTGTTTCTGTATAACTTAGTTTCCGGCAAAAATGAAATAAGTTATGAAACAAATAGCTGACAAATTTAAACTATAAAATCAGTTTTGTAACACTTTCAAACTAAATCTGTTCTTAATATCTAAAAGAGCATTAAACTGCAACAGAGATATAAATTATTTACAGGAAAAAATGAAAATAGTTTGATAAATCTTAAAATCTTTTTCATGCGCTTTGTGACCACATACATATCCATTAAATGTTGAGACATGTTTACAAAATCCAAGGAGCTTTTTTATATTTCTCGATAACATTTTGGAGGATCAATTTGTGCAAAATATTTTGTTTTATCGACAAATCTCCTCCAATCATCTTTTGAAACGATTGAAATGAATCCACTCATGTTTATTATAAACAATTTCTCTTCTGCAAATTCTTACTTGCAAACATTTAATGATGGAATTCACGTGGCAGTTAGAAGCTTTAAAAAGTATTTGATATTTTAAATAACTCCTTTTGTCTCAGTTAGTGTTGAGGGTATGTTTTTAAAATCAAATGAATCAAATTCTTCTACATTGAATTTTGATAAGTAAAAGTTATTTTTGTTTAAATAAACATTCGAGAAAAGTTGAATTTAATAAATTATTAATTTACAATAATAATCACTAACCAATTAAAGTGACTGTTTGCTTATTTGCTAAATATAATGTATTAAATTCTATTGTTAATTAACAAAAAAAAATAATAAAAATAAGTGGAGTTAAACAAAGCTGTAACAAAATGTTGAATTATTTTTTTAAAATCTTCTAAATTATAAAATCCTTGAAATAAAATATTAGAGTTATGAACATTTCATTAAATGATGTTCTATTGTAACAGTGATAGTGATCAGTTTCACTTTCTCAAGAACCCAATCTATATATTTGCTGGTACAGCATCTGGTGACGCCACATTTACGGTAATTATAATAACATTAAATTCTCATAGATTTAAAACAAGCTTTTTATTTCAATTCAACTATATTTTCGTAATCCTGATTTGCAATATTAATGGTATTTGAGTAATAGATTCGGAAACGATCATTGTAGTGGAAGTTTAAATACGTTTTGATTGTTTTACAACGTAGACGAAATATAAAATTCAGATTGAGAGCAGGTTCAGCATTCTTTATAAATCACATTTATTTAATATAGCTCGTTTCTTGTTCTACAGGATGGAATATTTTAATCGATATTTCTTTCCCTCCCTCAAATTCTAGAAAATTGAAATTTTATACTCTTGCGTATTTTCGATGACTTTACCCTATTTTATTATTCTAAGAATAAAATTGTCCACTGATAAATTCATTTAATTAATCTTTGATACAATATGACTGTCACTAGTTGGCGGTGAATTTGAGAAAAAAAATTGGTTTTGTGATTCCATAATATTTATAATGACAAATTATAGTTTACGGATTAAGAAGTGGAAAAAACGAAAATAGATTAATTAAAATAAAAAATAATTTCTGCAAAATTATTTTAGCAGATTAATAAAGGAGTGTTTTTCATTTTTTTCATTTCATTTCTTTTTGAAAAGTAACTGCATGCATTCAACTAGATCATTTAACATTCAGAGCTAATTTGAACAATCCCGATCGAAAAAAAAAATCTTAAAAATATCTTTCATTAATCTTACGGGCTGATAATTCTGTTCGAAAAAAAAAAATGATTTTCATTTAGATCAACGATGTTTGGAAAGGAAGAAGGTCAGAAGATCTGACATCCACATAATAAATCTTTTATCCACAACTATTAAATATATATATATATTTCAGTTTACTTCGTTATCGCGAAGTAGTGACGACGTGCTCTCCAGCGATTACGTGGCACACCCGGATGAGAAAGTCTTTATGAATTCATTCACGCAAATTTCCGAAATAAGATGAAATGTGGTCAGCGAAGAAGATTAAATTCACCGTGTGCTCTTTAACACCTTTTCTGCTTTTACCTCTTGCTATTTCACCGCATCAAGTAAGTACCGCTCGCTCATTTCATTTACATCCTCATCTGATGCGCATCATTTGATTTTAATCCGAATGGAGCTTCTCTTATGAATATTACATGCAGAAGAAACATTAAAAGTGGTGAAAAGACGAGTCGTATCTTTAGTTAAGTCATGATGTTTATAGAAAATTATGGCGCTATTGTTCTGTATTGTGATAGACGTGGGTCACTTCTTTGTGGAACGCAAACGGGACTTCACTGAGACGAATAAGTTATTGTTATCAAATTTTACGAGCCTGCATTGTGGTGTTGCAGTTTCTCACTAAATGAAATGCAATGTTCAACAGACTGCATGAGATCCATTCAGAGCCTCTAAACTTTAGTATTTTTCCTTCAGAGTTATGGCACAGTTTAGCCAAATATGGCTCTTGCGCCAAAAAAAAAAAAAAAACCCCAAACCAAAAACCATTTCTCCAGAGTTACAAATACGTATATAAGCATGTTTTAACGTATATAATCGTTTCTCAAAAGTCATAGTATCACAATCGGTTATTCTGAGACAAATATGTTATAATGTTATTATTATATGAGTCTTTTAAATCCAAATTTAACAAAGAGGTTGAATTGTATTCAATATTGCTTGGTTACAGTTTTTAATTTTTTCGAAAAGTGGCTAACACCACTGCACATTTAACACGACTAAATATTGTAAGACGGTAATACATTTACATTAATATAGATTTCAGCATAATATATATATTTAAAATTTTTCTGTTAAAGCAGAAATTATTGGATACTCTTTAAAATTAAAAAAAAAAATATTTATACACATGGCAAAAAATATGCGCTAGTATCTTTTATGCAAATCTTTTCGATTAGAAATGTTCCTATAGACCTAATTTTATCATTCCCTTGAGTGTGTTGTATTTCATTTCAGCCTGAATCCATTACCGAGTAACCTTCTGTATTAAAATATAATGAAAATGTGTCTAAAAAAATTGAAATTTTGTGTACTGTTTTAGCGCCAAAATTTAGATTTATATCAAATGAGTGAAAAGGCGCAGTTCTAAGTTCTTCACTATAAAACAAAGCTTAATGCAAAATCTGCCATTTTATGAAAGTCGACAATATATCTGCTGGTATCTGCAACCAGGATTATTGTTTCCTCGATTCAATCTTAAGTCCTACAATATGTGATCAATAATTATTCAAATTATTTTTCCACAAAATGAAATGTTTTCAAAACGTTCACTGATGCTTTGTCTTAATTGTTCTGAACTATTTTTTATTTAATTTTACTTGTTTCATATTTGTAAAATACGGAATATTTAAAATCTATTTTTTTATTTATTTTCTTCTATGCCAAAGTTTTCAAAATTTTGTACGCTTGCGTATTTCTGATAATAATATATTATTTTTAGATTTTTAGATTTTTATTATCAATTAATCACTTCATTGAATACTGATTAAGTAAGAGTTATAGGATATGAGGGAACGTCGATTACAAACCTCAAGAGCAGTTATAAATATTATATGACGATTTCAGTCACACTATGCATATAAATATATTAAAGAGTAAAGAAATTTAAAAAAATTCTTTTAATATACAAAAGCATGCATTTAAAAAATGTGTCAAACTTATTTATTTCAGGAATCGAAATGCGCTTACATCATTCTTTGGATGGCCGTCTACTGGTGCCTGGAGCCAGTCCATCTTGCAGTGACTGCTCTCTTGCCGGTCGTCCTTATGCCGACTCTGGGCATTCTGACTGGAGAAGAAGTCTGCTCTAATTACATGAAGGTGAGAATTTTCATTCTTGTAAGCATTTTCGGTTCGTCGTTTAAAGTAAAAACAACGAAAGGCATAGTAATTTTTGTAACATGCATAAAACAACACTTTTTAGAATGAATTTGCAATGCAGTTTGTTCACATAGAGATTCGGCTCATTATTTTACATTTTCCCTAATAAAAAATAACAATTCCTTTTTTTCGCTTAATCCGCTAGCTAGAAGAGCCTTTTTGGAAGCTCTGGAAGAAGTGCCTCTTCCAGAGCTGAGTAATCGTTTCCATTTTCTCGTATACGAAAAACAAAAAGAAAAAAATCATTGAAAAAAGGTTTTTGAAAATTTCCTAGTTTTTAGACCTCCCTCATTTCTATAAACACATCTCTGGAATTGTATCTATATGCTAATCGACATGAGCAATTAAATTTGGCATGCCGGTTTTACACTAAAATTGTAGAATTTCAAAAAATATTGGACATGTGATGATGTTGTAGTCGATGAGATTCTGTGTGTCTGTCTATCCGTCTGTGTGCGTCTGAATACGATTAATGGGAAAAGCAAATGAGCTAGATGGACTGAGAATAACACTATTAGGTTTTGCATCAAATAAGTCAAAAGCTTTGCTGTCTGTCGGTCTGTCTGTGAATGCAATGATCTAGATTAATGAAGTGTCAAATCGTGGAGCAGTCGTTTAACGGAAACATGTCTAAAATATGTCCATTAAACTAGTGCTATGAATTACTATGCGAATAAGTCGAAAGAAAAACTTGATGTGGAAATGAAAAAAAAAAAAACATTGAATTGTCTAATATTCACGCTGAATAAAATAGCATTTGCTTGAACAAAGTTTCTTTTTGAAACAGAAAGTTTAAGAAACTGATTTCCTGCTGGAGAGAAACAGCAATTCGTAACACTTATTCGCCGTTCATTCATTCTTTGATTCTCATGCATGACTGAATTAAAGCGCATAATTTCTTCTTTTAATGCTAGGAAGCATTGTCTACTGGTTTTTTTTTGTTCGTTCGTTTCTTTTTTTCCCCGGCTTTGATTTGCAAACTGACCACGATTCAAAATCAACAAGATTCGTCCCGAAGCTGCCCTTATGTTGTTCCAAAACGGAGCTTTAACTTTATTAAATCGATCTAATTTCTGTTCATTCAAATGTATTTATGAATGATATCAATATTAAATTTATGGGAGCAGAGGAGGAAAGCATGAAAATTTTTAAAATGTTAATTGTTGCAAATGCAACCTTTTATGTTTGTTCAGATATCTATACGACAATACATTGATTTTTTTTACAATGCATTTCAGGTTTAGCTAAATAAAAGTTTGTTATTCTAGTATAATTTGTGGATGGTAGGATTAGCAAGTTGCCAAGGACCGACTGTCTTTGGGTTGTTGAGCCGAGATGTTACATTTACGTAGACACTGTTATTATCTTATCTTAATGGAAAGGAAAAATTAAATTGTTATACTAATTGCACAAAATTAAATTATAAAATTCCACCGACAATTAATTGTTTCACCTAAAGTTATGGATTTGAAATTCTTAATTGAAATTCTGAGACCGTTGAATTCACTTGAAAGCATCACAAAAAGTAATAAAGTTTATAAAAAAAAGATATCCTGTTATATTTAGTGATAGCTATGAGATTAATTTACACCGCTATTCCCGGCTGAGTCCAATTCGCTATTTCAACATCAAGAGTGCACTGAAATGTATCTATGGCTTTTGAAGACAGAAATAGAAGCAAGTGATTGGTTTCTTTTCAACAGGAGGTGCTGATGATGTTTCTCGGTGGCTTAGCCGTGGCGGTCGCAGTGGAGCACTGCAATCTCCACGAACGACTGGCTCTCAAGGTCCTCTTGCTCCTCGGCACGGACACCAAATGGTACGAATCACTGTTTGTCTTAATTGCACATCTTCAACAATGCGAAAGTAATCCAGTGGCATTGTGACATTGGAAAATTAATCCAAGGGAGTGACGCTGAAAGACTGGGATTCTAGTCATCAGTGGATTGAATAGGATAAATTGTGCCTGGGCATGTAATATTTTTCCGCTGATCCATAGGATTTGACTTTAAGAAAATGAGGCCTCCGGTGACCTAGTGATAAGGTCTTGGCTTCGGTTCGAAGGGTTTCAGGTTCGAGACCATTGTGTAAGTGTGTCTAGTGTACACTAAATCCATCGGGGACAAACGTCCTGCCGCTGGTGTGAAGCCAACTCAAGTATCATCTTCGTCAACTGACCGAGGTTCAAAATTTCGAGATCCGTCCTAAAATAGCTCTATTGCTGCTTTGAAACGGGAAGTTACGTAGTTCTGCAATTAATAATTAAACATCACTTTAGAAATTGGCATAAATGCATTTTTTATCTCCGTGAAGTCACTTCAGACAGGCATCCGGGGCTTCAAAAGCATCTTGTCCACTCTCTTTATACCACTGTATTAATTGCAGAAAAATAATGCTTTGGCCAGAAACAAAATCTTATGTGATTCACTTTTCAGTGTTACTTGATTCTACAATAATTTTAGATTTTTATTGTCATCTCTCTTATTCTACGACACAAGCATGATCAGACAAACATCTTCTATCACAATTTATGGTATTTCAAAGCAATTCTATAACTAGCAACAAGAGAAAGACATTTTGTAGAAAAATATGCAACATGTCCGAAGTACCTGATGTTCCTTTAAGAGTAGTATGTATACTGTCTGATCAAAAATGTTCGTGAGCATCTGTATTTGGAAGTTTTTTTTCCCTGAATTTTCCTGAACTGCTCTTGAATTGCGATCAGGTAAAGAATATGAGAGAAAACATACTCTGCAATGAGGTTTTGATGACGAGGCAGTTAGGGAGTTTACCAGAAAATAGTGAAGAAAGACATGGTTTGGGTTCACTGCGATTTCGTGGATATTTCGAGATGATTTGCAAGTTCATTTTTGATTTTGTTTGCCTGTACGGAAACTTCCGTTAAAATAGCGTTTATATTAAAATTTCCTCTAAAAATACAAATTTGAGCCCTTTATTGCGTTTTAACCAAATCATACGGAATTCCCAAAATACTTCAAAATATGCTATCAGTGCATTATATCAAAAACCAAAATAAATAGTTCCATTATCTAAAAAAATATGAGTATTTATGGCAAATAATTTTTAACTGCTTATGTGCGAAACATAACCTACATTACCTTCAAAATTTAAACCCAGATATATAGAGCAACTATATAAAAATTACAATTGAATGTCATTTATTTTTAAAAATATCGAGATCAAAAAGAATTGAACTTCAGATGCTCCCTAAGTGAGCGAAATACAACATTTAGATTCCATGTGATGATGCATTTTTATTTTTAACTTGAATATTCGAATTACTAAATTGAATTGCATAATAGTAAGAAATATAGTAAATACCTATGCACATATTTATAAATTAGGTGCTTAATTTAAATTAACAGCAAGTTAGGTATCATAAACATCAATATATTATATTATTTGCATAAACATTAGAATTGTAACATTACGTAACCAAAACCATCTCGATACTTTTACGTATCGGAAAAACGGATTCAAATTTACGGTGTTCCGATAATTCGATGAGACCCATATCATCGAAATAAAATGAATTGAGAAAAAAAGCTTTTCTGAAGCTACAGATGAATCAGTTACTCATTTGAAATGAGGTCACCTGCAGTTACAATGGCGTATGCAGCTCCATGAGGATTGAGTACTTTTGCAATGTTTTTGAAGGAATTGATTGTCAGTTTTGTAAAAGAAAACTGGCAAATTCTAACACAGAAATGGAACGCTGTATTCTAGTCGAATTTTACGTTCCAATTCATCACACAAGCGTTGATGATATTTACATAACATTTGTAACTTCCATTTCATATTAGTAACATGCATTTACATGATGAGAAAATATAAAAGTGTTCATAAAATGAAAAGTATTTTATGTTGCAATCCCATTATGCGAATAAAAGAAATAATGTAAGAATATATATTGTTATTATTTATGCGCAATTTATTGCAATTTAAATAAGGTACAATTTATGAATATGTAGGACTATTTAACATATTTCTGATCTTTATGCAAATGAATTGAACTAATAGAAATTTTTTTAAAAAAAATATTATTTCTGTAAAGATTCCTTATCATACAACTTCTTTTCAAGAGTAACGGAAATTTAACGATACAATGCTAATACTTTTCAAAATCTTAACAGCACATTTGGAATTTTCATAGAGGTTTGTTACACAAAAGTCTTTTAAATTATGAAAGAAAAAATATGCTTTATTTCGAATATACGCTGTTAAAAATTATTTATTGCAAATACTCATATTTCTTGTTAGATTCGAGCTTATTTTTTATATTTTTAGGTATAATATATTTAATATATTTTATATATTAGGTATAATATAATAATATATTTTATATAATAATTTAATAACATATATAATAATAATTAATGGCATATTTTATATGTGTGACAATTTGCTATTATATGTTTTGGTTGAAAACTTCGTGTGCTGTAATCAAAGAGGACAAAAGTGGTCCTTTATATTTTCCCAAATATAACTGCTATTTTTTTCGGAAAGAACTGAGATGGACTATTTTTATTAAAAGGACTTCATTAATACTTGAAATCATTATCGGGGCGCCAACTAAATTTGATGTCAGAGATTATTGATTTTGAATCTGATTAATTTTAGAAATCAAAGGGTAAAAATACTTGTGGAACCTAATGATTTTGAAAGTTAACTCCCGATGATTGCAAAAATAATCTATATTTCTACTTGTTTATTACTGTGTCGCTAACATGAGTAAATATAAGGGTTGCCCAAATGAAAAGTGAACACTTGCGATTGCGTCAGAATGATTGCAGCTATAGCAGCTCCACCGAACAGGGAAATAAAGGGCGGTAGGAGGCGTGCAGTGCATATGGCGTTCAGCACTGAAAGCTGTTCATATTAGAGGAAATTAATTAATTAGAGGAAGTAAAGCCGTGCTATACAGGGATGCATCCAAACTAGAACAACGATAGGTAGTACGTTTCTGATTCTTCGATTATCGTTGACCACACCTGATTGGTTTCCTGTTCCAAGGGAACACTATCCATTCAACACAATACTGCAATACTCCGACAAAGCAATCAAAAGCAAACGATCAGGCCTTCTCACACAACAAGTGATCCTTCTCTATGACAATGCTCACCCACACGTCTCCCGCAAAACCCAGACGACCTTAAAAATTTCCTTTGGGGAGTGTTGGAAGACCCGCCGTACAGTCCGGATTTATCGCTCTGGAACTTCCACATCTTTGGGCCACTTAAGAGAGTATTACAGGGGACAGATTTATTTCCCTTTGGGCGAAGGAAGCGATGCAGGACTTCCTCAAGACTTCCACCATCTTTTTACAGCAAAGCTATAGACTTGCTACCTAAACGACGGGACCTGTGTTACAAGGTCCGTAACAGTTTTTGTGATTTCCAATGAAGATATTCTTTTCATTCAACTTGTCCACTTTTCATTTGGGAAACAATCATGGAATCTACATGAAATTCCCATTTTCAGACAACCTCTTAATATTTGCTTGGAAGAATCATTTTGACTTGTGTTTGGAATAATCGTTCGCTTATTTTTCAAATTCCAGTTTTTCCACTGCGCATGGCCATAGAAGTGCGGATAGGAGGGGATACTGAAATCACTTAATTCCCTTACTTTATAGAATGTCACTATAGCTTACATATGACGTATTCACCTAAATAAATATAGTCTTTAAAACGTTATTATTTATTCCGTTATTCAGGGTGGCCCTAAAATAACTTTCCGAGTTTGTCGGCATCTGCAGCTAAAGTGAATGAACGAAATGAAACAAAATGTCATATACAGAATGTGAAAGGAATGGGAAGATGAATTCCGCAGAAACAAATCAGTACCGAAAGTTGCTGATAGGGGAATACTGACGTTGTGAGAGTAGAATTATGAATGAATTCATGAAACTCGCAGAAAATATTCTTTTATTCTTTCTTATATTAAGGTCCCCTGGACCTCGTGCAGCATTTTCAATATTCTGACCTTCCCTGTGTACAACATATTGCATACGGTGTATGACGTTCTCCACTACTGCGTGTAAACTGTCAGTTTCGATGTTCATTAATAGCCCATCTTATGCTCTGTTTCAAGATACGCAGGTTTGCTTAAGAGCAGCCATGGCGATACACTTTCTAGTGTAGAACAATCTTACCAGTAAAGCATGCTGAGGTAAGGCAAGGCCCATATTAAGCACACATCAACAGTCAATCACTAACAACAATCAAAACACACATAAATAGTCAAGAATGAACTGCTAACAGGTAGTTTGCTCTTCACTTTTTACAAGGAATGCAGGGCGCTGCTGTCACGCACGCACTAGGAATTTTACATAATCCATCTCGAAATGCAAATTTCCTCTCCGGATGTGATAGAAGCATCAATATTTCTCCTATCGGTAATTTTTAGTTGTAATTTTTTTCTTTCTTTTGCGGAATTCATCTTCCCATGCCTGCCACAGTCTGTATAGGAAATGTTATTTCATTTCGTTCATTCATTTTGGCTGCAAATGCCACCAAACAGGGAAAGTTATTTTATGGCCCCGTTATATAATGTTTTTTCTTGGTGACTATGACTTTCTTTGCCTCAACATGCATATCGTTTTTGCTTAAGGTTGATGCTGGGGTTCATGTTGACCACCATGTTTCTATCCATGTGGATTAGCAATACAGCCACTACAGCCATGATGGTGCCCATTGTCGAAGCCGTGATGATGGAACTTAAATCAAGCGTACAAAGAACAACTACCGATTCCGGTAAACACAAATAATTTCCTATCTATGAATAAGCCATTACTTCACAAATATGATTATCACTCAATGAGAAATAATGGTGTACATGTGTTTCTTTTTTGTCAATAGGTGTTTTATATTTATTCTTGTTATTACTCTTATATTATTTGGTGTTCTTATTGTAAATTTCCTGCTTTGAATGAAAAGCAATTTTAATTACAGAAAGAAAAACAGAATTATTGAAGCTTTGTGAACAGATGTTTAACTAATATTCAAACGAATATCATAAAGCTCATGCATTTTACCTTTGTATTTTGTAGTAGATTTTTATAATATCAACTGTTCAACTCTATTATTTCTGCCCTCTTATTTCAACATAATGGTGGAACACTATTTCTATTGATTAAACATTATCTTAGTTTATGTTTTTATAAAATAGTTTAAATACAACTTCATATACAAAGCACCGCGAAATTGCCAAACACTAAAGAAGTGCAACGTCAATCGCCTTATAAATGCTCCGCTCATTGTATACATGAAATTTTCTAATGGAGACCGATGACATCATGGCACCATTAAAAAACGTAAAAGTGTAGTTCATTAATATTTTAAATTTTGTAGCATTGTCATTTCACTTTTTGCCCGTCTCGTTAACTACACAGATATTAAAACAAAATCTTTTTTCTTTAAATTTCAGCAATGGAAGAAAATCATCAGGTGATTAAATATCTCATCACGTCTAACATTACTATTAAATAGGTACCATTAAAAAGACAATTTATTAATTGTTGAAACGGTTTAAAAGTGATTTTTGTGAAATATTTTTTTTTTTGAAATTATCTTGGAAGAACGCCGAAATTCAGTTTAATTTTTAATTTTAAAAAAATCACTTCGAGATGCACATTCTAATCCGCTACGATATACATATACCAATATTGGTAGCTGTAGATCAAACGGTCTGACCTGTAGAGCACCAACACACATACATGCACATATTTATATTTGTTATTAGTATAGAAGTTTTATTATTTCATACTAATCTATTCTACTAATAAAAATAACTGTGCGTGCATGCTGACCCTCTAAGGCCACCTAGTCTATCATTTGACCTAGAACTGCCAATCCCGGCGCATATATGCTTTGGAGTGCGGGAATGTGTACCTCGAATTTTTGAAATTTTAATTAATTAAAAATTAAGTTGAATTCTGGCGTTTTTCTGTGATAATGTTAAAAAATATTATTAAATTTTTCACTTGTTTAAAATTTAAAGGATTCTCTTTACTGATACCAATTTAATAACCGTGGAAATTTTCGAAGAATTTGAAAATGTTTTAAAAATATTTTATGCCGGCAATAGATTACATTCTAGATTAGATCCTAAAATTCAAACCGTTTTCATTGTTTCATCAAAGCTAAGGGAGAAGGAGTTTGCGAGGTTTGCAAGATGCATTAGAAATAAAATTACAATGTATCGAAATTTAGATGATAGATTAGCCAGATTATTGTCCCATGGGAGGCTCCTTGTAATTGAGGATGAGAAATTTTCGGCATGGTGGTTGGTTCTCGCCACCCTAGTGGGTACACAAAAAGGGGTAAGTCTGGCTTCTCTCACCAATGACGTGACATACATCTCAAGGGAAGGGTTGTACCGTGCCCGGTAACGACCCTTAGAAAGCCACAGTTCCGCCAACGGTCTGGTCATTCAGATTATTCCGTGTGCCTTCTGCGGAAGGGAGCAGCCAGTTTGTGGTTTGTTGTAACCAGATGCTTGCATTTTTCATAGCGCCCTGTAGTTATGAGACTGTCTCCATTAGAAAGATTCATGTACAGTATAAAAAGAACTCGAGAAAAACAAGTACAGTAACACGTACTACCCTAATAACAGACATTTTGTTGGAAACACGGACATGAAGTTATTTCTAAACGATTTGTCTGAAATCAAATATAATCAATATTTCCTACGAACCGGCTCGTGAGGAAGGAAACAAGTCAAATTATTATACCAGAAAAGTTAGATTATTCTGAAAGCTATCTTTTTAATAGTTCTATGATGACATGGGATATATTTTTATAGGGATACACAATGAAAAGAACAGATATCAGGCTACATTAATTTTTACATAAGAAATATAAGTGAAAGTAAAAACTGCCTATTTTCCCAGCGAACCAGCTTTTTTTCCTTTTAATTACAGTCATTCACTCGTTACCACAGAACTTATCGTGTGAAAATTAAGACAAAGTGACTACAGCGTGTTCAATTGAGGGAAAAGCAGAAAATTCAAAAAACAACTAGTTTATTAATAAATCCTTAAAAATCCACCTTAATAAAAAAAAAGAAGAAAGCTCTGGAAGCCTGGAGTGTCGAGAAAATGTTGGTGCGAGCTTTTATAACAGAAAAAGATGATATTGCTACAAGCTTAACAAATGCGTTGAAACGATAAAACAAACATCACCGTGCGGCACCACAAACTAAAGCCCCGTTCAGACGGCTCGTGCGCGTCTTCCGATAGGCACATTTTCCCTTCTCTTGTTGTTTTCCGCGGTTCTTTGACGTCTGTTCATTTTTTCGACAATTTGTGGGAAGCTCCGATCGACGTCTACAGGCGCGGTTCATCCTACAGTGGTCAGATAGCAGGTTTCAGTCCATATCCGTAAAGGCAACAGGTCGTCGGAACGGAGTTTAAGCCATATACACAGGGAAAGCAAACCAGCTTCTCGAAAAAAGTGCTAGTGCTGTATAAATTCGCACTTAGTGCAGAATTTTACTTCTGTGCGTTTTCCATTATTTAAAGATTTTACAAATCGTTTCTAAAACTGTTATCAGTTCTCATTTATCTCAAACAAAACTTCGCTTGAAATGTAACCGAAGTAGAATTTTTTTATGTTTATTGTTTTTTTTTCTCGTCACCATTTATTTCAAAAAGCAAAAACAAAAACTTGTAAACGTAAAGCAGTGTTGAAAGGAATGTTTTGTTTTCCATTCCATTTTAGATATTTTTCATTCCTGTCAAATATTTCTTTCGTAAGATTAGATGCTCCCCAAACAAAGCAGAAATAATACTATTCTGAAAGCTTTTGATTATTGCAACATATTTTAAAAATTATGTGACAGAAACGTATAAAATTTTGGAACAATGATAATTAAGATCATGCTACTTTGATTATCATCAAATTTTTTTATGAAATTGTATTCAACGTTTTTATGACTTTAAAGATGTAAATCTAAATGTGAAGACGATCCCTTACAAGAAAACATATTTCACACACTTAGAGAAAGCATATTTCTACAGCGACAGGAATTTACAGCTTTATTGTGTGATAATTAGTTTCGAAATAAGGAGCAATGTCCTTATATTTTTTTGTATTATACTACGGATAATATTTTTCAAAGCTCGAATGAGTTTAAAAATATTCATTCAGCAGTTAAACATTGACATTTTACTTAGAATCTTTCTTACATGTCACTAAAATGTGAATATAGTTTTCTGAAGAAAGTATTTTTCCTTTTTAGGGTCTTTTATTTACTTAAAATAGTGTGTGGTTTTTTTTAAATAATAAATATTGTAGAGAAAGAAAACTTTATCAATGATGAAATGATACAGCAATTAATTTATTTAAACAACAAGTGTCATGCATTATACACATAAAATTATTCTTGAACGGGAAGCTGTCAAGACAGCTGTTAAAAGTAACTTTCAACATTTTTTTCGCTCTCTTAATACTCAACATGCAAGTGATTTAATGCTTGAACTCAAAATTTTCTTCATGTTTGAAATAGCCACTTTACTATTTTTTCCTATCTTGTAGGGTCACTTGTGGCCCTGAATGCTTTGCATAAAACTTTGCTGCTGAGCATTGCTTATTCCGCCAATTGTGGGGGCACTGGAACAGTGACCGGAACGTCTCCAAACATGATACTGAAAGGCTTTCTGGAAGAGTAAGTGTAAATTTTTTAAGTGAATGTTAATGTTTTGTAAGTGAATGTAAGTGGAAGAGTAAGTGTAATGCTTCTAAAATCCATTATTTGCCATTTTTTACGCGTATTTAATTAAAATATGAGTGCATTATTGGTTTCTGGCAATCAAGTTTTCAAATTATTGAAATAGTGTATTGTCTTCGAGAATACGCAAGTGTACGGTGGCGTGGGATGCTGGGACACCGGGAATAAGTGAAGAATCGATTACAAAATTTCGTGAATTAAATAAAAATAAGTAAAAATAATTTCTGGAAAAGAATAAAGAAAATAATTTCTGGATATTTTTAAGAAGATTATTGTATGTGTATTTGAATTTGAAATTTTATTCAATAAAATTCCGTTCACTCATGATTGATTATGAGCATCACAAAAACAACCACCAAATTATTAAATAAATATTTTTCATCAGAACTTGAAATAACGTGAATACAGAGTGAAATGACCATATTTAATCCCAAACGGAAAAAAATATGATCTATTAATCTGAAAATGAATCAGAAAACTTTTAAAAAATGGGAGTTAATAGAGGGAGATGCATTTAATGTTTCATTTTGAAATAATCCACTTGAAACCTTTATGAAAATATTATTGCACTAAATGATGCAACAAAAGATACAGTCTCTGTGCTCCTAACCGATCAAAATTTCGTACGTGACGCCTACCTGATGTCCATTTTGAATAGAATCTGTTCACGCTGGACATACATACGGAGAATACATTAACAGGAGCCTTTTAGAAGAAGTTGGATAATTTTATAAAGAAAAATTTTCCAATGAAGTCAATCGGCTATCAAAGTAGATTTGGATTTTATAATTTTAAAATGGTTCTTATTTTTAGTCATTCTGCGCGGTGAAAATATCTTCATCATTATCTCTTGATCTATATGATTATCTTTTGCATAATTCTGAAAAATTATTTTCTTCATCCACCTGCTTCATTTCGCCAGAACTGAAACTTCCGATCCGTGGACGTCACGCTAATATTGCAGTTGACCAAATACCCGACATCTGTCTCCGTTAATGAGCATTATGGCATCGACAAACTTCAACCGTCATCTTTCACTATTCCTTCTCATTATAAGCTTTTTCATTTATCCTAAAATAAAGAGTTTTCTTTTTATTTGTGTGTGTAAAAGAAAGACAATTATATTTCTAAACCTCCGCATATAACATTTCAAAAGAAAGTATGAAATACATGTCACAATTTCTGAAAAAGGTGAAAATTCAAATATAATTTTTCAAGATTTGTTTGAGAATTGAGAAACAATAAAGATTAATCAACACAAAGATCCCACAACGTTTCTCTAATTTTGTCACCCTCGCATTTCTCTCGCATATCTGCCAGTTGGCCATCATCACACATATACAGTCCTTGCATATTTATTTTTACCGAAAAGATGTAATACTATAATCAATTGTAGAAATAATCTGTTTATTTTTCAATTAGACTTTTTTTTTCAATTAGGCTTTTTTCTGTCTTTTTGTGTGCAACATTGTGCCAAAGCGGGGATAAAAATGGATCTACCACGGGTGTTAGAAAAAGACTTCAGAGCTTATGCAATCTGTTCAATAATTGTTCGTATCTATCATTAAAAAACATAGGATAGAGTAACCCTTTCTTTTTCAAAATTCTTATCAAATAAAGCAATATGCGACTCCAATCTCCGCTTATATGAAAATATTATACGAATTTCCATCAAGAATTTTTGCAGCTGCATTGAGTGCAATACTTCGCTTAGATAACAAACGAAGGTGTAAAATATTGCTAGAAAAATTTTGTTCACCGTTTTTTCAAAAAAGTTCATTTAGCTAGAGGAAAGAAAATAGAAAAGAAATCAAGAAACAGGCTTCAAATAGAAAGATTATACGAGCGCAGAAATAAGCTCTACCGTCGCCAGATGGGCAATGAATATAATTTGCTAGATGGAAATGGATATTCATATCTTCCAAAACAATTATCTTACAAAAAGTTTCTTCGTATTAACTTAAAAAAATCTTTTTAATTATATCAGTTTCATCTCTGTACAATCTTTGCCTTGACTTAAATAATATTTTTTTTAATTCAGTTAGAACACAATTGAATTGATACAAGGTTTTTAAATGTTATGATGAAATCAAAATTCAACTATCATAACATTTAATTGCATGCTTTAATCAATTATGAATTCCGTAATTAGATTTTTATTTTCGTCTTGTATTTCATAGTATATACACTTTTCAATTTGCGCTAAGCTGATTTTTTCAATCGTATCAAACAACATCATTAACTAAAAAAATATATATATATATGTATGCATTCTATGCGTCTCATTTAACAGCCTGAAACATCAATAATCAGAATGAAAAAACGGGTCGCCAAAGGTGGCTAATTTCATGAATAGCATTTATCCTTTCCAAACAAGTATTTAATTTTCGCAAAGAAGAATAATTACATTTGTCAGATAAATAAATGTAGGAAACTCATTTATAAAAGAAAAAAAAATCGAAATAATTGTAAAAATTATTATTAGAAATATTAACGATAGACAGTTTTATTGACTCCTTTGTTATGAAAAAGCATTCTAATTTATCAAACGTATGGTTTCGTAACAGTTCTTCAGAAATTCTATTCTGGTCAAGGAATATGTAACAAAAAGTTTTCTCGTAATTTCTGATGCCAATAATAGAAAAATGAAATAACCATAAAAATAAAGGAAAGAAGAAAATGATTTTTTTTCTTCCTAGTTATTTTTTCCCTGGCTTTGTTCTGCTTCGACGAATAATTATTTCTTCATGCATGAATCACTGTAATAAAATATTCATTTGCATGGAAATAATTTCACTGTCTTTAAAGTTGGAAATCAATATGTTGACCTTTTGATTTGAGAGAATTGCGTAAACAACGAACAGCCAACATGTTTTTTTAAAGGAAAGAAAAGGTATGAAAGGATTTAATCTCGAGGTTTGATGAATCTACTGTTCGTTTCAGCTCCTGAGATTATCCCTTTTCGATGATTCTATCCCACCAAGGGTTGAGACTCGAAAGGATGAGCGCTTTTCCGGAATTCTTCCTCATTCTTTGAACTTGATTGCCGCCCTATTAGATACTTCTTCATTCAATTTTTTTCATGCGTATGTGAGTGCCATATCTTTTGACCCTAATATTTTATTTTAATTCAAAATTTATTTATTTTATTTTCGCACGTAATCCGAGTTTACATTATTCTTAAATGTAGACATCTCCTCCTTCCATCTTTCCTCTCACCGCTATTTTTACGACTTAAACCCATTCTAAAGCTTGCGCAAAAGAGCGGAGGGCTTTAGAATCCATTGGCAAACAATACGCTTTTTAGGCTTCCCCCATTCCTGGAAAAAACATTTTTCGGATTATGCCTTACTCTCATATAAATGAGACGTCTTCCAAGACATTCGAGATGCATACTCGTTTTTCTTTCCATTTATTGCGCCATACGTAGAAAACAGGCAAGAAAGTTCGTGGAGAACGTTCCACGGGTTTGACGTTCGTCCACTCGTTAAAGTCTCAAATTAAAAAAAAAAAAATCGTCTTAATTTCAAGATGAAGAAATTCAGTTCAGGATTTAAAAGTTGCACGTTAAATCCGTCAGGCCAAGCTTCATTCCGTTGGTGTGGTGTGGAAGTTTGGAGAGTATGTCCAGCTCATGTATCATCCTCGTCATCTGAAAGTAGTTCAAAATTACGAGGTTACCCAAAATAGCCGTAGTGTTGCTTTAAAACGGGATGTTAATATAACTAAACTAAACTCAAGATTTAAGGATCGGAGTTGTTAAATTTTTTAGCAGCAAGTGGTCCGAATTCTCATACAAAGCGTGAAGGCATTGGCCATTTCTAATTTCTTTCTGAAAAGTGGAAAATTTATTAGAGACATATGATTTCATTAAACGCGAGGTTTCATTTTATTGCTATGAAGTGAACACTTCAAATTTAAATGTTAATTTTTTTCCGATAAATGAATCTGATAATACCTACAGATCTATAGACATTCTTTTTATAAAAGCATTATAATGATGCATAATCCAAAATGATGTTTGTGATAAACCCTTGAATGCAAATAAACTGAAAACACTATAATATTAGATAATTGAAGGAACAAAGTTGACAACATAAAGACTGGAAAGTGTTATTTAATTTAATTAGATATTAATTATATCTCGGGGTATTTCTGATCTTGTGTGTTCCAGTTTTTGAATTGTGATTAGATAACCAATACAATACTTGAATCAACACACTTCTTTTATTTTAGTTACTTTAGCATCCATTTTTTAAGTTATTCGAGGGCTATTTTGGGATACATCATTTTAAACCGTGTGTCAGAAGGCAAGGATGACATCTGAGCCAGCTTCCCTTCTTCAAAGTGTCGCATCTCACCAGTATACATTAGTATATATATAATCCTAAACAGATAAAACAAGTAACGAGGAATTGTGCCTCCAACTTTCAGACCTCAGGTCACGAAGATAAGAGTTTCTATTTTTTACACTTTTTTTGTACCAAATTTGGAACCTTGCTTTTTTTCCTGAGCAATCTGGTGTCGAATTCGCAGTCCACTGATCCCTAAACTCAGGTTTTATCGCGGCCCGAATGTTTTGAAGACAGACTATGTTTGTGACAGAAGAAATATGTGATATTTACGGATAATATTTTATTTGGACTAGCAGCAACTTGTAATTTCAGAAAAAGAAATAGCGTCGAAGAAAATATTTCATAAAAAGCTTTAGAAGGCAGTTTACCACTAAATTACTCACAATTTTTCATTGTAATTACTTGAAATTTATTTAAAAAATCATGTATTTAGAACCACCCGACTTGTATTACGAACTTGTACTTAGACCTCTAATAAAAGAATCAAGATGTAATATCAAAACACATGAATTTCCTTTGGAGTAACGGAAAAGCAATAGAATATTGTTTATAGAATATATAAGTAAACACCTATAATATTGTTTGTGTAATTTGCAATCTAATTTCTTATACATAATTTAATGTTCGTGATATCCCCCTCTCCAAGAAAATATATTTAAGTATATAATTGTAACAGACGTCAAAGCTGCTTTATTTCAGTAGCCTTATATCTATTCGATTCAAAGTACACATGAAACATCCTAATAAAGGCAAGTTTCACGACATCACAGTGTTATTAAAAACATAACTTTTAAGATAACCTTTTCTTCTAGCTTTCACGGTATTGTAACTATTTTTTTATTTTTCATATGAACTACACAGGCATTAAACAGAAAACAATGGAAAAAATCCTGCTATTAAGCATTTGACGAACAATAAAAATGGTTTGAAATTTAGGGTAACATTTTCATCTATTGTTGAAAATTAGCTAAAAAATATTTTAAAAAAATTGCTAGAATTCAGAAAAATTTTCCATGACAATTGAAACGGCATTATTAAAAAAAATAAATTTTTGGATTTTAAATAATGTAAAAAACAGTTTTTTTTATCATTTTAAATTATTATTTTAACTTATCATTTTTATCATCTTAACCGCAAAAATAGCTAAAATCTCGTTTAATTTTTAATTAATTGAAATTTCAAAAAAAAAAAAAAAATCGCATCTAAGTGCACAGCTCTATCCATCAAGTTATATTTGTGCCAAATTTGGTAGATCTAGGCAAAACAGTCTGTGATCTAAAGCGCCAACGCACACACAAATTCTGATCTAAATAATGGAAAGATCTTAAGACTAAAATGTTTTATGTGCTGGGTTTTTTTTAATTTTAAAATTTTAAATATGAAAGTTTATTTATTTCCGGAAACGTTGAACAGATCAGCAATTTTAGAATAATTTTAATTTATAAAATTGCACAAATGTGTCAGCATTCTGAAATCATGAAGAGAGCGTTTGCGATTGATTTTTATTCTACGGGGTGCACATAAATGTCGAACTATGCTTTTGCCCCATTATATGTAGAATCTCTGGACTTGACGTTGATTTCATTAGTTATAATAACTAATGTTCTTATATCACTTATAATAAGAACATTATGTCCACTGATAAAAATACCGGGACCTGCCACTTTATGAAAGGTACATTAACAGATTTAAAAAAAAATGTTCTACGCAATTCAAGGCGATATTTAAAAATATTCAAGGTCCTTTCTCAGTTTGTCGTGTACTAGTTAGCAGCTGAATCAGCTGAATTTCCCTGAAGAATCGAACAAAAATCATCAAAAGCATTTTATTTTTGGAAATATATTATTGTGTCATTTTGTGCAACTAACAAGGAAATAAAACCTGCGTTCTTGAAAATTCGAATCTAAGCCAGGGAACAATCGTTATTTGCTATGCGTGGCGTAGTCTCATTCAGAGTACTATAGCATCAAAATGATAGATCATTCATGTATGCCTCGGGTTTAAGTCAACACTTGTGCACAGATTGCTCGTTGCCATTTTGCGCGTTTCCTTATTTTATCATTTGAGTGGGAGTATTTTTTTTTTTTCTTCTCCTTCCTCACCTCAATATGCCGAGCCATTTGTGCTTTATAATATAGCTACGCATTTTCCTGTCAACGGTTGCATCAAAATATGATGACATCGTCCCTTTCGAAATTCATTTTATTCAGTCCTGTTCACATGCATGCAAACAAGTTTCTGCCCATAGCTTAATGTATAATTCTAGTGATAAAACTATATGCCAAATTTCATCCACATTCTTTCAGAACAGACAAATTTTCTGTCAGCAAATTTCCCTCATGATTTGTTAGAAAACTACAATTTTGGTGTCCAGAGTCCAAAGTTTAAATGTGTTTATAACTCCGGTGACAAAATGTAAATTTCTTTTCATTTATAATATAAACTTCCATTCAAATATGAACAAAATATATATAACATAACAAAATATAGATTATTTCATTGTGACCTCAATCGGCTGATATAAGAGCCAGTGGTGAGGGAGGGGATGCACGACCCAAACGACGATCCTGCCTGATTCAAATGGTACGATCGCTTTGCCCTCATCTTTTCTGTTGGAGGATTAATCTTTTCGAAAACTTCAATTTCGCATGATGTTTTTAAAACTTTGTTACAAAATTCAATATTTACTAAAACTAAAAATAATTCCTGTTCTAATTTAGTTACACTTTAGCTTACAAATTTTCTTAATCAGAAAGAATAAATATTCATTTCACTTTCTCTGCTGAAGAGGTATTAAATCGGACAAAGAATAACTTATCTACAAATAATGTTTTATCGTAACGTTTTTTTCTACTATACAATTAAATAAAATAATAATTATTAGTCCATGCAATTTATTATACTTTTTTTATACATATAAAATTTTTTGAATAATTTCTGTAAAGTTTTTCTATTTGATGGCCTGTTTTGAACTCTTATACAAAAAATTTATTATTATACCATTGATTAATTACTTTCCATAAATATATTAATATTAATTTATCTAATCTATTAATATTATTTTATCAATTAAAAAAACGATTTTTGTAGTTGTAATTTTGAAGTAAGAAGAAAAAAAAAAAATGTTTAAGATTCTTTTGATATTCGTGGGTAAATTATGGGCTGTTTAAAAATAGCTTTAACCATGTCATTGATAAGCTGATTGAGTTTGAGAAAATCTGTATGTAATTTTCGATATTATTTCAGCAAATTCGACACAATACAGTTAAAGAGAAATACAGAACAGCTTCACAGCTAAGAATATGAAGAATGAATAAGAATCTTCGTGGCTTATAGCTGTACAATAAGAGTGTTTATTGTTATCGGGAGAGACGCTCAAGCCTCAACTAAAGAACTGCAGCAGATTAAGACAGTTACGGTTATCGTTATTACATCGAGATAAGCGTAGAACAATTCGCTCCATTGAAAAATTAAAGTCTTTTTAAATTTGAGAAGTAATTTTATGAACGCGAACAAAATGAAATAAGTACAATTTCTACTTTTTCATCTTCTTTCAACAGTCTGAATCAACAAAGGAAAATATTAAAAGCCGTACAATAATCACATAAAATTTAAAACAGGTTTTATATTTTGAAACTGCATGCAACGCGAGCAAAGTCTAGTGAAGTGACTTTCAAGACTATTATCAAAATCTACTGTAAGAAAAAAAAGTGCTATTACTTTTTGTACCCTAATATAATACGGCTTATAAGTTGCTACATCAATACCATATAAAATTCATCTTTCTGGCATGACGTGATGTTGAATTGTCGGGTTCACACGCAAATTGATAGACGAACTTCTCGTTGATGAATTTGGATGAAAATTTGATGCTTGATTTCATTGATAAAATCGTATGCGAGATTTTATCCTTTCAGATTGCTTTATTTTTTGTGTTATGAGGATCATTCGAATCGGATGGATAAACTACTTTCCCGCAGGTGGATTCCATCTATAATTTGATTAATATCCATAATCTTGGTACAAACAGAGTATACCAAATTCCGATTATCTAGCTGTATGTGTTTCTGAGTCCTGAAGTGATGCCTTTCCGATTTCGGAAGGTTTATCAAAATCTTCAAAAGCAATGAATACAAAATTACAATGTATTTTATTCTAGCGTCACTTAAAATGTTCATGTTCTGTAGCTTTCCTAGAATGGGGAGAACTGTTCAAGAAATAAAATATAAAAAAGTAGCGGGAATAGTCTGCCCAAAACTTTCTCGCATACTCTTGAATGAAGGTTCTTATTTCCTTCCCTCTTCCCATTTAAAATCGAGTAGGGCTCCGAATCCCTTGCATAACATTGGTGAACAATAGTTATCAATGATAGATCTTTGGCGTGAATCTAACATATTTACCTATCGTGTAAATATATATTTTTGATACTTTTTTATCGACTGATTGAAGAAAAAAATTATCATGGGACTACAGCTGTAGTTCATAAAATAACATATTGAATCTCACTGCTTTATGTCATTGCATTTTCAAATGATCGAAGTTAGAATCTTCACTTAAGATACTAAATATATATACAAAATTTTATCTGCTACTTCTTAAGGTATAGTTGTTATCGAGTTCTCTTGTACTCGAACAATCAGACAGGGAGATTTTCTCTGAATGGATTCCATTCTAAATTTAATAGAAATCTACAAATTAAGTCTAAAACCCATGCATGGATTTTAATCAGTTCTAGCTCAAATCGTTTTTCGGTTTTCGTATTCACAGCTAGACGGACGGACAGATACATAGACATAATGCTAAAAAATGCATTTTTCAACTCAACACTTCTCATGCAATTTCTCGGACTGAAGTATAGATTCTCTATACTTCAAGAAATATAGAAGTATAGATTCTCTATACTTCAAATACGCAGGAGAAATAAAAAAAAGTGGCACTATTTATGAACCTTTAAATAATGTAATGGTTTCAAAAGAAGGTGAAACCCGTTAACTTTATTTTTTTAGGCACTACCCAGAAAGTACCGAGCTGACCTTTGCTAGCTGGATGGCCTACAATGTCCCAGGTATGCTCATTTGTGTGTGCATCGGCTGGTTAGTTTTGCAGGTTATTTATGTGCCTTGTTGGTAAGTATTCGAAATTTTTATGAAACATAAGGTAAATATTAATGATGTCTATTCATGCTTAAAATGAGTCTCATTAATTAAATTTTAAAATAATCTGAATTTCTGTCAAAAAATGAGAAGCATGCAGTTACATATCTGTGAATGCAGAATGCTTTATGACATTTTACAAACCCGCTGATAGATCTGTCAGCGATTTAAGCCGAATGAGTGTATCTTGTTTTTTCAGTAGTGCCAACTAGGGGCCAAAAGTACGTTAGCTACTTCATGCGTCACATTCGCTTGCACAACCCCTTTTTTCAGGGGGGCACGTGCACACACCTCACAGACAGAACACAGAAGAAGAACAACCATGCCCGAACCGGGACGCCCAGTTCACAAAGAAGACGCGCTACCCATATGCCAGGAAGCCCGGCTCTCTGATTTCTGAAGATCCATAGCAATTTTTTTAAAAATGTGATTAATAAAGGTAATTCAAAAATGTTATACGTTTTATATATATATGTAAGCATATAATTTTTGAAGCATTTCGAAGACAGTGAAGAGAATTTCGATTTTTTAACTTTGTTTTATTTCCGTCCCAGGAGCCATGAAACACTAATCACTTTTTGAGGAATCAAAAAAGGCAATTTTAAGCGCTGGACTATGAGCGAAGGCACTTGTGATGATAATATAACACGAAAATGAGTCGATATCTGGATGATTCAGCACAGGCAGGGTGCTTGAAGATATGATAAGGAGCACAAACACAAGGGTATTGAGTAGCAGAACCGGAGTGTCGGATGAGGTCACAGGTGTCTGAAGGAACCATCGACAGGAACGGAGGCATCGGCAGTCGTGGAATTTCAGCGACGTGAAATGGCCGAAGAAGCGAAGAAGCCTCACGGGAGACAGCAGCGGCAGAGACGGAAAGCAAGCGGCCGAGCCAGGACGGAATCATCTTCGAAGCACATCGAAACTTCTCCTCCCGGGGATTTAATTCATTTGAACATTTTAAGCACAGAAAACTATCCTGTCGACTCTTTAAATGTAAGCATGATTTTTGCCTTCCAAGATTTGTGTTCCAATGGTATATGGAAGAGAGCATCTTCTGCTCTTTTCGAAAAGGAAAGATAATATAAAGATTAACTCCACAGGTTGTCTTCAAGACTTTAAAAGGCGTATGTGGAGATGAAATGTTATAATCTACAAGTTAAAAGCGACTGGATATCATCTCCTTCTGAAGTTCGCGATGATAACTTTAGAATCAGCAACAAAATGTCCTTTCTATTTTCAAAAATCAAGGAAAAAGTACTTTTATATGCTTGGTACAAAGTAAAAATACATTGGCATTCAAAATTATCGGTATTTAAGGTTTCTATGAATAAACCAGCAGGACTGATCTATACAGAAACTTGTCTGCAAGACTGTGAAAGTCACATATTATTACAAAAGAATCAGAGACCGGGCAAGTCGAAACGATAACAACAACAACAAACCATAGTGCCTCATCTCCCCCTTTTTACATTTATGTAAAGGGACAAAATGTCTCACGGGTACGGTTTGTGCTTCATAGTAAAGAATATCCAATATTGAATTCTTTTTCTTTTTCTTTCGGAAGATTGGAATCAAAATTTGATACGGAACTACAAATTCCGTTGCAAGTTTAGTTTATTTTACTCAAATCGTTGTGTTTTTGAATTACAGCGTCTCCTCGCATGTAAATGGACAAGTGATGTAAGTTATAATAACCGTGACACTTACTATCTTCTCTAAATGAAGAAAGAATCTCTAATTCTGCTGACAACAAAGGAAATATGTGCATTTGTGCTCTATTAAACAGACAGTTTGTTACAAATATACTTTGGAGGATGAGAAAGAGAACTTCAGAGCGATTTTATTTAATTAATTAAAAATTAAGTGAGATTAAGCGTTTTCCGCTATAACACAAGAAAATTTTATTATGCAAAATAGATTTTTACACCATTTAAAATTCTAAAATTATCTTTTTAATGATACCAATTGAATAACCATGCAAATCTTTACTGAATTTTTGGCAATTTTTTAAAAAGATTTTTTGATTAATTTTCAACAACCTATTATTCAAATGTTGCCTAAATGTAAAACCATATCCATGGTTTAACCAAATTCTTAATCGGGGATTTTTTCCCATTATTTTAAGTTAGGGATGAAGAATGTTGTTTAATATATGTGAAGTTTACATTAAAAGTAAGAAAGTGAGGTTATAATATTGTGAAAATTAGACGATAGATTATCCTAAAGTTGTTTTTTAATAGTACTAGGATGTCATGGGTCTTGATTCATATATATAAAATGATTGGGATAAATGTAAGTCTTTTAAAAGAACACAATTTCAATGGTTATCATAGTTCAATGCTTAAAAATTCTTGGAGGAATTACGAACAGATTAAACATAAGAAATTTAATTGAAAGTAAACATAACCAATATTCCTGGCGAGCCAACTGGACACCAAACATGGCTAGTAATAAATAAACTTAATTAAATTTTATATTCTTTAGAAAGTCATGTTGCTTAATACATTTTCTTCACCAAATATAAGGACCTAGCTACAAAATATTTCGCATATTTTAAATCCTTTCATGCATCCAATTTAATTGAAATAATAATGCGGTTTCTTCGTGAATGGTTTCTTTCACTTCTTTTGCATTTTCTCATTCATTTTTTTATTGTTGTCTGCAATTTATTTTTTCAAAGTACCAGAAATGAAAGAAGTTCAATATCTTAATGAAATCTAGTTGGCATTAAGAAATGAATTCAGTTAATATAATGCGTGCAACCGCTGATCGACGAAATCAGCTGATTCGTTCAGTGCAAATCATACAAACTCAATAATGTCTTATATTATCATTAAAGTTTAATTACAATTTTATCTATCACTTTGGCATGAAATTTCAGGGGGAAGCAGATAATATGCGGTTGTCATATAAAAAGAGAGGGCGTATTTTGATATTTTCCCTGGGTGCCATATGATTCCGATACGTCTTTGCTGAGTCTGAGAACGACATTTCGAAAAGCCATGCAGACAGATGCATGCTTAAATTCTAGGAGTTTCCAAGTGCTTTGAAGGTTGCAAGTGATGTCATTTATTTGTTTCTCTTCGTTATTCAAGAGGTTCGCCTTCTCCTTGTGAATCATGATTCCTAAACAGTTTTATCAGCTTCCCAAATGCCTCGCATACCGTGTAGTCAGCTGTCGTATTACAGACCATTAACTAACGTAAATTAGCGTCAGCATCTTATCGAACTGCTCTATTTACAAAATCTGTCAAAGCATTTGCTCGCATTCGTGATGCAAACAATCTAAACCCACACTGCATTCGGCCTTGAAATTAGAAAAAATTCCGCAACTTCGTCATTTTATTTTATTTGTGAACTCTATTATCCGGTTAAAACTGGTTCAATCAATATTCTCAGTAGAGCGTCAATCAAAATAAAAGTGTCTAAAAAAGTAAAACTGAATTAAATATATTTTTGTAGATTTATTGCATTAACGTCATGTTTTTACTTTCGCTTGTACTAAGTATCCAAAAGAAAAAAGTATCTCCCAGTTTTTGACTTCCTGAATCCGAAAACTATATTTTTAGAGTTTGTTTGCCCAGCTGTAAAAAAGAATAACTCTAACTTAGTCTACATTTAATGCATTCTGTTGACTTCTATAAAATTTGGGACGAAGTCCTGTCTGACCGTCAGTGTCCATATAAATAATACAACTCAATTTAACAAACTAAGAAATGAAAAACGGTTTTTATCATTAAAATTGTATATGTGTATCAAATTTTCAATTAAATCCGCCAACGGGTCTGTCTTTTTTATTTGTGTGTCAGTAGCTATAACTGTATATTTGAGCTATAACCAAAAATGCACAATTTTAAATAAATGAAAATTGTTTTGGAGTCTTAACACCATAACTGCACATTTGTATATAAATATGGACAACTTAGTTTAAAGGAAAATGTATCCTCGCGTTTCTTCATTATTCTAAGAAGCATAAAACGCTTCATCTCATGCTAATATGGGAAAAAATTTAACATAAGATGATGCGTAACATATCATAATTCCGCTCGAGTTTGATAGAATTTCAAATCCGGAAAGAATTTAGTATGGGAATGGTTACATTTTTTGATGATTATTGTTAAATTCTCGCCACCTTTAAAGATACGTGAACTAGCTAAAACTAAATGCAACTCAAAATAAATCATGAATAGGACAATGCAGACTGGTCGAAAAATACGATTTTGTAACTGCAAGAGGACTATATTTATCTGGACCTTGTCCTAACCCAAGACGACAGGCCTACCTTAGAGGGTTTCAGACATACAAAGTCACCGGGGAAGATACTAAGGCCCTTATACCCAAGATGGCACCCAGTACCTCTTGCACCATTTATTAAATTTAAAAAATCTGCAAAAGAACGTTAGAACATGGGACTAGACAATGAGCAGATATTGTATAATCTAATTAAAAATGGAAAATTTGAGTACATAAAGAATGATCCATTCGGAGGTCAAGAAATCGAGGAATAATGATGCGAATACTGTACAGAAATAAACATTCACTTTATAAATCCCAACGGCACAAATCGGTGCCAAAAAGCAAGCTCATTACACTAAGCATAAAAGAAAATATTTATAAAGAAGAAGAAAGATGCAATCCACAGAAAAAAAATAGTACCAAAAGTTGCCGATATGGGAAATATTGGAGCTGTTGTCACGTACGAACGAGGAACGCGCCTCACGTTTGCTTTAGTGTTTCTTGCCCAAATGCTGATCGAAATTGACTGGCCTTGGAAAATATTGTGAGAAATGAGGTTCATTTTTATTTTAATGGGACTGTCAATACTCAGAACTGCAAGTGAACGTCCCGCAATGATGCAAGAACTGCCTATGCATTCACCAAATGTGACCGCGGGGTACGGTATCACTGCCAATTTCATAATGTACCGTACTTTTTTGGAGAATCTCACTCTAACAGATCTATTACCTGCTCAATTAAGGGCGAAAGATATATGCAAAAACTGCAAACTTTTGTTATTCCACAATTGCAGCAAAGACAATGTTTGGACCCAATATTTTTTCTGAAAATTGAAGCACGGTCACATATCTATCGTTCAGTCCAGAGCCCTTTACTACAGCATTTCGGTGCTGAGAAAGCTATCAGTCAATATTTGCAGACGGAATGGCCGCCCCATTTTATAGACGGTACCCTATGGAAGTTTAGGCTATAAGGGTACTTGAAATCTATAGTGTACGCTTGTGGCGTTCCAAATCTGCATGTCTTGAAACAAAACATAAGACGGGATGTTATGAACATCGAAACTGGCAATTTACATGCTGTAGTACAAAACGCCATACACCATGTGTAATATATTGTAAACAGGGAAGGGCGGCATATTGAAAATGTTGCACAGAATCCAGGAAATTCTAATGTTAATAAATAAAATATTTTCTGTCAGTTTCATGAATTTATTCATAACTGTACTCCTACAGTGCCAATATTACCCCCTATCGGCAAGTTTTGATATTAATTTTTTTTTTCTGCGGCATTCATCTTCCTATGTCTTCCACAGTCTGTACATGAAATTCGGTTTCATTTCGTTCATTTGTTTTAGCTGCAGATGCTGCCAAACAGGAAAAGTTATTTTATGGCCACCCTGTATTTAAAGCCATTGTTTTTATGAAAATAGAGTGAACAAAAGAAGACTGAAACTAAGTGTAAAGGGTGGCTATTATAAATTAATAAATTGAAATTAACTCTGGGAACAAACTCTATCACCCTTAGAACTACATTGGATATGATATTTTCAACCCTGCTCAAACGATACCGAAGCACTTGCCTCTTCCCCGCCAAACTGTCATATCACGCCAATGGGTAAATGGGTAACAAAGATTGGGAGAAGGTAATGAAGTTATTTCCTGTTCAGCTTTGGAAAGACGGGTTATTTTGTTTTTGCATATATATATATATATATATATATATATATATATATATATATATATATATATATATATATATATATATATATATATATATATATATATATATATATATATATATATATATATATTTTTTTTTTTATATTTTTTATAATTTTTTTGATTTTTTGTTTTTCCTATTAACTTGATTCTAATACTTTTGTATATATATATATATATATATATATATATATATATATATATATATATATATATATATATATATATATATATATATAAATCACGAAACTGCAGGAACAAGAAAGTTATATATTCTATTTCCAACTTAACTTAAGAAATACTTATGATTTTTTTTTGCTGAAATTTCTAGTTTTTTTTTCTCTCTTTTTAGGCACAAGCAGGACGAGGAAAATAAAAAGAATATTCGGAGAGTGATTTCAGTAAGATACAGCGAACTCGGCGCTATTACGTAAGTAAATTTTGTATTAAATGAGCAAGTAATAAATGCCACATGTTTGCCATTAATCGCTGACGTGATTGCTGCTTAACACACATGTTAGCTAACACCACAATTAGACTTCAAGACATTGGTGTTCATGAATCTGAAACAAGAGTGAACGATCTAGAGACGAAAGAATAAATCAATAAAGATTTCATCTGATTCGATTCGTAGATTTGTCGGATTTCTGTGGCATTTTAAGGCTGCTCTAGGATTTATAGCATTGCATGTACTATAATTTCAAATTCGATTAAATTACTAGAATTACAACTGAACTAATATCATAAACTTTGAACTTCTACATTGAACAAATGTTAGAATGTTAGATCTCCTGCCAGATTTATTGTGGGTCTAAATTTATGTAAACTGTAGAAATTCACTGAAATAGAGATTTAAACACAAGAACCATATTCAGCCAGTAAATCACACTGTTATTATTTGTAAAAAATTGTTAAATTCTCTTTTGCACATAATAATGAATGTAAAATTGCCCTTGAATTTTCTGTTTGAAAACCTTTAACGACGGCTCTATCCTAAACATCATACCTTAAAGCTTCTTACGTCTTTTTTTTTTTTTTTGAGTATTCATTGCTGTGCTATTTTCGGATTTCCGGCAACTTTTCTTTCTAGACTGGGATGGCCATGTGCTCCATCAATTAAAAAATATTATTAGCCTAGGAACTAAATAAATAAATTACAAGATCTAAAACTGAATGATATTGAAGCTTTATCGAATATCAGTGATCATGTTTCTATTAGTTCGCTTAGTCATTACTTAGTCGTTTATAAGCATTATGCTTATAAATTATGCAATTTCAATGCGATGCTTGAGTTTGCTTCATGGAGCCGAGATTTACAAAATAAATATACCTATAATTTGGAGTTTTAGCAAGCAACTTCGATGCCTGTACATTTATTAATTGAACCATGAGCATGATGAATGCTAGTGAAATCAAAACCTGAAAAAATAATGAACTATAAAAAAATAATGTGGATTTTGCTCTTTTTTTTCTTTTTTTTTTCTTTTGCTTATTGGCAATACACATATCTTAAAATGAAGATATGCTAAAAAAATGAGTAAAAGTTTAGTTGTATCAACGTTCTGTTTTAAAGCAACACTAGAGCTATCTTGGGATTGACCTCGTAATTTTAAACCACGGTCATATGACGAGGACGACTCCTGATCTACTACTCACCTCCCAAAATTTACACAGTATACCAACGGGAGGACGTATGGCCTAGACGAATTTAACTTGCACCAGACCCCTTTACATGACGGTTCTTCCGTGGAATCCAACCCTTCCGAAGTCGAGACTGTACCACCAGGCCACCGCGGCCCGAGTGAGAGGTAATGAAATCAGAAAGCATCCTGCAAACGATGGCCTAAGAATTTTAATTACATAAAACAGTTTTCATGATTGTTGATTTTTCGATTTAGTACCTTGTCGAATCAGCGAAGAATTAAGACTTTTTCCGGCGAATCATTCATGGATCACCGAAGAAAATCTTTGAAACTGAACAAGAAAGAAATTAATTAGAGATCAGTGGATATATGTATTTTGTTATCTATATCCATTTGTTGCCTATATCTCGCATAAATATCTTGTTTTAAATTAAAGAGAAATGTCCCAAATAGTATCTCAAAAAGCGTTTAAAAAGAAGTTTATAGAATAGGATATCAGACCCTAGAAATTTCCTTTCAGCTCTTATAGCTTTCAATAAATGAAATTATATTTAAAAACTTCTTTAATTTAAATTAAAACTCCTATGGAAACTCCTGCTAAACAAATTCTTTCCAAACGACAGTTGCTTGTTCTCTTCCATGGTGCACAAATCTGGATCATTTGAAACGGCAAATACAAACGAAAAAATTATTTTAAACAACAAAAACATTAAATAAAAAATTATCAACATTCAATTTTGAATTTCGGCCTATGAAGTTAATTGAGTCACCTTTGTGATTTCCTGTATGCTAAATATCATGTCTGTAAGGGCGATATATTTATATCGACATTGAAAACACACGTATGCATACATTTTTTTAAGAAGATAGAGGGATTATAATTAAAATTTCAATTACAAAAAGCTGTAAAAAATTAACCACTTTCCAGAATTACCTGATATTTCATCTGAATAAACTTGAAGCTGTAGAAAAAGCGTAAATGAAACTAGGTTTTAATTGCATTTAGACAAGAAATGTAATAAAAGCAAAATGAAATAGATTTTTAATTGCCCCGGGGCCAGAAACATAGAAAAAACAAAAATTAATGAAACTACCAAGAAAAGGAAATCAGTGACGACTTGCTTAAAATTTTTTTAAAATGCTCTGTTTTCTCCTACGAACTGAAAGCGCAAAACAACATGTTAAACAACAGATAGGTGTATTTCAGTGGTATTATTAAGAATGAGTTGCGTAATGCTCATTTTTAATTCATCTAAATTCGTAGACGGACCCGAGGACACACAGAGGTGGCTGCTGAGGTTTGTCGACGGAGGGGGGGGGGTCAAGACAAATCCGACAGATGGATAAGCACAGTTTCACTAATTTGGCTTCAAAACAACTAATAATAATTGATTTTTACATTTAATTAAAGGAAATTCAGTATTATTTGGCTTTTTTTTTATTCAGATACTGACCCTTTCTTTCATTGCTAAAAATTTACAAATATATTTGTAAAAAATTTTCCCAATTTCTTTTACTGACCATTAAAAGATTGCCAATATTTGAGTCTATTTTTAGGAGCCTTTACTCGTACTATGATCTAATTTTAGAAAAAAATATAGTCATATTTTATTCTAGATTATAGTATATAGATAGAAACACAAATTGCGCCAGAATGACATGTCGCATTAAATGAACAAATGTATGCTCTTATCATGGACTGAATATAGAAACTAAATTCAAAAAGTTTTATAAAAGAAAGTTTGTAGAAATCCAGAATAATAAATTTAAAAATATTCGACGTTATCGCTAGAATTTGTTTTATTTAGCGCAGTCCCCTACCTAAAATAGTTTTCATAAAAATTGGAACAACAAGGAGGAATTCAGATATGTTTCAGGTGAATAAATAATAATCATTGAATATATTCCAATATTACGAAAGAAAATTTACAATTATTCGTACACGAACCATAAAGAATATGGAAAAGTTACTAAGATGTTGTTTCTTAAAAAGGTTGGATGAAATATTTTATAAATATCTGTACAAATTTACTAGTTTATGAAAGATATGAAAAATGTGTAAATCAAAATACATCAAAATCTCGTGGTCGATGATTGCAATACTTTCTTCTGCTGTATTTCGACTATGAGAAAGTAAAACATGAAAGGAACTCTAATCCTAAACATCTTGACATGATACTGCGTAGGATTGATCGGTAGAGTTTTACATTATTTGCAAACAAAAATGCATTTAATATCGTTGTAACGCACGAACTCAGTTTCTAAAACAATGAGAGGTATTATTATAAAATAAATTATAAAACTATGGTCGCTTTTATTAAGAGTTTTCTTTTCGACGGTACATTTGCATTATGATTTCCCAAATCAAATTTTTGTCCTAGTTTGTTAATTTTCTCAAGACATAAAAATATTATTTCTTTTTTAGTGATAAGTCTTATCCTATTAAATCACAGTCACATGAAAATTGACTGATGAACATTCACTCAAACGATGCCGTTTAAATGTTGTTTTTCTCCAGGTTCCACGAGATGGCCGTTCTCTGCTGTTTCATCGTCCTGGTGTTTCTGTGGGTTTTCCGTGAACCCAAGTTCATGAGCGGCTGGGCGGATCTCTTCTCTTCCGATACGTAAGATTGAACTTGGCGATTTTGGCTGAGAAAATGGATTAGTGATTGGAAGAGGCGTATTTCATGCTTCGATAGAAATCCCGTCCCAGGAAACGCTAATTTGGCGTGGATAAAGACTATACACACTTTTTTCCTCTGAATAAATAATAAACATCCACTTATTGATTTCCACGATAAAGCAATGAATCCTTAAGCAAGTTTTGCCTGCATTTAGGGGAAATTATTATTGAGAGCTTAGGAGTCATTTTTCTGAGAAATCAGAAAAATAATACGTCTCGGGAAGGAAAGTATAATGAACCTAAATTTTGTAAATGAAATATAATTGTTTTCTAATTCTGCATGCTGTGTCCATGCGGAAGAAGAAATGATAATCGTACGTCTTTTTTTTATCATCCAAAATTTCGAGATTCACTATTTCAGTTCTGAAAGCAATTCCAGATTTGAATCCTATTGACCTCCATGATTCTCTCAAAACCCTGTGACATTTGGACCGGAACCGAGAACATATGAAAATTTCTCGCGATCGTCTGCAATCGCTTCAGGCCCAAAATCCTCCCTATCAGATCTTCATTTTAGTATCTGTTCGTTTTTACAATATTTCACTAATTCAAAAAAAATGTTTTTTTTAAATATAATGTTGCTTGCAAAACTCCTTCACTGTTTGTCACAGCGTTGTAATAATGCGACATTTGAGTTCATAACAAATAAAAGAATTCTATGCATCTCTATCCATATTAATAGCTCGCCGACTTTCGACTGGCAGATTTGCCTTTAATTAACTCAGTCATGCAATAATCTCTTATGAATAACTGACTATTCATTATTCCGCCAAGAAAATACTTTTAATTATAAAACTGTAGCATATAATTAAGCCTTGTTAGTTTAATAGATTAACGTCTGCTCTGTTCATACGATGCATCCTTATAGAGTCAAAAAATAAAGATCCGGTTTATCAAATTTCGCACATATATAACCATGGGGGGTGAAAATATGCATCTCGGAGCGGTTATTTTGAAATTTTAATTAGTTAAAAATTAAACCGAATGTTTTTTTCCATGATAATTTCTGAAAATATGATTGCTCAAAAAAAGAATTTTACACCGTTTCAAAATTCAAAAAATTATTTTTTAGTGATACCAATGTAATAGTATTCCGAATTTTTATTGAAATTTGACAATTTTTAAAAAAAATATCTTTTTATCCCCTAATTTCCAAAAACAGATTACATTGTTGCGCTAAAATTCAAACCGTTTTTATTGTTTCATCAAATACTTAATCGCGTAATTTCCTTCCATTGTTACAAGTTAAAAATAAATAAATAAAAAATAAAAATAAAAGAATCTTGTTTATTCTATGCGAAGGATGAAAATGTGAAGCTACAATATCGCGAAATTCCGAAGATAGAGAAACAGGATATTTACATTTTAAATAGCATTATGATGTTATGGGAGTGTGCCCATTAAGAAGATTCATGTACATAATAAAGGTGAATAAAATATTTAAACCAGCAAGGCATTAATGTCAAGAAATGTTTTGGAAGCATGGGCATGAAAGTGTATCTAAACGATCTGAAATAAAATAAAAGCAATATTCCTGACGAACCAGCTGGTCGAATGAGGCGATTAGTCTCTACTACTCATAATAAAATGTGTATATGTGTTAACTATTTACAGACCACATCGTTGGACTATCGTTACCGAATTTGACATATATATATATATTGGCGGGTAGAAATGTGTACCTCGGGACGATTTTTTAAAATTTTAATTAGAATTTCAATACTTGAAAATTAGGATGAATTTTGGCGCTTTTGTCCGATAACTGTCGAAAATATTAAAACATACTTAAATAATATTTAATTAAGCTTTACAATAATATTTCCATTGCTTTGAAAGAAACACATAATCCGTTTTCATTGTTTCATCAAATATTTAATTATCAAATCAAGTAGTGACGATTTTTTCCAATTATTAATAACTAAGGAAGAATTCTGTTCCTTGTCAGTAGGGTTAATATCTGTATGATTTATATCTCTGTTTAAGACAATAGAATGTTATCATTTTTTTTTAATTTTGCCATACTGATAATGAAGATTTAACCTCAGAATCAAGTAATGGAGATAAAAAAAATTAACTCTCTCTTCCCATTTAGTGATATAATTAAATGTATAAAGATATTGCATTAATTATTGAAAATTATTTAAATGCATATCACAACAGAAAAAAAAAGTCGTAAAGCTTCTAAAATAGTAAATAGTAATAATGTAACAGCTCTAACAAAATTTGTAGTTTAAAAATATTTTTCACAGAAAACTATTAATATGTAATATCCTCTGCTTTCGTTTAGTGGTGATCACTTGTAAACAAGTACGGTTCTTAGTCTAACCGAATGCTGTTATTTTTTTTTCAAAACAATGCACAAAACGATCGTTTAATAATTCTGGTTTTGTTTTGTGTTTTCAGTCGAAAAGGTGATGCTGTTCCTGTTATTGCAATCCTGTTTCTGCTTTTCCTAATTCCGGCCGAGCCTTGGAGAATCAGGGATAGCCCAGCTCTCCTCAAGTGGTCTGCAGTTCAATCGAAATTACCTTGGGGACTGGTCCTCCTTCTCGGAGGTGGTTTCGCGTTGGCTCAAGGAACACAGGTAAATAACAAAACAATCGAGAACCATTGAAAAATGTGAAAGATTGATAAATTTGTAAAACTTTCTTTAGATTACGATTTCAGATTTAATAATTTTAATTTTTCAAATTATGTTTCGACTGAATTACAAGTTTATGACGCTATTAATAAAGTAATATCGCTACAGTGGTGAGCAATAATTAGAAATGACACATGGTGCGTTTGTTTGTGATTCCACACTGGCTGAAATGACTACTTGAATATAAATAAAAAATGATTACAAATGTTTTAATTTATAAAGACTTTAGGACAAAAAGTTTCGTTATATGAGTCTCCATCTGAGTTATCCTTTAAAATGAATCGAGATTTCCATTTGTGCAATATACACAGATGGATCAAATACATCTGATATTGTCTCATTTGCTGTTGTTTTCCCAAACGCAGTCTCAAACGTTTTCCAAACGTTTCCCAAACTTTTCGTTTAAAATCCATCCTTCCTCTTCAGTTTACACAGCGGAGATAACTTCTGTTTTATTTACCCTAGAAAAATACCCGACAGGCTACAAGAGAAATATATCATTTACACCAATTCATTATGTGTTTTACAGTCTCTTCAATCATCCCATCTTCATTCCAGAAATCATCCTTTGGTTTGGACAATGACGCCAAATCGGCTACTATTATAACAAATATTAGTATCCCTGTGAGTAATTTAAAGAAACACATAACTTTGCTCTACCTCTCAAAATGGCAGACACAATGGGATCTGTTAACAAAAAACAACTTCGTAGTGTTAAACCTCGAGTTCAACCTTGGCCATACCTTCCAAATAGAAAAGCAGACACTATCTTAACCCGTTTGCTCCACCGTAATAGTATAATTAAAACGCAATATATGCCTTGTTTTTTCGAAATAAATAATAGTTGAAAGAATGTTACCAAAGTTTTTAAAGAAATTACTCACTAGATCTGGTATTAGATTTGATACGGCTAAAGCATAAAGTGTTGTGTGAGCATCTATAACTTGGCAACAAATAAACATAAAAAGCTATATTTTTATTCATTATTTAATTTTAGAAATCTGGCCTTTCTAAATGGCTGGGAGCCCAAATGACGCAACTTTCATTCCTCTCTCCCTCTGTAATGCAATTTCTTCTGTGCGCATTTACGGCTGGACTCACCGAAATCATCAGTAATTCCACGGTGGCCACCATACTCTTGCCTGTGGTCAATCAAATGGTAAGATATTGAAATTATGCAAACAGTTACAAGTTGATGTTTACAATTTTGATCTCATAAATAATTATCATATTTGAGGAGATTATTTTGATCTTCTAAATTACAATTTTGATCTCATAAATGAATACAAGTTCGATTGAGATAAAACAAAAAATAAGAAAGGCAATTTAGTCAATGTTCTAAGGAATAACTATAATTGAATCAAGACATTATGTTTTATTCTGAAATCACTTTTCATTTCGATCATATTTACTGCTTTGTTCTCTTTACTTTGCATTAAAAAGATAAATCTGTGAAGAATTTCATATTTTGGGAATGCGGCCCTATTTAGTATTTAAATTAAAATAAAATATGGAAACAATTAAAGAAAAGACGAGGCATTCGAAAAAATATGAAGATAGCTATATAAGATGATTTGGTCTCTTCTTATTTAGGAATCTCTCTGCAACGTATACACAGAAATGTCTTTGCGCTTTGAATGACAATCAATAAATCCTTTGTTAGGCGCGACAATCTTTCTGGTCATGAATTCTTTTCTTTTTTTCTACAATGTCTTAATCCTTAATTTTTATAGTTTAATACCTAATATTTATTTATTTTTTAGTTTATTATTTTAATTCTACAGCATTGAAATCCTCACCTAAATTTTCTAAATAATTTTTATCGCAAAAGATTGTTACTTTTAGACGCTATCATTAAACAAAAAAAAAAGTTATGACATTGATTTGAGGCAATCGTTCACTAGCTCGAAAACACTTCACACGACGCGTTAAAAACTATTCTGCATTAAGCAATTACAATAGCACACAATCTGAAATATATATATAAAATAAAAATAAATAAAGAACATAGCGACTTCTAATCTAGGACGATCTAAGGGATCGGAATAATAGTTTTCGATCTTTGGCGATGAGTGGTGAAGTCAAGATTCCCACTTCTCGAAGGTTAATGAAAATTGTTGAAAGAATGTCGATTGATTTCAAATAGAAACACAAAATATCCCTGAGCGATTGACTGCGCCTAATGGAGGATTTATTAAAGCTTGTATGTGTTGCAGATAAACTTTGATTACAAATAAAAATTAGTATTTTCTATTGACTGATCTTTTCAGGCACTTACGTTCCATATCCACCCTCTCTATTTAATGCTACCCGTCACCGTGGCATCATCCTACGCATTTATGTTACCTGTAGCAACGGGACCCAATGCCATAGTGTTTGACAGTGGCCACATGAAGACTGTTGACATGGTAAGCTCAAATATTTCTTCATAAAAGTTTAATAATGCGATAAGTCGCAGTTATAATAGCTCATGTGCTTTAGAAAATACAAATGGTTTCAAGTTTGTTCGAAATGTTGATAACGAGTCAAACTAAGTAAGACAAAGTACAAAAACGTATCACACATCTGGAAGCTGTGGACCCGGGTAAAAAATATTTCGAGACCTTTCCCCTTCTGCTCTTGTGATGCCTTCTATATAATTTGAAGCAGATAGTTTTTTTTATTTTTCATCGCGAACTATTAAATATATAACATGGAAATTGCTACGGATTAATTGAAACTAAAATACATACTTGTGTTTTAATTTTAAACTAAGAGTTTTAAATAATAGCTAAATTAATAAATGAATTTGGTTTTAATTTACTTTACTAAAATACATGTATGTAGTTTTGTGTTTCAGACAAACAAAAGTAAGCAGCAAATGAAAGTTGCCATTTCTTTGTTAGGATAACGATCTGCTCACTTACAAGTTTACCATCAGAATTCTAAAAACCCACTCTGTTTATATGGGATGTTTGAATGCCATTTGAAAGACAACGCAGAACAAGAATCCTTCTGAGCTCCTAAAAGTTCTTCAAAGAACGTATCTCTAGACTCTTAGCTTTTGAGAAGAATGTAAAAAATGAGTATGTTGTCACATCTGGAGCTAGAATAATAAGTTTTAATAGAAGCAGGAGCAAAAGTGCTAACATATGATATAGTATTTATGCAAGTAGCTGATCAAAATGACCACCGCGCATTTCGAAGTATGAGAGCGGTGCAATGGCTAATGGCCCGAAACAACATGGTAGACATTCAAATCTGGTGATCATGTTCATCATATAACTGGACAGCCCCAGGTTTAATCCAGCAATCTGTGTATACCATAATTTTAAGGCGAACCGAAAGATACGCGTTCATCATCCATCTCATTAAAAAATTTTCTCTTTCATAAGACCTTTTTTTTTAATTATAGCCAGTTACCCCGTTATCGCAGAACTAAGCCGTATAAACAGGGATTATTGTGACTGCCTGTTATGATCCGTCCCAAGCTTTTTTTAATTTCCCAGATTTATTTATTTAGTAGCATTATGCTTTTTCTTTTGTATATTCATCACATATCTCCTTTTTTAATACGTGATTCTATCACTTTGTAGCCATTAAGAGAGTCATTAATCTTTAATAACTGTTCTCGACGATATCACAGATGAGTGGTCGTTTTAATTGTGAATAAGCCTTTAGTTCAATCCCTCTGTTCTCAGAGTTCCACATCAGAAAATTTCTCTTACCGTGAGTGTGCAAGCCACATCTCTTCATGATGGCTCACAACCTCATTTTTTATCTATAGCATGAGCAACATATTATTATATGTATCATGAAGCTATGCAATACATTATTTTTACCAAAACATGCATATTTCCAAATAATCATATACGTTGTCTAATAAAATGCAAACGCTAATGCTCCTTTAGTAAAGCTGACTTGTTTGTGTCACCCATTTTCTCCAAACATGCAGCTCATAAGCAGAGGATAAACCTGTCTGTAAATCAGATCTATTTCCTACAGCTACCAAATTTTGGCTCAAATATATTTTGGAGGATAGAAATGTAAAATCTTTTTTTTTTTTTTAATTTTAAATCATTGAAAATGAAGCGAACGTTTGGATCTTTTACACGATAGCTTATTTCCGAAAACATTATTGAGCATACTTTAAAATTCATAAAACTGCTCTTTAAGTTATATGAATTTCATTGTACAATTTTTTTAAAATTTTGGCAATTTTTTAAAATTATTTATTTGCATCATTTTCAGTCATTATTTTTATTGTTGAATAAAATTCAAATCGTTTTCGTTGTTTCATCAAATATTTAATCAAATGATTTCATTCCATTGTTGAAAGACAAAGAAGAAGATCGTGGGTTACAGGGGCAACCTCTAAAGAAGATGTGCAGTGAGAAGATAAATGACTCGGACAGCTACTTTTCAATGGAATTGTGATGTAATGGGGTCCGACCCCATACTAGAAATATTCATGCGCATAATAAACAGAATAAGTGTAAGGTTATTAAAATAACAAGAGACACAATTTTGTACTTAAAATTCTTCGTCGGAGTAATCAAATGAGGCGTACCATATTTTATTGGAATTAAATGCAGCCTAGCAAGACACCTTCCACCTTAAATGCAGCATTCCAAAAGTCTCAGATCTCGAACACTTGCATCTGACTTGTTTGAAAGATAAGAATACAATACACACCCGAGTATCCGGCCTCATTTTCTTTTATCGTCATTAAATGGGGAAGGCAAGGCGTCGCATTGGCCATTTTGTCAAAACATTGGGAGTGGGCGATCCTTCTACATGTCGTATGCAAAATACGTGAAAGGAAATCAACAGCGTTCTGTTTATTTCGCCAGTGTGTCATAGACCTGACTTATTGCCGCTGTTCCTGATAATATCCCTGTATTCGTGAATTGTTCTTGAGGTGTGTTTATCACAGTATATCGCACTGTATTAAGTATATACAGAATTTATGCAAAAATGTGAACAGTTTATTTCTTTAACTTACTTTTTCTCTAATAAATTCTTGAAACGCGCATTGCAGTATATAAACATATATAAACTACCAGTAGCCTTCTATTTTAACTCTACACGTTAACGGTAACTATTATGATTCATTGGGCAGTGGTAAATCGCGTTCATATTTTACGTAGCTTGAAATAAATGGAGGGCTTAGTACTCAATAAGAAGTGAGAAATACGTATTATAGCACTGAGTTTTGGTATAAAAACTTTGTCTTCTGGTATGGGTGGGCAAAGAAATGAGTTCAAAGAATTCCACCCTATTCGTCTTTTTTGTTATCCGGCCAACTCTTCCGCCACATTAGGCCGGATACTCGAGAATGTACTGTATATTCGTATATTTAATACGCTCTATATAGATCATTAAATTTTTTTTTATCTCTTAGACCCTAGTTTCAAATTTAAATGAGACCTTCAAAACTGTTGTCTTTACTGATATTGCCTGTTGGGAGAGATGCATAAAAGTATTTTTAAAAAATGATTTCTTTTTCAAATAAACGAAAAGTACCTTAACAGTATCCTGAATATGTTACAGGTGAAACCTGGCTCGGTGATGAACATCATCTGCTGCTGCGTCCAGATGTTTACGATCAACACCTTAGGGACAGTGATGTTCAATCTGAATACGTTTCCTTCTTGGGCGGGCAGCAGCAACGTAACGGAAGGAAACTGGACGTTTCCACTGACCAATTCAACAAGAGAAATAACCTAGCAATTTGGTAAAAATGGAAGAAAGTCGATTTCTCTTTTTCATAGACAGACTAAATGGAGGAAAAAATATCAAAATAGTTGATATTTTTCAAATATCAAAATATTTTTTTCTACGAAAATAAGAATTTCGATTTTTTTTTTTTTAGAAACAGAATGTGGCTCTCTTTTTAAGAAAAGATACTATCTTGCGTTTTAATGCACAAAACACTAGATATATGTTTTAATACTAGAAGAACAATCATCATACAAATACTCGATGTTTTATTCTTCAATAACAATATAATAATAATAATTTTAACTTCGATTTCTTTCCTTTTTTTTTTACATTGTGTATCGATCATAGTAGCTATATCTGTGGAATCTCTCACAGTCATCTTCTTTTCCTATGCGTAATATTTGCATATAAATCGAATTCACAAAGGTAAAATAAAGATTTTAGCTCATTTATTGCATCTTTCACATTCTCTGATCTTAATTGCATTACATTTAATTTGCATATACAGGGTGTTTCATAATGGAACGAACAATTCATTCAAATAGGAGGTTCGGTTCTATTAAATTATTCTCTACAATTTTAGATCAAATTTTTCCATGCATTTCTAGTCATTGTTTATACAATGACTAGAAATGCATGGTCTAGTGCAAGGGTGTTTTTCAATGCCATCTACTACGTGAAGGTGGCATTTCTGATCATTTGGTGTGTTTTTGAATGCCCAACCTCTTCCATTTACTTTTGGTATTTTTAATGTTTGAATGTGTTGATACCGTTTTTTAATAAATTAATTACAATGATATAGCTGACTGGCAAGCAAACTATTTTTTTTAGTTCAACAGGAATAACCTGAAATAAATGGAAGATATTTTGAGGTAAGAGAAACTTATTTCGATGAACCGTGATTGCATGAAAGAAATAAAAAGAAGCAGAAATAAAAATGGCTAATTCGTAAAAAAAAAAAAAAAAAAATTTTCTTGGAAAAAATATTTTGAATTACACAAAGCTTCTAACTTTAATTTTTTCTATACACTAGTTTTAGATGCATGTTGCACACAACAGTTCTGAATTTTGACTAGTTATTTCGTCTATTCTAGTCTTTAATTAGTATTCTTTATTGCACTCTTTTTTTAAAAATTATTGTTTTAGAATTGCAGGAAACTTAACCCAAAAATTTTTCAATTTTAAATAATAAGAAATAGCAAATCTCTTTTGGAGGGAACACAAAATAAATTAACTTGCAATGTTATCTTTGATTCGCAGTTGAATTTCATGAAAAACAAATAATTTAAAATATCCATAAAAAATAAATAGTAAATAATATCTTTAAAATATAGTATTGTATCTTATAAATACTGCTACTTGCTTATAAATAGTGACTGAATAATATCTATAAAAAATAATCGCAGAAGAAATAATTTTTAACACAAAAACCTAAGCAATTCACGGATATAATATTAAATTACTTGCAATATCTAGCACTAAAAGTGAATACATGGCGAACATTTTCCAAATGAAACTGTTATCGAACAAAAATAGGATTTCTCAAAAAATGATTTTCTAAAAAACTCTGCAATAATCTAATAAATGCTCAGATATCTACTCTGACGGAAATAAAATAGCATCTTGATTTTGCAATTGTCGGCGACATACACTGTTACCCTAAATTTAAACCGTTTAATCTATATTGTTAAAACTAAGGAAGAGGGAATCTATTTTAATACCTGTATAGTTTATAAAACAGATGAAAAGTGAATTTGCAATAACTCGAAAGTTAGAAAAGTGATAACCAGACAACTGCGTTTTTAATAGTGCTGTAATGTCTTCATTAGGAAAGTTCATGCACACAAAGAACAGAAAGCATGTAAGTCTATTAAAACAGCATGCTTTTATTGCCCGGCAATTTGATTGAAACATTAACTTGATCCATTTTAAGTAAAACCAAAAATAACCAATATTTCCGGCGAACAAGCTGGTCCATAAAGAAGGCTAATAAGAAAAAACTATAAACAAAATGTAATTGAAACTATAACTAACCGCGGAATGTAATTGAAATATTTTGAAATCACATAAAAATTTTTTACAACATGTATCAGGGTTTAGCTTCTCTTTTTTATTTTTCATATTAACTGTGCAAATATTAAATAGTGTCTTTTTTTCTTTAGTTTTCAGTAATGAAAGAAAAATGAAGTAATTAAATATTGGATGAAACAATAAAAACAGCTTAAATTTCAGGGCAACAATGTAATTCATTGTTAAAGTTAGGCAAAAAAAATTTAAAAACTGTTAAATTTTGGCAAAAATTCGCTCGTCTATTAAATCAGTGTCATTAAAAAGAAGACAATGTTTAAAATTCTGAGATGGTGTCAAATTCATTTTTGTGATATGTTGAGTCATTATCGTGGAAAAACATCAAAAATTTATTTAGCTTTTAATTAATAAAACTGTTAATAAAAATTTTAAAAATTGCTCCGATTTGTACATTCCCACCCTACAAAGCATATATGTGCCCAATTTCGTAGCTGTAGGTGAAAAGTCCTGGCCTGTAGAGAGCCAACACACACACATACATACATCTTTTTAATTAGTAGAGAATATACTCACTTCATAATTTGACGTAAACTAATTCAATTGAATTGCAGTAAACTAATTCAATAGACGGCCAACATATATGCATTCATCTTTATTATTTGTAGAAAAATGTATGCGCACTTCTTAATACGTAGCAAACTAATTCATTTGAATCATGCTTTTCCGTCATATCAAATGGCAGGATGAAATTAAAAAAAAAAAAGCATTTTATTTTAATCATTTAATAGCCTAAATAGCCTAAATTTAATAGCCAACAAACTCTCTAATAAATTTCCTTATTAAAACTGTTGTATTTAATAAACAAATCGCTGCTTTTGGTTTGTATTGCTGCAAACAGATGGTTTTTATTGTGTTTGACATTTTACCCAATTTTCTTTGTGTGCTTCCCCCCCCCCTTCCCCCAAAATCATATCTGCTGCGAAATGCTAAAAGCCAGGTGAATTTTATTCAAATTATTTGAAATGTTTTCTTTGAAACAAATGTTTGAATTCTTGTCGCATAAATTTAATCCTGTCAAGAAAGTCGGATTCCTTTCGGAACCTTAGCGGAACTTTAAATAAAAATGTAGACACTTCCGAAATTTAGAGTCTATTATACGATCAGTTTGCTTTGCCAGGGCCGCCGCGTAGGGGTGCCAAAATTGTTCACCGCACAAGGGCGTCTGGGTCACGGGGGCGCCAAAATTTATAGTACTTATAGTTTTTTTTATTTAATGTTACTTAAATAATAGGTGTTAATTATACGCTAGCAATTTTGCATGTTTTATATTTTCTAAGCAATAAAATGAGATTTAATTTTTATTTTAATTTAGTTTTACTTTTATTTTCGTTCCTGCGGGTTGTTTTCGTTTGTGTAAAATAAAATTTGATTGCCGATACGAACAATAAAAACACGTTCCGTGTAGAGTTAGTGCTACCACACGGAACGTGTTAAAAATATAAAAATTTGTAACATCTAACAACAGGAATTGGGAATATTTTGTATCGGAATATATTTATTCTTTATGTGCTGTGAAGCTGTTGCGGCTGAACGTCGTTGTTTAGTTTGCTTTTTTTTTCGTAATGATGGTGGCGGCACTACCGTGTGAGTGTGCCCGTGAATTAACAGGGAATACCCTTGTCTTTGCGATGTTTTACCAAAGAGGATATGCCACCTATTGATATTTTAAATGAAAACAATCTTACCGATACATTTCCAAATATTGGAATAGCTTTATGGAGTTCTTTAACCCTTCCAGCTTCGGTGGCTACTGGAGAACAAAGTTTTTCAAAACTTAAAATTATAAAAAACTACATTGCGTTCTACCATGGCGCTGAAGAGCTTACCGGACATGTCAATTATATCCATAGAGAGTGAAATTTTGGATAAATTAAATATAAAGGAATTGATACGAGCGTTTGTAACTGCTAAAGCTAGGAGAATCCATATTTAAATATATTTTCTAATTCTTATATTTTACTTAAAAAATGTTTTATCCTTATCTTGTTTTTAAAATTTATGAAATAATAAAAAACAATAAGATAATTTAAGTAATAAAAAAACAATAAACAATTAGACAAACGTGTTTTAATATTATAATTTTAAAGCTTTTCACTTCGAAAGTCAAATTTTGAATACTATAAAAGAGTATTTCACATATAGTTTGCAGCACTTTATATGAGTGCAATAGAATCCCATAAAGGGGCGCCAAATTTCAATTTGAACAAGGGCGCCTAATACCCACGCGGCAGTCCTGTGCTTTGCCCATACGAATTAAGAGATTTATTAATCTGTTTATTGTTGCATAGGGCCCGATTTTGATAGCACACGTGCAATCTTCCGCTATTGTGCGTTCCTTTTCTTTGTAGTCTTCAACAAAGGCACCAATACATATATTCTTTTATAAAAGAAAACCATTTATATCATTGTTACTGTGTGTTCAGCACCTAACCTGCAAGCCCTTATAAGTAAATATTCAATATTCCACTGTATAAAAAGTGAAATTTTTTTCACAAGTTAGCTCATATGCTTGTTGCAGATATTCTCCTGATGACATATTTCTACACATTTTCTGTATGACTTCATATGATTACTTGGTATTCCAAACAAACTTATGTATTTGCAAAAGGGAAAATGCTTCTCACGATATTGGGTATGTCTAAAATATCCTGAACATTATAACTATTAGTTTGAATGAACTTATATTTAGAAATATTTGTTTTTGATAAGATTCATATTTTTAATTAATTTAAAAATAGGGTAATTGAAATAATCGATGGATGTATTACTTTGTAACAAAAAGAAAATTTATAAATTAAGTAATTACAGTAAACAGTTTCATGTGTCATTTTATTAATTTATTTGTATTGCGTTTTAGAAGGTATATACTTAACACTCTTTTTCTTTCACAACTATTATTTTAAAGAAAATATGGAAATATGAATGCTATTTTATAGATAACAGATATAAGAATACATCTTTGCATTTATACACTATTTTCTGCAAATACTTGTCATAGAAAAAAAAATTTATTGCAAAAATGAAAAATTAAAGTTTAGTAGACAGGATTATTGTAAAGGAATTTCTTAAATCCATTGCCTAAACTAATAAAATGAAGTTCTGGGATATATATATCTAATATTATACAGAACCTAATATTTTGTGTTGTATCTCTATTATCGAATTTCAATATCACTCACATAGCACAATAAACTCGTATAGAATTTCTCTCTCTCTCTCTATATATATATATTATTTTCTAATTACAAATTTTAATTCGTTTCAGTCATGAAACAAAGAATAATTTCTTAGCTAATGGAACACGAAATTTATTGCTAGACATTATTCAGTATTTGAAAAAAAAACAAAAAAAACAAATATGAGTAAAGTAAATCTAAATTTTTTTGCCAAAATCTATATTTAACGAAGTATTTTTAATAGATCATTGTTTCTGTTTTGTGTAATAAGATTTCTATCCAAGTATTTTTGACCAAGCATTTATTTTTGCATATACATATATTTTTATTCTTTACAGACAATTGGTTTATTTTAAGACTGTTGAATGGCATTGTTTTAATAATACGAAATTTTCAAAAAATTTTTGCTTCGTTTACAAAATGAAGTAGCCTGTGAAAGCAACTTGAAAACTTTCCTATTTTAATTGTTTTCTTGACTTAAATCTGTTAGTGAAAATTAGTTGTTATCCATTGATGCTATTGTATTAATCATTGTGAAGTTATCATAATAATTGTAAAGTTTAAGATTAATCATTCTATCGTTATCAAAAATGCAATTAAAAAGGGGAAAAGGGGGGAAGGGGAACAAAATTAAAAAAAAAATGAAGTTAAAGTTGCTTTTGACACAAAATTCAATGCAGGAAACAAACCATTTGCACCAATCTCAAAAACAACCAAATAGATGGTTCTGCCCATTTGATAATAGATTTGTGGAAAAATATGTCTTAAAAAGTTATTTTGATAAGTTTTAAGTATTTTATAGAAGATTATTTAGAAGCAAAATAAATATTTAGTGAGAATATTTTATCAAAAACTAGATTACCTCAAAAATATTTAGTTGCAAAAAATAGGGAAGAGAAGGGGAAAGAATGCTCATAATTTTAAACAATTTTTCACACACTAAAAAGTTTTTCAACAGTTAAGAAAGATAAATTCTTGAAAGGCTCTCATTATTTACCAAACTCAATCATTTTTCAGCATTTGAAAATAACATTTTCAGAATCATACAATATTTATTTTTTAACAATATTTTATTTATTAGACAAAATGGGCTTTATAAATAAACTTTACATTTAAAATACAAGCAAGGCATCAATGAAATAAGTGCCTAATAATATAAAAATTCTCAAGATTTTAAATAAGAACCATTCCCTATAATTTATTTTCCAAATACCACATTTAACATACAGTTGCACCCTGCAGTACATGAACCCCTCTCTGAAATATTCATTGTTTCATGTTTATTGCATACCAATTTCACAGTTCTTTAGAAATGTGTAATTCTATTTGAACATTATTTTATCATGTAAGTTATATTTTCTGTCATAAGGGTTAAATGAATTCTCCTAAATCCAAAAAAATTAATTGATTTATATAACCTCAAAATGTCAGCAAAATTCTATTGTTTCTATAACTCCTCCTTAGAAACTCTCTTGAAAGTGACATCTGCTGCCTTTGAGAAATTTCAAGTTATGCCAGCACAGATGCTAGATAAAATCAAGCAAGTTTAATTCATGAAAAAATTATGTAATAACCTATTTTCAAGGAATACTTTAAGTTATTCCATTTTATATTTCTGTAAGTACAGGTCCACAAACCATGTTTTTACATTATTTCATTTGGTTAATATATTATTTAATTAATGTACGTGTTAAGTGAGAAAGTACACCTAATCTCAGTTTAATAGATGACATAAAATTTGCTTCATGGCTATGTTATATGATTTGTATTTATAATCCACATACTAAAACATATGGTAAGTAATTAAAATTATATATATTTTTTTATGGGAAATAATTGGGATAAAGATAGATATTTCAAACTGATAATTGCAATATTTTTTACTCTCAATAAGTGTAAGACTTACAATTAGCATCCAGTTTTTCACCAAGAATAATAAATTTTTTTAAAAAAATGAGGTAAACTTCCTAAGAACTCATTAAAAGCCTGCTATCTTGGCTACAAGGAATATCAGCAAATAGGTTTTAAGATTATAATTAAAAACTGTGAGAATTAGTTTCGGTGACAAATAACACCTCTCCTTATACACACAAAATAATCAGAGAAAGGATATGAAATTTATGCTAATAATTTGTTAAATTAAAATATAACCTTTTTTTTACATACTGCAAATGAAACTTAAAATATATATATAAAACTTGAAGACTTCTAGTTTTTTTAATAATCGAGGGTTTTATGGCATAACAGCTATATTAGGCTTTACTATATCAGAGGATTCCAGGAAAATAATATACATACAAAACTTAGGAAAAAATATAAATGCAATTTTTATCAGATATTGCATTTTCCTGAAAGTGGCATAAATTTTTGAAGTCTCCAGCCATCCTGAGCTTTGGAAATTACTGCATGCACAATTGCTTTATCCTTAATAAACACCCCAGTGAAAGGTATGTTCTTGTCTTGTGTCATCTGAATTGCTTAGAATTTTATTCAATGCCGTCAAAGGTTTTTATGATCAAATTGGGAGTTTTTAATAATTATCTTGACTGAAATTTTATATTTTTTGTCACATCATTATTTTCCAGTTCATTTTCTATATTTTTTATTAAGTTAATCTTTTTTTTTTCATTGTTAAATATTAAATCAGTCTAAAACATAAAATCTAATAGGTACTACATAAATGCAAATGAATTTAATATAAAATATCTCCTATGAACAAAAAGTATTCGGAAAGTGATTTATCTGCTACTCTCAGGTATAAGCATATTTTTTCCACACATTATATACGATTAATAAATGCATTTACTTATACATTTTAAAGTAATATACTGGCAAAAATATAAGTTTATTCTTATATTTATTTTTATAATAATAATTACAGGTATTCAAAAAGTATCAATATATACAATTATATTTCTATATGTACAGAATTCGCATATTAATCTTACATGACAATAAGGAGACAAGATTTCAAATTCATCACATTCGTTGAGCAACTACTTGGAATTTACAACTTGGTGGAGTTGCAACATCAGCCGTCACAACTGATGTTATTCCTAAATTCATCAAAGCGCCTCGAACAAGCCCACAAGTAAATGCCAGATATTTAGGAGTAGAACTTAAAAACTGACTGCTATTCGTTACTTTCGTTAGAAATCGGAAAGCGTTATCATGAAGAACATAAACACCTTGATTATTAGTACGAAGATTATTAATTTCTTTTTTGAATACACTTGACCAGAAGTCCTTGCATATGAATTTCATTATATCCAATTCATCTTTGAATCGGGGCCATTCTCTGGTTAATCTTTCTACCAAACGATACCCGGTATAAAATCCTATAGTTTCTAGTTTGGAGACATCGAATTCTTTGCATTCATCAGCAGACGAAGCGTAAGTACATATAAGTTCTAAATGCAACAGATCAAACAACACCTCATCTGCCATTCTTGCATAAATTTTTTTAAAAATCAAATGTGGACAATAATTTTATTAGAGGTACAGACTATCAAATGTGCCCTAACCAAAACAAAAACAACAGCCCCTTTATATATGAAGAGAGTTTAGTTGTTCAAAAATTTTTACAAGAGAAAAATTAAGAAAAAAACCCTTTGTTTTGTATTAATATTTAATACAAAATATTATTTTTTCTCAATCAAATGTAAAATTATAGAACGAACTTATTCTTATTTTGTAATTTTATAATTTCCGAGAACAGTTATGAGCTATTAAATTGAAAAATGAAATTCAACAGGAAAATTTCAACTCAACTGCAAGAGCATTGATGTTTATATTTATATCAAAACAAGACGATTGCGGTAAATTTGCTGAAGTTTTGAAATTCCCTATAAATAGTGATGAATTTTTATTTATAGCTGATAATATCCCAAATAAATCACTTTTTGATTTACAATGGCTTTTATAAACTAACTTTCCGTTATAATTATTTGAAAATCCTTAATTATAGATTTCTAGCAATAAATTGTTTGATATTAATGAATATATTCGTTTTCGAAAGTACCGTATTTATTAATTTGAAACGTCAATATATTTTGAAAACTGGCTTGCAGTTTAAATTTATCATCTACTGGTTGGTTATTTGCGAAATTCCTTGAGATTTATATTTTATTGTTTCCTTGTGAAGGATTGTTTTATGTAAATTAATTCATGATCTTTTAGGTGAATTAATATTAAATTTTTTATTTTTATGGGTATTCAGCTTATCAAATGAATTCGGGATGATGGCCCAAAGATATTCCAAAAAGTGAATTTGAAATTTTCTACAGTCTGTATTTTTATGTTCAGGTAATGATATTAATAATTTCTATTTACATTTCAGAAATGTACATTTAAAATTTATCATTATTTTTATAAAGAAAAAAATCAGATTTAAATTTTCTAATTATCACATTAATCTGGAATTGTTGAAATAATTATTGAACCTGATTTATATTTCCCAATTTAATAATTTTTAATCATTTATTATGCCTTTTTAAATTGAACACTTTGAGTTTCCATGTCTGAGTTGCAAAATAGTTCCATGCATTAATATTTTAATGAACAAATTTATTTTTGAATCTGTTGGCATATTTCTTGTTTTAAATGTTTTTCTTTGATTAGGAATACTATTTTTATGAAATCAGAGTTGCCACACCACTGGAAGAAAAATTTTGTAGTTATTTTTTTTTTCCCAACCAAAAAATGGTGACCTCTAAAGATTGCAGGAATAAAACATTGTTGTCATAGCTTCAAAAAACAAAGCAATAGCATTTGTGTAATGTGAAAACTCGCCCTTTTTCTATTCTTTTCCCTTTTTTTTTTTCTGTATAGATCAGTACACTTTTGATTCGTGAGACAGTTTTTCTTTTTCCATGAGATTTCTGAATTTCAGCTAATGAATATATGTGAGATTTCTGTAACTGCGTGAAAGAATAGAATATATTTCACTGGTGGGAGTCGTAACATTCAATTTATGAAAGCAGCACAGTGGTGTTTTGTCAACACTACTTAAATTAATTGAATGTTTTATTTATTCTTTGGGAAATTGTGAGCTTATTTATAGTAGATTAGCAATTTTTTAAAACCAATGAGCTACTCAAAATCTATATTTAATTTGAATTGTATGAATAAAAAATATAATCTCATGTTGCTGAAAGAGTTTGAGAAGTTCCGCAGAATGCATTTATTACACACTGCTCATTTTGTAAGAAGATAATAAACCTAAGTAATATGAGAATACAGGCATTTACTAATCATGCCAAAAGAGGAAAACATTTTAAGACTGTGCAGTTCATAAGAGACATAATTGAAATTTGAATTAGTATCCAAAAGGTATACAGGAAAAGATGATATGTCAAATTTAATGTCCAAAAATGAACCAATCTCAAACTTTTTAGTTCAAGGACAATAATTTAAAGCTGAATTTTGATGGGCATTGAAACTTTTTGCATCCATTCATTCTTTAATGCATTCAATAATGTATTAAAAATATGTTCACAGAAAGTGAAATAGCTAAAAAAATGTGCATTTGGCAGTATAGAAGTGTCCTACCTTATTTGTTACAGATTAGGTCCATTAATTCCATAAAACTTATGGCTGAAAAATCTGCAGATATTGAAGCACAAATACTTGAATTGGCAACAATGAATAAATAAGGAATAATCTTTCTTTGTAATATTTTTTATCATGTAATCATTAAATGATTTGCATCATGATAACAAAAATGTTTTGTGATTTATTTCACTCGAGTCCTTAATTTTGTGTTACTTATAACTGAAAAGGATAAGAGGTAATATATCCCCCTTTTAATATATAAATTTTGTCTTGCTAAGTTCTATATTATAAATAAAGAGTTATTGTCTATTTTTTATATATGTAAATATAAACCTTTTAATATACTGTTATTTCAAATAATGTTAAATTGTTGCTTTTTCCACTCCTTAAAGCCATATTCCATTATAACTAGCACATGAGTGTTATTTGTACATTTCTTCATATCTTGAATATATGTGCAGGGCAAACACAGGGATTCCCCCCCCCCCCCAGATTTGAGTGGCAACTCTGGAAACATAGCAAATGTAAAAAACAACTTTTTATTTGTTCACCACCTGAATTTTCAATATTGTGAAGTTTGTTCTTATCAAATCTATTGAGAAGAGAGGGGAAAACATGATAGTAATGGAGAGACAAGGTTTTCTTTCTAATTTTACTTAACCTTTTTTTATTACTTTGGATATTTGTGGTGTTTCCAATTAGGCTAAATATTTTCATTCTCTGAAATTTTCTCAATTCTATTTTAGATTTTATTCTGTATATATACAACCCCCTCCCCCCACCTTATTTTGAATTATTTGATTTTATCAAAATTGTTTTAAATTTTATTACATGATGCCATATATTTTTGAAGTTTGTTCTTAAGCTTTATGATTCCTTTAAAATAATCCATTTGGAAATGCATGATTCATTTCAAACAAAGATACAGAACAATCATTGAAATAATTCCCCTGAAGTGTATATTTCTGGCAGGATGAAAGAGAAAATCCTGAATAGACCCTGCTAATAAAATGGGTATATTAGCAGGGTCTATTCAGGATTTTCTCTTTCATTAATTAGATACTTGAAATGTACAAATGAAGTGTGGCTTCAGAATTTTAAAATCTTTAAATACCTTAGATATATTTCATTAGCATATGTCATCTATTATTGACTTTTTACTTGCCTTTGTTAAACTAATGATAAAATTTGCTTTATTTTAGATGCTACATAAGTGTGTTTGCTTTGAAGTAAAAAGAAATCATCGTCATCAATTATGTCTCTTCCAGATTGACAACTTCAGACCACCTTATTATGGTATCCATAAGATATAAGTCCTTCTTTTTAGGTATTATTTTAACATCTTTGACATGGGCTGTCATTTTATATCTTAGCTCCAAACTGAATAATAAAAATTTCTTTCATGAAAATACTGCCGAGAAAGCTGCAAAATGGAAGCTGAGACCAAGAATTGATAATATGCATCGGATTGCCCAGGTTGATGCATTTTCTATAGAGTCCAAGGAACAGAGATTAAAAAGTAATTTCATTGCCAAGAAAAAGATACCTGACAGAGAAACAAACTTGATAGATGTAAACGATTTTGATTATGATTCGAAAAATAAGCAATCAACTGTATTTCATAGACATAAGCAGGATCAAACTGCAAAATTATTGAACTCAACAGATCTAGTACATCTGGGAATGATCACTTCTCCTAATGATCAAAAAATCAAAGATGAAGGATATAAAAGACATGCATTTAACCTTTTAATCAGCGACAGACTAGGATATAGAAGGCGTATTCCTTACACCGCTCATTCATTGTGAGTATTATTTTTTTTAATTTTACAACATTTAATGAATATGAATGAAAAGCAAAAACCATCTCCTAATTGTTCTGATATAACTGATAATTGTGATACGTATTCTTAAAAATATGATATGTTTATTTTGCTAATATATGTTAGAAGGAATCTTCACATAAAAATGATATTTTCATAGGCAAGTAAAAATAAATATTTTCATTATTAAAGATTATTTTTAAATTCTATTATTGTGTAAATTTTTTTTATATATGTCATGTTTTGAATTCTTAAGAATTGAACATTTTAGGTAGGTAGTAATTAAAATAATATTATTCGAGAATTTTTATTTGAGCTTTTTTTTTAAAAAAAGATTATTATAAATTTTTATAACATTCAGCTGAAAAAATTAAAATTTTATTGACATATATTATTTGAGTTATTTTCTAAAAATTATTAGTTTCATGTGTATTTTCATATTAAATTTAAGGAAAAAGATAAATTATTTTAGCTTTTGAAATACTGGTTAAAATTTGATTACTATTCTTTGGAAACAAATTATTAAATCCAATCATTATGGATAAAATATAATAAGCAAGAAAAATTTCATTATTTTCAATCTACGTGGTTTTCTCATACTATGCTATGTCAATTATGTTCTTTGTATCAAATTTTAAAATTATTTTTTTGTGTAATTTTTTGAAAAAAATTATGCATTAATTTCTTTGTTAATATAAAATGTTGGCCCCTTGAACAGGGAAATTTTACATATAATATATTTTAAAATGGAACAAAATGTTGTGTTTTGCTTAATTTAATATGAACACTGTAGTAAAAATAAGTTAACTCCACTTTGCTAATTTTATATTTATATAATTTTGTGTGAAAATTATGTGTGCCTTTACTTGTTAATTTAAACCTAGATTTTTAAAGATGATTTGGGTAAATTTTTGAGGAGAATTGTAACAATAAAATCTTTTGGTATAGTCCTTTTACAAGGCCACCAATAGAAACTTGTAAAATTTTTGTGATAGCTTCAACTTAATAATGAGTGCTGGCAGTTCCAATATGACATTACATTGAAACCTGGCAATTATTGGACTCCTATTAGTAAAATAGTTCTCTTTCTCAATGTTGAGTAGATGATTGAACCACATAGGCCATTGTGTACAAACTACTAATATTTATGAATCCTTTTGATACTATTCTGTTAGTATTGGATTGGCAAGCAATAGTCATTGCAAATTTTGTCAATAGATAGTTTTAAAACATTCTTTTGTTTTGTCAACGTGTTCAAACCACCTAATTTATATTGTTACCTTATTGTTTGGGCTTTCACCTTTAATTTAGTAAAAAAATTGTATCGATTAGTTATTTAGTTTCGCTTTTATCCCAATTTAAAGATAAAAAAACAAGGCGCTCTCTTCAGACATATTTTTTTGTATTATTTCCGAAAAGGCAAGAACCCATTACAAGCACACAAGAAGTTATGTGCCGTATATGGAAATGAAGACTTGAAAGAAAGACAGTGTCAAAACTGGTTTGCAAAATTTTGTTCCAGTGATTTTTCACTGAAAAATGAGCAATGATCTGGCTGCCCAGTTGAAGTTTATGAGACCCATACCAAGCATATTATCGATTCGTATTGTCATAGCACAACATGTGAGATTGCAGAAAAGCTTGTTGTATTGCACACACAATATTAAAACAGCTTGACTGCCTCAAGAAACTCGATTTATGGATCCTTCATAAGCCCAAGAAAATTCCTTTGATGCACCACAATAGCATCTGTGATTCGCTTCTGAAACACAATGAATTTTATCTATTTCTGAGACGACTAATTTCTGGTGATGATTTGAAGATGAACCAGCTGAGATGATACCAAAAGCTGAGATTCATAAATAAATAAATAAAGATTATGCTGTCAATTTGGTGCGATTATAAAGAAATTTTCTGCTTTGAACTTTTACCAAGAAACCAAACGATTAATTCAAACATTACATTCAACAACTCATCAAACTGAGTGATGCAGTTCAAGAAAAGCAGGTAGAATTGGTAAATAAAGATGCTGTTTTACAGTATGATAATGCAAAGCCCCTCAAGTCTTTGGTCACTCACCAAAAATTATTGGAACTATGTTGAAATGTGTTGTCACATCTACCATATAGCTCTGACCTTGGGCCTTCAGATTGCCATTTATTTCATTCCATGCAGAACTCCTTAAATGATTAAATTTTTAATGACGCTCATGATGTAAAATCACATTTAACTCGGGTTTTTTTTTTTTTTTACAAAAATTGGAAGTTTTATGAACATAGAATTAGGGCACTGCCTAAAAAGTGGCAAAAGGTCAACGACGAAAACGTTATATAATTATATATAACGTTTATAAAATATGATTATAAAATTATATTTTTATGCAAAAATTTTGAATTTTCCTTCTTTTTTAAAATTTGCAATCAATTACTTGCCAACCCAATAGATTAGTAATGCCCCAATCTTCGTAAAACTTGGATATTGGGACTGTGTTATAAAGAAGTCAGCTTTTAGATTTGATAGGCTAATAATAATATAATTCCTTAATTCCTACTAAAGGAATTGTGACATCCTTTGCATATTTGAAATTAGTTTTATAAGCATCCAGTTATAAAACAGATTCTATCATTTGACAAACATATTCTAAAACCATATTTTTGTATGTAAAGTAGTGCATATTTTCATGAGTTTCATGCTAATGATATTTTGTACTAATATATGTGCTTGCAGAACAAGTCACTAGAAAAAAGCTAAAAGCTCATTAAAACTATTAAAATCTTTTTTAAGTAGAAATTAAAGAAAGTTTGAATATTAATTTATTTTAAGATAGAAATATCATCTTTTATCTTTTTTAGACTCATAATAGTTTTAAAAGGTTTGATTATTATCTTGTTTATGGTTCTTATATTCTGATTATTATTTAATTGATTTTGCAGATGTAAGAATCAAGTTTACTCACCATACCTTCCTAAAGCCAGTATTATCATTTGCTTTTACAATGAAGCATGGTCCACGTTACTTCGTACAATCTATTCTGTGCTTGATCGGACACCAGAACAACTTTTGCATGAAATTATTCTTGTAGATGACTGCAGTGATGATGGTAATCTTATTTTATCTTACTTTTTTATAGCTAAATTTAAAAATTATGAAAATAGGCAAAATTTAGAAACTGATTATAAATTAGGAGAAAAATGTACATCTTATTATAAGTACATTGTTTGCCCTTCAAATCACTGTCTACTTGCTTTTTGTAATTATAAGGAAAGGATTTGTCTCAAATTAATTTATGCAGATGCTAATTCATGTAAATTATTAAATATCAAAATGTTAATTACTATTGTACTACAAATAATACCAACTGGTGTATTTGCAAGCATCAACAAACATATCAGTATTTTGTATTCAGTTATTTAAATAATTATTCCTCTCATTTCATCAACTTTAACTGTCTAAATGCATAAATTTTGCTTCAAGTATCCCTATAAAAAGAATTCCATTGTGTATGAGAAGTAGTGTATTTGAAAAAGTGTATGGAGTTTGTTGTTCTCTCTTAACATAACAATGTTTCTATTAAAATAGACTTTCATTTAAATCAGTGCTTAAATCATATTGTACTTATTGACAATTAATTTGTAAAGGAATTGAAGTGTGAGAATAATGATGTTTTGCATTTATTGTTTGTATAGAAGTTACTCTAAGTGTTATGAATTTGATATGTCAGCATTTGTATTTTGGTCGAATGATTGGAATACTGGAATTGGTCGATACTGGAATTTTATGAAAATCTACATTTGGTACACATATTTAGAATATTATTTGCTAATATTTACATGTATACAATATAACACAATTAAGAGTTAATACAACATTATATTGAACAAAAACAGTTAGATATGTAATCTCCATAGCACTATATTAATAATTTGATAAAATTCTATAATATTAATGTTGCCAATTCTAAAAGGCTTAGTAAAATGAAGATTATAAATAGTCTAGTTGCTCAGTTTTTTTAGGAATAGTACAGTAATGTGCCCTCTTTTTCTATACTTTTATTTATTTATTTATTTTGTAATTAAAGGTATTTTATATAATCAATAATTTTATTTCAGACTTGCCATTTGGTTCAGTAGGATTAATGGTCGCTGTACATTTCAATTAAATATTTTGTATAATTCAACTCTATTGAGTATTTCAGTCAAATATTTTTAAATACCAAATTTTTATAGACATATAACTCATTCTATTTTAGAAGCATTTCATGTTCTAATCATTTGCTATTCTTTTTGCTTCATATCTTTATAATGATAATGACAGAAAAAGTAAACAATATTTAAAAATGGGTGCATTTTGAAATGTTTTTGTATATGCTTGGTTTTCAAATTAAATCTTAACTGTAAGTGCAGCAAAATTTCAATCACTTAATTAAAAGCATGCAATAACTAAAATCCTTTCACAACATCAAAATATAAGCCAAATTTTCATATCCTGATTATTATCAATAGGAAGAAGAACAACAGAGACACAATTATATATATTAGTAGCAGTGTTGAAAATGATTTGAGTTTTATTTCAACAAGAAATATATTGTTGTAAAATAAGCTTCAATATTTTTTAAATTGAAATTAGTAAAAGAATTATATAGCAAAATAAATAAATAAATAAATAATAAAAAAAATTGAAAAATTAATTTTTACATTTGAAGTTGTAAAAAGGATTTTTATGCTTCAATATTTTTTTAAGTTAATTGTGAAAAACAACAACAACATTAATTTTAATAATTTTTTTAAAAATCACTTTAAGCTTCACATTCTTGTTCTTTAAAGTAAATATGAATCAAGTATGGTATCTCTAAATCAAATGATCTAATTTGTAGAATGCCTTCACACATACATTTAATTTTATTATTAGTTGAGATTTATTGAACTTTGCAAATAATAATAAGGGCCACTTTGTTTGCTGCTTACATTTTGTGATGAAATCTTTAATTTTTTTATCTATAGATTGCATGAAATTCTTGCATAAAATTCCTTATTAAAAGATAAAAGAAGAATTCCTTTGCATTTATTATTTGCACTGGTAATTTTTAGGACATCATCAAAAATAGATAGATTTTTAATTTCTTTCTAACTTAACATTTACATATTTGTATAGATAAACTTTCCATTTCTTATATTAAAATGACTTTCCTTAAATCAAAATTTCCTTTTTTTTTCCAGATTTTTTTTATATAAGTGATCCTTTTATTTAATTTTTTTTTATGAAATTATGTCTAGAAATGTAAATGTATATCAGATATATAATTCTTGCAAAATTTTGATATTATGTGTATTTCTACTTGCACTTAAACATTCTTTTACACTCTTCTTAAATATACTATACCTTTTTTTGATGGAATGATAGTAAAGGCTGGCAATCAGTGCAATCTTAATTTTTAAAACATCATTAACAAGAAATTTGCAATATTACATGTTTGTATTACAAATATTACAAATTGTAATATTACATGTTTGTAAGGGTGGAATTTTGTAATTGGTTTCCCACTCATTCTTTAATGCTCTAGATAGAGTTTTGTAATTTTTGTTGTTTATTTCTGATGGCTGTAGAATGTGCTAACAAATTTAAAACTCTTAACTATCAGTTTATATATTAATTTAGCATGTTAATTGATTTCATAGAAATGATGTCATCTGGAAAGCAATTAAAAATATTGAATTTCATATTCCATATTTGTAAATATACATTATGAGATATATTAAAGACTAAAAAGTAGATAAGAATAAAGATAATCAGACTTAAAAAAAAATCAAAAGTTTTACTTTTTTAAAGTATTTTTACTATAAAAGCTTAATATTGATAACCCAATCTTCTAAGCAAAAAGGACATTTTATTTTTTGATGTATGGTTAAAAAATTTCTATTTCAACTAGCATGCCATATTATCTTTTAACAAGATACTTAGAACCATGGAACTTTGATGGATCAAAAAGAAAGCAATAAATAATTACACTGAGATTAGAATGATTTATATGCTGGAAATTTCATCAATTTTTTAGTAATTTGTCACTGTTTTTAACAGAAAAGTTTCGTGAAAAACTAAAGCTGTTCATCCGAACACATCTGAATAGTGAAAAAGTGAAATTGTTGAGAATCCAGAGCAGAGCAGGATTGATGCGTGCCAGAGTCTTTGGAGCACAGCATGCTTCAGGTGAAGTAAGTTGCTTCAATTTTTTTTTCCCAGTTTGCATCAGTTTAAATAAAAATAAAAAAAATATTAGGGGTATTAAATTTTTTATACTTTTATGAATAAATTAAGGAATTTAATTGTAAATTGAGTTGTATTTACTAGAATACATTAATATTTAAAGAATGAGTCAATTATTTAAATAATAATAGTAGATAAGAGTTAACTGCACACACACCTACAGTTGTTGGTAGTCTCATAACTGAAACTTTTCCTATTATTTTTACATATTGCTATTTTGAGAGTATCATTGATATGTAATAGCTATTATTCTAGATTTGGTTAAGTATCTCTATTGATACTAAAGCTGTTAAGTACTATATGGAATCTATAAGTATGATTTCATTAAAATATATAATTAAATTCTGTATTAACAGAAATACAGAACTTCCTTTCATTAAAGTCTGCATACCTGTTTGTAGGATTACTTATATATTTTCAACATTTCCCCCCTTAAGTTTTACACTACTGTTAATTTGCATTTTTTATTACCTTTATTTTAATTACTACAATTTTTAATGATCTGTTTATTCATTTTATAAAATGATTTTTTTTACTTCATTAACTTTTGATTCTATTTACAGTTGATAAGAATTAAAAATCTAAATGATTAATAAACCATTTACAAAAATGATGCATGCCTAAAAATTAAGACATACTTTTGCAGAGTTGAGTTAAATTGGGAGGTCTTAGAAATTTTTGAATAATATCAATATGGGTTGCACAATGGTTATAAGCCATTTTGAAAAATTTGAATTTATATTTTGAATGATTAATTATTCAATTATAATGACTTTGTTTCTTGAAAAATGCCCTGGGTCAGTATAAATTCTCTTAAAGAGTCTTTGAAGTTATTAGAATATCATCAATAAAGGCATATGTAAACATCCAAGGTTCTAGTTACTTCATTTGTAAATCCCTGACAGTAATGGAGACATTGCATATATCAAATTGCATAAATGTATTCTCAACAAGAATGACAGAAGTTATTATTTTGCAACTTTGTGTATTCCCTGGGAGCTGTTGGATCTAATAAATTGCTTTTACTTCGGAAAATTAAGTTGCACATTCATGTGGTTTATGTTCCCTTTTTATGTACATTTCATGTAATGTGTCATAATTTTTGCATTAAGCTTTTGATTGTTTATAACATCAGGCACAAATGTGTTCTTAAAGTGTGTATTTTGTTTTTCCTTTCTTTGATAAGCTGCTTCCTACTCTTTGGTATGTGCTATTGTTCTTTTAAGTTGAAGCCAAAGTAATGAGTTATTTATTTACATTGAGTTTAAAATAATAAGGATGTTTTGTAAATACTTCGGTTATGTTTTCTAATACCCATTGAATTCAGCTACTTTTTCCATCGTTTATGAGATCAAATCAGAAAATTATAAAATCAACAATGCATAGGTTAAGATATCAATTTTTCTTCATGTGTGCTCTTACAGTGCTAGATGTCAATCCAGTGATCTCTCTTTTTTTAAACTATCAGCAATGGAAAAAAAATAATTACTACTTGATGGATGCATGTAGTCTAAGTTAAGCATATTTTTAAATTTTTAATTTTGTCAGATGCTAAATGGTGGACCTTGGTAAATACAAATGTTTGTATAGGATACATGACATGTTTGACAATGTGACCTATACAAATGAACTTAGGATTTTCATTTTATAATTATGTGTACAGATTATAACCACAAATAATTTTTATCAAAACAACTTTAGTGCTTTTGAAAATAGTACTACATTTTAAATTAGTATTATCATACAAACAATATATCCTCAGATCAACTTTTAAATTTAGATGTTATAGAAAATCAGTACTTATTATTGTTTTTATAAATATTGCAAATATAAAATATAAATACAAATTTTCTGCAGAAGTATAAATCGAAAAACATCAAGTTTGGCAAAAGCTTGAATGTTGGCTCAAAGTATTACATTTTTGCATGTGCAGAGGCTACCAGAGTGAACTAAATACAGCCATCTGACATAAATCATAAGCTACTGTCAGAATGCTGCTATATTTAATTTAATGCATTTTGATTGTTAAAAACTTTAACAAAAATGGAGCAAACATTTGAACTGCTAGCAAATTTATGGAAAAGCATGTCTAAATTATTTTTTGTCTTGTTTTATATATTGTGAAAATGGTCAGACAAATTCTAATTTCCACATTATATCTGCTGATCTTTTCTTTTCAGTATAATCTATTAATTATGTTTTAACATATTTCTAATAGTAATTAGAACCCTTCATCTTTCCATTTTTTTTCTGAATTTATGTATAGAATTGCCATAAATTAAAAACTATTATCAATAGTGTTATATTTTATTTAATACTTTTGAGATTTTTTTTTTTTCAAATTCTCTCACATACATAAATATGCAGGAAGCCAAAAAAAAAAAAATTTTATGCTGGAAAAAAATTGTGTAAGAAAATTCTAAAATAAACAAAGTAAAAATTATGAAATTGCAGGGTGTGTGTGTGTGTGTGGGGGGGGGGGTATTCAATAAAAAATAAGTTAATGCTTTTTTAACATTTTAATAGTATTTAATAGGATTTTTTAGTGTCATGCAACATTTTGAGTTCACAAGAGAATAAACTAGATTTCAATTTTGGCAAAATCTTGTCTCTATAAATCTGTATACCATTCATAAATTGATGATGGATTTCAATTCATGTATTTCAAAATTTATGCCATGCCTTCATTGCAGATTTAAATTCCATAAATATTACAATGAATAACTCTTTTTCAGTGAAATCACATGGAAGTCATAGAATCAATTATCCAATGTTGTTCAATGCTCTCTTCGGTTTTTAAAAAATAAAACTTTAATTCTGTATGTGTTAAAGAGAGAAAAAGCCGAAAGTGTATATCTTTGTTAGTTTCTTAAAATTATTTTTTTAGTGTACATATAGTTTTTGACATTTTATGCTCAGGATTATAGATTACATTCTATTTCTGCATTTGCTTTTCTAGGTCCTAGTGTTCCTAGATAGTCACTGTGAAGTGAACGAAGTTTGGCTAGAACCTCTTCTGGAGCGTATACAACAGAATCACACAACTGTTGTTTGTCCGATCATAGACATTATCAATGCAGACACTTTTGAATATATCTCTTCTCCGATTGTCAGAGGAGGGTTCAATTGGGGTCTGCATTTCAAGTGGGATTCAGTGCATCCTAACCAATTACGCACCAAAGATGATTTCATTAAACCCATCGAGTAAGTTTTGTTATCATTATCTTTCTAATTGTAATAAAACTGATTGTGTATGTAAGTTGGTACTCTACAGAACAAACTGCTTGTTCTAATTATTTTGAGCAAATTTGATGTAAATATAATTTAGAAGATAAAAATGTGCACATCAAAGCAGTTTTTTTTTTTTTTTAATTTTACTTAGAATTAGGTGAGATTTTGGCACTTTGCATGATGGCTAACAAAAATATTATAGCATAAAGCTGATTAATTCTACTATATTTTGAAATTTAAAATCTTTTGTTTGCCACGCAATTGCCACAATTTTTAAAAAAAGTTTTGGTAGTTTTTTAAAAAATATTTTTGTTTGATCTGTAATAATATAACATTAAAAAAAAGAATTAAATTTAATATATATATATATATATATATATATATATATATATATATATATGTAATGATATTTTAACTCTAATTTCAATTTAATTAATTTTCATAGTAACTTCATCTTAATTTAGCCCATAGTAACTTCATTCTAAAATATTCTCTTATTTCGTGATCCAATTCCACTGTCTCTACTTAATTAATTCAAGAGAAGCTTTGTTAAATTGTTGAATCAGCTAAAATCTAACTTTCCCACACTACGCGTGAAGAGATAACATACCGCTGATCAAGCAAATACTTTTTTAAAATCTCCCTTTGTTTCCCCTACCTTCTCGGCGCCTGTAATGAAAATCCCTATCGAAATCTCATAATACATTAGCACTGTAAAGAAGCATTTTCCCTATCAAAATCATAGGTTATATAAGACCAGGGATAAAATGTCCAAGAGCTCTTCCCTCATTCCTTTCTGTGTCGTTCTGTGTGCTCGTCGCTTGTACATATGCTTGCTTCTTCAAAATGAAATAAAACGACGTCACGAAATTAAAAGTATCTTCATTGCCTTCAACTGCATCATGCTTCACCACAAATAATATTACATATTAAAAAGTCGACAAGGATAGTTTCCTGTGAAAAATTATGAAATGAACTAAAAGAATTAAAATTAAATCGACTGGCCAGACTTCAACGTTGCAATGCGCTCGCCGTGCTCCAAAGATGACTTCGGTCCAGCTTCGCCCAGCTGCGATGTTTTCACCGCCGTCTGCCCGTTGAAACCTATGCCTTCCACAACCTGTGACTTCATCCGACACTGTTGTCATGTGTGTGCTCCTTATATCATCAAAGAGTTGGGGCTCCTTGTCATCATAAAAATTTTCTTGCTCCTTACCTGTGCTGAATAATCCCGATCTCGACGTCATTTCCATTTTATATCATAACCACAATATAATACGCGCCAGTGGTCTCCAGTGCTAAATTGAATCAACCAGATTTTCAAAATATCACTTGTGTTGTACGTCATCACCAAAATAATAGTCACCTGCCGTAGTCTTCAGTCTCCAGTTCCAGTGCTCAAAATTGCATTTTGTGATTAATTAAAAAAAAAAAATGATTATTCTTCAAAAAGTGTTTAGTGTTTCCCGACTCAACAGTGAAAAATCAAGATTTATATTGTGTGTTTTTCTTTTCTTTTGATTTTCATTTTTGAATTTTAGAATTATTGCAAGTTATAATTTTATAATATTATTTAAAATATTGAATTTTAGTCTTTTATCAAGTCTATTTTTTAAAATGTTATGCATAAATTTATAATGTTTTTTATTTGAAAAATACTTTAATGTGTTAAGAGCTGGAAAAATGACTCACCCAGAAAGAATAAGTGTGTCTAGCCCTCAAAGTAAAGAAAATAAAATTGATAAAGAAAATGATCAAATAGCCCAAGAACCCTCCATAATCCCTTTTGATCCTGAAAATGGGATGAAAGTGGATTTATGGTTGAGATATTTTAACAAAATTTGTCAAGAAAATAACAAAAATGATTTGTGGAAAATTAAAAATATTGCTAAATCTCTAAAAGGGTCAGCTTTAACACATTATATAAATAGTTGTTTAAATATTGATAATTTTGATGATTTATATTGTATATTAATTGAACAATTTATTCAACCCAATATTGTTAATTTTTCTGATTTTTCACAATTGAAATTTAATTCAAAAAATAGTAACTTAGTTGATTATTTCCATCAAAAATTAAATTATGGCAGACAGTTAGGCCTTAATCCACAATTTATTTTAGAAGGTCTTACTGATGGGCTGCCAACTCAACTAAAACAATTAGTTAGCATAAAAGCTCCTAATACCCCTATAGAATGGCTTGCAATAACAGCTAAATTATTAAAAATGGAAGAATCTTCAGAACCAAACACAGGCAGGTGTAATGAAACTAAAATCAGAATAAGACAACCAGAACCTTTTACACCTAGGCATAACTTTAATTATAAATTTCAAAATTCTTTTACTCCTCGGGCTCCCAGTAATTTTAGACAAAATTTTCATAATTCAATAAGGCCACATCCCAATAATTACAATAACTATAATCATAATTTGCATTTTCAACAAAGATTACCACCTTCTCCCTGTAGAATTTGCACTGAAATAGGTATTCCAAATGTTTATCATTGGACACAAACATGTCCTTTTTATCAACCTCACTTTATGACCAATACTCCAATAACAGCCAATGTGACTTCCCCGTGCACAGAGGTCCCTCTTGGTTGTTTTAAAAATCCTCAAAGGAGACCAAATTCTTCTAATGAGGCCCCTAGCCCAGCACAGTTACAATTATTAGTGTCCGGACACATCTCAACTTTACCAAGTCTAGCTAACTTGGACAATGTTTATAACCATCATAGTAATATAAATATTGTTATTGACACAGGATCCACTCTTTCAATTATATCTGCAGATATTGTACAAAAACTTAACTTGACAAGAAAAAATGTATATCCTATTCGAGTCAAACAAGCCCATGGAACGTTCCAATTAACCCAAATTTGTGACATATATTTAAAAATTGGCCAAATAAATAAGAAAATCAAATTATATATTATGGACAATCCTTTACCATATATTATTTTAGGACTACCAGATTGCAGTTTATATAAATTAATTATAGATTGTGACAAAAATAAAATATTTCAAAATGGACAAATTATTACCAATTTGCATACCAATAATAATTATCTGTCTTTACATATTGTTGAAAATGATAACACTAGTGATAATAAGGTCAGGGTAGTGAATACCTCAGAGGAAATTTTCCCACCTCTGACTGTAAATAAACTATCTGAACCTGTATTATCTCTGGTGTCAGAATATTCTCATGTGTTTGCAAAAAATAAATATGATGTTGGTAAAATAAGAATGGAACCCTCTAGAATAAATTTAACATCTGATTTACCAGTTTCACAAAGGGCTTATAGAACCTCTGCTACTGATGAAATTGAAATAAATAAGCAAATTAAAAATTTGTTAGATGCAGGTTTAATAAAAGAATCTACTAGTAATTATTCCTCCCCTGTAACATTAGCATATAAAAGAGATGAAAATAGAAAAAGTAGACTTTGTATTGATTATCGTAAAATTAATTCCCTTTGTAAATCTGAGGCAGAGCCTCTCCCTAGAATAGATACCTTGTTAGATAAATTAAGTACTGCTAAAGTTTTTTCAACTTTGGATCTTGCATCTGGATATTGGCACATACCCTTGCATGAACAAGATAAACATAAATTGGCATTTGTAACTACTGAAGGTTTATATGAATTTCAAGTCCTACCTTTTGGCTTTAAAAATGCACCTGCAATATTCAATAGAACTATTCGTAGAATTTTAAATAAACATAAATTTTCCAATTTTGCATGTCACTATTTTGATGACATAGTAGTTTTCTCTAACTCATTAGAGGAACACCATGATCATTTAAAACAGATTTTTCAAATGTGTGAAAAAGAAAACATTAAATTAAAATTTTCTAAATGTGTGTTTGCTCAAGATAAAATTAATTTCTTGGGGTATGAAGTCAAAGAAGGATGCATTTCTCCTGATAATCATAATATTGAAAGTATTAAAAAATTACAACCTCCAAAAAATGTCAAGCAACTTCAAGGTTTTCTTGGCTCTGTAAATGTTTATAATAAGTTTATTGATTCTTATGCTAAAATAAGAGAACCCTTAAATAATCTTCTTAAAAAAGATACATCATGGCAATGGACAGAAGACTGTCAAAAAGCTTTTGAAATGTTAAAAAATAAATTGATAACTAAACCAGTGTTGCAACTATATAACCCTAATTTACCTCTTCATGTTTTTTGTGATGCATCTCAGGTAGCCATTGGAGCTGTTCTAAAACAGCCTGACTGTTCTGGTAAATTACATCCTGTATCTTATCATTCAAGAACTTTACGATCTTATGAAAAAAATTATTGTATAACTGAGTTGGAATGTTTAGCAATAGTAGATGCCCTTGATAAATTTTATTACTATTTACATGGGAAAAAATTCATAATTCATACTGATCATGCTGCTCTTGTTTGGCTTAAAAATGTAAAAAATTTAAGGGGAAGATTATTTCGTTGGTCTTTAAAATTAAGCATGTTTGATTATGAAGTTAAATATTTAAAGGGAACTGCTAATGTTGAAGCTGATATGTTATCAAGGCATCCTACTGCTCAATATCTCCAACATTCTGTGCATTTATTGGAATTAGATGAGATAAAACACTATCAAAATTTAGACAATTTAGATAATACTAAATATAAGAATATTAATGATGTACTTGTAGTTAAAAAGAAAAATTTATTTAAAATAGTTGTACCTTTTTCTCTTAGGAGAAAAGTTTTGCAAACAGCTCACGAACAATTTGGGCATCCAGGCACTCAAAAAATGATACATTTAATTACTCCTCAGTATTATTGGCCCCATATTACTAAAGATATTGCACTTTTTGTTAAACATTGTGATATTTGTCAATTAAATAAAAAGAAAAAGCAAAAAAGATTTGGCCTTTTACAGGCTGTGCCCCCCACAGATCGTCCTTTTGAATGTCTTTCTGTCGATACTGTTGGTGGATTTAACTATTACAATTCAACTAAAAAATTTCTTCATATAGTAATTGATCATGCGACTAGATATGTTTGGGCTTTTCCTTCCAAAAATGAAAATTCTGAAACTTATATTAATATATTAAAACAAGTTTTCCAAATTCAGGTTCCTTCCAAATTATTAACTGATAGAAATGGTGCTTTTACCTCATCTAAATTCAAACATTTCCTCAGAAATTACAGTGTCAAGCATCTGTTAACATCTTCACATCATCCACAAACTAATGGAAAATGTGAAAGAGTTAACCAGTCAATAGTAACTAAATTAAAGTGCAAAGTCAATTCTTCTCCTACTAAAATTCCTTGGACTAAACTTTTAGAACAAGTAATCAATGAATATAATTTAACACCGCATTCAGTCACAAAATTTCCTCCTGCATATTTGTTATTTGGCACTTTACCTTATCCTCCTCCCTTAACTCAAAATCAATTCTATCCTCCAGTAGAAGAAGCAAGAAAATTAGCTAAAGATAATACAATAAAATATCATGATAAAAATAAAATAAGATATGATGCTAGATTTATAGATTCTCCATTCAAACCTGGTGACATTGTAATGTATGAGGAATTTAATTATCCAAATCGTAGAAAATTATCTCCAGTGTTTTCAGGTCCATATGAAATAGTAACTAAAATTTCAGATGTAAATTATGAAATAACTAAACCAAACGCATTAACAAACAAAGCTACTGATATTGTCCATGTATCAAAATTAAGAATATATTATCCACCAGAAAAATTAAAATTAAGTCATGAATAATAATTTAAAATTTTAAAAAAAAAAATCCTTTTATTTCTCATGTTTCTTCCACATAACCCCACTTATGTTGGCCCGTTGTCTCCACTCGTAAGAGTTAGTTTTTCTTTTCTTCATGATGATGATGTGATAGGCGCCATCACAACATAAATTCAAATACCTCAGTCTTATTGAGATGTGAGTATAGGGTCAACCTTACAATTAATTTCTATCTCTTTCTATTTTTATCCTGGATATGTTGTTCTCCACTTTGGAAATAAATATTCCTGGATGAGAGTAGAGAGAGAATAAGAATTACGTCCCCTTTTCTTGATGTCCTACTTTTGGGTCATTAAGTTTCACCCACTACTAGAAATTGGTGGACAAAGTTTTACTATTCATCACTAATTGGCTAACTAGTGGGTTAAAGTTTTTCTTTCACAAATACACACTTTTATGTCATTTATTTTAAATATTTATGCTATAATAAGATTTTGAATCTCATATTATTATTTTCAGATTCAAGTGTTATATACAAAAATTAGAACAGTGTTGATATATTACTATTATATAAGTTCAATTTGTTATTCCAATATTTTACATTCAATTTGATAATTTTGGTGAGCCTTCTACTATTTAAAGGACCATGTATGCAAACATTCTTTAGAGACATTCCTCATCAAATAGAGACAATCTTACAGATTGAGAGACAATAGACTGAGTTTCTTCAGAAAATCATTTGTACATTGCATATTTTAATATTATTTTTGGTGTTGTTGAATATTATCCAATATATTCACAGATATCATATTATCTTTTTTGTGCTTTATATAATCTTGTTAAAAATCATTTTTATATTATTGTAAAGGTAAGGGAAACTCGGGTATCACGTTTAATATGCTTTTAAATTTTAGTTTCTTACTTGACCAATTTTTGATTTTGACTTTTAAATTTTAGTTTCTTACTTGACCACCACTGTAAGGTAAGGCTGTATGTCGAGGGCCCCGACATACTTCCGCGTCTTGCAGTGGGGGGAAAATTGTAATGATATTTTAACTCTAATTTCAATTTAATTAATTTTCATAGTAACTTCATCTTAATTTAGCCCATAGTAACTTCATTCTAAAATATTCTCTTATTTCGTGATCCAATTCCACTGTCTCTACTTAATTAATTCAAGAGAAGCTTTGTTAAATTGTTGAATCAGCTAAAATCTAACTTTCCCACACTACGCGTGAAGAGATAACATACCGCTGATCAAGCAAATACTTTTTTAAAATCTCCCTTTGTTTCCCCTACCTTCTCGGCGCCTGTAATGAAAATCCCTATCGAAATCTCATAATACATTAGCACTGTAAAGAAGCATTTTCCCTATCAAAATCATAGGTTATATAAGACCAGGGATAAAATGTCCAAGAGCTCTTCCCTCATTCCTTTCTGTGTCGTTCTGTGTGCTCGTCGCTTGTACATATGCTTGCTTCTTCAAAATGAAATAAAACGACGTCACGAAATTAAAAGTATCTTCATTGCCTTCAACTGCATCATGCTTCACCACAAATAATATTATATATATATATATATATATATATATATATATATATATATATATATATATATATATATATAATGATTGTCCATTTGTTTGTTTATCTAAACTTTATACAATTCTACACTCCTTGACAGAATTGAACAATATTTGGTGCATATGTTTCTTAACATCTAGACGGATTAACTGCATCAGTAAAAAAAAGTCCCTAAAAAGTAATCCATTAATAAAAGTCCCTAAAGGAGGTGAAAAGGACACAGAGAGTAGAATGAATTTACATTTTACCACTGTAACTTAAAGGCATATAATTACACAAAAATTATTTTTACACCATTTTAAAATTAAAAAAAAACTACAATGACATGTATGAAGTTTTGAATTTCTTGTGAGTCTCAATTGCATCAGAGTACATTTTAAAAATTTAGGGAATAAGCTTACAGATCATTTTGATGAGGTTGCCATAATTGATGATGAGATAATTGTGATGGAGAATAAAGAATTCTAGCCTGTCATTCTTATATTTAAAGGATTTCTGTATGTCATATTTATCATAAATATATCAAGTTCTTATATGTTTAAGGAATTTATTGCACATGCTCTTTAACACTGAAGAGGATTAACTGTGCCACTTAAAAGTCGTTACTGTTTATTAGTTATTAATGATAAGCAATAAATATAAGTAATAGACATTTATTTTTGCTGATGAATGATAAAGGATCTCTTCATATTTATTTTGATTTTAGTTAATATTTCTAATTATATTTGAGATAATGTAAATAACTATACTTACTTTTGTTCTTCCATTGAGAATTTCAATTTCTGTTTTTGGGGATCTTAATAGGACTTGAGTTAATTGAAAATATCAAAATAAAACAATGAAAGTTTAATCATAAAAATAAATGAAATCCATTTTTGAAATATAACAACTCCATGAAAAAACTTAAAAATTAAAAAAAAAAAAACCCTTTATGATATAAAATCATTATCTAAAGTATAGATCTTTAACAAATTTTGAGCCAAATTTGACGAAGTTTACTTGTCAGTCTGTATTTTTTGCGTACATGTAAATGTGATAGCTCGAAAATGCAACAATATAAATAAATAAAATTTGTAATATTATCTAATTACTAAAATTGCTATTCTGGTATAGTTTTAATCAATGAAAAAATGCACACAAATGCAAAACTTTGCACAAGGCAAAGTTTAGTCATGTGGTCAAATCTGAACCATTTTTATTCAGTTGAGTGTCAATACAGGATAAAAAAATATTTTTTCTTTTTCTGTTGTGGAAATTTCCTTGAAATTCAAGTAATCTCTGCCAGATTTGCATGAAATTTTATCTTTTCTTCTTTCTCACATTACTGTTCTGTTCTTGAATCATTTGTAACTAGTTCTCTTGAAGGAGAAGAAATACATATGCCTTGTTTCAATTTATTTAAAATTCTTATATAAACTTCGACTTTTCTAAATTTTATTTGTAAGAATTAGATTACTATGGCAACACAGATGACACTCAGTAATGCAGTGTATATGAATGGAATATTCTTGTTGAACAATTTAAATGGAAATAATCATGGATTTTCCAAATCCACATTTAGCAAGATTTACTATATTCTTCTGTTTGATAAGTTCTGAATTATGAAATTTACTTTGTTTTTCCAAAATTTTAATTAATTAAAATGCTGCATAAAATAAATAAATATGTGAATCTGATTCATATTTAAAAATATTTTTATAATTAGATCCCCTACTATGGCAGGAGGTCTCTTTGCTATAAACAAAAACTACTTCCATAAACTTGGAGAATATGATCAAGGCATGGATATTTGGGGTGGGGAAAATCTGGAGATATCATTTCGAGTAAGTTGAAGATTTTTTTCCCCTTCTCTTGTTTTTAATTGACTTATTTCAGAATATGTGTTTCATTTTTTACATGGATTTATTCTCTATATACATTACAATGATAGAGATATTAAAAATTAACTCTGTTGGAAATGAAATCTGAGCCAATTTGTTTAAACAGGCTTGTTCTAAGATATTTTCTTTAACTGAATATTTTCTTTAACAGAAATAGTAAATAGTTGTTCACTTGATCTTTCTAGTATCAGCAACCAACGATCCCTATACACACACACACTAAAAAAATCAATCATAATGAATGCAGTTTGTACGAAATTTGTAAAATTCCATTTTATATTCCAGTGTATATATATATTTTTTTTTCCAATAGATACTAAATTAGTGTGTGCTGCAGACCATATGGTCAGCTGTGCACATCTGATAAATGTACCTTTTCATGGGTTAATATGTTAAAATGTTAAAAGAAGATTTACAATAAATCTTTTTAGTTGATTAATGTGTAAAACTATTTTGCATATTAGTAGGAAATAACCATATATTGTAGATTCCGTAATAAAACTAATGAGTCAATGAAATTTTTTAAATTATACTTTTCATTATTTTTAATACCTTAAAACAAAAAATAAAAATTTCAGTTTGACTGTTTGATTTTGAATTCAGATAGAGTGCTTCCAAAATAATGTAAAAATAGGTTTAAAAAAAAAACCTGCAGTTTTTAATTTAACTAATACTATATTCCATTTATTTATTAATAATAAATGTTATTTTCAATTAATATTTATTTTCATTATCATTGCTTTGAAAGTTCCAGTTTAGCTCTAGTGTGTAGTAGGTCTAGCAAAGTGATAGAGACCCCTAAGTATTTCAGTTTCATAAGTATATAGATCACTGCTACTGTCATGTCTTCAGGAATTGAAAAACAGGCCCCACCACTTTCATTTAATAGAGTTCTATCTATGCCACTGGCTAAAACTAATAATAAGCATGGTGATCTCCAAAGATGACTAGTTTACAATAACCTGGTGCTGGTTTAAAAAGTTTTGCAGAAATGTTTGCATATAGCTTTTCCTTTGCTATTATTGATAATTACTTTATTTCCTGTTATTAGCATTTACTTTAATATAAATTTTTGCTGTTTTAATTATGCTCAGAGTAGATTGCATGTACTTATTATTTATACATGATTTTCTCCTTTTCTTGTCTTTTTACAGTTTATTATTTTAAGGATGATGATATAGTATCTTTGCATTTATATAAATATTTTTGTATTCCTAGATTTGGATGTGCGGCGGTCAATTAGAAATTATTCCTTGTTCTCGTGTTGGGCATGTATTCAGACGGCGAAGACCATATGGCTCTCCAGAAGGGGAAGATACACTCACGTATAATTCTCTTAGAGTTGCTCATGTTTGGATGGATGAATATATAGTAAGGCATTTCTCTTCTCTTTATGCAAGGAATTTTTTACTTTGAAAACCTGGATATCATCCTTATATAATCCAAAACATAATCAATTTATGATTGATTTTTTTTCTTTCAAAAGTTTCAACTGATTTTTTGCTCTTGTTCAGCTTTTCCATTTTTTAAAATTTATTTTTATTTAACTTTATATGGAAGATGGAATTTTGTATTCATTTTTTATTTATTTCCTGATGGAACTAAAGTTTTGCACTTTTGCATTCATATGCATTATTAATGATAATATACTTTTGTAATATTTTCAAAATAAAATTTGATTTTGTTTCCATATAAATGTTCTACTTGATATTAAATTTGAGAAAAAATTAATTTGAAGGCTCAGTAATATTTATGATTATTAAAGACCAAAAATTTTATAGAATCAACATTAGTGCACATATATATAAAAAATCTTTATTTGTTAGCTTTATCATCAGACATAAGTTTGCATCTTTTGAACTATTTTAGTTTTTTTGACCACCCATGACCAAGAATCTAATTATAAAAAGACCATGGGAACAAGGCCAAATTATTTATTTTCTCACAATTGGATTTTCTAGAAGTTCCTTTTAGACATCTGATTTTCATGTAACATAGTCGCTCAACTTTAAACAGTTAGAAGTACAGAAACTGGATTCTGTGAGGTTTAAGGAAAACCAAAATCAGCTGAGGAGTTAAAATTCTTTTTATGTTTGAATTCAAATGGTTAGAAAATTAATTAATTCTAAGAATGTAAATAAATTGAATTTATGCACATAAATATATGCAAGGGTATGCATACAAGTATATAAGAATTATAAATAAAAGATTAAAAATAGGTAAATTAAAAATTTCTATTATTTAGTATTAATAATTAAATTTATTATTAGTAATAGTAATTATTAGTATTTAGTAATTAGTATAATAATTAAATTTAGTATTAGTAATTAAATTTCTATTATTAAGCATTTTAATAACATGTTTTGAATTTGACACTTTTTTGTCAAAATTTTAATATGAATTCTATTTTTAGTAGCTCATGAATATTATATTTAAGATTTGTAAAATAATCTTAGATGCAGCAATAAGTTTGTAGCTTATGTTAGTTTTTATTATTTTTTATCACTATATTTTTTAAAATATAAATATGTCTGATTAAATCTTTCTCTTATTTATAATTGCCATTTTACACATTGTTGCTTTTGAATTCAGTTTTCATCATTTAATTCATTTTCATTTATGGGCAAAGTCATCAAAGTATATATTCATCAAAGCAATTGGACAATGTCTAATTGTTTTGACACTATATGTCTAATTGCCGTAGTTAAAGAAGAAACTCTTGTTCCACTCTTTTGGGACACTTTCATTTGCATTTTTGATGGAATTTCAGTAGTTTGCCTAATTTTTGAAATAGAATCAGTATTAATATTGTAAAAGATTATCTATTACAATTTCATTTCATATAGCTTTATGCATGTAATATTTAAGAAAAGAATACTGGAATGCATTTTAAGGGTAGGTAATTTATAAATGATAACTCTGGAACTTTTGAAGTGATGCTTGCTTAAAGGTTCTAACTGAAATTTTAAATTCGTATTATTTTCTTGTATATAAAAAAAAAATGTAATAGACAAAAAAAAAAAAAAAAAAAAAAAAAATTGAGTACAGTACTTTTTTCCTTATTCAAATTTATTGTTTGATGAATTCTAAGTTTCAGAATTTAAAAGACATTTTAAAATTTTTTTTATCCCAATACAGTGAGCTATATGCATGGAATTTGTTGTGTAGCCTTTCCAAAGAATTTACAGATTTCTATCAAATTCTAGCCAAAATCTGTGAAGGAGAAGTCTGTTCATCCATCCGTGCCATTTGACCATGTTAACTCAAAAGTGTGCGTAGTTGAAAAGATGAGAATGAGTATATAGATTAAAATTATAGTTTTGTATCAAATTTTAAAGCCATTCAGCCAAATGACTAATCATCTGTTGGATATGCGAATGCAATCTATGAAAAAATCTATCAATTGCAATTCTAAATGTGGTCATGCCATCAAAATTATACATCTGTATCAAATTTTGATCCTAATTGATGGGAAATAAGACACCAAACTACTACTATTTGGGACTTTCTGTTCTAATATTATGCACAAAATACACCATACTGTATTAATATGAAGAAGGGTGAACATTTCCACTCATGTGTTTTTTCTGCCATTTTTGTGTGACCTGCTTTAAAATGCATTTTGTATTTTTTTGTAGGAAAATTTCTTTAAAGTTCGACCTGATGCCAGAGATAAGAAATATGGTGATGTGTCAAGCCGAATTGAGCTGAGAAAGAAGCTCCAATGCAAATCCTTTGACTGGTATATGCAGAACATTTATCCAGAATTAGGACCTCCCCAAATCAAGACCAATCTTTCAGCTAAAAAAGCTCATTTGGCTAAATTTAAGAAAGGTGCAAGGGATTGGAAATATGCCACTCCAGAAATCCTATTCAGATATCAAGTAGGTATTTTCCAGACTCTGCCGGTCTGTTGTTTAATTTTCTTAATTCAGAAGTCAGATTTTATGATTTACAACTGAAATGCATAAAAAGTTTTTTAGAAAAATCTTTTAAATTTTTTTTTAACATTTTTAAAAATTATTCTATGTTTCCCATGTTTTATTACATAAAATCTATACAGAAATGCCAGTTTTCAACTTTTTCAGTTTGGTGGCTTATTTTCTTATAACAGGGTGGAGATAGAGCCAGGAAATTAGAAATTTCGTGAAAAGTCAGGAAAATTTAAAAAAATATCTAATAGCAGAAAATATTTAAAATTGGTTGCAACAGCCTTTTGCATGAAGCGTGCCTGCAATTGGCGATTTCACATTATCATGTTTTTAAAATGATTTCTAATGTTTTCAAAATGATTATAGCAACAACAACCCATCTTTCTTTCAAGGGTATGGCGACTTCGGGGAATTTCATTTTATAAGAAGAGCAATTAGCTGTTGAATGTTGCTAAAACTCCCTATAGAGCATGAAATACACTATGTTTGTTAAAAAAGCAACAAGAAAATGGCCATGTTAAAAGAAAACATCCCTGCTAATTCCACATTTTTAATTTAATTTTTAAAAAATCTCCCCATGTTAGAAGTCAAAAGTTGCTTTTGGAATATTAAAATCTTTTGTATTTACAATTGTATATTTTGTATAAAAAATGGTGTATTTTTATTTATTAAGTGCAAGTTTCCAGAGGTTAGGAAAATAATATTGTATTTTTGTCCATCATGTCAAATTTATGATTCAGCAAATATATGTTTAAAACACGTTAATCTTATCCTCAGTTATGCCCATCCAAATATTATCAACAGAAAAGTCTTTCCAGAAGTATGAATTTACTTCAAGTAATACAGTTAGTTGGCAAAAGTGATTGGAGAGCATGGAAAGGGAAAATTAAATTTATTGTGAATTTCCATACTATTGCATTAGAAGTGATTTGAAGTACATACTTAATAGAGATATCGGTTTCACAGAAGCTAAAGAAGCAGTCTGAAAGAGGCATGAGAAAGATTTCTAGGATTTCATTAATATTGTGTTATGAGAGGTTGAAGAGAAAATATTCAATTCAGTTTCTTTTCATTTGGGAATTTTCATGAATTATCTTTTTTTTTTTAATTTTTTTTATTTATGATATCATATTCAACCATAGAATTACAGTAAATACTGGCATGTTTGTTTCTTTTGCTACTTGGATATCAAGATGTTTTCAACAGAACTTGAAATCGTTCATGCAACAAATATATTTTAAATACCTAAAAAGATAATATACTGAATCTAAAAATAAAATAATTGAATAGTAAGGAGATGGATTTATGATTCTTTACCAAAAAAATTTCATTGTCACAGTCTGGCAATGTAGATTGCATTTGTATTGGATGGTAATACTAATAAATATGTCCTCATGTACTGCAATATATGTTACTAGTTACTAAAAAATAATTTCTGATGGTAATGAATATTTTCTAAAATCTTTAACTCTAAAATTCCAAAATAACATCTGTTTTCTTACTAAAACCATTTAAATACAATTTATTAGCCTAATACCAAATTAACTTGTTTGATCAAATAGAAATAAATATATTTTAATAATATTTTTTGTAAGTTTTCAATTTTTTAATTAAAACTTACTACACTTTTATATTAAATCACTATTCCACTAGATTTTTTACATTTATTCTCAATTTTAAGCCAGATAAGATAAAGCAGATAAAAATTTATGAATATGTATATAATACCTGAAAAACTTCGCAAGCTACTTAAAAGACTTATGAATAATTTCTTCTAGTTCAGTTTTGTGCTTCTTAATAGATATTCTTCATTTCAAGGATTTTAAATATACATGCTGTAATTTCAGGTTCACTTTCTGGTTTATGATTTTAAGTTTTTTTTCCCTCCTATAATTCCAAATTTACACCTCAAATTGATCTTGGTTTGGAAAACTACATAAAATATAGTCTAAAAATATTTAAATATTTGTTTATCCACTTTATTGATTATGTGTGGAATGTGTATTTGCTTTTGAAAAATTTGTGACACAAGATGACTAGTTTTGATTTTTTTTTAAAACCCATGTGTAATTTAAAAGAGAAATATTGGCTATTGTAAAAAAGTTCCAATAATTACTATAGATGTAATATGAGAGATATTTACACGAAAAATTTTGAGTTTATTTACATTGACAAAAAAAAAAAAAAAAAAAAAAAATTCTGAATTGAATTATTTCTTGTGGAGTTGAGTTGTAACTGGTAAGACACATACATAATCTCCAAACTTGCAACTTTATGAAGTAGTATTTTTTGCTCTCTTCATCTGGAAATAGCATCATTGATGCTATAAATCCCGATCTCTCAATTTCAAGTTCAAGTACCTGAAATTACAGCAAAAGTTATAAATTGAATATATTAGGAATATTAACTCATCGACCAGCTTTTGTGACAATATTAGCAGCTACTTTGATTATGTAATCATCATCTTCACTAGAAACTTGATCTGAAGCAACTGGAATTGCAGGAAGTTAAGTGTTTGCGTTTTTATCCTTTTGCAAGAACAATTAAATGATAATTTTCCAGAACTATTGCAGTAGACAGTAGTATGCTTTTTTTTTTAATAGTGAGGTACATGAAACACTTCTCCTATCCCTCTTTTAAACAAATGATTGAATAAATCCTTTTGTCTTTGTGCTGAAAGTAATATTTAAAATTTTCAATTGGGAGCTTTTTTTTTCTATACTTTCATGTACTTCTTTTTAGATCCAGTTGGCTGGAACTGAGCTTTGTATAGAATCTGAAGATGATGTGACAACTAAAGGCTCATTACTTATTCTACAAAAATGTGCTTCCATCAAAAAACAGGTAAAGTATTACATCCACTACTAATGAAATTTTCATATCATGATAATCAGATGCCAAAAATGCTGGATAAAGTAAATTCATTGTTTTCTAATTGGTCTGATATTTTTATCCAAGAATAATATGCTTTTTATATATAATTTGATATGATATGTAAAAATGTTTTGTTTAGAGTTCTTTCACAATTCAGTTATATTTATTTTAACATAAGAAATTGAAAGAGTAATAATGCTGGAAAAACTGATTTCATTATTTTATCTATTTTTACTTTCTCATATATATATATATATAGTATAGAGAAAGTTTAGTAATCATCAAAATACCTGAACTCGAGATTTTGGCAAATCTCTATGTTTTAGACTTCCCTGAGTTTGAAAAACACATTTTTGGAAAATGTCCATCTGTCTATCTGTGACAAAAATAACTCAAAAACGCTTTGAATTTGACGGATGAAATTTAGTATTTGGTCTTTATACCAAATTAGTAGATTTCTCTCAAATTTCGAATAAAATCTGTTCTGAGAAAGTCTGTTTGTCTGGCTCTTCGAATATGTGTTAACACAATCAACATAAAACGAAGAGATTTATATAGATAAAATTCAGAACACAGAATTAATATCTATAGTCTAGACACCTATTGAATTTTAAGCAAAATCCAACAGCAGATTGATTGTCTGTCAGTCTGTACTTACAGAAGCATGTAAACACGATAATTCAAAAATGCAATGACTTAAATAAATCAAATTTCTTATGGGTTTTGTGATTACAAATGCAGTTTTTTGTCAAATCTTTATTTCAGTCAGATGGGAAAAACGCATTTGAAATACAAATTCGATTTTCAGATACTATACCTTACACCAGAGATTAATCGCCAAATAACATGCCAAAGATAACACGATAGATTCAGTAAAAATGCTGAATTCTCATCAAAGGTTAATATTTTGTAAATATTGTACACTAATGCTATACAAGATGTTTAAGGGATGACACCTTTATTGCAAGAAAGTTTTGATGAGACTGATCTCTTTCATTTATATGATATGTAGAGAAAGTATTATAATTGTCAAAAAGTTTGAAGTTGAGATTTTGATGGATTTCCACTTTTTAGATCTCTCAAAATTCGAAAAATACAGTTTTTGCATTATATCTATCTGTGACAAAGATGACGAAAAAATGTTTTGAGCTAAAATAATAAAATTTCTTATATGGTCTTTACAACAAATTTGTACCGGCGTCCTGGCATAGGGGTAGCGCGTCTTCCCCGTGATCTGGGCGTCCCGGGTTCGAGTCCCGGTTTGGGCATGGTTGTTCTTCTGTTGTTCTATCTGTGAGATGTGTGAATGTGCCCTCCTGTAAAAGGGGGTTGTGCAAGCGAATGAGTGATGCGTGAGTAGCAAAATCGTACTCTTGGCCCTAGTTGGCGCTGCTATAAAAAATAAGAGACGTTCCCCCTGAGGCTTAAATCGCTGTCTTCGTAACAGTGGGCTTGTCAGTGGCAAGTGCCATAAGAAACAAACAAACAACAAACAACAAATTTGTAGATTTCTTTATTTTTTTTAGCAAAATCCATTCAGAGAAAGTTCGGTTGTGCAAATATAAGTTACAATAACTTGAAAATAAAGAGAGTTAAATGGATAAAATTTGGTAAATGCATTTGTTATTTAAAGTATAGATACCCATCAAATTTTGAACCAAATCTGTCCGTTTCTGTCAGCCTTTACTTTCACAAGCATGCAAACTTGATTAACTCAAATATGCATTGACTTAAATTCATAAAATTTGGTGGATGATTTGGGACTACAATTATAGTTCTTTGTCAGATTATAGTTTCAATCAGTCGGAAGCAATTCATCTAAAAACATAAATTCGATTTGGAGTATCTGTTGCTAAATGCCATGGTTTAATTGATAAAAAAAATCGCTAAAGATCACAGATTTCGTAAAAATGCTAACTTTTTACATCAAAGATAAATATATTCTAACTATTGTTCACCAATCATGTAAGACAGTCGCAGCCTTACCCACACTCTATAATTTTATGTGGGAGAAGGAGGAAGAGAGTATTCGAGTCTTTTATAAGAGACTATTCGAAAGTTTTGGGAGACCACTCCTACTAATTTATAATCTTTGAAGTTTACAATAAGTAACCTATAAGGCAAATTTCAGTTTTAATGCATACTGCTTAATCAGCAATGTTATATTTTGTAGAATTTTTTTAACTAATGAGTCAAGTATAAATAACTTGTAACAACTTTACTTATTTGATAAATGAAGCATGTACTAAATAGAAATAAATATTCATAGAAATATGTTACAGCAGCAATATTCATTTTTAATTAAATCTTTTTAATAAATGTTTCTTTTTAAGTTTTTCTTTTAAAAATCTTTCCTAATTCTAAGAATTTTTGTACTTAAAAAAATGAGCAAATAAAAATATTATAAAATAAATAAATTGGTATTTAATATTCAGAATCTTTGGCGAGATAAAAGCAGTTTTTGTTTTTCTCGCAAAGATTTTTATTCAATTTTTCAATTTTTTTTCTTCAATGAATTTAAATCATGCTAATTTTAATCACAAAAAGAGATTTACTTTTTACTTTTATTTCTTTTAGTTATGGTATGAGACAGCAAAACATGATATTCGTCTATCTCAGTTGCTGTGCCTGGATGCTGGGGAGCAATTCCCTCGCCTAGCAAAATGTCACGAAATGGGTGGCTCACAGGATTGGAGGCATGCAGACACAGTAAGATTTATCCTTTGTAATTGATTAATGTTATTTGAAGTGATTAAAATGCTAGTTTTTGTTTTTAACTCTAAAATAAAAATTGAATTTGCTTTTATTCAAAACATGTTATGTTGACTAATTAGCTCAGAAAGAGATGATGATGCTGAAAATATTTTGATGATTAATTAAATTGTTCTTATTTCTAATGTTTAAGTTGTTCAGTTCCCAAATATCTATAGCTTTTGAATGTGATATATAATAAATCTGCTCTTCCACTGGTGGAGTGTACAGTTTGATATAAATTTGTCATTCTTTAATTGTTGTGATTATTGAATAATTAAACTGTGTTGTTTTGACAAATTTAATATCATCTTCTGTGCATATGATATATGTCATTCACTCTGCACATTTCGTGATTTAGCTGACAAATCAGATCCTGAATTATGACAAATAAATAACAATTATTTCTTCATTTTTGTCAAAAAAAAAAAAAAAATGGTAAGAGTCATCTGGTTATAACTTTATATGTCAGTTCATTATTTTCCTGGAATATTTCGGAAGCATTCAATGGATGCCTTTCATTCTGAATTTATTCCTTGACCAATGAGTCAAGAATTCTATATATCATAAAATTAGTTTATCATTCAGTTTATATTTTCCTACTTCCTATGCTGATTTGATGAAAACTTAGGTTGCCACAATAAAAGCATATAGATGGAAATTTGACGACATGATGAGTAGCATGATTAAAAGTTCTTAAAAAGTGTTTAAATTTAAAAACCATTTTTAAGCACCTTAAAAATGCTTAATTTGGGGGGAGGGGGGAGACCCTCAAAAAGTGTGTTATTTTCTCAAGAAATGTGAAGACAGCTTTTTGTTTCCCATACGTTGAATACAATAGTTCAAAATCGTAATTGTAAAGGCTTGTTTATCAGATGTATCAAGAAAGAAAACTAAAAAAAGAGTAGAATTAGAACAAGGGATCCAAGCATTTCAAAATGTATTTAGATAAAGCTAATGAGCCTTTTTTTTTCCCTCTTTCTCTTTCTACCATAGTGTACATTGTTGTTTATTGAAATATTGGGAAGGTTATACAGAAGGGTAGGTATGAAATATGTACTACACCATACTTATTGCAACTCAAAAATGTTTGGAAAAAAAAGTCAAATATTAAAAAAAAAATTCTTAGTGTTTGAGATATTGAAGAATTTATTTAAATTATATCTGATAAGTGTATGTTTAAATTTTTATGCTATTTTACGTTATTAGAGGATTATTAGTTGTTATTGGAGAAATTTTATGTGCTATATTGAACTGTAATTAATTGTTGTGTATAATTATGTTATTCGATCGTGCAAAATCTAGTATGATGAGATTTTAACTTGAAGCCACAATTTTTCAATGATCATGATTTCTTTCACAATGTAATTTTTAAATATTCCCATCCATTCAAAAAATATTATTTATTAGACCAGTTTTGCCAAATTTTAGTTTTTACTAAGGGGAAAAAAACTGCTAATTCTGGCATTTAAAATTTTTGGGGAAATAAGAAAAGTTTAAAAAACTTTTATTCTTTAGAGTTTAGATTCTATCATTTTATAATGATTTTTTTTTAATAACTCTTATAGAATATTTTCCCCAATGAAATATCTCTTTACATATAAAGCTGCTGGACAGCAATGTACAGTATAAAACATTGAAGTTAAAAGCATGAAATTTGTAAAGTCACATTTTAGGTATTAGGAATCCAATAAGAACTTGTATTTCAAAATTTTAGCCAGAAGTTTAATTTAAAAAATAAAACAATTTTAACTTGTTATTCCCTAACATCAAAGCATCTTTGCACAAAAAATAATTTTGCACCTTTTTATTTTAATTATATCAATTTTGTTTAAATGAATACATTTTTTTCCCCTTTAGTTTTCGTAATTTTAGAAAAATTAGTTTTAGATATAATCTGTAACAATGGTTGTTATTGTAATTAAATTAAAAACAATATCCAAAACAATAATTAAAAACACATCTTTGAATCATTGAGTCACATTATTTTACCGTTGTTAACATCGTGATAAAAATGGGGGGAAAAGCTTTCTTTACTTTAATTTAAACTTAAAAAGTTTTTTAAGCCGTTCATTGAATAAAATTCCTCATTTCATGAGTTTTGTTAAATTTTGAAGTAATGCAATATATTGTCTTGCACTGGCTTCAAAAAATACTTCAACTAGCATTTTTTATTTTCATTTTGTTTTTGATTACAGAGCTGGCTCTTAATTTCATGTATTTTTTCCCAATATTTATGGAAATCAGAAGTTGTTAAATTATTTTCATTTCTTTGCAAAATATATAATCACTTCTTAGTGTAATTTTTTTGAATTGTAAATTATGTGACTATGTTGAAAAGTTGATGTTTTGTTAAATTATTATTTTTCTTATTTAATATTTGAATGTTTGAATGTTTTTTTTTTTTACAAAACCATTTGAATTTGGTTTCTATCTCCATTTTTTGGGAATTTTCACTGCTTTTTCTATTTGTATTTACATAGTTTTAATGCTATTTTATATCTTTAAATACTATTTTCTCAAATTTTAATTTTTGATAGATTTTTTTATTAAAAAATCTAATAAATTATAAATCCAATGCATAATTTTTGTTCTAATTTGATATAATAATGTCTAAATATATTCTGCTGTTCCTGAACACTAGAATAAGTGATCTATTCATTTATAAATATTTTATAGTTGTTTTATTGCTTCACAATGTGAAAAAAAATTGGAAATTTTGTGTTATTTATCATTCAAATCACAATATTTAAAGAATGGATAAAAATATGACTTATTTTTTTAGTTCAGGAACTATATTTCTTAAGTTATTTGCAGAATTGTAAGCAAATCTTTCTGATAAATTTCTAAACTAGAAGATTTTTGATTTAACTTTACAAATTTCTAAACTAGAAGATTGTTTTTAACCTCTTAGAAAAAAAAATCATTTATTAATTTTTTTTTTTAATATTACCACTTAAGGGTATAATTTGGTTTTATAGATGTTTTTTAATGTTTTTATGCAATTATTCAAAAATATGATTATAATTGGAGATTTTTTTTAAAAAAATTCTTCCTGAACATATCTTAAATATTTAAGATAGATAGTCGCATATCTTAAATATTAAAAAAAAAAAAAAAAAAAAAAAAAGTTCTAACTAAAGAAGTTATAATGCGATAAGACATATTTTAATTGTCTGACTATTTCTGAACACTGCAATTCTTTTGTATTAAAAAAGACCATGGCATTGCTGTATCATCAATTATGTGGTTGTTTTATCTATTTTATGATCGTAACCATTTCGGAATGCTTAGTTCTAAACTTTGTAACATGGCAACTAAAATTTCTAAATATAGCGAGTTAGTGCAGGAAGAAATTTACATTTTCCATCCTAGCCATACCAGATCTTATTTGTTGTGCATATATTAAAATCAAATAAAAACGGTTATGCTTCTATATCAATGTCAATATTTTCAGAAATGATGTATCCATCTGAATAAATTAGTAGTTTGTTAATTTTAAGACTTATTGTAAAAGATCACAGATCTTTATTGTTAATCTTATAAAAATTTGATTAATATTTTGTTATGAATAGTTTTTTTTTATTTTATGATCTTTTTTTTTTTGTTTTGTTTTTTCAAAACCCAAAAGACATAATTTGTTTTACATTAGAAGATGCTGTGTAGATATTTTGCAAATTTAGAGACTTTATATACATTTAAAATTAATTAAAAATTTTTTAAATAAAAATTATGCATTATTATAAAATAAGAAATGGCCTATGCATGGAAAATATGCAGGTTTACATATGAGTGCATGTACAAAGTTGTCTATTTATTTATTTATTTTTTGGCTACAGTGCTTAAAAGTACTTATTCTTTTCAGCATTTTCTCACTGCACACTTTGGACGAGCTAGGAAATCCAAATGTAAAGTTAAAATTCAATTTTAAATAATTTCAATTTTCTATATATACTGGGTTTGCTGAGAAAGAGTATACTTTTTGTTAATTGACTTATCCTTAAATAAATAATTGATTTTTATCAAGAAGGGCAAAATATAAATAATATTTAATATGAATGAAATTTAAGGTTTTAAAGGAGAGTTATATTTATAATAAAAAAAACATCTATCATGGGCACAGTATGAAAGTAATTGTAGTGAGAGAGAATTTTTTTCCTTTCTTCCTTGTTTCATCTACTCTACAATTTCCATATTAAGGTGGCCTTATTTAATGCTATTTTCCTCCAGTCTTTAGATGGGTAGGGGGCCCTTCTATTAAGCAAAGTATTATTGTTCTATTTTTAAAGGCAGCAATGAAGTAAATAAGGCACCAATAAAACTCGCTGAGAAATAGAAAAACCTCATTTATTTAAATTATTCAAAATATATTTAGAATATCACTGATTTCTTGGTGGCTGATTTTTTACTTAATGATAAATGAAAGATTTTAAATTCATCTTCTCTATTTTATTGTTTTGTTTCAGACCAATTCTCCAATCTACAACACAGCTGCTGGTTTGTGTCTCGGTTGTCATAAGCCAGTTGTAGGAGAGTATATTCTGCTGTCCATTTGCAGCCAGTCAGAATCTCGGAAGTGGAATTTGCTCTTCAGTCCTCTGCCATAAAGCATTATAAAAAAGGAAAATTATTTAGTTTTATGCATTTCAAAACTTTCCTGTGATATATTTATTATTTTACTTATTATTCTTTTACATGTTCATTGAATGTGGATAGTTTTTCTGTCTGGCAGATTAGCATCTGTAGTGGTATTTTGCTGTTACTTTTCCTTTACTTGTGTGTGATGTTTTAAGAATATTTTTTGGGGATCATTTTTTAAAATTTTATTTTATTAGTTTTGGAAGAATCCCACCTAATATTTAAAAATTTTTACCTTTGACATTAACTGTATTTGTATGGTTGTGATTTAAAATCTATTTATTTTCTTTCATATAAAATTTTCAATGTTATAATTGCTTTTTTTTTTTGCATTTTATCAGGGTAAATATCTCAAAATTTGTGTTTTATTAAAATTTATCTGATTTTGTGTTATCTTACCATTATTTTTTAAAATGAGAAAAGACCTTTTAATGAAAAATGTATTTTCTATTCCTAGCTTTATTATGTAAGTATTTATCCATTTTATCCAAGAATTCTGTGATATAGTGCAATTTTAAAATTAAATATAATCTCTTAATTATTTTAATTAAAATTTGGTATTTAAAAAATTGCTACATTATACCATGAAATGTCTTTTAATTAATCTTTATTATATCTCCATAACTTAATTTTGATATATAAATTTAGTGTCCTAAATTATTTAATAGGGTGAATAAGTTTGGAAAATGGAAAACAATGTCTACAAAATGCATGCAGCATGCTGGCCCTTATATGGCTGTTTAATCACTCTCTTCTGGAGACATAGTGTGTAATCTCCAGATATGTAAGCTGTCAGTTAATTTTTTTTTTTATTGAAATAGATTAATCAACTGCATAGAGCCACAGAAATTAAGAGGGCTGTAGACAGATAAAATAAAATTATGTTATTAGCCTATTTGTCAAATATATAAATTTAAAGCATATCAGTTCTGTGAGTTAACCCTTTGCACTTGGATGTCTCCTTTCATGCCCCATTCAAGAAAATGCATCATATTGTCATTTCATTTATTAACTTTTTTAATTTTGATTGTTAAAAATACCTATAAAATGGTAAGAAGTTATAAATAAATTTTTTCAGGAAGATTCAACTTTAAAACATACCACAGACACAGTAATGGAACAATAAACAAGTTTTCGTATTAGGTGAATAATTATGCATCAAATTAATTTTCTTGGTGCAAAAACTTAAAAAATATTAAAGTAGTATTAACACTTTGTGTAGTGCAATTGATAAGGTTCCTAGCTGTTTCATTATATTCATTTAATTGTTACAATATTTTTTAACACTGATTATTTGCTTAAATAATATTGCGTAAAAACATGGATATTGCAAACTTGAGAATTATAAATAAATAAAAGCACATGTATTTTTTTTAAAAATACTAAAATAAAAATGTAACCTGAAATAAATAATTAACATTATGTATAATGTGAAATTAAATTGTAGATTTTATTAAACAAAGTGGTGTTTCATATTATGCAATACTTAAGAATATAAATTGCTGAAACCTTCTGATGACTCGTAATAAAATTTTTAGTATTGTGTAAGATATTACGGAATTTAAAAATAGACAGACTGAAATTTAAAAATAAAATGTTAAATATAAAAACTTGAAAAACCTGCCTCAAATATGATTTAAAGCATCATATTTAAGGTGTTATTAATTACATATAATATTTATTTCTTGAATTATTTCAAATGCTGTATCCATATAAACATTAGATCTAAAAAAAAAAAAAAAAATTAAATATCTTTATTTGTTAATATAAATAAAAACATAAAACAATGAAGTAAAAGAAATTCAGAGTTATTTTTCCTATCTAAACATTATTCTAAATGATTAGCAGTAATAACTATTAAATGCTGGTTCAGATTCTTTTAAAATCCATTCAGCATTCTAAATAAATTTCCTGAGAATAGTGTACCAATGCACTGTAGAAAGTCATTCTTATGCTGTGTAAAATAATATGATGCAGTTAATAGTGATTTAAAAAAACTTATTTCACTTTTTATTTACTTTGTGTAACAGCTTTTATTTTTATATTTGCAATGGTTTGTCAGAAGTTAACAAAATTAAAAGAAAATTGCATCACTATCTTCATCTTTAAAATGCTGTTCAATGTCAAAATAAATATGATTGAATAGCTAAATGTGATAAATTAATTATTGTGCAAATTAAATTGGAAGTTAAATTTTTTTTCTTCTAATAATTAAACTTTTAAAGAAGGGAAAAAAAAAAACTGAACACTCTAATGTTATTTTATGTTACTCAGAAGTTTAAATTACCCTGATATGAGCATATCTTACAGCTCTTTTTAAGAAAAATAATTTAAAATAAAATAAACTTTATTTTTTAATTAGAAATATAATATACTTAAATTATATATTTATTAAATGAAAACCTCAAACAATGTAATATGATAAAAGAAAAGACTATAAAAGGACACAAAATTATTGCAAATCATTTTGAAATAGTTTGTGATTGCTTTTATAACACTTAATATCAGCATATTAAAAAAAAATACTAAATAATTATAAAAACCAATTTGAAATTGTTTGCTTTTGTGGTTGTGAATTTATTAATGCAAATAAAAATTTGGGCATCTCTTTTTTAATTTATTCTTTCTTTTCTGAGACATTCATTTGTAAAATTGTCTTTTATAGTATGATTTTGGTCTCATAATAAACTTAATTAAAATGAAGAAATATATTTTGTTGCACTTTCATCCTTTTGTTAACATTCCACTCTAACATATCCAAACTTTTCACCTCCAAAATTCTTGTATGAATTTCTTCTCATTTTGATTATTATCCTTAAAAAAGTGTGAAGAATAATTTATTTCTTTGTGATTAGCAAAACCACTCTTCATTTTTGCCACTTGGCAAAAATTAGTATTTTTTTAAAAAAAATTGTATATTTAATTTTATTTATTAATTACCTACAACATTCCTTTTTGTTACCTATGTTTTTCCATCCTTTCATGTGCATATTACACAGAAAGTATTAATTTTTTGTTAATTGTGAAAGCATTTGTTATAAACTGTGATTATAAAAACGCACGTGTAATTGGATTTTCATCAAATATGATGAATACACTGATTTATTTGCTACTTTTATTATGATTAGATTAATAATTTGTAAGAACAATTCTTCAAATTATTTCTTCATGCATTGATTTTGCACATTATTTTTTTTTTCTTAAAATGCAATATATAGTAGAATTCCAATTATCTGAATTCTGTTTATCCAAATCTCCTTGAGAAAGTAGGAAAAGGGAGAAGAAGAAAGAAATCCCCCCCCCCAAAAAAAAACTTCCCAAATAATAAAGATATAAATAAATTGGATAAAGAAAGGGATACAGCTAACTTTTACTGATATGTTCTAACAATGATCTTTTAATACAGTATGTGTGTATACATAATGTAATGTTAGTTTTGTAATCAGTAAATTAATATGTTATAATTTTTTTGTTCTTTACTAAGAGATAATTATTTTTTTCTGTCTTTATCCAGATAATGAGTAACTGCTCCCTAATGATTCAGAGAATTGTAGTTGTGCTATGTTTGAATTATTTTTTTAATATTAGTAAATAAGCTGTTAAAGTCTTCTAAATCTGCAAAGTAAATATTTTTAGCTCAGTAAAATGATAATTCAATAATTTCTTATGAATATTTGAAAATCAGTTCTTTTTGTGAACAAAAATTAAAATATCTGTAGATTTGAAAGAAAAAAAAAATAGTGAATAGCATGTTAGTCGCACATAGCACCCAAATTAATACTTATACTATTTAGTTTTCATTAGATGATAAATGCTAGCATAATTTTTAAAATTGTCAATTTTCATGGAGAATTGTTTTGTATTTCTCAAATTTATTTTTTATAAAAAATTGATAAATTTGCAAACAAAGATGTGATATTCAAAATGTTACCTTAATTAAAAGAAATGTTTAACTTTATCTTACTTATAACATTTATTCAGTGGGATTTAGTTCTTTTATGGTTCTTATGTTTTATTTCATAGTTACAAACCTTTAATAATATTTATTTCAAATAAATCGATTTCAATAAAATCAAATTTAAAAACCTATAATTTGTATTTCTTAAAAACTTTAGATGTTGTCATATGTTAAAAATGAAATTCTTGTGTTTTGTAATTTTAATTTTGCATTTCGAATATGAAGTATATTAAATTGAAATATTGTATGAAATCGGTTGTATGCTCATTATGTAACATTATTTTTGTGTAATTTAAATGTGAGTTTTATAATATCCTATAAGTTTCTGTTCCTTTTCTTTATTTGAAATGATTAGATGATATTTGTTGTTTTAGGTTGATTTATTGTTTTTATTTATGAACCGTTCTGCTTTGACATCTCTAGGGAAGCTATTCTTGTTGCTAAAATTGTTGATGCAAAATATTCCAAGACATGCTTTTTTTATTTCACTTATATATTGAAACTGTTTGTCATATAGAAAATTATTGAATGAAAAGATTAAGTAATGCTGTGCAAAGTCTCAACTATACTGTAAGAAGTTACAGCTAATGCAAAATGAGATATTGCATTGCATTTATGAAAGTTCGGCAAGTCTGGTAGTTTTCGTGCTATGACGGCTTTCAATTTATCAAATTAATTTGTGCTTTTTGGTTGAATTGATGGTCACCTTGAGGAAGGAGCTTGTAATAAGCTAAATTTTTCCTTTTCGCCCAAACAGACAAAAGAATTTTCTTCGGATGAAGTTCATGCTTTACAACATGTTGAAGTTTTATTGTTTTAAGACCAAGTGCGTTTTTGGTGCTCATTTTGATTTCAAATTCAATTTTCGTCTCCAGCAACAAACCTCTGTTATGTCACTGGAAAAATAAATCGCATGTAGAGGCACGGTCCGTCAATGCTGTGGAACTCGAATCTCACCTCAATCTTCATATCATAGCTTTATCGTGTATCATTGTCCTGGGAATGGTAGGGGCATCCGCTCTTTATCGCGGATATTTCCGCTTATTATCGTAGTGACATCGCGCATCTTATCGCGCGAGCATATTCTTAATCCGTCTATGTTGGAGTAGCGGGTGCATTCTTTATTTTTCAAGTCAAAATGGCCAGTTCTAAACTTTTTTAACCATTTTCTGATGGTCTTGATAATTGTAGCACGACTTGCGTAAACGATACAAATCTCGTCTGCAATATCATTTGCAGTACTACCTTTTACTAATGCAATGAAACCTGTCATAAATGCTTCCTTTATGTAAATATATTGAACAGTGTAGAAAAATGTTTTAAAAGAGATTACGTCGCCACTGAAACATACTTAAAAAAAGCTCTAGGATGACTGAAGTCGATATCATCAGTGGCTAATATGTAAGCCTACATCCTTATATAACATAACCAATTTAAGTCATCCTCAGCATAGGATGAAAGAAATTTATGGGACATCCTAATATTTAAAAGCCATTATATTTGATAGATTTCATTCTACATTGTAAAGGCATCTGAAATTTGGTTCAATTTGCCTAATGTACAATATTTTTGTAGAACTTTTTATAAAACATTCTTTAGCAATATGACTAATATGTTATGTGATATTTTCCAGCTTATGATAGCTGGTTAATCTACGTTGTTGTAGACTCTTTGATTGAATTATGTAAAACAAGAACTTAATTTAAAAATGCTCATAATCTAAGTATAATTAAATGTTTTAATTTTGAATGGCAGCAAAATTGTTCCTTTCGCCACATAAGTTTCGAAAAACTGTTTGATAACTTTATTTACCGTGTTCCCTGATTCTTAAATGATCCTTTTTTGTTCCAGACATTGCTTAAAAGCGTACTTTCATTGGATGTCTTAGTTTCTCATGTACAGTTTATATTTACTAATGTTTTAGAATCATAATTCATGCCGCTGAAGGAAATTGTTTATCCAATTTTATGACGCTTTACATTTTTCTTGTGATATATCATTGCTGAGCCCAGCTTAAATATTAGCCCTGCAAAAATCCAAAGACTCTTCTGTTAACAGTCCATTCACTGATGATGGCTTCCAACTCACGAAATAATGATTCGGAAATAGTATTCGCGCATGCATTTCTTAGTATTTTCCTCGTCCATCTATGGACAAAAATAATCCACAATTATCTGATAATATTTGCGGATTATTCGAGATTTTTTTTTTTTGGCACTCATCTTATTTGTGGATCAAAATATTTTCTCTTTTGAAGATTGAAGATTCATTTCAGTCTTTTGCGTGCACGTTGGCCCATCATTTGTCAACAGATACAGCACCATCTAACTGCTTATCATAACTAGGACTCATAATGTGAGAACTGAAAAATCATGCTAGTATTTACTTTTTGATTAAGTCCTAACATGATTTAGGGAGCACGGTAGCGTGTGAAGACAAATAACTTTTTAAAAAAATCTTTATGCAATTTTTTTGTGTTGTGTTATTGTTCGTTGTTATATTGACAATTTCAAAATTTATCATCAAAAATCAAAAATTTGTGTGGCATATTAAAAAAATACTTATATATTTTTATTTGATACATTTTATTCAAATTTAATTTGTTATGGTTGCTTGATGCACAATTTACTTAAGAAATATTCAATTTTTTGTGCTGTATTATGTCAAGTGTCTTCTTTCGAAAAATAGCATTGATCCATGCTGTAAAACTCTGTAGTCAATTATCTTCTAAAATTAAAAATTATAATTATGAAATTGTTATGAGTAATTAATATTTAGGTCATATTATATTTCTGAATGCAAGTTTGAAAAATCTTTTGAATATTAATAGTAGCCTCCATATTTTAATTATTGTTTAGTAAAATTGAGTGATATTACCTCAGTGGAAAAGGCATTCTGTATTATTTGGTTCATCTTCCCTTCTAATGCTTATCAATATGGAATAATTGTTTTGTTAAGATCTGATCTGATATTACCTCAGTAGAAAAGGCATTCTGTATTATTTGGTTCATCTTCCCTTCTAATGCTTATCAATATGGAATAATTGTTTTGTTAAGATCTGATCTGATATTACCTCAGTAGAAAAGGCATTCTGTATTATTTGGTTCATCTTCCCTTCTAATGCTTATCAATATGGAATAATTGTTTTGTTAAGATCTGATCTGATATTACCTCAGTAGAAAAGGCATTCTGTATTATTTGGTTCATCTTCCCTTCTAATGCTTGACAATATGGAATAATTGTTTTGTTAAGATCTGATCTGATATTACCTCAGTAGAAAAGGCATTCTGTATTATTTGGTTCATCTTCCCTTCTAATGCTTATCAATATGGAATAATTGTTTTGTTAAGATCTGATCTGATATTACCTCAGTAGAAAAGGCATTCTGTATTATTTGGTTCATCTTCCCTTCTAATGCTTATCAATATGGAATAATTGTTTTGTTAAGATCTGATCTGATATTACCTCAGTAGAAAAGGCATTCTGTATTATTTGGTTCATCTTCCCTTCTAATGCTTATCAATATGGAATAATTGTTTTGTTAAGATCTGATCTGATATTACCTCAGTAGAAAAGGCATTCTGTATTATTTGGTTCATCTTCCCTTCTAATGCTTATCAATATGGAATAATTGTTTTGTTAAGATCTGATCTGATATTACCTCAGTAGAAAAGGCATTCTGTATTATTTGGTTCATCTTCCCTTCTAATGCTTGACAATATGGAATAATTGTTTTGTTAATATCTGATTATTTTTCCCTCCCTTTTTTGCATTTATATATATTTACTTCATTAGAAACTTTTGTTTCTTTAATTTGCTTTATATATATATATTTTCATGTTACATATGCCTTTGTATTGTACAAATCTAGCAATAATTAATGTGAATTGTAACTAGTCTTCCATGCTCTTATGATTCAAGTTGAAGATGTTTATCATAAAAAAAATTGCTTAATCTCATGTATAGTATTCATCTTTTTAAATGACATCTTTCATGTGTGAAGGTTGTTTTATGAAACAATTTATTTTTTTGGACTTTTGGTTTTGAAAAATAAAGCATTACCCTTTCTTTTCTTTTTTTAAAATGTTTACATTTATAGAGAATCTCTGAAACTCCAATTATGTGCAATAAGGAATTTTTTTTTTTTTTTTTTTTTTTTTTAAGTTGAAGAAATTATGAATCCAGCCAGTATCCTCCCATTTAAAAGTTATTGAGAAAACTGAAGTTTTTCAACATTTTTCTTTTGTCCAATTATTGAGAATACTACAATTTAGTAAAGACTGCATTATAAAGTTGCTATATGAATGTTACAAAAGAGAGCCACTGAATTATTAAATTTTATACCTACTTTTCTTCTAGAAACAAACTGTCTATTTGAAAATTATAGTTGTCCAAAAATTTAATTTGAAAGTAATTTTAATAATAATCAATTGAAAAATAAAATTTATTATTTATAAACAGGGTTTTAAATGTATATTATGAAAATTTAATCACATTTTAAATCTAGAGGTATTTTTCTTCATTTTTTGAAATTGGAACTTATTGTAATAACTGTATTGTCAAATTCAAAGCAGAAGAAAAATGCTTTAAGACATATTTTTCTCATTTGGAAAATGTTAAAATAATACTTTTTAATATGATTATTATATTGCCCTCTGTAATAAGAAGACTGCATTGTAATAAACTTCATTGCAGTTATATTGTATTATTTAATTTATTTTTTTGCATTTTTATTACTCTTAACAAAGGGAGAAAATATTTTAATACTTTTAAATTGTCTTGAATATTATATGTTGATAAATCATAAAGTTTATTTTTGCTATTATTCAAACTTTCTTTCAGGTTTTTTTTATGACATGCATTTTCTTTATTGCTGTATAAAAATAACAAATTGGTTTTACTGTGATTTTATTATATCCTTAATTTTTCTTTTTTAGGAAAGTTGAAAATATTTTGAATTACTGAATGATTTTTAAAATCCTTTTTCTAGAAATATAATGCTGTTTTTACTTTGTATGCAATCATTTTTGCACAAATTATGTATATTAATTGTCTTTCCTGGTTTCGAAAATAGAGAACATATTCATTCCTATTTTTTATTAGATCAATGTAAATTATTTCCTGTCATGTTTTAACTAAAATTCTATCTACTGTTGTAAACACTGAATAAAATGTTCACTGATTCATTAAATTAAACTTAATGATTTGAACGACTGCCTTCTGTACATATTTTCTAATAAAGTTGGCTCAAAAAACAATTTATTTTATCTGAAGAATATTTATAAACTGTGAATAAAATGCTTAATGATTCATTATATTAAACTTAATGAATTGAACAAATGCCTTCTGTACATATTCTCTAATGAAGTTAATTAAAAAACAATTTATTTTACCTGAAGAATATTTTAAACACTGAATAAAATGTTCAATGATTTATTAAATTAAACTTAATGATTTGAATGACTGCCTTTTGTACATATTTTCTAATGAAGTTCACTCAAAAAACAATTTATTTTACTTGAAGAATCCCACTTGTTTGATCCATTGCTATCCCTCCTTTGGAATAGAAATTAGGATGGCATTTCAATATTTAATTTATATAATATTAAATAGTTTGTAGAAACTCCACAATAATTTATATTGCTTACATTCTGTCACAGACACAGATATATATTCTATGTATTTCAACTTGCCAGTGTCCACTTTTTAAATCCAGCGTATATAGATATCATGAGAAGGAGAAATAAAAAAATTATAACTTTTTAATAAGAAATATCACTGTCACTTCTGTCATGGAGAAGAGGGAATGTTCCCCCTTGAACATTGATTCCCTCGCCTTTTTGGCAAGGAGAAGACGTGGTTTGTAGAGAATGCAAGAGTATTTTTGTTCTCCGTTTGCCCACATTTTTTAAACCATTACAACTTTTGATTCTCGCAAGATAGTGGCAACTTTTTTTATTGACTTTTCGAAGATGATGAGTTTCTGGGCTTCTTTTGAAGAGTAGATAAATTGCGTTTTACTTTTCTAATTACTTTTTCAAAACATAATTCCTTGTGTTATGAAGAATCAGAATTTTAGGATTCTATACTTTTTAAGTAATACATTATTTTGATAAAAAAAAAAAAAACCATCCAGTTTTTTACATTTTTATGATGAATACATTTTTTAAAAACAAATAATTTAAATCCCGTTATCCATAGTACTGTTACGTAAGAAATGTCTTATTATTTCTGAAACATAATGCATAATTTCTGAAACAAAATCTCAAAGAAATAAAGAAAATATATGTCTAAAGAGGACATTTTCACATATGAAATTCAAATATGCATTGGATGGAATACTGAATTTTCGCACTAAGACAGGGCATATATTCTGGCTTTAAATCCTGGTTTCATTGAGACAAGCATATAAATTAAATTTAAAAATCCAATTTAATTGTCAGTAAATAGTATAATTAGAGCATTCCACAATTTATCATTCGATAAGGCGACGTTTCTTTCACAATTTTGTACCTTGAGAAGGGTACTGGATACTTAAAGAAGAAAAATAATTTGTTTCGTATCTACTTGTTTTCCCCTATTTTTCTTTCTTCTATTTTTGCATTTGTACCTGCGACCTTATATTTGAAATTTACTTTACTGTCGATTGCGTACTGACTTACATCTGTAAGCCTTGTGGTATACTTGTTGGCACACAAGGAGTTTAAACGTAGAGAACAAAAAAAAAAAAAAAAAAAAAAAAATAAATAAATAAATAAAATAAAATTAAAATAAATACATGATATAAAAAGTATATTTTTAAAACAGCAAAAATAAGGGAATTTCCCAAATTTAAATCACCTAAGTATTTTTAATGAAACAGAATAATAATGTGTAATGAAGTATTGTAATAATTTTAACTTCAGTAATGAGGTAGCAGCAAAACCTTTTTATAGTTTATTTATCTTTAAATACATTTTTAGAGAAACATATATATATATCACTCAAGATATACTACGTTTTGCTACTTGCCTTTAATAGAAAGGTAAATATTGCAAATGATAGTTTAAGGACTATAATTTCTTTCTTAAAATATATGTATAATGGTATTTAAATCTAAACACTTGCTCTTAAATACAATACCGATTTTTCCCCCCTAAAAGCATGCTTATGAAGCCGCGCAATAAATCTTATTTTGCTGCTAAAATATTTAATGAAATTGAGATTACTACAGAGATCCAATCCATACAATGGTTCAAGCATGGTAATTCTTTCCTTTTGACAAAAAAAAAAAAAAAAAAAAAATCAGGAAAGTAAAAGTGAAAATAAAATATGAAGTAATTATAAAATTATATGCTATTTCTTAGTTTGCATATACATAAAACAAATTGGAAAGAACACTTGGTAGTAATATGCTTTTTTATGAACGAATAAAACTTTTCTCCTGATAATGTATCTGAGAGTCAAGCGTTTCAAAATAGTACGTGTGGACATAGCAATTCCGTATTGATTGTATCTGCATAGAATAATGTACTTAAATATGACAGTCAACGTATCGGAACCGAATAAAATTTACGCAAAATAAGTTTTTCTACTTAGATTAAAATGAAATAATATATTTCAGCTTTAAACACATTTCAGTGATTTTTTAAAAATATTTCCTATTAAATATATATATATTTTAGAATTAAACAGCTCTTATTTTTAATATTATTAATACGAGTACTGTTTTATTTTAATAAGAATGTTTATTATTTTGCATAAAAATTGAATTTAATGCAACTTGTTTGGATAGCTTCAATATAAAAAATGAATTTATTAGTATGTTTCTAGTAGATTTCTAAAATATATATATAAATAAATATATTCTGCTAACCATTAGTCAAAATATTTCTTAAAATCTTTCAATTATTGTAATGCAATTATGGTAACTGAATAATTTTTAAGGAACCACTGAGGAAAAAACTAAGTTTTAAGAAAAATGCATATAGAGCATCATGAGAATAGAAAACGACGATTTTCATAGAATATGCTTTGATAATATAATCACAGCTTTTGTTTTTGATTAATGAAGAAAGAAAATATTTTAAATTGAAAGAATCCTCTAGTTTAATTTTTGTTTCTTAGCAAATACTTAATTATTTATCCTAAAGAATTAAAAGACCAGTATAATTTTTGTAAAATTTAAAAAGATGTATGTTTGAAAATTTTTTGGAATTATTGGCTATACTGTTTTATTTAATTGTTTGTAATTCTTTAAAAAATTATTACTCTGAAACTGATAGTTTGTAGAAGTTGTTAACACAATTTAGATAATTATAGATGATAAATCATCACTTTTAGTCTTTCGATTCATTAAAGTGATAGAAAAGGAGATAAAAAAATCTATGACATTTATTTATATTTAAATGTAAATCTTCAAAATTATGCTGAATACGAATCATTTTACGAATGTAAAAACCATTCATATTGTTTCATTTATATATTAATATAACATTTTCCGCGATGACGGTATGAATATTCTTTTATTCATACATTTAATAATTTGACAACGGATGTAAACTTCTTCATAGTTTGTCACATAGTAGCATACACTAGATGACAATTGTATTGTTGAAGAATTGTGAGAATAAGTGAAAAAACTAAATATTATTGATATTCATTTAAACTTTAATTTAAAAAGATTTTTGTACATTTTGTTTAGTTCTGTTAAAAAGTAAGTTATAAAAATTAAAATTGCAAAATGTAGAGAATAAATTTGAAAATTATACTTCAATTTATTAGATTAAATTAGTATCATTTATATCAAAAATTATAATTTTTATAAATGTGTTGTTTGGTACGGCATGTTTATAGATGTATTCCTTTTGATAAACTTATAGAAGATAATTTCTATCATTTTATATATTAGATTTTCAATCCTCTTTTAAAACGCGGTATTAATCGTTCATTTCAAAAGAACAATCATTACTGCCATCCGCATTTTTCTGCGGAAGCTCCTTTATCAGAGACACAGAATGCTGTTTTCGTACAGACTTTGATTGATTATCTTGTGTGTTTCGTTGTCAGTGCACCAAACCTTATAAACAAAAATAAACTTTATAACAAGACAGCCATTTTAATGCTTGAGCGCATATGGCACTAGTTAATGAATGAGCGCTAATGAACTAAGCACAAGCGATGCACAACCCAAACTGGTATTGTTTTTCTATTAGTTGGAATCATTTTGAATTTCTAAATGATGTAAAATTCATTTTTGTGATGGAATGTTTTGAGAGAATCTTTGAAATATAGTTTAATTGTAAATGATTAAAATGGCAATAGAAATAAAAAAATAACTATGAGGTGCTAAGTTTGGAAGCTCAGAATGGGTTTGTGTACACTAACACAAGCACATACATCTTTATAACTTTGATCATCGATTAAATCTCATTGATTGTAGCATATATGTAGCTTTATTTAAGCTACTGTATACAAACTATACTGTATACAAACAACATTTACATAAATTTGGCAAGGGAAATTAAAAGGAAGGATACTTTAATTTAATTTATTATTAGTGCTAAATATCGAAATGACGTAATTGCCTGTCATCATCGCCGTTTTGTGCAGCTCTCCCATGCGACGAAACAGTTTGTTTCTTACATAGTTTGGTTGTTTAATCCAGCTCATTAAAATGTAAGTTTTTGAAGAATATTTATGACCAAGATTTAGCTTTAATCTCCTCGTAATCAATGGACTACTAGTTGGGAGAAAAAAGAAGTGAAGCGAAATGATTCTTCAGTTCGTTCTCAAATTACTCCAGTACAATCCTGACATTGATAATATAAAACTGTAGAGCATAAAAATTTTAATAAAATAATATCGGCACTGCATGTTTTGCTGCGGAAAAAGAAATGCTTGTTATTTTTATAATTGCAATGCTTTCCCGATTTTCAAAATAAATAAAAATCGCCATTCTTTCAAAAAATGATGCATGTCATTAGAGAATTGTTCAAATAGAGCTAGTATAAAAATATTTAGTTTCCTAAACATGCGTGTTTGTTGTTGCACAAGTATCACAGTCTGATGTGAGCTGAAAGTTTGGAGCGGATTAATTTATTCCGATTTATCCTATTTATTCAAAATTTTGACGTCCACACCAAAAATTTTCCACTTAACTTCTAAATGAAACATTTTTAAATCATCATAAAACTAAAAAAAAAAAATCATTCATTTTTTACATGATATCTATTATTCTGACATTTGATTTTGTTTTCAATGTTTCAATTTTTTTACACTTTTTAATTAAAAAATTAGTTAAAAATAATATATAATGCATGTGTCTGTATATATAAATATGATAGAATAAAATTTAATAATAAAAATGAAACATGGTATTTCCTAGGAAAGCAAGTGCAAGATAAAAGTTATTGTGAGTTGCTAAAATATCTACATAAGTAATTCAATATTTTTGTAGTGATTAAGACAAACATGGTTCATATAGAGAGAATATTCATTCGAATCAGGTCTCAACAGCTAATTTCTAAACAATTTACATATGCATCTAATATGGGAAATACTATAAATGAATAAAAGAATTATATGTTAATAATGTTTTGAAAGAATAACAAATTTTAAATTTGACCACTCATACTTTTAGCTACGTTTAATAAATTCTTTCGTAATTAATTTTTTATGTAGATTCAGGCAAATTGTTAGTGAATAATCCACTGAGATAATACATAAATTATAAAAAAAATATTCTATTGCATTATATAAGAATTGAATGCTGAAGGATTCTATCTTTAGTTGTGATATTTTTTTTAAAAAAATGTTTGGTTCCAGCAAAAAAAAATTTGGCATTAGTGGAAGTTTAATCTCTTCCGCTACAGATTAAATTTCAGGGGAAGAAACAGAAAATAAGAGAAATGCATAATAAAATGAGTAGAACTGCATAATGCATCTAAAATTGAATGAGTTATTTATTTATTAAAATTTGAAGTGTATAACTGTGTTGTTAAGGAAATTATTTTGACCAAGTTACACGAAATATTTAATAAAACATTTTAGCGACTATTAATACTAGAGAATCAGCTAGCCGCCAAAAGCGGCTAATATAGAAATAAGATCAACAAACAGCACGTGCAAAGGATTATTAATGGATAGCGTTATTTTCAGGTAGATAATTGCAAAACCTTATTTGCATGGTTTTACACAAGATTCTATTAAATTTTTTTTTTTCATTAGGATGTAATATTTCTTCATTTTGCTTTAAAATATTTTTTAATTGTTATGATTTTATTATAACGTTAAGTTTTGGAATTGCTTTAAGTTTTAATAAGACTATTCTAAGTTTGGAAATAAAAGTAAACCCGAAATAAAATGTACTTTATTTCAAAAGTTTATAAAGATTATATGAAACGTTTTGGAATAGACACAGGTAAAAGAAACTATTACATCGTCAAAGCCAACCAAGACTGAAACTGCAATATTTGGGTTGCTCATTGAATAGCTGTTTTCCCAAAAATACAGGCAAATGGCAGGCAAGTCAATAAAAATTAAATCTTGTCCATGAAATCATAAACAATTTCAAACTTTAGAATATAAACACTTGAAAATCACTGATTATCAGAAGTTGATCTAAATTTCTTGTATGATGAATAAGGCATTTTATAGATTTAATGGCCAACATTTTCTGATACCCCATTGAAAACATTTTATCACGTGACGTTCAACTCGATCATCTACACGCTGTGTGGCTTGTTTATCACATAAAAGAAAAGAAAAGATGCATTTTATCAGTGTGATAATTGCCGTGTGGTTCTCAAATTGTGTGAAACTATTTAATTTCTGAAATTATTTTTAATGCATCATTGAATTAAAAGGCTTTGTTTTTAAACTCATTTCATTGAACTTCGGTAAAGTCTAACGTTTTGTGCTACAAGATAATAAATTTTATAGAATAGAATGTTTGCACATAATACAAGCTGATCCTAGATTTATTGGTGCAAGTCGCTTACTTAGTTGCGGTTTGTTCGTTTGACTACGGGAGGAAAAGACGTTTGACTTCAGTAATCTTCGAAAAGTGTGTTAAACTAACAAATTGAATCAATAGTTGAAATAACTAGGTAAGTTGGAAAAGAATCCTGTAACATTTAACTCTATTTTTTTTATTACAATTAATCAAAATGTTCAAAAATAAAAGTCAGTTAAGAAAAAAACAAATGAATAAATCTCAAAATAATTTGGATCTTTACCCGATGTCTCTGTTTAGGGTAGTAACTTAAAATTCAAAATTGTCCTGTGCTTTATTTATTTCGCAGATGCAAAGCAATAAAATTCGTGCATGTTTTATTCGTCCTTATTAAATATTTATCTTCAGTTCACAGAATCGTGAAAACCAGAAAAATTCAAATATCAAACACAAATCTTGACTTACTTTATATTAAGCATTAATTTAATGTTTCCTCTACATGCATATGAAGAAAAATGGAATATTTTTACATGAAAATCAATATACCCAGCTTATCGTAAATCATACATTTGTTTGATTGATGTGGCATGCTCAAATTTTGGCGCCACTCAGCTGCAAATAAATATCATCCCCTACAGGAACTAACCAAATTCAATGTTACAGGTGGGTTTTCAAAGTATTTGTTTTTTAAACAAATGAAGTGCAAGAATCATTTAATCTATGAAGTGAGAACTCATCTCTGCGTGAAATAATCTCATTACTATAACAGTAAAATATCGTGTATATTAATCATTCTATTTTTAAATGTTCACTGATCAAAAAATTCCACCTTAAAATACCAGCAATTAACCATCGATCCATTTATTTAGAAAATTATGAAACAATACAGTGTCAATATTAAAATAAGAAAAATTTCTTCAATTTATATATTTTTGTAAGGAAATGTACAACCGTTTGTACTATCTTGAAATGGTGTTTTATTTTTAATTAATTTAAAATTAAATATTTTAATGGATGTGCGGTTCTTTTTCATTATATTTGGCTTTATTTGTATTTTATTTCAGTTGTTGCTCGAATTGCTTTTATTTTGTGTCTAATATTTTCAGCGGTTTTGTAATTTTGTTTATAATTTTTTAAGCTTTTTTTTGTAGTTATTTTTGTAAATAGTTTTCACTCCAATTATGAGAGCCATTTTTATATTTTTATTTCCCCATTGGCCCTTCAGAGGTTTTACACTCAAGTGGTAAAGCTTAGTCCCTGACGAAGTTAAAAAACTCTCAGCCATCATGGACTGATTTCTCTCAGTTTAGTTTAATTTTTTAATATTAATGTCCAGCTTTTAAAGAAAAACTAGGTCTATTTTGGGACGGATCGCGATTGGAGGACGAGGATGACATCTGAGCTAGTACCTCACTCTCCAAACTTCCACACCTCACCAATGGAAGGACATTTGGCCCCTTACGGGTTTAACGGGTACCAGACCCGCTTACACGACGGCGTTTTAGTGGAATATGAAACCCTCCGTTTCCGATGTCGATACCTTCCCGTCAGACCACCGAGGCTCTGATTTCTCTGAGAAAATTATTACAAAAAAAAAAAAAAAAAAAAAAAATCAGTTCATTCGCTATTACACTATAACTAGGTTATTTAACATTTTTGGTACTTTAGCTACTTTTTCATTATTTTTTTAATGATTAAAATGTCACCTAAAACTGAATGTTAAAGACTGCGTATTGTTTAAGCGATTTGCATTTTTATGTAAAAAAATTTATTAAAAAACAATTTTTAAATTCACTTCTTATTCGATCTTTTGATGTAGAAATGATGTAGATCTTTAAGAGATAATAGATAAGGTGTAGATCTTTTTTAAAACTTTATTTTTCACTTTTTAATTTTTTATTTAAAATTTATTACTAAAAGACTCTTAATTGTCACTTTTTTTCCAAGTTTCACTTTTTTTCCACCCTCGTGCGGAATCAAGAATCAATCGATTAGCAACAAATTCAGTTCTAAAAATATAATAATAGTGAATGGTTATCGAGAATGTGCAAATGTATAAAATACAGAATTTTTATAACTTCAGAAAGTGAGTGAGAAATCAATTATTAAATTCTCTTCATACAAACATGAAGCAAGTGAAGTAAAATAAAAGTGTGTAAAATCATTTCATCGATATATTTTATGCATGGATATTATAAAGAGGCATAAACTGGAACAGACATTTAATAAAAAAAAAATACTTTATTTATTTTTCAAAATTTGTATTCAGTGAGCGTTTTTTTAACTTAAAACTATCTCAAATGCAATTTTCATTTTTTTTTAAAACAAAACCATTTTATAAGCACGCAAATCTGCATACCCACCCGAACGTTAAGGCAAAGAATAAACCTTCTAATTCTAGAATACTTCACGGTGAAAATTGCATAAAAGTCATCTGCTAGAACTCGTGTCATTCTCGTTTGATTTCTTTCGAATGCTCTTTATTAATGTTTGTTGGATGCATGCCAAGTTCACAGGTTGTTCTGTGTCATAAGGTAGAACATCGCTGACGAGAGAACGGTTATTTACTGTAATAATAAATTCTTCGAACCAAGTCACGGTTGCAGCAGCAATAAGGCCCATTCTTACGGTGATCATGCTCGCCCGAAAATAATTTTCTGTGGAATGTATTTCGCAAAAGAGTCGTTTGCATTCTTCTCATTTTCGTACTCTCCTGTATTCCTCCCCTCCCCTTTCGTTTGGTATTTTTATTATCTTTTCCTAATGTTTTGAAAACGCTAGAATGAAACAAATGCTTTCCATGCACTGTCTATTAATTCAGAATGTTTTCTGCAACATTTTCCCAATTTTTATATAATTGTTATGTACGGAAATTTCTGACTTTCAACAACATCATTTCATAAAGATGATTTTACGTAAGATCATTTTAAAAATATCCGAATGGAAAACAATTTTTTTTATTTAGAAAACGTAAGGCATAAATAAATTTTATTCTGACTATCAGCTTGATGACGTGATTATCTGTTTAGAATGAAAACCGATAAAAAGTCACAAAATGGGGGGAAAAATGAAGTCATTTGTCTAGAATTTTTTTGAATAAATCGATGATATTTTTCAGACAGTTTTATGCAAATCAATGGTAATGCGAATAAGAAAAGTAGAATAATTAACATTAAAAATACAAAAAGTAAATATAGGGAAAATATTTCAAATGCAATCGAAAAGCACTGAAGATGTCATTTATAATAATAAATAAAAATTTGACAAAAAATAAAACTTAAAAAAATATTCATAATGGTGAAGTACTTTTTATTTTTTGCTACTTTTTATTTACTACTTTTTAGTTTTTAAAATTCACTATCTTGAATAGTAAAGATTACTGAAGACAGTTATTTTCTCGAATGTTTTACAAAGTGGCATCACGTTCATCGAAAAAAATTTATTTAACTATTAACCAATTATTAGGATCAGTAAATAATATAAGTTAGTAAATAATAAGAGCGTCGTCATCGAGAATAAAGAATGAAGAACATTTCAAAGCTGTCCCTTTTGCAAGAAATGAGTGAAAAATAGAAATCGAAATTCCATCTTTACAAACTAAGTCAATTACCTGGAACTTAAAAAAAAAATAGACAACGAAATGCTACCTTTACAAACTCGGTCAATTACCTGGAAGTTAAAAAAAAAGACAATGAAATTCCATCTTTACAAACTAGGCCAATTACTTAATATTAAATAAAAAAATAGACAACGAAATTCCATCTTTATAAACTAATAACCTTGGTCAATTACCTGGAAATTAAAGAAAAATTAAGACTTTTATAATGTTAATGATTTTATTTAGGATCCTGCATGATTATTCCAAGTTTTTCAGGAGGGATGTGTAGATCCGTTTTCCGGGCAACCTCCACATCCGCTGCTAGATTTTGTGGCACATTCCTCATCTTTCTGATAGTCTTAGAACCTCACGCTTCTCATCTTGGAAAGAACATTCGTGATGGAAGCCTCAATGCATTCATCTGGAGAACAGACTTCTCTGGAAAAAAAGCTAAAAGAAAATTCCACTAATATTATGTTACTTATAAATAATGAACAATAATTTTACTTTTAAATTAATGTTATAATCATTAAAATGGTTTATTAAAAATTGTAGTAAATCATGTTTTTTTTTTACTTCGTTATGCTGACCATCCTTGCAGGATATATATTTGTTTAATATCAATTAACAAGATAAATGCACTTAAAATATCAAAATAGTAATAATAATATTAATAATACATTTAAAAATAAGCAGAAAAACAATAAAATAATGATTTTTTTTTCTATAACATAGAGAATGCCTTCAAAATTTAAGACATAACAAATTATTTTAAGGCATAACTAAATTATAAAAATTCTAATAATAATAAAGATGAATTTATATGTGTTGAAGCTCAACAGGCTAAACTGTTTGACCTACAGTCACAAAATTTCAGAACGATTTTTTTTTGAAATTTTAATAAGAATTTTAATTATTTGAAACTAAAAATTGAATTATGGCTTTTTTTTTCACGATAACTTCCGAAAATATTATTGCACGAAAATGAATTTTATACGGTTGGAAAATATAAAAAATATAATATAAACATTTTGACGCGTGATTTTTTTCAGTTATTGAAAGCTAACGAAAAGGATCTGTGCAATAGACAAGATAAGTAAAAAGTGGTTAAAATAGCGGGAAATTAAAAGTTCGATGAACCGGAGCCTTTTTTAGCTCAATGATATTGTGGCACTGTTTCGATTAGAATATTTACAATAAAAAGAACTTATGTAAAGCGATTAAAATAATAAGGCTTTCATGTCAAGCGAATCCTGGACATGAACTAAAATCAAATATATCCAATATTCCCGTCGAACAAGCTGGTCACCAGAGGCAACTAATTACTCATAAATAGTAAGCAATATTTTTACTTCTAAATATCAAATATTATAATCTTGGAAATGGTTTAGAGATATTGTAACATATCTTGATCTTTTTTGAATTTCAATATGGGGATTTTCTTGTGAAAAAAAAGTTAATACTAATGAACAAAACAAATGCACTTGAAATATCGAAATAGTAATAATACTAATAATATGTAAGAAAAGCAAGGAAAAAAATCAACAAAATAATCTCGTGTTCTTGCTTTTGCCATAATATAAAAAATTTCTTCAAAATTCAGGGCATAAATTATGTTAAGGTATATATATATAATGATATCTCTTAATCTAATTTAAATTCTAATTAATTTCCTATTTTCTATCTTAAATTGGCCGATACCACTTTTAATCTAAAATTTTCTTTTATTTTCTGATCCAAATACTACATTTTTATTTCATTATTTCTAATACGCGCTCTAAAAAATTGCTTACGCTTTAGCCCTCCCGCTCCGAGGGAAGGGATAAGAGTCTCTAAGAACCAAGGCATATCTTTCAAAGATACCTAACATTCCCTTTTCTAAATTGACGTGTAAAAAAACCCCTTTAAGAATCTCTGAGTAAAAGCACTAAGGGAAAATATTCACAGACTTTCACAATCTCGCTGTATATAGGAAGTTTCATTTCTTTTTTCAGTGCGCAAATCATTACCGTGTGCAGGATAATTTTAAATTTGTCTTCTTTCTGGCCATTTGTATTCTTTCTGGCCAAAATTATGTTACATATATATTATAGTAAATTCACTTAAAAAAATGGAATAATTTTATGATTGTTTTTATGTAAATTTGCAAATGAAATCAAAATATTGAATCATATATGATAGTGTTTTAAGATAGGATAGACATCCATTTCATTTATTCGAAAGCACGAAGGTGTTTATTTATTTATTGGTCCCTAGACGATATGATACTTTTTCATTATAGTGTTGCAGAGCCTAAACTCAACGAATGAGTTTCGCACCCTTTAGCGGCAAAATATTAAGAGATATGGTCAAAAATGAGATGAATGTCCGCCCTCAAAAATCTATGCCAAACTTCAAATGTTGATAGTCATTCATTTTATAGCTCATACTATTATAAAGCTTTACATCTTTCTCTTCATTGTACCATGCATTTCCCTACTTTTCTGTAACCTCCTTTTAAATTAAAATCCCCGATTCAACTTCGGAGAAATTCCGGTTGTTGACAGGCTCATTTTTCTCAAGCCAGTCAATGGAATGATTTAAAATCGTGCGTTTCTATCAAATTGTGATATTCATATTTTCATAACACGAATCAGTTTTTATCGCAAAAGAATGGAATTATTTTTATTAGTGTCTCAAGAACATGTTATTAAATAAGATTCACAGGACCGAAGCTCTATATAAAAATTTAAAATTATGTAAGTGATCAGAATATTTATTGCTTCAAACTATATAAAATATAATTATTCGTTACATTTATACCACTTTTCTTGTTAGATTTGAATCGGATGTTTCAGAAATTAGATGTTGGGCCATGGTAAGATTGGATTTCCTGTGTGTATTGTCATATTTTAAAAAATAAATAATAAACAAAACTTCTATTAAATTTATTTATTTATTACAAATGCCCAGAATATTGGCTATGACGCCATTAGATCTCTAGTCTTCCAATATTTCTGAACTTTGCAGTTTAAAAACACAAGTGCAGAGCACGAGTCAAGATGAATAGCATCAAAAATTTGATGTTGTTTGCACAGAGGACATAAGGGAGAGTCACAAAGCCCAAGCCAATACAAATACGCGGGCAAACAGTCATGGCATGACCTCTACGTAATATATAATGGTATTTCATGATTTCAAGGATTATTAACCACACTGGTACTAAAATCTAATGGCTTGAAAGAAATAGTCAAAAAATAAAAATAAAAGAATACAAACTTTTACTGGCAGCATCAGGTAAAAATTGACCAGAAAATTTCAGCAGCTGGATGTGCTTTAAAGCAATTTTTTTTTTGAAACGACATTGTCTCCGCATGTCTTTTTGTTCTTTCTTTTTTCTTTAGACCAATGATTTTACTGATTACCTAATGTATTCATAGCAAATACACAATCGGAGAAAAAATAGAGTAAAAATATATTGATACACAAATGTTAACACAGGTTAAACGAACATTATTTCATTGTAAAATTCAAAAGCATTTCTGAAGAAATTTTATTTTGATAATAAATATGCGTGAAAATTATATGAAAGTGTTATTTAAGATTTCTACGATATCTTCGAAACCACTATTATAGATTACTAGCAATATTTGTACGGCGTTGTCCGTAATTTGATGAATGTTAGTAAAATCAAAACTAGAAAACATAAAATAATCAAATTATATCAATCATTAATAAGAAAAACATAATGATTTTATATATTTTATTTTATTTCATGATAAGGATAATGCTTAGTGAACTAGTATAAAATTCAAAACACAAGCAAACATTTACTTTTATAAGTATAAATAATAATGGTTTTGTAGAAAATGCAGTCAGAAACATCAGAATATTCTAATATTAGTTAATAAAGAGGGTATTGATTTTCTTATTTTCTCTTCTTTAAATGAATATAATTTCATTAATTATTTTCTGATAAAATCGATATTAGTTTTACATTAAGAATAGAATTAGTTATCTTTATTGCAAGGTACAGGAATAAGGAAATTAAATAAACAGATATGCAAGATCTTATAAACACAAAATCATATAAATAAAATATTTACAAAAAATGCAAAGTAGCATCAATTTATGAATTATATATAAAAAAGTATAATTATAAAATATCCAGGGAGAAAAAAGCTAAAGATACATTCTCATTGCGCTTATTTTTTCTCTCTCTTTTGGACCTCTACAATTGCAGAAGGCTTTGGAATTTTCATCGATCTTGGATGAACAAGTTCTGGCAATAAACAGTTAAAATAAAATTATTTCATTTTTTTTTTCGTTACCAAACATTGGGTCACGAATTATTTTTTCAGTTTTTTGAACTTTTCAGCCCACTTTAAGAATTTTTGCCAATATGTTGTTTCAAATTGTAGAACAACTCGTTTTGAATAATATTTTCCCTCGGATTCCGATTGGTAAAAAGTATTTACAGACCTTTTCCTTTAGTACAGTCGAATTTTCTAGAAAAAAAGTGCAGATACCGATCCGAAACTTTTATCAATTATTCTTTTCTATACAGCTTGTCTTTAAATGGAATTTCAAATATTTCTTCCGAACTGAAAATAAAATCTAAAAAAAAACGTTTTTATTCCGAATTTTTTTCAGATTTACTCCTCATTAAGTTAGTAATCTTTATATTTAATACCTCATTTTTTCGGATTTTATAATAAACACCGTTTTTTAGTCAACATTTTCTTTGTACATTTAGTAGCGTTTGTATTTAAACTCGAAAAGCCGTTGTAATCCTTATCAGCTAACTTCTCGGAGGTTAAGCTTAAACTCCAGGTTTGATAGATCGCTTAACAATTTAAGCTAAGAAAATTATTTTTCCCAGGAAAAAATATATTTCTATTAAACTATTTCGATTACAAAAATTTAAGGAAAATTTAATTCCCAATTTTTATAAAACTTTTTCGAATATTTTAAAATTATTAATAAATAAATCTTATAATATTAATGAATAATATTAATAAATGTTATAATGTTAATGTTTAATAAATATCTGCTTTATATCTATTTTTTTATTGTATATTTTAGTTTTCATTGTAAAGAGATTATCCGATAGAAGCAGCTTTTATGAATATTTTTGTGCATGATACCTTACTTTGTGCATGATATCGACTTCCTGAGTGTTTTTTTTTCCAAAATTGAATCTGTAATAAAATATTACAATCTACACATTGTAATCAAATTTCTTGTAATTTTTTCTGTATTATAGCATTTATAAGCTTGACACTTTTAAAAACGCTGATTTTCCTTTTGAAATCTTAGCCAAATTTTAAACCCAACTCAAAATGTAAGTGCATTTGGTTTCAACTACAATCATCTCTTTAGAGATTCATTGATCTGCGCTAATGTTATCACAATACGTCTAGTTTAGCAGATATACTCTCTGCCACTCCTACGAGTCCCTTTTCTTTTCCTTTTTTTTTTTTTTTTTTTTTTTTTTTTTTTTTGTAGTTTTGACAAAGGCACCACCATTCTTTTATCAAAGAAATACTTTTACAGTCCTGCTCACCTGTCGTTTCACACCCGTATAGCAACTTTCTCCCCGATATAGGTATTCAATATTTCATTGTAAAATAAACAGGCAAGTTTCTTCACGCGGATATTATTGCAAATGCTTGTTTGTTTTAGATACTCTTGTATCTGCAAATATCCACCAAGGGATTCATTGAGCAATTGGTTTTTCCAAACAAACCTATATATTAGGCCAAATATAAATGACTTTTCCATAAATTCTAAAAATATCCGGAATATAGGTCAACAAAATATTGTTTACGATACTCCTTCCCCTTTTGACGTTTAAACTAAAAAAAAATTTATCAGTTTTCGGAATGGTGTTAAATTTTTTGAATATCTCCTTCATAGACGAGGGAAATAAGTTTTTCGTACAGACTGACCACGGGTGATGTTTTCGTACATCTGACGAGATGTTTTTCTTTAATCGATTATATACATGAGACTTTTAATGAGTTGATATGGAGAACAGCTGATGGATGTTAAGTGGGACTCTCGGTTAAGCAAAAAATTGTTCGAAGGGTTCTTTTTTACAGTCTGAATTTTCAATTTATTTCAGTAAAAAGAGTGTGCATCCCTTGATGATGTTTTTTTCATGCCTGGAATTTAATGTTAAGATTTTGCAAATTCCAAAAATGTTCCTGAAAATCGGTAATAATGTAGTATTTTTATGCTTGCGAAATTAATATAGATTAAATAGAACGGAAAATTTAAGTACAGATAAATTTGAAGTATAATTGTGGAATTGACTACTATGCGTAGTCCATCATAATGACAGAAAAAAGTGATATGTTTGAATATAAGCTGTTTCTGCTATCCGCAGACTCTTATTAAACAGTTCTTCAAAGGTAAATTAAATAGTTAAAAACAAGAAACGCTTTTCTTTTGAACCTCGCATTTATTTATCTTAAATATTGACAAATAGAATTGAATATATATATATATATATATATATATATATATATATATTTCTTCAAACAGCTATTCATAATGTGTGTTTTAAAAGTTCGAATTAATAAATCTAAAACTAAAAATTTTCTTTTTTTTTAATAAAAATGAATTCCCTTCCCTTTTTCGGATAAATATGAATTTCATCTAATTATATTTCTTTTTGTTTTTTAAAATATATTTGTGTATTTAATTGTGTCTAGTTTCTTAGCATTTTGCTTGCCTTATAGATTCTATCCATATGAATCAATCCCCCCCCCCCAAAAAAAGTGTCCTTTTTTTGGGGACAGTAGTCTTAATTCCAGAATAGCACATTGGATTCCTTTAATATAAAATAACTAGTGTCATGTAAAATATTAATTATTTTTTTAACAAAGTGGAAAGTTTTTATTTGATTCTGTTTTACTGCTCTTTTTTAAAGACGGAATCAGCTAGTGGACGAAATCGAGTAATTTTAAATTAATCTCTGCAAATAGCACAAAAATTTATGAGTTACATATGTTAAGACAAGTTTTGAGTAATTCATAAGGATCTTGTGTTAAAATGAAGAGACGAATCATTGTTAAAATATGGATTTTCGGATTTTAATTTGAACATTAATTTTCATTTAAAAATTATATATAAAATCTCTGCTCTTTTTTAGAAAATAAATTGAAAAATTTAGTTTCAGATATGAGGATTTTTGTCCTAATATACAAATGAATAGTAGTGAAAAAAAAAAACTTTTCTTCTATTTATATTAACACTTTACTAAAAACTAATTTTATAAAAATTCGTAAGAATTTTTTTAAAAAAACCAGCAATTTTCTCTAAGAAATTACTACCATCAAAGCATCACTCGTTTTTTATGCAAGTGTGTAAATATTTATTGTAGAATGCTTTTAAATCATAATCATTAATAAGAAATAAATTAAATCTCAAATGTTTCTCTTCTTTAAAAGAATATGCAAATTCTCACTAAAAAAATTAATTCTTCAAATTGTCGCAGAAATGAAAGACTAAAGCAAAATTATTAAATGCTTTCATGGCCTTTTAAAGTTAGATTATCATAATTAATATAACTATAATAACATGTTTTTGAAATATATAAATGACTACCTTTTTTTTAAAAAAAATACTCCACATATTCCATAACTTTCAAGCTCATTTCTTCCCACGTGCATTTATATTAGCATTTTACTCTGTTAAGAAATACGTTATATTAATTGTTAATTTTGTTGTTATGTTTTCATTTTTAAATATATTCTGAAACTGTAAATGGCTGTTTCAATGCAATGCTTACCTTAGGCCCGATGAATGAATTTTTAATGCTGCCACGTATTCACAACTACATCATAAGAAATTAATTTTAATATTTAAAAAAATTATTTCAAGCAGAGCCTTTTTTTATCTTAAAGTAAGATGATTCCATATATAAACAGTTATATTTGACAAGATAACATTCTTTAAGTATGAAACTCCCATGTTGGGAAAGAAACTAACTTTGAACTAAGATCACATGTAAAACCGCACTCAACAAAACTGAAATAGCTGAAATAAACTAAGGAAATTTTCATTTTCATTAGGAAAAAACAGTCATTTCTTATGAGAGTTCTGGTTAAATCCTCTTACCATCCTGGAATAATGGTCCCCCCAAATGCCACTGAACCTACTCGCCAGGATCTTAATCCCTAAATCCTACCGGCACGACTCTCTGAGCGATATTCTCCGACTCCCTCGAAAGATATCTTCAGGCTGTGATTCCTCATATTTATTAACGGACAATCCTTCTGCAGTGCTTTGGGCGTACTTCATTGCTTTTTTAACTACCAAAAAGGAGTAGAGAGTTCTGTGATGTACGCCCGCGAGGAGTTCTTTGGAGCAAGGTCGGCTATTTGGGACATTATAAAGTTTTAAGAAACAAATATGCACTCCATCCATTCTAATTTTTAAGAAATGCTTAACAAAACAAAAATTAGCAATATTATCCAAAGACTTCGCAAAAAGTTTATTACCAAAGTGGTATTGCAGCATGCGTCGACGTGCGGAAGATCACAATCTTGCATCCATTCAATGTCAAACATTTTGATGCTGTATTAGAATTAAGTAATTCTGCAACATTGTTGTATATACAGCACTTATGATGGTTCATGCTTTCATACCAGTTGAAGCGACCCTTTCGGGAAGCGAGGAGTGAAAATGAATGTGCTGGTGATATCACATCATTCAGACTCTTTAGCGTCGTGAAAAGGCACTGGTGAATCGTGAAGGATCGTGAGGGACCATTGATCGCAATTCTTGGAGTTTATGTTTCCAATTAAGATGAAATGTGCTCCAGTCATCCATAATTTACACATTTGTCCCCTGTTATATTCATCTTCTGATGAAAAGATTCGCAAAATTCCAAAATTCTACACATTTTTTTACCAAATAACATAAAGTTTTTACCGAACATGGACCTCGTCTTAGCAACCTCGTCCTGTCGTCTTGATAAACTAGCAATGCTTCGGCAACATTCCATCCGCTCACATAAAACAGCTTTATCAATTCACCTCGCTATTTCTCAGAAAGTTCCACCATGTTGGGATGTTCGAAATCTGTTTGAGAAACAATACTCCCACGCTGCTTATTAAAGACTTTCCAAAAGCTGTACTTTGTGCATGATATTCTCCGATTGATACTTCTACCATCCATCCCTGTATATTATGTAAGATACGTTAATGTATTTCCTCTCTGTGTTGATACTGATACTTCACAATGATATTTGCATTTCTTTTACACCGCTGGGTTTCTTCATAAATGCATTGTTCCAACGCCATTTATGGTTTTTGATCAGCATGCGCAGGGGAAAAAAAGTGAATGTCGCCATTCAAAACTTTTGAAGTTTTTTCACTGTAATCGTACTCATGAGACGCCAAATAGTCTTAAATCATTATAGTCTTGAACGCATATCTACAAATAACGATACTGGAAATTTTCTTTCTATTGGTTGAGCGGATGGGCCACTAGGAGGGAAGTGCCTGCCTATATATGAGAGATATTGCTGGTTTTGTTCATTTCCAACTAAACAATCAGTGACCATTTGATCTGCTTGATGCCGAAATAGAAATTTGATTTTTGTGCATCCTATAATTTTTCCCCGCATTTCCCGCATTAGGAGAAAAAAATATTTGGTAGACAAATAGCTTCTCAGTGAGAGTTTTATATCCCTATTTTAAAAGTTAATTACATTAATATTATATTTAATTTTTTTTAAAATTAATTTGAAATATAATTTGTAATAAGGATTTTTGTTATGGGAATGAAATTCAAACAAATTTTATTGTTTCATTAAATCTTTCGCTATGTGTCCTTGCCAATCTTTAAGTTGTGATGATTTCTGCCATCATGATAATGCTTTTAAGCAGACATTCTTCCTGTAAGCAACGTGATGTAAAAGTCATTGTACGCAGAATACAATGGCTGATAGGATCAAGTTCGAAAGGGGGATAAAGCCTAGTCAGTCCAGCTCAGTTATATTAACGTTTTGTTTTTAAAGCAACACTAGGACATTTTGGGGCGGACCTCGTAATTTTGAACCGAGGTCAGATGACGAGGATCAAACCTGAACTGGCAACCCCTCTTCAAACGTCCACGCCACACCAGCGGGAGGACGTTTGGCCCCGCACGATTTAACGTGCAAAAGACCCGCTTACATGATGGTTCTTCGGTGGAATCGGGTCTCGAACCTAAAAACCTTCCGGTTCCAAAGCTGAGACCTTACAACCAGGCCACCGGGACCCCATCTGAAAAGTAAAGGAGGTCATATCCTTCGGTTAATCCGAAATGTTGGTCTTTTATAAGTTTCAACAATCAGCTTACATTATTGTTGTTGTTGTTTCTAATGGCACTTGTCATGGACAACCTCACTGACTTTAGAAGTCAGTGATTTTAAGCTGAGGATGCGTCTCTTGTTTTTTCAGTAGCGTCATCTAGGGCCAAGAGTACGACTTAATTACACACACGTCATTACCTTTTTTACGGGGTGGACTTCATTCTTGCATTTCATTCATTCATCCACAGATCTTAATTTAGACCTGAATCAGAGAACGATCACCTCTGATCCGGTACCCCCAGTGGTATTACTCTCGACATGGAGGACTTTGTGACCACGACCGATTTGTACGTGCGCCAACCACCATGCACACGGAGAGTCTTGGGCCGGCAGGAATCAACTTACACTTAACATCGTAAATAAAAATAATGATATACATTTAGGATTATCCAGTAAAATGAGGTAATTATATTCAATGAAAAGCAAGAGCTAAAAAAAAAAACCTCATCAGAAATATTCTTTCTAAATCTTTTTTACCTTGAAATACTTGCTTGAAAGTAATTAATGGTCCAATAGATACAATTTTTATACAAGTTCGTAACAAATAATCAGATGAAGTGGGACTAACCGTGAGATCCCTAGAACTACATAATTTGATTTAAATTAAGTCTCTATTTTTTTTATTTTCATAAAGATTTAGTCTTATTCTAAAGAAAATGTTACAAACATCACTCCCTTAGATCGCTGATTTTCAAAATATAATTTCCTGCATTGAAACATACTCGCAATTTAACACTGTTCGGTATAGGAAAGAATAACAAAAATGCGAAAACATACGGCGCGTTTGGGACGTATAGGAAACGTATGTACATTTCCTCATCTCATCCGGGAAGCAGGGGAAATCGAACCAAAAAAATAATGAGAAAGTATATAATTATGAAATCTGTTTGTTAAAGTTAAGAAATGACTTGATTGTTTAATGAGTCCAATGATCTTTGTTTATTAATTCACTGCTTCGATTGCTGTGTTTTACATTTGCTTGAAGAGCAGATGTGAAAATCTAAAGCAGCGTTCACACATGGCTAACTATTTGGTGCAATGGAAGGCCACACTTACTTCAGAAAGATCACGTGGCCACAATGGGACAATGAAAAATAGTTGTCCCGAAGAGATAATCATTTGCAATTGCTCCCTTTGGGATCATGGAATAATGGCAAATGGTTATCTCTAATGGTTAATGGTTATTCCTAAAGTAGGCGTGGCCTTGCATTGAGCCCAATAGTTGGCCTCGTGTGAACCCTGCTTTACTTCTAGTTATTACGCGATTCGCGCCAGAGTGTGAAAAGAAACCACCAGCCTTGAGGCATGATTTTTGACGACAGAATTTTATAGAATGTTGCCGAAAAGTGACTGAAAATTCGTCCTGGAAAAAGTATAAAGAAAATATGGACATTCTAAAGGTTGTAGTGGACTCCCATTCCCGTATTAGGGGCGAAATATTTATTGGAAAAATTATCTGGAAATAGTTGAAATAATGCTGAGTTTTTGGGGATTATGGATAATGGGGATTAATGGAGATAATGAGGATTGGTCCCATTTATAAATTCAGATTAATAATTAATTTCAGTGTTAGTGCTAGATATTGCGCTGCTTCTATGCGCATTATTAAGGAAGATGAATCGCGGGAAGTTATAGGTAGACTGATAAACAGTAGTATTAGCTTTGACACAAATAAAATGGTAAAAATATACAATATAATTATTATAATCATTATGAAATAAATTAAATTATAAATAATTACTCATTATAGCTTAATATCCATTTTATTTAGTATTCACATTTCATGTCACATTCCTCTTGAAAAGTATTAATTTTTAAAACTATATTTGAAGTTTATTATTTCATAATAATTGAATAGTTTAGTTATATTAACGTCCCGTTTTAAAGCAACACTAGGGCTATTTTGGGACGGATCTTGTAATTTTGAGCCGCAGTCGGATGGCGGGTACGGTGCCTGAGCTAGCTCCCCACTCTCCAAACTGCTGCGCCACGCCAGTGGAGGGGCATTTGGCTCTGGCGGATTTGGTGTGCTTGCGCGACGGTTCTTTGGAGAAATTGTGTCTCGAGCATGAGGTTCTCCAGTTCCGTAGCCGGGACATTACCACCGCGACCCCTATAATAATTGAATACTTTTATTTATAAGAATATTATTATTAAATAATAATTATGAATCGATTAAATTTAATAATTATTAATCAATTTTTTAAGAATTTTATTAATTTAGACATCTTTTCTTGATATTTCCAGACAAATTCTATTTTCTGGTATATATAAATCAATTATTAAAAGAGAAGCATTGGGTGGGATCGCAAAATTTCTATGTCCACTACTACTACTAATGTCCAACTTCCACATTTCACCTGGAGTTCGCTTCTGCTAATTTCAGCTATTACTAACACTTCCGTTAGCTGGGTTTCAAATCTATTTGTTTTGAGCTGTGAGTTTGACCTGCTCAGTGCAGGAGTTAAGTGAAAGGAGCAAATTTCATCCGGGGCTAATTCACACCTCTTCACTCCATTTACCTTTTTCCGGCAGCGAAAAATCAACATGTTGCTTCCCTGGCGAACAGAGAACTTCATTTGGCGACCGCTCTTGGCGCCCTTTTTCGATTTCTTTGAAGAGTTGCGACTCGGCTCTTAAATCCTCGCGATGCTCCTGCTTCCCGTGACTCTTCCCGCTGCTCCGAGTTCGCCGGGCTCCGAACGTTTTTGAGGGGGGCAGAATAATTGTTGCGAATATTTGTGGTGATGAAAAGTAAATGATTATTAACGACAGGTACCGCAGAAACTGTTTAAGTGGTTGGTAAGTTGATTTACTTTTTATTTTAGAATGTTCAATATCACTTTACGTTCTAGTTGATTTTAATGTTTGTGGTTTAAAATTATAAACGATTTTTATTAATAATGCAGTTTTTTTACATGCAAAACAGTGTCCATACAAGCGATTAAGTTGCTTTTAATCATAAGATTTAGTATACTATTTCTTCGTATTAATTTTTTTAAGGTTAAAATGAGTCGAAGGTATGTTTGATGAAAATTGAAATACTTTTTATTAGTATTTATATATTTATTAGCTATTTTTAATGTATTGAAGAATCTATCTTACTGGACGATAACTTTTTAAAATTGCATAAAATGTGTAAAATGTGTTGCCACTTTTTTTACAATTGTTGTTTTATTTATCTGATATATGATATGAAGGTTAATTTTTTAAAGAAAATGTTTACTTACAAAATTTTAATTGTTTAATATTTGAAAATATTTAAGAGTTTTAACTTTTCCAAATTAATTTAAATAGGAAAGAAAGTATTGTTACAAGTCAGTTGTAATCCCTTGTATATAGTTGTGGATTGTAAGTAAATAATTTATTTGAAAATGATGGGCAAAGTATGACTTTGAAACAGGACATTCAATTTAGTTCTGGCAAATGATTTGCGACTTGCATATTCAGATTTATAAACGTTTAATTTCTATAAAAATGTTATTGCCTTCAGAAAAAAATTAAATAGAATACAAAAAAATGTCTGGAAATTTTTAAGAATTTTTTTTTATTAACTGAATTATTCTTCGTTGCAACTGTTTTGAAATAATAATCATTATAATTATTTCTTTTCTACATTATAGGAACTATTGTTTTCCAAAATGTGTTAAATTTTAAATATCAACTAGTTCCGAAAATGTTATGCTCTGCTTCATTTTATTCTACTAAAAGCATCTGAAATTTTGACAGATGATTCGAAGCAAGAATTGTATCTTCTAAAACACGAGAAATTCTTTTCTTGTTTTCAGGAAGTACAGTGAAAAATTTTGATTTCGGTTGACTTTCTTTTATATCCTCTTCAACAATTTAATTAGAATGAATTATTTAAAACCTCTTTTCAGATCTTTTCGTTTAAAATTAATATTTTTAAACAGACTTTTCCTATCATTTTTTCTATTTGAAAGATTCTCCCTTTATAAATTTATTGAAAAATTCGATATTCTAAAGTAAAACTAAATAAAAAATATAATTTTTAAAAGATGCACAAAAGTCTTTGAATTCGTTTATTTGCCTTCGATATTAAAGTTGCGGAAATTCAATTCCATATGCGAGTTGTGAAGAATTTCTTCAGGTTCTAAATATTTGGAAACTTTTGAAGTTTGATCGGCGATTTTTTTATATTTGTATTGTAAAAATTCAGCAAGCTTCGATTTAAAATTGTGTTATTTCAATACATATATTGTTTATAAGCTTTTTATATCAATTTAAATTGATATAAAAAGTTTATAAGCTTTTTATATCAATTTAAATTGATATAAAAAGTTTATAAGCTTTTTATATCAATTTAAATTGATAGGTTAATAAAGAATAAAAATAATTTTCCTATTAAGGGTTTTTTTTTAATTCTTGACCTCTTCAGTAATTAAGGAAATATAAGTATGAATCTAATTTTGGTTTTTAAAATTTATTTATAGCTGTAGATTTCGAACGATCTCCGATTTCATTTTCAAAATATGCACAAGGTGTTTCAAAGATTCAAAGAAATTTTAAAAAATCAATAATTAACAGATAGGGGAATACTATTTTCACAGGAGAGCTGGAATGAAACATTTTTTTTTGTCACGAAATCAGAATTTACTGGTTGCATACTTTACCATTTGAAAAGGCATAATGTTCAGCAGCTATTGGAGCTATATTTAGTAAAGTAAAAGACAATAAGTGAATAAAGCTTCACATGTGTTCAGTGGATCATCTTCTATTGAGAAAACATAGACTTGAGAGAAATCCTCAAGTTTCCAAAATATTAGGCGCCATTTTTTATGATTAAAAGGAACATGTTCTGCGACATGTTACTACTGTGGAAAGGGGATATTTTTGCAGAGCACAGATAATCTCGAAAATTTATCACCGCATATCTGTATTCCTGAACGAAGAGCAAGTAAGTGAAAACTTTTATGCCGTGTTCACTGAGCTGTCTTTCCCTGCGTCATGTGCATGATGAGGTTTAATTAGTAATCAGTCAATTCTGGTTTCCCGATCTCTTCGTGTTTTTCTTTATTCACGAGTGAGTGCACGATTTTTTCCGAATTCTAGAAAAACCGTGTTTATTTCTATTTTACAAGAGTAGAAAATTTTAAGCTAGAAGAAATATAATAATTAAAAATGTCTTTAACAGTTTAAATGAAAGTTAATGGAAACATGCTTTAAAAGTATTCACAAATATGATACTGTTTAGTAAAATAATATTCGGAAACTTCGCGATAAGTAGGACCGACGAAACTGCGCCAGTCAATTTTTTCAGGGTCTCATTTTGCATATAAATATATACGATTTTGAATTAAGTAGAGGTAAAAGTTAAACTATATGGGAGAAAGACATGTTGTAAAAAATATAGTTATCGTAAATGCCGATACAGAATTATATAAATTAAAATGAAAGTGCTGAACCAAACAAAGTTATTTTGATTACTATGGTTTCATAAAATCGAATGGACTGGTCTGGCGACTCAATTTTTTTAACGTAAATTTTTTTTCATAGCAAGTTTATATATTTTTTATTACTTACCTTCTAACTATAATACTTTCATCATTAGAATTTATGATCTCCAAAATTGTTAGCCTTATTGAAGTAGGCCGGAACTTTTCAGCTATACTCGTGATTGCCATTTGTTGTCTGATAGATTTTATTATAGCAATTTATTCTTGCATCTCTAAGTTCATCGACTATCAGATCTCTGCTATGAGAATTCAACATTTCATATTGAATGATATCATTATTATAAAATTCCATGCACAATTTTCGGACCCTTTCTATTCGAAAAGCGGCTTCTGGTGTCTTCCCGGCTTTATTTTCCCCTGAAAAGAACAAATCTTTTTTTTAAATTCTGATTATTTAGGAATTTTGCATTTGTATTGTATTCGGAAACTAGCGATATTCGATAAGCAAAAATATGAAGCTGTCGTCAGTTCAAGTCATTCTGAAAGATATTGAGGGAACCCGGCATGTTTCCCGGAATCTAAGGTTTTTAGTGCGGGAATCACATGCTGTTTTTAACTCTATCGTATTTGAATTGTCGTAATTGCATGCATACAGTATCGGGTGTGCATAGACAGTAATATATCGGGTTCTTTACAGGAGGTTACAACGTCTCAATTTATCAAAATCTTTGAGTATTACAATCCTCGCTTTTTTATACGTATGAGAATTAAAGTAATGGATCATTTAATATGCTCTGGTTTTCTGAAATAAATTATTTTATCAGTCATAATTTTAAGCAAACTTTAACATAAGCATAAAAAAATAAATTGAGATATTTCCAAAAATATAGAATTAAAACTGATTAATATTGTTAAACATTTATAAATTTTGAAATGCAACAGAGCAACGTAACTAAATTAAAAATTATTTTTACTGCGGTTTCAAATTAATTTCAAACCTAAAATATTCTCTTTAATATTGTTTATTCATTTATTTTACTCACAAGAATGAAGCGAAAAGTGTTTGAGATATTCAGTGCCATGTTATAATAAGCCGAAGGAATGAAAAAAGCGAATATTCTTATATTCAGTTTGAGCTAGCAATATATATATTTAACCTCTTGCAATTGGAAAAGTAATGAGATGCATTATTATAGATATGTGAGTATAAGGATCAAATTTAATGCTTAGAAATCTCAGAAATAGTTATAAATTTGTTATAATTCTTAAAAATTAATGTGAGGCTTTCTGTTATGCGGCTTTCATTATAATTATTCAACAAGAATGTGAAAACGATGCATCCTGAAAATGGCTGTCAAAAGGGAGATAGGAGTGCAAAAGGTTAAAACAAGCGAAAAAAATATACGAACAGGAGAAAAGAAGGAAAAGTAAAATTACAATTTAAATTCGGTTGATTATTCTCGAAAGGCGAATAAAAAAATACTACATTATAACTATTAATCGTAATATTTTTAAAAAATAAGAATAAAACTAGTATTTTAATTGATTTTGCTTTTTAAGATGTCTTTTCTTTTTGTGTAATTTGTAATTAACAAATGTGTAATAGGCAAAAAAAAAAGTTAGCAAAAAAGAGAAATTTTATAAATCTTTGTGAAATTATAATTTTAATGGAATAAAATTTTAACGTAATTACCTATATTCAAAAATTACAATTTGAATATCTTTTCGGAAGCCTGTTTACTTACTTCAAAACAATTTATATTTTACTTCTATGATTACTAAATGAAATTTTTGTAAAAACTAACAGCTGAAAATGAAATTTTAAACAATACTTCAACGAAGTATTTTTCATTATTTTGTTATATTTGATAATTTTTGTGTCCTGTCATTTACCATACATATTAGCATTTTCACTATGGATATCCGAGTTGTTACAGCATTGATTCGAATTAAGTAATTTTGAACAATGAATGCATATCCTACTGTATACTACTAAGGACAGTATGCAGTACATAGGATTCTGCTTAGGATAATATTGTAGTTAAGACAGATATTAATTCCCTAAAGAATCTAACATGGCCTTGCAGGGAGTGCAAAAGATGCATGCACGACTGCGACTGAGCAAACAACCCAGTATCCCAGTTCGAATCCCGTCATTCGCAATAATGAAAAATCGCGCAAGTTCTAATGTGTGAGCAATGGTAGTTCTAGGCAGTACTACTTTTATTTTAAAATTAAGAATATGAAAATGGTATAAAATACCGGCTTTCTGCTTTTGACAACAATTAGATAATATTTTAATGCAAGACAAAAATAAGTTTTTGAAGTCTCATGTAACAGAAGTATCGTGAACGAGTTCAAAATAATAATAATAATGCAAACTTTGAATATCCGAAGAGAAGATGAATATATCCCCTAGAACATGATTACATTACTCAACATATCGTGTCCTTACCAAAATAGTTATTCGTTCAAGTCGTAACGTATACCTAATATTTTTTTTTTATCAAATTAAAAAAAAGCATACGGTACTACTTGAACCTATCTGAGGCTTGAAATGGGCGAAGTTAATCTTGACATACGGAAACTGGTAACAAAGAAAAAGTTCATTCTTCATATTAATCTTCATAAATAATAAATTTTAGTATTTGGTATTATTTATTATTAGCCATTAAATATAACAACAAAAGTAAATTATTATAAAATGTTTTATTCTGTGATAATTAACATTCCCTTTATCATGAATTGATTTTTACTTAGAAAGGATTTTTGTTGGTATATATATTTAATTTTTTTATGTTGTACAAAATTTCAAAAGTTTGTGAATTTCCATATCATAAAATGAAGGGGTAGTAGAAATTAAATACGTTTTCGACTCTAAGAATTGGGGTTATTAAAAATATCTCCAACAAATCTGCATGCATGTGAAGGATGAGATAATGCATGTCATGTTAAATAGAGATAAAATTAAGTAAAAGAAGGATAATGAATAAAACCATTAATATGTAATGCATCATTTTGATTTGACTTTCAAGTGATTGGAAACCTTTAGTCACTTCTCTCATAATTGAACCAAGTTATTTTTATGTCATATGAAAATTCAAATTATAAGGTGAATCGACCTTTTGATGTCTAATTTACTTCCGAGTTTTTCATTTGTTTAAAAATGGATATCCGATCGTGTACCAACAAGTAAAAGTATTTCTGCAAAGAAAGGCAAAGTAAATAGATGCAGTGACTAAAAATGTAATTTTTTATGTAAATGACAGTGAACATCGCAATAGATAATTAAAACTTTTATGCAATATATAACAAATATGCTAAAAAATTCTTAGGAAATTTTTAAATTCCTTTGGTGGATCTAACGTGTTTACCATATCAAATTTCATATAAATATCTCTCTGCGTCTTTGATTTATTGTATTCACATGCATATGGATAGAACTCATTTTAAAAATGCATTTTTCAGATAACAGCGGGCTTTAAAATGTCCACGAAATTTCATGGCTGAATTTTTGGAACCGATTCCTACAATTTTTCTTTCCTACTTCACTAAAATAAAAATAATGTTACATAATCACATGACATGTTAAAGTGGATCACAAGAGAAATGTTGAAGCATTTCGAAGTATGCTATTTCATATCATTCTTTTTTAAAGATTTGATTCAAAGGAGCCAGTAAAATTATTTCTTCCTTCCTAAAAGAATGATAGGTGTTATCAATACTTGTGAGAAAAAAAAAAGCCACTGAAATTTTCTTTTACTTTTGTGTAATGCAGTGGAAACTGATCATTTCATCAGATGATTCGGAGTTAAATAATGATGACTATTTCCGAAGCGCAGTTTTGGAATGACTTAAACCTAAATAGAAAAACTTTTCTTATCATAATTATATAGTTAAGGTTACAGTTCTAAACCAATGTTTGTCAGCTCGTTCCCATTTCACTTGCATTTCAATGATTCGATTTTCCCTCTCACCTTCAGCGCTTGTCGTCAATGAACTTTCAATGCTAAGCTGCCAACTTGAATTCTTCTCGACAGTATCCAATGAAGCAGAATGCGATTTCCAACAACAACAAAAAAGAAATATAAACCAGCGGGAACAACTCGTATTAATTTAGTACGGCGGGTTTTGTACTTCGTAGTGTAGCGTAGTGAAGTAAACCTCGTATACATTTTGAACGAAAACCCATTGAATCCACTTTCGATATACAAGACTACATATTGAATTTTATCTTGTAAAATTTTCGCGCTTCTGAATTCTGTTCGCAATCACACGCATGTCCAAACTTGCAGATGAGCAGATTGAGTCCCTGTCTTATGATTAATGAACAAAATTTAGTGTTTAGCTTTGTTTCTTTGCATTCTGATTATGTTCTAATGTGCATGGAGGAGAGGGCGGATCGAGTTCAAAATTTAACAGATTTAATGACAAGACAAGAATATGAATTTCATTTACCCAAGTAATTAAATTTTTATTTCTGATGTGCAATTCTGATCAAGTTTTGTGCTACATTTTGCCAGTAAAGCTCATTGAGTTATCCTGTTTATATTTCAGAGTAAAATATTATTATTTTTTAAAATTTATCGTATTCACAGACTGAGAACATAAATTTTTAAATATGCTACCTCTTGGAGGTTTGAATCTGAGTTTCATCGAAAATCAGATATTAAATATTTTAACTTATTCACTGCCAACGAAATTTATAAATGCTTAATTCTATCTCAGCTTTCTTCGAGATATCTCGTAAATGGCAGTGAATGGGTTAATAATGGCGATACCTTTTCGATACTTTGTATTCGTAGATAGAAATGCGAATTGTTATTCATAGATTCTATGAATAATTCTTCTAAAAGAATCGGATTGCTTCTGTAGTGAACGTTATTTTCGCCCGCGTCCTGGACTACGGATAGTGCGCCTTCTGGGCGTCCCGGGTTTGAATCCTGGTTCGGGCATGGTTGTTCTTCCCCTGTGTTCTATCAGTTAGGTGTGTGAAAGAGCCCCCTTGTAAAAAGAGGTTGTGCAAGTGAATGTGTGAATATCATCTTTATGTGAGATAAAGTCAGACTTCTGCCATGGGGGTTCTTTACTCTCAGAAACAACTGCACCCCTCTTTCCCTGATCTCTTGTCTTGGTTTGAATTGGTATTCGATTCAAGGGCGATAAGCAACAACAACGTTATTTTCATGATTTTTATTTTCCTAATTTTTTAAACAAATTCGATATGGTTCTTCGGAGTAATCAACCGAAATACTTCTAAACGCAGGTCATAAAACCATGTAAGAACCTCCTACTGTAAATAAAAATTATGCAAAAGTATTTTTGTATATTTTTTCGGCCATTTTTCAGATTAACCTTAGTAGTCCGCCTTTCAGTTCTTTGGAAAATCAGGCGTTTATTTTCTTTGTACATATTCGTATATGCAAAAAGAAGAAAGTTATAAACATTAGATCCGGCCACAGTTAAAATGTTTAGTTTCATATGCGGTATGAAAATTTGGTCAGTTCAGTATTTGCTCTTGAATTAACTGTCAAATCACTCTGAAAATGATTGAAATTATTCTCAAATCTCCGATTCCAAAAAATTTTTAATCTTACAAAGCTTGCTTGTTTTTAACCAGTTAACTGTTTTTGACAGTATACTCGTCATGGAAAAGTACAACACTTTGCGTTATGACGAGTTTATTCAATCAACTATTGTTAATTATTATATTTATAATTAATTATTTATTATATTTATGTAATATATATAAGTTTATGACATTTTAGATATGCATTTTCCGAAGAGGTCGAAATAGTTAAATGGTTAACCTTAAGAACATATAAAATAGAACACATAAATTTTTTAAATTCTATGGTTTTAAAATACTATACCACTTTTTAGTTTTTCACATATAACTTTTCTTGTAAAAATAAAATATAAAAGTTGTAAAAATAGTTTAAAGTCTCATATATTTCATAAAAAATGAAATATTCGATCATTTTATCGGGATTATTCGCTTGTCCAAACCTTTGCAAACATTAATATAAATTCCAGTGATGTCGAAGAATATCTCTTGCTGTCAATTTTTCTTTCTATCTCTATCTATATTTATAAGGACATCTCTCAGAAAATATGAATAGAAAACATTTTGCCCTTTTTCTTCTATATAAACCAACCCTTGAATATTTATACCACTTGGGCTCAAAAGAGGGACACTTGTTGGTTTTCGCTATTTTTCGAACTCAATATGTATCTCGAATGATGCGAAGATATACCATGAAAGCGGATATCTAGGACTTTAGGATAGTGGCTTCAAACTAAGACTAGCCATTATATTAAATATATCGGCTACTTATATATATTATGTCCGTAACTAGGGTGGATGCATTCTGTCTACAAAATGTTAGCAAGAAATAATGTTAAATTTTATTATTCTAGAGTGAAAAAATTCGTTAACATACGCAATGAATTATAATTATTATTTCGATGTAAAGATGAAATATTTTAATCAGCAAAAAAAATTCGAACATGAGATTTTAATAAAGGTTTGTTTTAGAACTCCCTGGGTTCAAAAAAAGTATTTTTACAAATTGTCTGTCTGTAACAAGGATAACTCAAAAATGCTCTGAGCTAGTCGGATGAAATTTATGATATTTAAGCCATATTTGTAGGTTTTTTAACATCAAATTTTAATAAAACTCTATTCAGAGGAAGTCTGTCTGTCCTGCTGCTCGAATATAAGTTAACTCGATAACTATAAAGTGGTTTGGTTTAGTTATATTAACGTCCCGTTTGAAGCAACACTAGGTCTATTTTGGGACGGACCTCGACATTTTGAACCGTGGTCAGATGACGAGGACGTCACCTGAGCTGGCACCCCCCTCTTCACACCACACCACACCAGCGGGAGGACGTTTGGTCATGACGGATTTAACGTGCAACAGACCCCCTTACACGACGGTTCTTCGGTAGAATCGGGTCTCGAACCGGAAACCCTCCGACTCCGAAGCCGAGACCTTACCGCCAGGCCACCGCGGCCTAACTATAAAGTGAAGAGAATTAGATGTTACACAAATTTAACCCTCTCGCTCACCATTCAAGACGGTGCATCATTTTGACGTTTTATTTATTTTTCAATTTTGATTGTTAAAAATGCCTATAGAATGGTAAAAAGATGCAGATTAAGTTTTCAAAGAAATTCGACTTAAAACAATTATGCATATTTATTTTTCAGAGCAATAAACAAATTTTTGTATTAGGTGAATAATTATGCATTGAATTAATTTTTCAAGTGCAAAGGGTTAGCATCTATATTGGATCAAATGTTCAGCCAAATCTAATAAAAGATTGAACGTCTATCATTTCAGAAGCATGTAAACAGGGTAATAAAAAAAACGCAATGACATGAAATTTGGTTTGTGATTTTATGACTACAGTTATATTCTGTGTCAAAGTTTTATTTCAGTCGGTTGGGAAAAAAAACTCCTTCTAAAACACAAATTCGAATTTTGGATACCGTTAACCACATGCCAGGGATTAGGGTTTATACATAGACCGACTTTTTGAAATACCAATTTTCGAATTCAATATTTTCAAAAACCGGTATTAGCCGGTTTTCGAATTTTGTCAAGAAAAAAAAAAATAGAATGGGGAAAAATATTTAATATATATAAAATAACAAAATTGAAATCATTACCAAAGTCATATATAAGGATTCATATACATACACATACACAAATTATGAAAACTCAAACAAAAATTTCAAGTAATATTTATATTATTTTCACTCATTTTAATTTCTCCTAAGAAAATAGGATTTTAAAAAACATAAAATATCCACTGAGCGGTGGCTAAGTCTTGTGCTTATTTTGGAGACAATAGTGCTTGAAATTGGAAATACTCGTTCACTAGCTACTGAGCTTGATTCTAGTTTTCATGGCATCAAATAACAAATCTAAGTTTTTTTGTTCTTTTATTCGTTGCCTCATATAATGAAAATTCAGCTTTCTGCCTCTGGATTTGTAAGTTTTTCTTCAGGGTCTTGAAGAAACTTATGAATTGATTTTTCCATGGCTTCCTTTAAAAAAGCATTACTCTGAGTAATTTTTTCGTTTTAGTCTTCATCAGAATCGGTTTCCACGTAAGAATTCGGAAATATTCTAGACAATATCTTTCCAGATAACTTGATAATTTCGATTTTTGAATCTTCTAAAAAAAGTACACTAGATTTCTTCGCTGAACTAGAAAGGTTTTGTGGAATTTACAAATACAGCAAAAGAGTTGCTAATTCTACTTGTCTTCTTTTTTGAATTCGTTCTTCTAAAGCATATAATAATTTGAAACTTATTTCAGTGTTTAAAATTTTTAATTCATTTAACAGAAATTCAAATATACCTTCACTTGTTAATAAATTGGCATCTTGCAGCCCTAAGCCTTCAGCTGCCAGACGAATCGGTCCCAACCGATAAAATTCAAAATATTTGTTTTTATGGAAGAAGAGGAATATCCAGGCGTTCTGGATAACCGGTTATCTTAATTTAAAAACCGGTTTTCAAACGTAACAAATTCTCTTTAAAAAAACTGCTTTTTTAAAACCGGGTTTGAAAAACCGTCAAACCCTACCAGGGATTCATCACGAAAACTCTCGCCGCGGATCACACGATAGATTCAGTAAAAATGCCGAATTCAAGCTAAAGGTTAAGATTACGTCATTTTGTACGCCAGTGCCATACATACGAGGCGTTTCCTGCTTTCTCCAAGGTCTATAATTTTTCCGGGGGATGGGGAAAACACTCTTATTAGAAGTTTTGGAGAGACCATTCTCGCTTGTTTAATGAATGACGTTGATGAAAAATAAAGCGTAACGCGTTTTGTGATTCCAAGAAAACAGTTCAGTTATATTAACGTCCTGTTGTTAAAGCAACACCAGGACAACTTCGGGATGGACCTCGTCATTTTGAACAGCAGTCAGATGGCAAGAATGACTCCTGAGATGGCATCCTCCTCTCCAAGCTTCCACACCACATCGGCGGGAGGACGTTTGACCCTGACGGATTTAGCTTAGCCGACTGGTGAATCGGGTCTCGAACCTGAAGCCCCCTCTGGTTGTGAAACCGAAACCTTCCCATCTGGCCACTGCGGCTCTATGCATTTTGTGACTCCAAGAAAACAGATCGGCGGTTTCTGTTCGAAGATGGCATTGTTAAAGAACTATTTCTCATGATAATGAAATAGGCACCCTGATGTTCAAGGATTTCTGGGAAGAAGGGAGAAATGCATCTTCCACAATTCTGACATAGATCCACTGTATTTCTAGTTTTGGAATGATACAAAAGTGAGTTAACACTATAAAAATACCAAAAACTAGGATAGCAGATAGCTTTAATGAATAAATGCTTCATTTGTCGATCATTGAATAGCATCATAAAAGAGCGCGGAATGCTTTTCAGCTGAAATTTTGTGAAAAATGGAAATCTACTATACAAAAGTCCAAAAAATCTGTAACGATGGGTGAAATAAAAAAAAAAAAAAATCACCCCTTTGATCTGCATCATTATTGAATGCGCAGATCCCTTCTGTTTTATCATCAAGCAATTGAGACAATTTTAGGTACTTAAATTGATTTATGTTTATAGGAATAAATCTGTGTTTGAATAAAAATGAGTCATGGAATCATTAAATTCGTATTTTATTTATATACTAGCCGCCTTTGGTGACCAGCCGGTTCGCCAATCTTAATGTTCGTTAAAATTTTAATAATTAAAAATTTTATGCAATTCCAACTTTAATAGATTCTTCAGCAAAATATTTTAAAACTTCAAATTTTGATAGTCATATAATTCACTCATAATATTATAAAGGCCTTCAGTCATAACGTGATATGTATCTCTCTAATTTTCTGTTACCCCTCGTAGAATTTATGCTTTAAATTAAAGTGTAAATGATTAATCTGCAATTAATATAGTACTATTTTTTACTGAAACAAAGCATTTTTTTTAATAATATGATTACTGATAATAGAGTCACTGAGCGTTTAAACTTTATGGGCACTAAAGAATATCTTTCTTAATTTATGTAATATCTCAAGAATTTGTCAACAAAATTTTCTCAGATTCATCATGAACAGATCAATTCATTAACAATGTTTAATTTTAAATGCATCAAACACTAAGAAAATAAAATGAATCGTTTAAAATAATCGGTCTAAAACAGGTTTAAAAAAACTACTTAAAAAACGATGTACTTAAAACTATAAGCATATACAAAAAATATATATAACTAACATAAATACAATTTAATTACAAAAGCATGCAACTAACCTAACAATAATTTAAATCATCCGTTGATAGTGGTTGTCATGACAACAATCAGAACAATGCGCATGCGTGAATTTTCTTCGCCAGTTAGGTAACGCAAATACGTGAATTTTTCTACGCCAGTTGAGGTAAAGCTATGCAGATTATACATTTTTAATTCCCTTTATTCTGTGTTATTTTAATTTAAAAGTATTTCAGAATGAATCTGAAACAAGGATTAATTAACAATGTTTAATTTTAAATGCATAAAACATTAAGAAAATAAACAGAATCGTTTGAAATAATCCGCCGAAAAACGTTAACCCTAGCCTCATTGCTGCTGGGAGAAAAAAACAACTGAAGCCTTACTCATTTGGCGGTGGGGAAAATGGAAGATTTTTTTGGCGGGAAAGTTAGTTTTTAATTAATAATTTCAAAAAAAGGGACCCCAGGTGCACATTCCCGACCTCTAAGGTATACATGTACCAAATTTGATAGCTGTATGTCAAATGACCTGGCCTGTAGAGCGCCAACACACACACACACACACACACACACACACACACACACACACACACACACACACACACATTGAGCTTTATTATAAGTATAGATTTTTAATGCTGGGTTGTGTTAAAGGTGAATAAATGGAGGTCTACAATTTTTATTATTCTGTATTTATTCTGACATTATATTCACTTTTCACTTTAGTGTTATTGCTTGTATTTTCTTTTATTATTATTTTTTTGTATTTGGCACTACAATTTTTTTTTTCTGTTTGTAGATCATTATTTGTTTCAAACATAATTTAATGACTCATTTTGATTTAAATGTTTACGAACATTTCGATACTACTACGAAGAAACAAAACTTTTAAAGTTTCTAGATATTTACATGTACAGTGTACTGCAAGTAATATTGTATTTATTAAGTATTCTGTTAACATGCATGAAAATTTCTACTTAAACTTTTAAAAATAAATTTTAATGACAGTAAGATATGATGTTCATTAATTTGTAACAGTAAGATACGAGATATCTTCAACAGGATAACATTTGCGTTGCAATATGCTGAGAAATAAGCTTTCATTTAGTGTAATAGATAAGCTAGAAATATGAGGAATGTGTTAAAAATATTTTTTTTGGCATTTGTTTTAGTAGGAAATTTATTTAAGGATAAGAAAGATTTTATCTGGTAATTAATCACTTTTCTTTTTCAATTAAAATAGCATTTAACGATGGTAATTATTACAATCGTAGAGAGAGAGAGATTAAAAAAAAAAAAACTCAAATGTTTATGAGAATGGAATAAATTTTTAAACTTTTGTTACGTTATCTTGGTTTTAAAACATTTTTAACATTATTTCAAAGCGAATCAGCAAGCTGACATGACATCAAAAAGATATTTTCATTAGACGGAGCAAAATATTTTGTTTTTGAATCGTTAAATCCCGGCTCTCTAATCTGGAACATTAAGGGTTGTTAGTGCTCTATCTCGACTGTTGCATTCTGTGGTCAAAAAAACATTAGATAATCTGATAAAAATATTACATTATATACATCCTGAAAATAATATAATTATAAAAATTAAACACTGTTTATTTTCTTTTAGAGTAAGCGAGAGGTTTTAAACATAATAAAGGAGGATTTAAACTGGATTTAGTGTTGGGGGATGTGTTTTTTCCCTGTTGATAACGTTATCGTTGTATCATTATAAAGCTAATTACTGAAGGAAATAGTTTCCGGGATAGAGTACTTTAAATTCGTTTGGAGCTTTAATATCAACATCATTCATTCGTGCATTCAATTACTGCGGATTATTGCAAGCTAAAGCTAAATGAAGGATAAAAGAAGAACATTTTGTATCCTTACTTTATTAAATTAACATGATTTCGGTTGTTCGATTCCGTACATGCAAAACAAAATCTGTATTGTTACTTGGAAATTTAACTTTTTAATAACTTTTTAACTTAAATAATTTTAATAAATAAAGGATAATTAGACATTATAGTTTTGAATGTTTTTCTATTGAGAAGAATATGGTTAATTAAATACTGGGGAGCAACGCAATAAAAATTCAATCTATCTAAAAATTCAAATTTAGAGAAACATGGTTTTAAAATGATTGCAATATAATATTTTTGTTCGAAAATTGCGGTACAACAATAAAGGCTTATTCTTAATATTTAGCAGTTTTAATAAATAACTCATAATTATTAAAAATTTTGAATAATTTTCAATTTTTAATGACATTCAAATAGTTTCAAAAAATATAACTTCGGTGTATATGCTCAAATTCAAAGTTTTCTAAATTTTTATTTGCATTTTTAAAAAAGATGCATTCCATAATAAAACGTCTTCCAATGAATTAAGAATCGAAATAATGATTCGTATATGATTACTGAGACCTCAAATGACGAACTTATTTCAGTAAGAAATAATTATAAATTTCAAATAATGTTTTTAGCATTTTTACTTTCATTTTCGAATAGGCCAACACAAATTCAAATTGTAGGCGATATTTTAATATTATGTTTATGAGAAATTCATGAGATCAAATGAAAAATTCGAATTAATATCCAATTCCTATTAACTACACATTCAAATGAAAAATGTTAAAATGGATGAGGTTATAATATATTTAATTATTTCGGAATGTTTTAAATAATAGTCTTGTTAATATTGGATAATTTTTCCTACCACAAGAATTTGACTTTCAGTAAATAAAAGTTCATTTTCGAGTGGAATGAAAATATACACTTTCAAAGACAAAATGTTTTCATGAATTTGGTACACTTAAGAATCTAAATATATCCTTTTAATTACACGAATGATAGAGGGAAAAAAACTCTGGAGAGTTAAGAGTCATTCATTTCTCCTCTAACTGCTTCCTAAAAAAAATCCGCTCTCATTCGTTATCTGGGAAAAGAGAACTGTTGATCTCTCGGGGCTGAAAGGCAGCCTGTATTTAATTTGCGCGCGGGATTATATGGGCGCTTAGAGCGAGTTTTGTGTTAATTAGTGCGGTTTAGGATCCCTATGCAAGGGCCTGCGATTCTTTCCAATTGTTTCCCCTCAGAATCTTATCGCTCGCTATTTTAAAGTACACGCAGCGCTATTTTAGTGGAAAAGGACATGGAGAATATTTGAAATATGCGTGAATATGAAATGTATTTTAGACTTTTAAATGTATTCCGATTTTTTCTAGTGTTTTAATATACATAAGATTTATTAAAAGCGCTCCTATACAGCATGAAATTGCAACACCGAAACCATTTTTCTAGCAGTGTGGCAATTGAGATTGATTTAACATTTTCAGTTTTCAAATGTATACTCTTTACTGTTTGTAAAGTGAAGCTGACAGTTAAATAAATGTCTGAAAATGTCAGTAATTTGTTTTTCAGGAATGAACACTTTCTTAAATAGTAATCTTATCATGACCTTTTCTCATATTTTGCCAGAATGGAGCTATTCCATAGAATGCTTAGATATAACATAAAAAAATATATTTTATAAAATTGTTATACAGTAATTCTCATATTGTCTAAAAATGGCAGGTAATCTATAAAATACTTAAGTATTATTTAAAATACAGGAGTTTCGTACAATGCTGTTAACCTTTATACTGCATTAAATAAGTAATACTTTATGAGTTGTCTGAACTTTAAGAGGGTATACGCATGGCACTGAAAAGCCACGTTACTCGGATTTGATTCCATGGCTTGGGTTTCCAATGCGAGACAAATTGGGCAGAAAAATCTGGAAAGTGCACCGCATTCAGCTATTGTGCGGTGTAATGTGCATCATTCTAAGCAAAGGATGATTGAGAGCCGCTACACTTGATGAACCTTCAATCCGATGAATAATAATACTATGAATACTATTGAATATATTACGTATTTTCTATGCAGCTATTAATCTTAGAATTTAGATTTCGGAACTAATGCAGGGAATTGGGTTTATTTGTTGAAAACCATATTCATAGTATAAACAGCTTCATCTTACGAAATAAATTCATTATTTTTGATCAAACGCTTTTCTAAAATATTCCACGTTGAGAGAAGAAAAATAACATTTCGTGTTGTTCTGAAAAAAAGTTTCTTTTATTTAACAACCAAAAGAGGGATATTCTTTAAATAATTGCCTATTGTAGAGTATAAAATAAAAATGATTTCTTAGAAACCGAGTCGATTTCAACTTTTAGTAAAAGTTTGGTATTGTTCACGAACTTTCCCATTTTTCTTTCTCTTTGTAGAAAAACTTTTGATATAGATATCACAGGTTTAAAATGAGCTTTGATACATTTCACGGAAGCATTTCCGAGAAATGTTTTTCTGTCGAAGCATAAATATAACAACTTTTAAAAACTTTATTATTGCAATAAATAATAAATGTGATCCGAGTTTTTGTTTCTTTGAAACCTTAAAGGGGAAGTTCCAAAAAATCATTATGTTGCTAACTCTTTTTGTATGATATATTTTCGAAGAATCTTGAATGTAGCTTTGCGATATTTTTAGTTCAAAGTCATACTTTTAAGATCAGCTGCGAAATGTGTTTTATTAGTTGCCATTTTGTAAAATTTTTGAAAATATTAAGTTGAAAAATCCGAGTTTACCTCTGATTATCTCCATTAAATTTATATTCAATTTATCAAATAATTATTTAATATTCTTTCTATAATATTAAAACAATGCATTTTGCTTAACATATTTTTTTTAAAAAAAATGTTCTCTTGCAAAATGTAAGGACGGAAAAAAAAGGTAAGTTGTTTTTGTGTTGAACTTTTCAGCTTTTGCTGACGACGATTGATGTGAATGATTCTTTCTACTCAGTCAAGAATACAAGCATTACTGTTCGTTTCAGTATCCCGAGGCTAACACTTTTCGGCGATTCTATCTCATTAAGGGGTGAGACGCTGAAGATGTATGCATTTCTGGAATTTACTTTATCGTTTAATGTAAACATCTTCTCCTTTCATCTTTCCTCCCACCCCTATTATGTCGAATGAAACCCATCCTATCGCTTGTTCAAAAGCACGGAGGGTTTTAGAATCCGTTGGCAAACTATATAATCATCCATCTCAAGAATCTGATTCATCTCTACGTTTTAGACTTCCCCGAATTAGAAAAATCTATTGCGACATTTTATCTATCAGTTGGTCTGCCTTACTGTGAGTATGAGCCAGCTGGAAGGGTCTCCCTGAAACTTTCTCTCCCTCATTCTTTAATAAAAGTGTTATCCCTCCCACCTCGTGCAAAATTCGTAGACCTTGGATAATGCAAAGAATGCCGTGCTTGGCATTATCTGCCTTAAATTTTTTTACTGAATCTATCGTGTGACCTTTGGCGAGATTTTTAAAGATTGAAACCTAGCATGCGGTTAAATCAATTATCTAAAATTTGAATGTGTGTTTTGGTCGCGTTTATTTCTAAAAACTGATTGAAACAAAAGTTTGACATAAACTATAATTATAATTACATACCGAATGAATATATTTAAGTCTCTGCATTTCTGAGTCATCACGTTTACATGCTTCTGCAGTGACAGACCGACAGATGTTCACCTCTTTGTTGAATTTAGCTCAAAATCTGTTATTTGCCTACAATATAGATGCTAAATCTGTGTATCGAATTGTATTCATCTAGATTTCTTCTTTTTGTAGTTATCGTTTCAACTTAAATTCAAACAATGGGACAGACTTCCTCTGAATAGTGTTTGCGTCAAAACTTGATAGAAATCAACAGATTTGATATAAAGACTATATACTAAATTTCATTTGTCTAGCTCATGAAGTTTTTCAGTTATCGTCTTTCATTATATTCCTAGCTGCATTCCACAAATGACTTCACGAAAATGACACAAAATACTCCAATAATAATCTTTATTGAGAGTTTGACCCATTTCTGGGAATTCATAGTGCACAACACTTCGACATTCAAAGAAAACGGATTAGCTTGGTTTTTGAACGCCTTTGACGTAATTGTTTCAGTTTTGTTTCATTTTTCAAACACCATTGACTGTTAAGTTGTTCCTGTATCAAAAGCGCACATCCAAATTTCATGAAGGGTTATATAGGCTTTGAGAAAACATCTGTCTGGCTACTAGAGCACGTTGTTGTTCTTGGAAACTACTAATGATGAATAATAACTATCCTAAATGATGTTATAAAAAATGTCTGACAGGAAACAAATGATATAGAAACTTGTTAAACGATGTATCTTACCATCAAACGATGATTACCAAGCACCGATTCTCTAACCTTACTAATATGATCATTAATCAAAGTGGGTGTTCTGCCAGATTATGGATCACTTACCACGGATCTTTACCATTTTTACATTTTTTTTAATATACCAATAAAAAAACTATGAAGTTCTTTAAAATGTTTTTGCAACATTTCAGATGTTTTTATAGATAAACATTTCATTGCAAAAATGAAATTTAATGCACATTCTTTGCACAGTACATTTCGAAAAGTCAACAAGGTGAAAATGCTGTTTAAAAAATATTTTCAGACAGTAAAATGAAAATAAATACTAGACTGTTACCAGATGTTTATAGAAGTCTTAAGAATTTTTTAATAAAAGTATGTAGATGATATTTGCTATAAATGTATTTTTAATGAATCACTACGGATATTTTTTGGTCATAGTAGTTGTTGTTTCTAATGGCACTTGTCACAGACAAGCCCACTGACTTTAGAAATCAGTGATTCACAGTAGAGTAAGGCAGAACTTTGCAGTTGCACATGAATATGTTAAAAACATTGATATCCAATTATTTAAATCAGTGCTTTCCATATTATTTTTCTTTAGATGGGGACCGAATGGACAAAAACTTGATAAAGGGAAGGAAATTAAAAAAAAACAATTTGCTTAATTATGAACAATTATGCACAAGTAATTATATTAAACAATTATTAAGAAATTGTATAATAATTTGCTTATAATATTGAATGAAATTTGATTTAATAAATAATTTGCTTAATTTTGAGCAATTTAGAAAATGAACAAGTCTTTCACAGCCTGATAAATATTCTATTGAAAATAATAGTGCTCATGTCATTTTATATGTAGACATTTTTATTTCCTTTCAGTTCTTTCTTTCAACAGATAACATGTAATATTCACTTAAACAATATTGAAAAACATCACCAACTTGGTTCTGAAAACCGATTGCAAAATCATTTATCGCCAAGATCCTTGCATTATTCTTAGATATTAATCTTCAGAAGTATAATCTTTTCCATATTTCTTCCTAGAGTTGCTTCCACAAATGGCACCCATAAAAAATAAATCCGCCAAACTTTTACGGAAAGTTATCTGCAAGTTCAACAAAGTAATGGGGAAAGAAATAACATTTTGCCACCCGTAATCAAATGACTTCATTAGAAACGGATAAGGCAACTTTGCCTTAACTTTTGTACAACTTTTCGTTTCCCAGGTGCGAAGAGCCATTACTTTAGTTTTTATAAAAACTATTCCAGTTTCTGCAAATGAGTCAAGTGGACAGCTGTACTTTGAGGTTAATTGAAAAATGATAATAAAATCATGAGGGCTCTCTCAACTCTCTCGCCTATTTTCACGTCATTTATAACGAGGGGATTTCTTCAATGTATACAACAAAGATATTTTTATCGCTAAAAAGGGACTAAATTGTTACTTGCTTTTTACACACTTTTTTTTTAAAATTATTTCATTTTAAGATAAGTGACTACGTTAAATCTATTTTTTGCCAAAATATGAATTTTTTAAATTTAATATTCTCAATGTTTGAATAGTTCTCCATAGAAATAGAATTTAAGCGGTTTTATAAGTCCATTTTTTTGGAAAGTTACATTGCTTTTTATATTTGCATTTGTATATATTTTATGCTATTTTAAGTTTTGAAAAAATTTCTCAAATTCTTATCTTCGGTACAATTTTTCAACGGGAAAGTTCATGCGTTAAAATTTAATGCATTTTATGTTCACATTTGGATAATAATTTCTCAATATATTTTGTAATTCCAGAATTAGAAGATAAGCGATATATTCATTTAGAAATATCCTATAACTGTTTTGATGCTTCACAATGCGATAAAAATTGAAAATTTCATGTTATTTATCGATCGAACCCCCAATACTTTTTAAGGTGTGGATAGAAATATAACTTATTTTTTTAGTTCAAGAAATATATTACATATTTCTTGAACTATCTGCAAAAATTTAAAGCATTTGATAAATCTCTCAACCTCTTTTCCCAATTTTTTAAAAAACTTTTGTCATTTAACGTATATTTTGGTTTTATACATGTTTTTTCAATTACTGTTATGCAAAAATAATATATATATAATATTATTTTAGAGCGTCATGATCTTAGTGGCATATATTTAAAAAATGTAATCAATTTTTTCACTCGTTTCTATATGCTAGAGTTATCAAATGTTGAAAACTTGTTTCTTTAGGTAACTCTATGTTCTGTTTTAATATTTTCTGAGCTTAATTCTCACTTAATAGATTGATTTAAATTGTTATTCCATATGTTTGATACCACCTGGTAGAGAATTTGAAAAAAATTGATTTTAAGAATCCTTGATGTTCATCTATACATATATATAAATGTCTCTATGCTCATTTCAGCTTTAATATGAACCTTCACAGATTTGAGCAAAATTCGATACCTCTGTTCCTTGATACCTAGTAAGGTAAGCTATGCTGTGGTGAAACTGTTACTTCCTTCTTTCTCAAAGAGAAAAAGAGTGAAATGGAAATAAAAGATTTTACATTTTCCCATTATGATTACGGAACGTATAATTGTATAAAAACTATTTTTATGCAGCCTTAAAATTAAAAAAAAGCCTTTTTATTTATGTATATTTATTTTCTAAACTACTTTTTTCTCTTATTTTAATAAAATTTCCAAAATTATTTTAAACATATTTTGTCAATGTTTTTTTTGTTGAAAAATTAAACCTGCTTTACTATTTAATCGCATCTCTAATTCACATACGTTCGTCGAAGTCAAAGTTTAATTGCATTCTTGTTCACAAATTACTACGTTTGGAATAAAAATGTAATTTCTATGAATTATAAAATATTGGGAACTAGGCTCCTATTTGTTTCATTTTGTTCCGGACTTCTTAAATTGAAAGGAGATGCGAGATCCTATATATATATATATATATATATATATAAGTTCATTATTCGCATTGATATCATCATTCATTCCCACTTTTGGTTTCAGGATCAGGCAAATTCTCAAAGATCTAGGAATAGAAGACTTCCTAGTCCTTAATAAATCGGACGAAATTCCTCCATGGAAAAATACAATTATAAATTTTATTGATACGTTTAAAAAATGGCGTAAGCCGACAACATTAAATTTCATTTATCAGTCCATTTTTAACGCTCACAGATAACAATTTTCTAATTATGAAGCTGTTTTTACAGATGGATCGAAAGCTGATAACAATGTTGGTACGGCTGTAATGCTAAGGCATGAGATATTCTCAGAAAGATTGCACAGATTTTGCTCTGTTTTCACATCGGAAATTTACGCTATATACAGGGCTTTGATAAACATATCAGAAAAGAATTATAAAAGAAATATTTTATACACAGACTCCAAAAGCGCAATCGAAGCTCTCAAAAATGTTTCTCCTTCAAGCCATCCAATAGTAGTGAAGTGTATAGAATATTACCTTTACTTATCAGAGAAAGGTATACAGATAATATTTTGTTGGATTCCTGGGCACTCGGGAATTAAGGGAAATGAAACAGTAGATAATGCTGCAAGAAGTTGTAGAGCAATAATTGAAAATTTTGTTCCTTTAAATGATGCTTTGCAAGCTATAAAGAATCAGCTTCAGAAAAATGGCAAAATTTTTGGGAACAGCAAGATAAAAATAAGCTACACGAAGTTCAGCCCTTAGTAAGATCTACAAAAAATAATAATTTAAGCCGAAGACAATCAATTCTATTAAATCGTCTTAAAATCGGACACACCAGATTAACACATAAACATCTTCTCAATTCAGAACCAGCGCCTACATGCTCCACCTGTCATTGTCTTTTAACCATTAAGCATATTCTGGTGCAATGCCCATTTAATACATTTAGACGAAACTATTTTGGTAAAAATAACATTGAATTAAAAGACTTGCTGGGAGATAATTCCCATCCAAATTTGTTTTTGTTTTTACATGACATAGGAATTGATAAGCTCCTCTGAGTTTGTTTTGTATTTTTTTGTATGTGTGTGTCTTACTTGAAACATTGTATATTAAGATAAATCATGCGTTTGGCGCAGCATGGCCAAATATGGCTTTTGCGCCACTAAAACAAACCAAACCTATATATATATATAAATAAAAGTGTATTCATTTTCACAAAACTCTTTTTAAAAATTGACCTAAAATAAATTAATATTTTAAAAATATGCAACTAAACTGGGCAATTTGTTAATAGCAAATCCTTATAACGTGCGCTGCTTTCTTGTGAAACACTTAATCATGCGATTTTCTTCTATCGTTGAAAGCTAATGAATAAAAATATTCCGTTTACTGTCTGCGTTTTTTAAATGACTCGACAGCTGCATGACAGATAAAACAAGAGGCAATTAGAAGATTTAAGAATAGTTACACTTTTAATGGAAGTGTAATCTCGTGGGACGCGATTCCATTTGAAAGATTCTTGTATGAAATAAATAGAATAAGTTATTAAATTACATTGCTTTAAGATCTGTCATAATTAAAAAATTTTGAAAATACTTAAGATATTTAATTGAAATGAAACTTAACTAATATTGTCGATGGACAGCTAGTCACCGAAATCAGTTCAAAGTCATGAAAATGAAATGGGAAATCGATTCTCTTACAATTGCTATTTGAATGTTTTTAGAAAAGCTTTTGCTTGCTTTTCCAAAAACAACTTCCTGAGTGTTCTTTACACTGTTGACTTTCATCGCAAATTATTTTATTCGTTACATCATTTGTTATTATTTAGTGACGGAAACGACTAAATATTAATTTATAATCTTTCGTTAAGTAAATGGAGCTTAATTAAAATTATCACTGCATATTGATTAATTCCATGGAGTTATGTTTTGATTGTCAGAATTACAATTTAGATATACAAAGAAGAATTTTTTTCAGAGAAACAACTTTAGGCGTATTGAAATTATGCCACCTGTACATGAATGCATCATTCTAAGGATTATAAACTTAATGAAATAAACAAATTTCACTGTTATAATGAATGCTCTTTCACCGGTACTGCACGCTTTGTACAGTCGCAGCGAATAGTAAATCGAATAAAGTATGCATTTTAAAATTCTTTTTCTTCCTTTGTTTTCTTAATTTCAAATCACTGTGGCGTAAAAAGTACTTACAAAAAGGATTACCCGAGATCAGTTATGTACAAAATTGCAGTCCGCTTAGAAGTTCTACCTGATCAGTGCAGTGTTCAAAACTAAAATACAAGATATTATTTTTATAAAATTATTGTTATTTAATTGTTATAAAAACTATATTTATAGCACATTTATAATTTAAAAACGCATTGAAAGTTTTATTCATATATTAGTATACTTTAAATATATAATGTAATGTAATATAATATAATAAACTTTTCGGAATTAAAAGCAAAGTAAACTTGAAGTTTTTTTTTTTTTTTTTTTTTTTTTTTTTTTTTTTTTTTTAAGCAGTTCTGAAAAATCTGGGATAAATGAATTCTTCAATTTTTCTGGATTATTAAAAGGAAAAAAAAGTAAACTTGTGTTGTCCATCGAAAATTAAAAATAACAGTTTAATGTTTGACTTTATTACAATTCAGTAAGTATTCATTGGTAGTAGGTATTTGCTCTAGTGCTAACAATTGATATTGACGGCACGCATAACTGCAGCCTTTCAAAATGTCACACCAGAAATGTGGGGGTGAGTTATCGTATCGTTGGCGTTCCTGAAAAGGCTGATACTGAACACTTATTTCATTTACGTACACGCTGTATTTTATTCTTCTTGCGGTTGCGGAAAGAGTACATTTACCCATTATTAAAATTTTTTTTGAGAATCACGATCAACCAGCATGAGTGGTTTTCCGAAAACTTTTCGCATACTCTCTAATAAAGGTGAATGTGTGGTGTAGACGCATTTGTTTCCAATGGGATTGAAGCTAAAATCTGATACAGAGCTGCAATTGCAGTCACAAAATCTCGTATCAAATTTTATACATTACATAATCCCGTTTTTGAATGACTGCTTTGACAGATTTCTGAAAAAACAGACCGACAGATGTTCACATCCTTGTGTTGTTTGTCTCAATATTTGGTAAGTTTCTACAGTAAAAATGTTAAATATGTGTACCAAATTTTATCATCTAGATCTCTTTATTTTGTAGTTATCGTGTTAACTTATATTTGAACATTCGGACAGACAGACTAAGTCTGAATACATTTTTCTCAAAGTTTGAGGGAGATCTAGAAATGTGGTGTAAAGACCATAAATCATAATTCATCTGTCTACTCAAAACATTTTTGAGATATCTTTGTCGTAGAAGGGTAGACAGACAGACTTTTTCCAAAAATGTATTTTTCTTTCTAATGGAGGTCTAAAATATGGAGATTCGTCAAAATCTCGAGTTTGAATTTTTTGATAATTACAATATTTTCACAATATTTCGTGTACGAGAAAGAAACAAGAGATGAAGTCCAAAGAAGGCAGAAAGCATAGAAAAGAAGGCCGTGTATGCATATATTAGTATGTTATTAAAAACTTGTTGTTTCCATCTTTAGTTTATTGAATGCTCTAAGTTGTGGTTTCACAAACGATTCTCTTTTCTGTAACAACTTTCCATATGAAATTTTGATGAATGAATGAATCGCCATTTTTTACAGATAATCAGATCTTGAATGGATCCGATTGAAAATCTGACGCAGATTTTTTTTTATTCTAGTGATAACATCATTTACCAAAATTTCACATATTATTACTTGCTCGTATGCTTAGTATAGATAAAATATAGTAATCGTCAAAAAATACGAATTCAAGATTTAGTCGAAATTCCAGGTTTGACTTCCTTAAGCTCGAAAAACACATTTTTCGAAATAATCGTTTGCATGTCTTTCTATCTGTGACAAAAGCAACTCAAAAACACTTTGATCTAGACGGATGACATTTGGTATACGTTCTTTATATCAAATTTGTAAGTTTCTATGAAATATTGAGCAAATTCAGCTAGGAGTAAGTTTATCTGTTCGGCTTTTCAAATATAATTTAATATAACTTTAAAACGATGAGAATTAGATAAAATTCGATACACAGAATTAACATCTATAGTTTAGACATCTGTCAAATTTTAAACCAAATCCAACTGATGGATAGTCTGTTGATATGTAGTTTTAGAAACATGTAAACGTGTTAACTCAAAGATGCATTGATTTAAATGAATAAAATTGGATATTGGATTTTGTGATTACAAGTGTAATTCTGTGTCAAATTTTTGTTACAATCGGTTGTGGAAAACGCATTTAAAACACAAATTCGATTTCTGGGTAACATTTATTGCTTGCCAGGGATTAATCGCCAAATAATTGGCTAAGGAAGACCCATAAAATCAATAAAAATGCTAATTTCACATCAAAGGTTAATATTATGTAACTATTGTACTACAATTCTATGCAAAGCGTTCTCTGGAATGAAGCCTTTATCAGAGAGTACACGAGAAAGTTTGGAGGAGACTACTCTTTATGGTTTTATCGAATAACTGATATATATATTAAGAATGGGGTTTACTTGCGGTTGAGGATTTTCGTCCAAAATTTGATAAATAATAGGATATTTATGTAAAGGGCAAGCAACAAATTTCGCCTTTCTTGAATTTTCGTGTTTAAAGACTCATCTAAAGCAGAAATAAACCGGAAAGTTGAGACATATATGAACAGATAAATTAATGGACAAATTAATTTGGGGGGGGGGGGCTCGGGGTTTGGTGAAATCTCAAAGGACGACATAGCTAATGTTTCTAAAATCACGGTAGGCCGTAACGGTTGAACTGCCGGCAATCAAACCAGTCTATGATTTAAATGAGTTATTATCAGTCATTGAATGAAAGAAAAACTAGTTTGAAACAATGAATGTATTTTGTACCGATTCATAAAATATATTTAATGACAGAATGAAGCGTTCTTTCCAGACAAAATATCAACTTTTGGGCAGGGAGTGGTCGTCCTTGATATACTGGCAGGGATCGACAAGTTAGTTCAGTTAAATCGTTCGGCATCGAAAACACATGTCATGTTTTTCTTTCATCAAGGTCCTCTGCGAATGTTTTCGTCTTGCCGGAAGCGTGCTTCGAGCGGCATTGACACTGCGAGAGCGCTGGGCAGGTGCCAGATTCCTCACTCTATCATTCATCTAACCCATTAAATGCAAACCGCTCCAATTTACGAATTTTAACCAACTAACAACCTTTTTGCCACCGTAGTCTCAGACTAAATATAACGGACCCATCTTTGGATGCAGGCCCAGACATCAACACAACGAGTTCGGTTTCCTCCCTGTTGCAATTGACGCAGATGATTGCCTCGTACCGACTTCGTCCACAGATCAAATGGGAATTTGAACAGATATATTGAATTCAGGGAGAGGAAGATTCTGATTTGGCGGATGCCGAGGGAAACTTGAACTATGAATAGAAACAAAAGTTTCAAGTTCAAAGTCTGGTAGCTTTTGTTGCTTAATATATGCTACTGTTCACAGAGAAATACATAATTACAAATATCTTTTACTCTGGGTATCTAAAACGAATCAATATTTTATCTACATTTAAATATCGAATTTTTGACTATTACAACACTTTCTTGTCTTTATATTTCTCAACGAGAAAGTACAAATAAAATTGTGTTGAGTAAAACCCACATATTTCCAGAATTGACAATCTTGGTCTGCAACATCTTTTCTACCTTCAGATGTTGATCTCCAATAACTAGACATTCTGAATAAATCAAGGTAGGATAAAATTTGATTTTTTTCCATATGAAATACAAAAATCATCCTAATTTTGAAATTTATGTTGTGGGATGGCCCAAATTGTTTATAAAAAGAAAGTATTTAGCCTTAAAAATTTTAAGAGATCAACTAGATTTCATTTGCTTAAAAAAAAAAAGAACGGTCTTTTTAAAAAATTTGCATTTTTAAAAATTTTTGTACTTGAAATATGGTAAAATATCTTGACATAATTTGAACAGACTTGATCTGGATTGGAAAAAAGTTCCGCATCTGAATAATTTACCCTGGATTGCTTGTCTAGAATGCACAGGAAGATCTTTTTTTCACTGCTCAATAGGAAATGATATTTGTGCTGTGAAGAGCGATGCACTTTTTTCTTTCATTGATAAATAAAATCGTTTTCTTTCTGAAAAGGGATGATCCACTTGAGAATAAAGTATGAGGGAATTTCTTCTTTTTGAAATGAACCTTCAATGGGCGTGCGTATGGGATACACTAGAGAAGAATTTTGTTTTATATCTTTTTATCACTGTGCGCTATGAAAGTATGACTTCTGGCTGTTTTAGCTCGTTTCGGCCAAACTTTTATTCAAAGTTTGGAATTTGAGGTGTTAATAAGAACAGTGCGAATCTACTATTTGAATTTCGGAGATACGCGTGATCGTTGAAGCCAGTTTTTGCTGTCTTTTTTTTAAAAAAATAATGTAGCTGCAATTAACATCTACTTTATTCATTGTACTTCCATTTGCAGACGATCTAATGAAAGAATATGACGAGCGAAAAGCGGCAGCCACTGTACAAACCGAGCAAGGGCTTAAAAGTATAAGAGAAAAATAAAATGAACCCTTTGCACTCGGAAAAGTAATGCGATGCATAATTATTCACCTAATACAAAGACTTGTTTATTGATCCGAAAAATATATTAAGTTGAATTCTCCCGTCTAATTAATTTGCATCTTTTTACTACTCTGCAGGTATTTTTAACAATCAAAATTAAATAAATAACTTCAAAATGATGCACCGCATTGATGGTGAGTGAGACTCATCCTCCGAGTGCAAAGGGTATAAAGTACCTTTTAATTTAAAATGTAAAAATTTATATTTTAAAATAGAGTACTTGAGAAATCCGAATGACTTTCCATGTTGGAATAAAAGATGGCCCCCTAGAAGGTTTAAAAAGTTGACTCTTACCAAAGCAGGCCGAGGTTTATAAGACTATTAAAAAATGAGTTTTCTTTCCCGAGGTGCTGTCCTCTTTGTGGCTGTTAAATGGCTGCTCTCCGAACGTCGCATGTGCATCGAAATATCGTTACTTTAAACATTTAAAATTAATGGCCATCATAGATATCGGAATGGTTACAAAGTAGCGAGTATTCCTTCCACAGACATTCTTCAGACTATTTCCTTTATTATTAATAACTGAAATAAATAATAAAGGAAAGGATTAAGTAAAGCAAAGCAGACTCGAGTAAAATTAGAAAGTAAAAGATAAATCGATAAAAATTGAGAAACTAAAAGATTATACGTATATATATACTATAACTTTTGAAAATTTAACTTCGCTTTATTCCATCTCGGGAGGCATAATTTATGCACAAGAAACAAGGACGAACTGAAGTCCTTTCACAAGCGTTACAAGAGCAGAAGAAACAGAAATATTTATTCCCAGTTATTATATAATGCGAGATTCTGCTAGGGATTTCTTTACGCGTGTCGATTTAGGTAAGAGGAATACACGTAGGTATCTTTTAAAAGAATCTGCATAACTTGACAGATTTTTATCCCTTCACTCGAAGGGAGGGAACTTGCCGATTTCAGAAGTTTCACAGAGCTCGTGTAGCATTCATTAAACAAAAAAGGTGAAATTGGATCAGGGAATAAAAGAACATTTTAGAATTAATTTAATGATTTAAGATAAAACTTCAGAAATTAATTAGAATTTAAATTAGATTTTAATATATTTATTTCGTTGCGAATGATATCGAAATGAATTGTAAACAAGGCCGTTGAAAACGTACTTCTCATTGTCGAGATTTCTTTTTCTAGAGCGTTATACTTTTATGAAAAACTTAAATCTTTCTTATATAATTTCCTTAATGCTGTAATATAATGCAGTGCGTATTTATGAAGATTTTCTTCTTACTGAATGATCATTAAAATCCTTTTACACTTTTAAAGAAAAATCTTATTTCCCTATACGGGCACTGAAAAAAAGTCATTTAAAGTACAGAAAGTGATATCCTTGACGGGTACAGTGCGCACGAGAAAATCAAGGACAGTGCGCCGCAGGGTTATTTTGCTGCAGACGGCAATTGAGCGACACACCGGCAGCGATTTCTTTAATATCTGCTTTTAAATAATCGTTTTGTTAATTAACCTTAGCCCCTTGAGAAGCTGCCAATCAAAAGTCAAAATACTGAGGCAAGAGAGGGAGTGTGTGTGTGTGGTGGTGGTGGTGGGGGGGGCTACTAAAGCAGCTTGTTTCAAATGTGTCTCGACTTGACTGATCCGAGATTTAGACGAGTTTTTTCTTTTTTCTTTTATATCATTCCTTGCGGTGTAATTTTGACGGAACGAATCGATTTTTAAATGAGTTGTTTTTGAATCTTGTCTTTATAGATCAGAAAAAGAAATCGGGAACTTTTTGGATTTATTTTTTATGCTGCATTCTCGCAGATGCATTTATGGAGTCCTTATGAATTATTTCGCTTTAATTAAGAAAGATGAGAAGTTAATGTTAAGTTAAATGAGCATTCTACTGAGTCTTGCATAAAATATAATTGTGAAAAATAATAAATTTAATTGCATCCAAAATCTTACCAGTTTCAGTGCTTCCTTTTTTTCCCCACCCCTAAAGATTTTTTAATTTTTCTTGGTGCTTCGCCACCTTGGCGTCAAGCTAATTTGTAGTTATTTTCTTCATAAATAAGTCTTGTATAAAAAAAAAACTCGTAGATGGAAATCTGATGCATTAAAAATTAATTTTGAATTCTCATTTAAAAAAAAAATATTTAAGTTAAACAAGTCAGTAATGAAAGGATATTAACAATAGCTGCAATTTTGCGATCTCCTTATATTTCTACTTGATTTGTTCCTGCGGTTCCAGATGGAGTTTCGTCGTCGATTTTTACTTACCGATGAATTAAGGGTTTTAAATTTTGAACATTAATGCAGAATTTTTAAAAAAATATTTTCAGAGCTTGATTATTAGTTAAAAGAGTACTTTTTTATAATCTTGCTTCGCTCTATGCGTAGAGTACTACCAGATAATGAATTCTAGAAAAAAATTGTTTGAAAAATTTTATTATTTATAATGATGAATTAAGAATTAAACACTAAAAAATAGAATATAATTATTATTAAAAATCTGGTTTTACTACGGAACTTGAATTGTACTATTAAAAACTTTTTTATTAATATCTGTTATTAGTAAATTAAACTATACCATCTGACGGATTCGATCAATATTTTTTCTATATGTTTTTCTATCATCTAGATGGGTTAACTATGCCATTAAAATGTTTCTACGCTCTCGGTAAGTTGGTGAAAAAAGAATCGAAGGCTTTAATGTTTTTCCGTTATAAAGTCACAGCTTATTACTGAACAAAAATTATTTTTGCGGCAGCTTTATATAATTATATATATAGACTTTTAGTGAGACCAATCTCATTTTCATTGAATTAATCTGACCTTTTTAATGAATTTTGCAAAGTTAATTTTGAATTCTTGTCTGTGTAAATATTAAACCTTTTTTATTGTTTAATAATATTAGCAGTTGCATTTTTGTCAATCTAAAATTGAGTTGCCGTCTTAAGATGTTTTCTCTTTTGTTTTCAAGTATATTAAAATTCTGAATACACATTTTTATTCAGAAATTTAATTTTAAAATCTGTTTTGAAATGGTTGCAATTTTTTTGCTGTTTCACCCAATTTCGCCTCGGACTTTTAAATTTATAGGGAGCAAAAGCAGCATATCATGAGTCTTTTTAATGGCTATTTTTTAGTATGAGCGTTCAGTGGCATGTGTAATATTTTGCTTACTCTAAATATCATTTTATGTGCCATTTAATTTTACAATTTATTTAATTTAATTCGTTGAAGATATTTGTAAATAATAGAGAATTTTCCTATTTATAAGATTATTATTTGCATTGCTTGGATTTTGAAAATATAAAATTTAAATTACATTTCAAGATTTCAATTTTATCTATTAAACAACACCTGTTGCTTCTCAAGAACTTGTAACAAGACCTTAATAAAATGGTAAGAGGTTCTTTCTATGAGATTTTATTTTCTTTGTTTTCGTCTGTTTTTAATACACTGTTATAAATTTAAACCTGCAAGCTTCATAGTTGTTATTTTTAAAACATATCGATGCATATGCGCTTTTATTTTGCATTTTTGATTGCTAATTTGCTGCCTCTTTTGAACTTCACAACTATTTGAATTCAAATATTTTTTCCTTGTTAATCAGAACAGTAATATAAATAAGAGCAATCAAATAATCGGACGAAGTCAAATTTAAGTTCGACTCCGTCCGATTTTTTAAGTCAATACCTATCTATTGGGAAATGTTTTCCCAAACACTAAAAAAGTATTCATTTTCAAAATTTACTGATTTTATTCATATGCCTTTTATTCTCTTTATCAAACTGCCTTTTATTCTCTTACTAGAGGAGTTCTCTCATTTCCTGCTAGATATCTTTTGACTTCAAATTTCTATTCGTTTTGCTTTTGCAATAATGGGCAATAAAGTTTTCTGTGAAGTCTTAAGGAGTTGGAAACAAGAACTCGAGAACTGAATGGCATAAAAGTATATATTTTTAATTTTGCTTTCATGCCAACAGAACCGATGAGAGCAGACAGGGTCACAGGTACAACAGGTAGTTCATGCATATAAAATTGATTGTCTCTTTGTTTTCTTGAACTTTATATATTTCCGCATTCTTTGGCAAATTTAAATGAAATTTAATGCTTGTTTCTAAGAACCTGGAAAGTTTTTAAAAGCCTTGAAAAGTGAGTAAACAGATTTAATGTGTTTTCGCCCTAACTTCAGAGCATATCGTTGCGCAAAAGACTATTCTTGCCCTATCTTGAAATGCAAACATTTAGCTTTTTAATGACACCAGATTCATTTTCTTGGAATCGCTTCTATAATTTTAATCAAATTTTCAAAAAAATAATCTAACAACAATTTATAGCAATTTATTTTTTATCCGAAATGGTAAATCTATCTTACTGTTTAATCACATCTGTCACTTGCACACTATCGCTAATGCTCAGCTGTATTTTTCAAAAATTTTCACTTTTATTTTATTTTGTAATATAAGCAACTTTTAATATGCAAACATAAAAAAAATTATCTGTAAGTGCTATCTTTTGAACCTGCTGCAGTTTCGTGAATTGTTTGGCTTCTATGGTTTGTTTCATATCTTAGCAATTTTAAAATTTACAAGACTCCACGTTTGCTTATCTATGTTTTTCTTTTTAGGGAAGGCTTTTAGCTCGGTTTATGAATAAGATTTTATTTCACTTAATAAGTTTATCAGTTTTTATAGAATTGTTGCATATTTTATCACACTGACTTTACAGTCATCCTTCTTTAAATGGACATTTTCTACAAGATTTGCATTTTCCAATGAATGATTTTTTGACCTATTAATTGTAGTAAATAGGGGGAAGCATTGCTGTTGTGAACAATTTATTTAGATACGGCAAAATAGTATTCAAAAGACATATTTGACCTCGTATATTGCATTAATTTGACAAATAGAAGAGGATTTCCTGAAATTTTCAAAATATTGGAAATTAAACACGAATTTTTACAAAATCTGGTATCTAAAGCAATCGAAATAACATGATGCTATATAAGAATATTGAAAGGTATAAAATATAAATTTGAACAGACTTTTTTAGAATTTAATCTAAACTTGTTCCTAAGTGTTGGAAAGACGTGATCCTAAATGCAAAATTAAGGTTTTTGTTGTCATTAATCAAAAATATCCATTTTTACCATTTTACAAGGAGCACTGTCCACTTTTCCTTTTTTTGGCCATGAAAAGGAATGTTTTCACTAACTATTTAAAAACGTTTGCAAAATGTAACTATGTTCATTTCTCTGTCTGTGACAGATAACTCAAACTCTTTGAGCTCGTTGCATAAAATTTGGTATCTGATCTTTGCTTAAAATTTATAGATTTCTCTTAAATTTTGAGAAACTCTATTCAGAGGAAACTCCATGACTCGGCAACGCAAATTTAAGTTAACACGAAATTACAAAGCAAAGAGAGCTAGATGGATAAAATTTGGCACTCGGATTTAACATTTATGATGAGGATATCTATCAAGCATTGAGTCAAATACAACAAGGAGTTGACAACCTGTCGGTCTTTACTTTCAGAAACATGTAAACACGATAATTCAAAAATGCAATGACTGTCAAATTTAGCGCATGATTTTGTGACTATTGTATAAAATATTTTGTCAATCGCTTGTCAAAAAATGCTTCTAAAACACAAATTCAATTTTCAGATGCCATTAACTGCGTGCAGGGAGTAATCACAAACTCGCCATGGATCACAAGATAGATTTAGTAAAAATGCCTAGTTCAAGCCAACAATGAATATTTTAAAACTTTTGTCCACCACTACCATGCAAGCCGTTATCTGGAATAACACCTTTATTAGAGAACAGGTCAGAACAGTTTGCGAAGATCACTCCCACTAGATTTTGTAACCAATTAATTTCTACATTTTGTAAGCTTAGCTAATCAATCTCGATACTCTATGATATTATGCTTTAAAATAGTACTTTGTTTAAACATCTGAACCAATATTGATAATATTTATTAATAATATCAATATGTTTGACGAGGGCGACTAATCTTAATACGATTAACTAAGTAATACTAAAGCAGCTTTGAACTGCAGCTTATCGCGACAAAAATACAATAAAAATATTATTGTAATAACGTATTTGTTTGAAATAATAAAGAAATACAATGAACCAGTCGCGTAGCCTCAACGATCAGGTCGATTTTAAAATTCTTATTTCAAATGAAATGTCTTGATCCCGGAATATGTCACCAGGGATCACCTGTTTCCAGCCACCCTCCATTTTTGAGGGAAATCATCGAAAAAATTTTACTGTACATTCTTTATGGAGAAACCCTGACACAATTATTATATCGAAATTTTTTTTTTCATATGAATGTTTCTGATCCGCAGATGTGTCATCAATTATCGTTTACTCTCTCTTATTTGTTGCAAGAGATATTGAAACCTCAAAAACGGGAAAACTTTCATCAACGATGGCATAAGACAGAAACTAGCATATCAGGGAAAGAGCTGGGGGGTTGTCTTTTAGTTTCCTTAATCACCTTAACATTATTTATTGACTGTCATGCAGTAACAACATTCGATTGCTTTTCGTATGAGATCACAGAAATGCATGGTGAGCATCTCTCGTGTTTTCATTGGTTACTAAGCAGAATCTTGGGGAAAAGTGAGGACCCACTTTGACGTCTAATTGATTTGGCATTTTGCTTCTCTCATGATGCACAAAATATAAGTTGAAATGTTTTATAAGATACTTTTTAAATGAAGTGAGTACAGTCTCTTGCTTCAAGAGACAGCCATGCTTATAATAGATTTAAAGAGCAATTTTTTTTCTAACTAATGGAATAATAAAACATTTTTGAGATACAAGAAAAGCATCAACTTATTACAAAAAATCTGGATTTTTACGGTAGATAAATGTCATCATCCGTTAGAAGTCATTATGTTTCTTATTTATTTTATAATATTTATAAAATACATTTTAAAAATAAGTATGTTAATATTTTTAAAAGGACCAGAGGGAACTTCTGAAATTATTTACTAATTAAACTGAATCCAAGGGGAAGTTTTGCAAACGTTAGAAAAGCGTTAGAAAAGAATGCACTGCAATCTAACAAAAGGAATATATTAAAAATATTAACAAATGGATCTTTAAAGTGCTCTGTATCTTTCTGCTAAAAATGATACCAATTCCTTTAACAAAATTCGAGTTTTGATCTTCTTTGTTCTTGTTACTTTAGTCAAAAAGATGAGTGAATCTAGAAGAACTAGGAGGAAAATGGTAAAAAAATATTATAATGAGATTTGAATTTCCGTTCCAAAGCGGAGTAGTATAATATTTAAAGTTGTTTTCTTTGAAATTGGAACTCTAAATGGTTGTTCATAAAATTTTCTTCTTAATTGTAGCAACAAGGATCTCTCACACAGGCATATTTCATCTCGACACAAAGAATATGCACATGAACTCACTAAGTGAAACAAATGAGAAGTGTTATAGTGAAACATATTTGTTACTGGAAAGAAAAAAAGACTAAAAATGATTGAATTGTATGCATTGTACGCGAAATCTACAGAATGTGTTCTTAATTTTGTAATTTAGAAAAGAAAAGTGTATATTTTCGTCGTTCTTTTAATAATAGCTCTTCTTGAAATTGTCGAGTTCAAACTAAAATATTTTGTATCTAGCTTCGATGTTCTTAGTAAACTTAAAATAGAAATAAAACACGACACGAATACGAATAGAAACGATGGCATACCATTTTTTGGTATGCTCCGATTCCATTTTCAATCACTGTTTATTGTATATTTTGTAAATGATGTCATTTATAAATCTACATTTTAAGCCAAAGAAATCGTCACTATACGTAATTCGACTATGACAGTATAAATTGTTTTCTCATATTTTATTATTTTTTTGAGTTCCATCTTCGTACAAAGGATGCAAACTGGGCATAAATAAAATGAATTGTTTTTTTAAATAAAAAACGGGAACAAAAGCGAACGAAAGTGTTATTTTCTGCAATCGTCACCTTTTCAAATCTTTTCCCGTTAAGCGAAAGCGCATTGTTTAAATCATCTGTTCTTTTATGCCTTTCAAATATGCAGTGCAGTATTTGGAAACTTCACTACCCTTTTTGTTCAAAATGCATTCGTATGTACATTTTTAATGCATTCTACATTTAGATATTTTAATGTAAAATGTTACTTCTGTGCCTATCTACGAAGCCTTTGAAAACATAAAATGCAGGCGACATTTCGGATTATTTCTGAAGAAATTGTCCGTTTGCAGATGGAGATGTAGGTTTTGCGAAGGCGATGCTCTAAGAATATGAAAGTTATTTTCGGACGCATTTGTTTTTCCAAAATTTTTTTATGAATATTTAATTATTTTTCGTTGAATATTTCCTTGATTTTTTTCTTTTATTTTTATTCATTGCTTCTTTTAAAAGAAAACAATGAATCCGTGACAATTAAACGTCAATTTATGTATCTTATAATGCTTGTATTAATTGAAGAATAACAGAGCACCATTTGCTGCATTTAAATGCGTAAATAAATGGATGGAAGTATGAGAAAATGAAACATTTTTAGACCAGCTTATTTATTAGAATTTCTCTTAAACGTGATTCCGAAAAATTGATTATAAAACAATGCGGCGTTTTCTTTCTTTGCAAACAAAGCTATTATTTTCATGTGGACACGCTTTTGTTGTCAGATTGTTTATGCAAATTCAAATTCTACACGTCGGTCCATTTCTATCAATTATCTGATACATAAAAAGAATAAACCCTTTATATAATGCATGGTAAGTGAGTGAAGCCACGCAAACAATTAAACTATATGGTCATGAAAATAAATACAAAGGGGAAAGAAATCATTTAGGAGAAAAGGAACAAACTAGATGCTATTTGCATACTTTCGGAAAATGGTATTAACTTTGCCGGATGATGAAGTGGAATATACATTTTAAAACAGCTCTTCTTTCTTTTGAGCATATGACATCACTTCGGTGTAAAGATCAATCACATCCATCTCTTTGATGCGTTATCACGTCCGCATGCGCAAGAAAGAACAAACCACCGATTTTTGGACGTATTAAATTCGAAATTTGAAACATATAAATTATTTTAATTATATCTAATGCTGCATATTAATTTTAAGTAACTGGTTCCTTGCCCTTTTGAGTTTTCGGGATCACAGATTCATTTATGAAAGACGGGTTTTCTTTGGAAGAATTTCATCCATAATTTGATAGATATCTACATTTATGGAATAAAGGTCTGTGTCAAAGAACTAGGGTGGAAAAAAATATCATTTCTCAGTTGACATATCACAAACTGAAAAATTTTATGTTCGTAAGTAACTTTTGTGTATGATCAATTTAAAATTTTGTAATTGTGTTGCTCTAAGTTTCATAAACAAAAATGTAAATTAAAAATAATGTGAATTTGCAAAGTTTTTATGCAGTATTTCACAATGTGCAAATTGAAATTTTTCTGGATTATAAACATTTTTGATGTTACAAAATTAATTAATGAGTTATCGCAAGCTAAGAACGTCTAGTCACAGATTAAAATAATGATATCGAAATCCACAAGATTCCCGAAGACAGATATGTGTCTATTTTGGAACTTAAATTCACACAATGATAGGTTTAAAATATGAAATTAATCTGTGTAGAATTTTTTGAATCATTAATCAGTTACGCTGCGATACAATTCAACAATTAACGAAATCATTTTTCTTAGGAATTTTAATATTGAGTAAAAAAAAGAAAAGAAAGAAAGAAACAAACACCGAGCAAGGTTTTCTTTATTGAAGATTTTCTTTTTAAAATTTCATTTTTTTAGTCTTTGCTGAACTTACCGCTGATACTCTTTTCAAACTTTAAATATAATATAAATGAGCAAAGGTGGGTTACACGCAGTGGTTTGCAATCTGTAAAGGGTATCTTACCTAGACGACTTTATTTTTGTTGGCTTGAAAGCTCATAATGTCGTTTATTTATTCATTTTTTTATTTACATATTTCTTTAGTACCAATTGAGTACCTGGTTCTTCTTTTTCCTTCAAAATAAGTAAAGGACAAAATCAAATTTAGAAAAAAACATGACAGAATTAATCAATCCATCCATCTGTCTAGCAGATGACCATTTTTTAAAGTAAGCAAATGAAAACTATTGCCCTTCTTTATTGAAAATGCATATTCGATTCTGAATTTTTATTTCCAAAAGTTTATTTATTGCCGTTAAAGGTTTTTTTAAAAGAAGGTGTGTAAATATCGCAAAATATTTGAAGAAATATAATAATATAAACTTTTGGGAATACATCATTTGGTACTGTCTCATTTTACAAAAGATGGTTTAAAAAATATCAACGCTCCTGAATAAAATGTTGTGATTTTGACGTTTCAATGTTCTATGCGAATATAAGAGCCATTCATCATAGGTTTCAGCTCATTTCGAAATAAATAGCAGATATCTTCGTTTTTCGAAAATCAGGTAAACTACCGCAACAACTAATTATACGAAAACTGATTTTTCTCCCCATTTATTTAAAAAATATTTATGCAGTTCACGTGTTCTGCTTCATCTCGCTTTAAAAATAAATTTGTTTTCATCCTTTTAAATCGACATCTTGCTTCTCTCATGCTCGCTTTGCGGAAAGTCATCGGATTCATTTCACAGGACTGTGTGTTTATTTGCCATCAGTTCTTACATCCACCATTCTGTGCTTACGCAATGATGTGTAGGAAGCTGGTTAAATAAGACTGGGTTTGGATTTTGTTACAGATCGATAACATACTTCTCTTGACATTTGAAAATACATGTCAGAAAGTAATTAGATTCCCAAATAATAATAAAATTCTATTACGTTTTTTAGTTTCTCGCATGCACAGTGGAAATGTTATAGTAGTGTGGAAATTCGACCTCGAAATACTGAAGAATATTCATGTTTAACATTTGAGTCAGACAAACAGTTTGTTGAAGTATTTCTGCCTGTCGGTCTGATGACGCTATAATTTAAAAACGCAATGAGTTGGAAATATAAAAAAATCGTAATTAAACTCGGCCTATTCAGAGCCCTCTCTAGGTCTATCTAATATGCGGATCGGTTAGAAAATTTATAATGGGCAATTAAAAGAATGCGTTAAAAGATTCTGAAAGAAAGTTTTAAACATTTTAGTTAGGGAGCGCATTATGTTCAAAATGAATGAAAAGGAATGCAATCGATACCTGCGGACTATTATGGCTTTTTCAAGCATCGTGGCATTTAAAGTTATGTTTATAGTTTAAAACATTATGGAAGTACAAAAGATGACAATTGTTGCACTGCATGCGAAGAAGAAAGCAATCTGATTAGCACAATCAAGTACACTGAACTTGAGTTCTAGGCATAAAAAAAAGAAAGAGATCGAGTGAGTAGCACTGTTCCAGTTACAGCGGCTATTCGTTTACTAGAACAAGCGCCAATGTGAAATTGTTCTACAAAAATGAGGGAAATACTGCTGTAATTTTTCGTGAAATTCAGTCTCGAAAGGAGGTGTACCGAGATCAATATCCCAACAAGTGTGAGAGACATGATATCACGATTGCGAAACAAATGTATCGTTAATCTATATCGCAATATTCATACAGTTTACTCTGAGGTTTTGAGACATCGTGTCAGCGTAGGATATTTTTAAAGTTTCGGAAAAATTACAATTAACAATGTTTCTCAACTAAAGGAAATTTTTCTACGGTCACAGGAGTTTAAAATTTCTCAATGATAGATCTTGCCATGCTTTTTCTCATTAATCAAGCATTTCTTATTTTGGCGAGCAAAAACATTTTTTTTATCACGTTGAAAAGAATGCCTTTTGGAATTATTAATTCTTTCATTTATAATTAATAACAATACATTTAATATCTATTTCTCAAATTTGTTTAATATTTGTTGTACATATATATAATCTTATAATCGATTCAATTGAAGCACAGATATAAATGACCCTACTTGCTTTGATTTTGATTCTAAAATATGCTGCTTCGGAATTCCACAGCAAGTCAATAAAGCATTCATTTGTATTTTGCGTTTTTCTATGCACACTTTACGCAATAATTGTTAATCTCATAATATCTTATTAATGGGCTTTATTATGTTAATTATATGTTGTGAAGATAAGGCCATTTTGCCTGTGAACGGTTTATCAAAATTCTTTCGACCTTGACACTTGCACCAACCAGGAAAATTTTTCTCACAATGCATGGCATACTTCATTCTTGAACAATAGTGAAAAAAATACAGCAATAAATAGCCCTTTGCTGCCCTACGAATTAATGGTTTTGCAATTAATCGACATAGTGAAAGGTCATTTTTCCATATTTATTTAGTTTTTGGAGAATTCCTATTTTTAGTACATATGCTCAGTATATTCTAATTTTTTTCAAAAAATTACATTATAAATGCCCTGTTGAGTATCATAAGAAAAAAAAATTCAAAAAAAGTAGTAAGATTTTACAACTATAAGGTCTTTTTCAGTTTTGGAATACTACTACTGCTTTGATTTTGTTGCATGCAGTGATCATTATGAAGGTTTTTTTTCCTTACACAGGAAAAATCATAAGCAGAAAGAGAAGTCTAGTCCACATAAAAAAAAAAGTTTTTTAAAAACGTAGTTTAAATCGATGTTTTCAATGTAATCGGATATTTTAATTTCGACAATGATACTTAAGGATATTTGATAATAAATATCCTTTAACCCTCCAAGCGGCAACCCCGGAAAAAGACGGAATCTTTTCTCCCTTCAAAACGGCGGACCCGTCTATAGACGGAAACAAAAACTCCCTTAAAACTGTCACTGCCCGTATTTTTACGGGTTCCAGTTTTTCCCTACCCCCAATCTCAAGCTGTGAGATAATGAGAAGGGAATGTGAGATAAGGAAAAGTGAATCGTTATCAGTGGACGATATGATTGATGTCTTCCTGCTCGCGCCCTTTTAAGCATTTTAAAATCTCGCTTACGTTCTGAGGCGTTACTTTTGAGATTTTGATAATAATTACGTATCTAAAATGAAATTTAAATAACGAGAATAAAATTGAAAGTATGAAAATATATACCTGGAATGAATACATACATAAACGTATTATTATTAATGATTTGAAACATAAGATTTTAAAGCTTTCTAGCATAAGAAAATAGTTAATGTAAAAAATAAATAAAAAATATATAATTAAAATTTGACAAGTTTCTTTTTTATAGCGTGCTTTCATTTAAGGATTTTAGAATTGACATTGCTTATGCAACTTATTTTTGGAAATAAGACACTAAACTTATTTACAGAATTTACTTAACGAACGAAACTTTTTAACTTTTAATGAATTATTTTTTTTAGTGTTCATTAATAAGTGTATTTCAAAACGGGGAGATATATAGAACCAATATATTGAAGTGCGATTTTTCGGAAAGATTAGTATTCGTTACATTAAATCCTTATTTTTATAACGTAATAAACTATATATGAAAATTGAATATTTGTTTCATTTTTAAACCTTATAGAATTTCACACTCTTTGACGAATTCGAACAAAAGTGTAAGCATTGTAGAGATATAAGTTTCATTGTTTTTATATTTTTCCTCTGGTTTTTAATAATATTTTCAAAGTTAATATAAGCGCAGTTTTTAAAGGTTCTATTTTTTGTATCGAAATATTAATCTTATTTCACTGCACAATCTTATATATACATCGCACGATTCTGTTTATATGAAAGTGGTTTATATTGACATTTTTACTCTTAATGCTGAGTAATTTAATCCACGAATTTTAATCCACTTGAAAGTGAGTGAATGTGTGAGTTAAATGTGAGAATAAATAATTTTAAAATTGTTGCCATTATTTTAACTCCTTGATCTAATTTTATCTCATATGTTAGCATTTAAAAAATTTTTAATGCGTACAACTGGCATTTAGACTATTTTCTTCTCCTGTTTGGTCAGTTCGAGTTCACTGGATGTGATTTTTAACAAACAAGACGGGATATGATCTTTGTTTTATTTTATTTTTGATCACGAGAGTAAAAAAAAATTCGGAAACTCCCACTTCCATGTAATTTGAAATTCTTTATTCTTAATAACCTTTAGCCTCACATTTTCATTTTTTAAAAACAGAACTAGTTTGAACAAGGGTGTCAGACATGAAGGTCGCTTGCGAATATTTCTATTAAAGTAGCGAATATCTCTAATTATAATGAATATGAATGTTCGTATTGGCGATCTCCAGATTAAACTGTTTGACTTAGAGCGAACGCACTTCGCCATTAAATAATTAGAAAACTGCTAACGTTCACCTCGAGAGGAAATTTTCAAAATTTTAATTAAAACTTCTGTTAATTAAAAATTATTTAAAATTTTACCATTTATCAGCGATAAAATACGAAATTATTCTAATATAATTTATACAATGTGTCATTTATACATTTGAATGTATCACCAAGAAAAATCATTCTTTGAGGTAAAATTAAGATCTTGAACTTTTAGTGTCTTATTTATTGCGATGCTAATTACGGAGCATTCTTTTCAGCCACATGGTTTATTTGTATTTCAGTAAAGAAATTTTTACCCCTTTGCTTTTAGCTTAGATCTTTTTAACCTTTTAACTAAATCATCATCAATGGGTAAAAAGCCGGAATGAAATATAAGGATAACAATGAAAACGTTTAGTTTCAATTCAAAAATAAAATAAATTTTTAAAATATGCTAAAATATTTTTAATTTAATTAAAAGTGGGGGAAAATTTGAATTCACAATTAATGTACAAATTATTTTTCTACTGTGATATTTTCGAATGAACTTTAAAATTTTAATAATTTTTATTAACCCTTTAAAGGGCCTTTTTTTCCTAGTCATGGTGGAGTAAAATGTTTTTAAAATTAAGATTGGCCTAGGAAAAGTAATTCATTCAACTTATTAGATCAGTTTAATCTGATTTATTAATTAATTTTTCCAATTAATAACTAAGAAATAAATCAAGGCACTTCATTTTATTTGAGATAAACAATTGAAACCTCTAACCTACAATTGAAACCTTACTGAAAAATTCGTAAGAATTTATGCCAACTTACATAACTTTATTCAAAAATTGTTGAATTTGGTGATGAGCATACTTCCATTGTCCCTTGAAAGGGTTAATTAAAATTTTAAAGAAATGATTCCCACATTCCCACTGTCCAATGTATGTAAATGCAGATTTTGGTAATTCTATTTCAAATTGTCTGGTCTGAAAAGTACCAATACAACCAGACAAGTAATGACACACACACTCGTCCATCTTTATTATTAACTTAGACGAATGTTTGTGCGTGGCGTCTATTAGATCTTCTATATATATCTTAGTGGAATATGCATCTTAGAAAATAAAAATGCGTAAAATGTTTTTTTTTGTTTTTTTTTTCTGAAAATTTTTAAAAATTATGAATTAAAAATAAAATGAGATTTTGAAGTGTATTCCATCATAGCTTTCAAAATTATTACAGAATAAGAAGGAATTTTTGGAAATTTTTATTGAATAAGAGATATGAGAAATCATCTGAGTCATTTCAAAAATTAAAAAGAAATATTCAGTATATACATAAAACTTTATTGCTGAATGATTCTATTCCCTGTATTTAGAAATTTAATAAGCCTGATTGGTTTCAACAAAAAAGGTTTTGCATTAATTGAAGTTTATTCACTCCCGTTTTAAATTAAGGAATTACTGTCAAGGAGCTGACAGAAAATTAAAAAAATCTGCAATACAGAATGGTACAATGAGTCTGCAATAGTATGAATTATATGACTATCAAAATTTGAAATTTCAAGATGTTTTGCTGAAGAAAACATTTAATTAAAAATTTTATATTGGCTAGTAACCTCGACGTAACACATGTGCTGATCACCAAAAGCAATAAATAACGTAAAAGTAATAAGTAAAAAAGATCAATGCAACTGTATTTGCAAAGCTTTTAAATTCAGATTTTTCTTTTTAATGATTCGTTTACCCCACGGTTTGTCGTTATCCGATTGCAAAATAGTAAGAGCTTTGATTCTAACCCGAAAAACTTAAAACTGAGATTTTTCAAAAATTGTAATTTATTTTAAAACAGTACTTAATATTCTGTAGGAACTTGATTTGCAGGTATTCAAAAAATTCCAGTTGCAAATGGTTAATTATGAGTCTAAATAATCTGTATCATTTGAGTCATTTTTCCAGGCCAAATTTGTATCATGAATATTACAAAGAAATATTTTGACAATTATTTTTATTTGTTACAGTCATAAGGCGCATCGATCAGTTATTTCAGCATTACTGAATAACTGGCCAATTAAATATTGTATAGTATATTTAATTGTAAAATTTTAATCATGCAGATAAATACTGAAAATCGATATATTTGAAAGTGAAATATTGCATAAAATTCCCTAATTATACATTTTTTTTTTTTTTTTGAATACTGAAGAAACAAAGTTATAACGTAGTGTTACTTATCACAATTAATGTTTTAAACACGCATTTTAAAATATTAAAATAAATTGGCAATGCGCTGAAAGGTTTTTTTTTTAAAAATTAAATCACTTGCAGGTAATGTCGAGAAATAATTTCACAGTACTACGGAATAAAATAATTTGCGAAACATATTGCAATGAAAAAAATATTAGACGAGGACTTTCATTTTATAAAAACCAGACTAGTATCAAAATAAACATGATAATAACTTATTCCTAATATAAATTTTATGTATTGTTTTATAAAATAATCGAAAAACCTCTAAAAAAACCAATCACATTTTCGCATTTTCAGTCGATGTTATTGTCAATCTCTTCCTAAGCACTGAAAGAAAAATGCTCTTAGAAATCGAAAGACTACGATAAGAAACACCTGCTACTCACAGCATGAAATTTGCTAATCACTTCCCACCTGCAGCGCTGAACTGACCGCAAAAGGGGAAAGCAATGCTTTTGACCAAACCGCGACATTTTTAAGGTTGAACCTGTTATTCCGGCGTGCCGCGTTCGGTAAGGATAGCAATCTGAAAGCCGCCGACAGGAGGGTTAATATCAGTATTAAAATGACATGGATATTATATAATTTCCCAAAAATGAGCCCAACATTGCATTTTTTAAATTTATTACTTCAAACATGTTTTTCGAGTTTAAAGTCAAGAATCCTTTTGCTTTCATATGCTTCTAGAACACACACTTTGGCCTACTTTTCAGTTAAAAAACGAATTGCTCCTTGCGAGTTCAAGTTCAGTTTTTCTGGAAAGCGAGGAGTGACTGCGACAGCCCTTAAAATAGAACCGGCATTCTTTTCTTTGGTGAGCGACATTTTAGTGACGGACAGGTGTCGCCTGTCGTTGCAGCTTCCTGAATTCTCGTTTGGATGCTCACTCAGTTCGACGCGTGATGTTTTCCATTTTCTGATTCGAACTTAAATATCTAATCTTTGCAAACTACTATTTGTTAATTTCTTAATTATCACAGTGACTCATTTAGTGATTAGCAAACACAGTAAATATTATGTTCGGAATGTTCTTTTTCGAAGTTTGTAGCTGAAATAACGACTCCAAATTTTTTTTAACAATGCCTAAGTAAAAAAAATGTCAGGTCAATAGCATAACTATTATATGGAGCTCTTGGCAATTGTTTAAAACTGAAGCTTTAATGAATTAAATGCAGCATTATCAGTAACTTCAAATATGCTTCCTTCTCTTGAAATGCCTAACCACATCATTGTTTTTATTTATTTATGCATTTACTGAAGTGGATAAATTGTGATTTTTTAGCAGTAAAGTCTGTCATCCCCCAATGCCAGAGCGTTAGACTTAATAAATACCAAAAATCTTCCGTGAACGAAAAAAAAAAAAAAATGTGGAGATAGCGCTTATGAAGAACAGATTCGAGATCAAAATTTTAAGAGACGACATTTCTTGGTGATGAAGTCGGCTTACTCCAAAAGTTTGTTCTTTGAGTTGAATATTTCAAATAGTGCACGATAATGCACCATTTTCTTGTTACTGTAGAGACAGTCAAGGTTGTTACCAAGTCCAAATTTATACAGTAAAGCTGGATTGACAATCTTCTGAACGAAACATATTAGTTTTAAATAAAATACAGCTCGAAAATAAAAGATGATTAAAAAAAGTAATGACTTAAACATTTGGGATCATTAAATTTTGGCCGAAAAATACATTTTCGAAGTTCAATTCAGATCTTGCTGGCATGGGTGACCCTGGCACAGCATTTAATAATTGCACAAGCATCGCAAAATGCAATCCTTTACTTAAAGCCGTTGATTAAAGGTTCAAAGACAGATATTGTGATGTTATTGATGGTGAGATTATCTATTAAACGTTTGATTCTATTTGTTTGTTTTTGCATATTTTGCTTCATTCCAAGTTTGTTTCGTTCCAAATATATATTAATTCTTATGAGTCAATTTAAAATAACGTTTCTGTACATTTTGTAGAGTATATTAGTTTCAAAAATATATCTATGAAAGCTAAATTGAAATAGTTTCTTTGGTCATAAATATCTTTCCTATATTGTTTTGTCTCTAATGTGGTCTAAAATTCTGTAGGGTATTTTAAATCATAAGAGACAGTTTTAAAGATGTAAATATGAAAACTTTTAAAGATGTAATTATAGAAAAGAAAAAAAAAATAACCAGTTTTCTCTATTTTAAAAAATACAACTTTTTTTATTAATTAACAGCAAGGCTGCTTCATCTACAAAAAATAATCGCTTGCCTTATTTTGAACACTTTTATTATAGTTCCTAATAGAATATCCACATATCTCTATTAAATGAATAATCAAAGCGTGTTTTAATGTTTTTGGATTAGTATATATTATAACACTTAAGTGAATATTTAAAAACACGAATTGAATACATAAATTAAAAAGAACGAAATTCCCTGCATTATAATTACCCAATCCACTAAATAATCCACTAAATACAATAATCTACTAAATTACTTGCATAATTTAGGAATATAGTAATTATAAAATTTTTATATGATTAAAATGAATAAAGTTATTTGAAATTTTATTTTAAAATACAATGATTGAAAAATCGGAACGTTCCTGTATCCATGTACGATTTTTGTTTTCAGAAGGCCTCCTATAACATCAGCGTTAGGGCCGCGGTGGCCTGGTGGTAAGGTTTCGGTTTCGGAATCGGAGGGTTTCAAGCCGATTCCACCGAAGAACCGTCGTGTAAGCGGGTCTGGTGCGCATTAATATCGTCAAGCGTCCTCTGGCTGGTGTAGAAGTTTTGAGGGGGGGGGGGGTGCCAGCTCGGGTGTCGTCCTCGTCATCTGACCATGGTGAGATTACGAATGTCTCAAATTACAAGGTCCGTTCCAATATAGCCCTAGTGTTGCTTTAAAAACGGGTCGTTAATGTAACCGAATGGAACCAAACCAAACTATGACATCAGCGTTTAATGTATTTCTGTTTCCAACCCTATTATGCACTTTTGCTGCAAATACTGTAATGTTTTTTTTATCTTCCTCTGTGTATGAACAAAAGCAGATTTAGATTTACTACAAAATTAAGGAAATTGACATTTTTTTAAGCATCTTGTCGCTACATAATTAGTTTTATTCTACCGCATTATTTTGAGTTAGAGAATAATAATTAGAGAATATTAATTGTTTGTGGGGAAGATCTTATATTCAAACGACTTTCTGTTTCTTCATATAAAGACAATATTTTAAACACAGACGAGCCCCCTTATGTTGTATTTAATTTCCCGAAAAAATTCCATGTAAAGAAATATATGTAAATTTTAGTAAGTACAAATTGAAAAATGTTCATAGTTTTCATTCATATTATATATATATAATATGCCAAGTTGCTTTTTGAATTCATTGTTTTATCCAGAGCTGGCTTGGAAGGGAAAATTCCCATCCAAGATTTTAATGAGCTCGTCTCACCTATTTCAACTTTTCGAACTCTTGGAATACTTTCTAAAGTTTTTGTAACATAATTATTATTTTTAAAAGTTCTTGCTTCCGCCTTTGTCGAAATAAATATTTTTATAATCTTCCTATAATTTTCATCCAGCTTTTTATCGTTCTTTTTTACATTTTAAGATTCCATTTTAGAATCCTCGATCCCTATAAGGAATTTAAAGTTTGGCTAGATTTGAAGTTAAAATTTCGCCTCAAATTATTGAAGGAATTCGCAAAAGACGAATAACGTGTAACAGTGGTAAAGTGTTCATTTTTTTTTTCATGCACATCTTTCATTTGTGACTATTTCTTACACGAAATATACAAGAGATATGGTAATCATCAAAGAATTCAAAATCGTAATTTTATTGAAACTTCAAGCTTTAGATCTCCACGAGTTTGATAAACTCATATTTGGAATTATGTCTGTCGTTGAACGTGATGACTAAAATGCTTTTGAGTTATACGGATGAAATTTGATAGCATGAACAGCAAAAATATAAATTTCTTTCAAAGTTCAAATAAATTCTATTTAAAGAAAACGATCCGTTGACTGTCCGAATATAAGTTAACACGACTGCTACAAAAAGAAGAGAGAAGGATAGATAAAAGTTGGTATGAAGATTTAACAAACATATAGCTGTGTTACAAATTTGGTACCGAATCCGCCGATGGGTTAATCATTTGTAGTCCTGCACTTTCACAAGCATCTAAATGTAATAACTTAAAAAATGTAATGGCTTAAATATATGAAATTTGGTATGTGATCTTACGACCTTAATTGTAGTCCCGTGTCAAATTCTGAAGAAAAGGTCCGAAATGTTCAGAAGAAAAATGTATTTCTGGTACTTGTGTGTTAACTGCGTTCCAGCGATTAATCGCCCAAGACTTCGCAATTAATGTCCGCAAAGACAGAGTTAATAATACAAAACAAATTTTTTAGACAGTTTAGGGGAGGTTATTACCATTGGTTTTAGCATAATGTGTTTTAGACTGGCACATTATCTGTAGATCAAAATCGTAACACACGTATTGCAATGTTCCGTAAAGATCAAGAGCTTAGAAATTTGATATGTTGTTCCTTCTCGGGTAATAGGTGCTCTAAAAAAATAATTTTCTGAATTTTTTATTATTTAAAGGCCATAAAGATGTTAATTTCTTTCAATACTTTCGAAGTATATGATCGCACAAACACAATTTTTAAATTTCAAAACTGAGCTTTTCAACAATATCGATTTTGTTAAAAACTCAAGCAGCAGCAAGTCGAATTTAGATTAAACATTATCACTCTATTCTGTTTCGGAGTAGAAGATTCAAGTTTTTTGTTTCATTATTATATTTCATTATCTTTCCGGTTAGGATATACTTCTATATAACTTTGTCATCTGGGTTAGACTTCCAGTTCTATATGCTTGAAATGTAGTTTGAAAATAATTGTCCTAATTTGCCGAAAAAAAATTGCCGCGATACCGAACCTTGATGTACCTTCATATTATTGTCCTAATAAACACGCATTCCTTGACATTCTAACAACAACAAAAATAATAAAAAAAAATCCAGAAAAGGAATAATAAACAACAAGTAATTATCGCATTCCATTTCCGGTTTTGCAGAAGTGTTGGGTTCCGCCAAGCGACTCCGTCTCCCGATATGCCTCGTTTATTAATGTTATCGCCAATCATTCCGCAAAGCGCAGGCACTGCACTCGTTAGTTGTAAACATTTCCCAAGTAAATCACTTTATTAACGCAATAACAGGACAAGCCAATTTAATTATTTGTGCATCAGAGGCCTGCTCGGAACTATTTCGTTGCCTGCGTTCTGGACCTTAGGGTGATGTCTCTCTTGAATCGTTTGGGAGGTATGTATGTATCGATTTCGGATGTTGGGAATTTTCGCACAATATAAATATTCATACATTCCGTCAAACAAAGGGTTGCCGCTTTTATTGGAGGGAGACGCTTTGTTATCCAAAATAATTGCCTTCAATATGTCGGAAGCAGGTGGTTTGAATGAGCAATACTTACCGCGCGGGATGTTTGTCATGCGATGGAATGGACCTTTGCTGATATCGGTAACTCTTAACCAATGGTTTTCATATTTCTGGAATTCATCGAATTGTAAAAGTGGCAGTCGAAATTTAACTTGCATTTTTTAGGTTAATCGTAATAATAAATGCATAGACATAATTAAAAACAATTTAGTTTCAGAGAGCTACAAAGCGCTGAAATTCATTGAAATCTGGCAGTTAATTACTTAATCGTTATATAATTCTCCCTTTTCTAATAATAAAAGTATATGTATGCGTATCTTGTTGGCATTCTATAGGGCAGAATGTTATACCTAGAGCTATACGACTGGATGCAAACATATTTTTCTGTAAGATACTAAAATTTTAGTTAGTTAATATTTTAGAAAAGAAATTGGCATTTTCTAATCGATAACTTCTGAAAATATTGCCTTACAAAAATATTTATCTTAGAATTCAAATAGCGTTTTTAAAAATGCCAATTTATTTCTTAATATTTGAAATTTTTTAAGAATATTTTTACAGCATCTTTTGCTGCATATTTTTACAGCATCTTTTGTTATTGCGATAAAACATAAAATTTCAAATTACAATTAGTGACTATTTTTTGCTATTGTTGAATGTTTCATAAGGGAAATATTTATTTTTTCACAAACCTAGGAATTGCTGTAGCTGCATGTGCATGCACTGAAAGATGCTTTCGGCAGACACTAAACTTAGTCTTGCAGTTTAACTTTTTCTGAATTTAGAGTAAAAGATAAAATGAAGCAAATGAAGTTTTATAGTGGGAATGCTATCTAAAGTATTGAAAAAATTGTATAAAAGTGAAGGCTTACTTGATTCTCGGATAACGATAACAATTCTGAATTCGTTTTTGTAAAATATTTTTTATATCGAAGTTTTTGAAATATTTTATTATTCATTAGCCAAGTCAATAGAATCTGAATTTTACTATAGAGTAGCGAGTACAGCTAACGAAGAATGTAGCCAATAGACGTAAATGCAACAAACGAATGTTTCTCACTCAGTTAAAATGTATCTTTCTCAAATTTGTACATCTCCAGTCTTTTTCCACAAGAGAATATAATTCAGCGAAATATTTTATCTGCAGGATAACTTAAATATTTCCAAATATTCTTCTGATCTCACTTTGATATTTAAAAAAATCAATAAAATCGCATTAAAAATTATTCCAAAATCTTTGGTAACTCTCTCCGTGTAAATCATTGCAACACAAGAAAATCACAGGGCAGTAAGCGATAGTAGCCATAAACAGAATCTTCGCCTGGTCTTTACAAATGGCACTCGTTTATTTCTGTAATGGCGCCCTAGGGTACTGAATCTCATCTTTGGCATTCAAGCGAGGACTGCGATTTTACGTATTTGTGGGACTGCAGAGCTGGAGATGCGTTACTTGATTGCAGAATTAATTCATGTTTATTTCTTGCCTAATTGCTTAAGAAATGTAAGGAGCTATTATGGGTTTTTCAAGTGTACATAGAACAGAATACCTCTGAAAGGTCAAAGGAAAGAAATAGTAATTATTTTCCTTGAAATATTTTAGAAACTCTATAAAATAAAGTCAGCTAAAACCAATTCGTGTGAATTTGCGGAATCTTGAGAAACGTAACTGCGCTTCTCATCTAAATTTTGCCTTTCATTGAAAAGCTGTCCTTTTTCCTTCTGTTAAATTAAATTTAAACTGGCACGAGGCTGTTAATGTTGCTTATGGCACTCGTCATAGACAATCCAAATTTTAGCTTCTGTTTTTTTAGTAGCGCCATCTAGGGCTAGGAGTACGTCTTAGTTACTCATGCGTCACAACTTTTTCACGGGACGGAATTCATTCATACATTTCATTCACTCCACCGCTTCAGATCATAATTTAAATGTGAATCAGAGAACGGTCACCTTTGATCGGGTACTCCCAGTGGTATTGTCCCGACTTGGATTACATTGTGGCTACGACATATTTATTCGTGCACCAGCCACCATATACACGGAGAATCTTCGGCCGATGGGGTTCGAACTCACAACCCAAAGAATGTGAATCCTACATCCTAACAACCAGTTTGTGCTGTAAAATGTATCTAAGCTCTATAATTGAGTATTGCGAGTCATACAGGATTGGATGTAATTTAAAATTGTTCTTATGCAGGAACTATTGCCCATCCCGGATCTGTTATAGTATGAATTTAACCATTAAGGAATTTGATTTTGCCGTCTGTAACAATATAAGGCACACTTCATTTTGGTGAAAGCAATAAGCCTCGAAGAGGAAATAAAAGATATCCTGGAAAACTGCATTTTCCTGCTGTTCCGATTTTGTTTAGTCGCGCTTGCTGTGAAAATGTGTAATTTATTTCTTCCGGATGGTTTGAAGGGAAGTGGAAGAAAATGCAGTCCTATAGATATCAGAAATAGGGTTTAAACAGTTTTTTTTAAGTGTGATCTTCCAATCTGAAAATAGAATTAATGATATTAACGAGATATAATTAACGATTGCAATGTTTCAGCCACCACTGAATGTAATTAACAGGTGAAACTTTGTTTCTAAAATAAATTTTCTGAATATTTCCTAATTAAGTGAATAAATAGGATGCCTACTGATTAGTTTAATATACATTCTGAAACAGAAATTTTCTTTTGTTTATGGTTTGGTACAGATCTTGCGCCGTTGAATGATTACATTTTCATCATTTTAACGTTAGTCATTTGAAAGCTTTTTAATTTAATTTGTCGAAAAAATTTTTCTATTGGATTTTAAACACATGCAAGGTGGCTTGATAATTTGCTAATAAGAGGAGAAATGTATAGTGGTCAACATTAATTGACAGTCAATGATTTTGTATGATTGTCGATTTCCTGTTTCTTCGCCAAAATGTCCTTTTCTAAAAACATTTGCGAAATTTATTCCAGCTGTAATCCCCAAATCGATTTATACAGTAAAAATAGGTGGAGTAGTTCTCGCGTGGATTATCTCGTACATTTATGACATATTTCGAGTTGAGTTTCACTAGCTTAGTATGGTTGACTCGTTACTATCGTTAACCCCACTCGTAAGAGTGAAATGTGATTGAATGGTACTAGTTTGGCGTCATAGCTACACATGGAATTTAATTTAAGTTTCTTAGTGTGTTCGTATATACGCGAAAAATAAGGTATAAAACGGCCCTTTGATAAATTTTGTCCAGCTGTACAAATCTAAGGATAAAATCAGATTATAAATTTCATTCATGTGTCCTTTTGGGTTTTTCAGTCATCGTGTTTGCATGTACAGACTTCCCGTTTAGGGATTTTGACTAAAATTTGATAGAAATCTGAAACTTTGGCTTAATATATTTAATTCATTCACTTAATTTTATTCACCTCTTTGCGTTTTAAAGTTATAGTGCTCACATACAGTTTGACAAAATTTCAACTTTTTTTAGATAAGACAGTATACGATACAGAATTTTGATGGGTTAACTTTGAGTTTAATAAAACTTATTATTGATTATTTTATATATTCAGCATAACGCGGGGGTATTTAAAGGAATAATATTTTTAGTAGTACAATTTTTTCCCAGGAGCTTCTTAGCGCAAAATATAATAGGTTATTGGATGGAAATGGATTCCCAAATGAGGAATAAATAAGACACTGTTAAATCTTGTTCTCAAAGAAAGATCAGTATCTCAAAAAGGAAGCAATATGTTCAATCCATCATGTTTTGCGCCACGCCCTGCTTCCACACAAAATATTCATTGTCTCATTTTGGCTTACGGCATGATTTTCTGTTCAAAATTTATTACAGGCCACTCATTGAAGGGAGAATTTAATGGAGCGAGGAAAATAATGGAAAAGATGAACTTTTTTGATGTTCCGAATTTTTGTTCTGGCATAATTTATTGATGACTATCAAATTATTCATTTCTTCAACAGCAGAAATTAGGAAACAAAGATTTAAGCATGCATATATATAACAGCGTTAGATTTTAATAAATTGTATTAAAATAATATGAATTTAACTAATTGTATAGGTGATCGCTTTTCTCCTGTCATATTAATAACATTAATTTAGTCATTTAAACTAATTTTTATTAACTGTATCTCATCATAGCATTAAAAAAACTATTTTAAATTGCTGAGAAAGCGGACATGGTAATGCCATCTCTAGAATCTTCATCGCCTTAAAAATTGTTGCTAATTGCATAGGGAGAGGTGGAAGGGGGAGGGGGGCTGCCCTGAAGGTCCGTCAATCCATGTTTCGACGTTCTCAGCAGGCAAAACTGTTAACCGTAAGAAAGTTGTCCCTTCGTCTCTTGAAATAGCGTAGCATATTTACCTCAGTGAGGTTCGATGGTGACAGCTAAAGACAAATTCTTACTTTTATAGATATATTAAAGTAAAATTTTATTTAAAAAAAACCCTTTTTAAAAATGTGGAAATCAGAAATTAGGAACTGTCATCAATGTATATCTAATATTATAGAAAGATAAGAAAGTTTATACTTTTTACTTTCTCGTGTATAAGAAAAGTATAATCATAAATTTATTAAAAAAATTATAATCATCATAAGATTCGAACTCGAGATTTTGAAGAATATTCAAATTTTCGACTCACTGAGTTAGAAATGCTAATAGGTGGAGGATGTCTCTATGATTGTCCATTTGAGACAAAATACCTTGAGCTAGGCGTATGAAATTTGGTATATGGTAAAGACGCCAAATTCGTAGATTTCTATTAAATTTTGAGCAAAATCCATTCAGAAGAATTTGTATGTCTAAATATTCGGATTTAAATCAATTCAATAACTACAAAACGGAGGGAGATGGATTAATAGAATTCTTTACACAGATTTAACATTATTTTAAAGACATTAACTTTATTATATATACAAAGACATTTTATTATTAATTTTTTCTAAAATCAAATTTCTAGAAGAATTCAAAGAAGTGTTTTGTTGGTCTGTAGTCTTATAAGCATGGAAATACGATAATTCAAAAACACAGTAGCTTACATTTATTAAATTTTGTTTGTAATTTTTTACTACAATTCTAATTCTTTAATTTTTGTTTCTATCTGTTGGGAAAACTCGTCTAAAAAAGCACTCGATTTTCAAATCTTATCAACTTCATGCCAGGGATTAATCGCCAAAACACTCGCCAAGGATCACACTATACATTCAATAAAAATGCAGAATTCCCGCTATAGCTTAATATTTATTAACTATTGTACGTCAGTGCCATGGAAGGCGCTCTCTGGGGGAAATAAATCTTTATTATAGAGCATGTGAGAGTTTTAGGAGCACCACGTCCCCTGGTTTCTTCAGCTATCAGTTTTCAATGTTGCCCCCGAGCATTACAAAATTGAAAATGACAAATCGCTACTAGAAAAAATAGTTTTTAAATATTTGTATGAAAGTCTATAATGTTCTTTGCAGAATGCAAGGATCACGCTTTATATGAGTGGGTGGAAGTCGAGGGGTCATCATTATCGGTCATTGCGGTTTATAGAGAAGCTCACTGAGATTTTTTTCATCTCCAAGTTATTGACAGCTTTCGTAAAATTTTAAAAATAAGCCGAATGAAAAATGTTCATAACCAAAGAAAAAAAAATATATCTTTTCAGAACGCCTGGAATATTGCCAGATCGCTGGCTGCTGAAAACTGAATCAATCATTGGGTGAAAACTTCTTATATGAAAGAAGATAATTATATCAGAGAGAAATTTTTAGACGCCTTACAATTTTTTTTATCCGCGAAGATCGTTAAAAGGTTGGGCAGTCAGGAATACAAAAGTGATTTTAAAGGAAGTAGCAAAAAAAGTTTCTTTTGCCATGTCAAGAAAAAATACAATTTTTCAAAAATATTTTTGTGAAAGTTTACATTGAATACAAATCGAAGACTTCATTAATGCTGCCGCTTATCTTTACAGCCGGTTATAGAAATTCAAATTATTAGTTTGAAAAAGTGCTGAGGCACGGGAAAGAGTTAAATGGTTTTCGTTGGTTAATTTAAGAGCAAAAATAAATGTATTTGTATTTGGTAATATAATATTTCTGACATTTGAATCGGGTCACAAAACTGAGACATTAATAGCTATCAAAAGAATAAGTTACTGAAAGTTTCAATTTTATTTTCTCATGGTACTAACAGAAAGTATTGCAATCGTCGAAAAAATTCGATTTCAAGATTCTGATGAATCTCTAGATTATATTCCCCCGAAAAAGTTGTTTGGAATTACGTCTGTTTACAATAAACTCCGAACTAAATGTATGAAGTTCAGTGTGCAGACTTAACGTTGAAATTGAAGATTATTGTCAGATTTTGGAGGAAATTTGTCTGTCTAAGCGTCCGTGTAAGTGCTGATACGGTAATTTCGAACCATGTAGAATTAGAAGAATATGATATCATCAGAATTATTCTTTGCTAATTTTTCCTGATTTTATGGGCAAGCATAAAATGACAAGAAAGAAACCAATCATTTTAAAATTAGAAATAGAAATCAATTAGAGAAAAAAGCAAATTAATTTAATGGGAAAATAATAATGCAAATAAGTAAATAAAATGAAAAAAAAAGATGAAGGCAAGAACAGTGACAAATTCGTTTCTTCAGCTTCTAGGTTAGAAGTTCATGAATCACGTTTTTAAAAAATCTAGCATGAGGGAAATATTAAGCAGAGAATTTCATTCCATTCGCATTTCTAGATTTCATACTCTGATTAGCGTAACAGATATTTCCATAAAAATTTATCAACAAGATTCTTTGATAAATTGTACACAGCACCGCTATGAAAGAATTTGAATCATACTATCCCGAGCAACATCATCAGATTTTGCTGCCTTTGAGAAGTATAAAATCCAATTTTTGTTTTACTACGCCGACTTGGCTCCAGACTGATTTTGCCGAAAACACCTTAAATAAACTTCTGCTTTTCTCTTGAAATGTTATTAATAAATTAATTACTGCTGTTCAGCTTAACCGCTAGTCACCTTCTCAATGCAAAACCACTTGCTAAGTAATTTCCATGCCATGCTAATACCTTTCTCTATTATGCCCGGAGGTGAAGAAATTCAAGTTCAAGAACTCAGTGACCCATTCCATTTTAGATGGCAAATTCTATTCTACATGAATTTTTCAATCTCCAAAAAACATTTCCAATTGAAGTTGTAAACATTACATGAGCTCTGCGAAAACTTGGTTTAAAAAGAAGTTCCCCTGTGTTCTTTTCGGTCTGACTTAATCTGAGTATTCCTTGGTCTCTTTGCTCTCTTTTTTATTGTTGCATAGCCTTTCCTTAATGTTGGTTTCAAGTCGAGGAGATATTCGCAGGTTCCCTTGTAGCTTGTTTCTTCAGTTCATTGGCTCCCTCATTGCCTCGGTGTTTGGTATGAGCTTTCACCTGCAAAGCCTTTCTCCTTTTGTCGTAATCTGTGGTTTTCTTTTTAATAGATATTGTAAAGTAGCGTTTTCTTTTCATTTAGGGAATCCTGAAAAATTTATATAGATTTAGACTTAATTTACGTAGGCATTCTTGACTTCAATCTTTACTCATTCATCAATGAATCAAGGTTGCATTTATTGTCAGAATCGTGGATTGTAAAATTTAAGATCAATCCATTAACGGGTTGGCTGTCTGTATAATATGCATTTGAATGAGTTAATACAAAAATGCAATAAAGTAAATAGTTCAAATATGGTATGTAATATCGGCACTAAAATTATAATTTTATTGTAATATTTGGATCCAGTTTTGTGAGAAATTAGATACTCGAAATTTCTGCAATTCTACGAAGTGCAAAATGTGCCATGTTATGACTCTTCCACCTTGTATTTGACAAGTAAGAGCGTTTGTAAGTAGCATCATATGTTAAAAATCCATAAAGGAAAACAGAAGTAAAAAAAAGATCAAAAGATTCTTCTTTCAGTGCATTTTTGGCGAAACTTTTCTTTCACTGGTTGTTTCCTTGTCATCATTCTCAGAGCTACTGCATGCATATTTCCCTTTTCTTTGCGTCTTTCGTTACAGGGGAAGGGGGGGGGGATTGCGGTGGAAAACGAGAAGGGGTAAAAGAAATATTTTCTCACTCCAACTATCTGAAGTGCAATTTTAAAAAAGAAGCCATGAGAAGAATATTTGAACATGAAAAACGGAAGATCTATTTGGAACCTCCCCTCTCAACTGCCACAAATATATTCCAACACGTGATTCAGCGAGCATGTTTCAGAGAAAATTATTGCTGAAAATATTTAAGTATAGCGTTTCTTCACGAATAGAACTGAAAGGATACTTTAGCAATACAGTCATTCGTCAACACAAAAATAGGACAACGAAGTAAAAAAAATTTTTATTTACAGTTTATTTGAAGTGCAACTCTTTTTATTTAAAATATTAGTACATCAAGAGAATTTTGTTAAATGTGATTCACAAGGCAGATGGTCCATGTAAATATTTAAAATTCGTCATTAATCGGAACATTTATTGACTCATGTTACATAAAATGTAATTATGCGCTTCATTTATACCATTTCGTTAGCAAATGGGAAATCCAGAAATGATACAGGGAATGAATACGCATACTAAATTTTAAATCTCGTACACTTACGATAGCAAAAATCCCATAGATCTTTTTGGTTATTCTATCCAGAAGTATTTGTACTTCCTGATAGGTAAACTTTCCAAGGCAGCCAAAACTGGAAATTCTCGGGGAATTTCGGAAGATCGGAAAAATCAGAGAAATTTATTATAAAACTGGAATTTTTTTTTTATAAATCGGAAATTCTTATCAAACATGATAATTAATTGATATTTTTTTCTTAAGAAGAATCGAACATCATTGGCAATGAATGAAAATCATTCATTGCCATTTTTATCATTAATGAATTTCTTATTTTGATGTAGTGATTTAGCATCTTCTAGTATTAGTTAATATATTTGCAAAAAAGTGAAGTGTTTTATATAATTGTAGCTTATCTGAAATTCAATAAATGAAAATGAATTTTTAGTTTCTTTTTGAGCGTTAAATTTGAGTAAAAATGAGTATTTGTTATATATTGATTTTAGTTAAAAGTAGAGCAATGTTTCAAATACAATTTAGAACATATTGTGCAATAATTAATAAAAGAAAATAGTTATGATGATATTGCATCCGAAAAAAGCCAAGAAAATTTCCTATAAAAACCCTTTGAAAATATGAATGAAATCCAAAGAGTATAAATGATGGCCACCCTTCTTTCTTCTCGCTTGTTTTATTTGTCTTAATCTTTAGTCTAAAGATCTAATTTAGTCTAAAATGATGCATCTCGTTCAGTTCCTCATTCATTATTTTCAGAAACAGACATAATTTCCGAAGTGTTTCATTTTTGGACTGAAAAATGTAGAATCATCTATACCATTGGGTTGACTTTTTTCTGGACTAAAATACTTTTTGTTTATATACTTCCTACAATCGTCAACAAAAAAAAATAACAAAAGGAACACCTCTTACTTTTTTGTTTAATATCGCATCTTTACAAAACTGGTGTTGGTATATGGTTTCTTGAAAATTCCTAGTTAGTTAAAATAATTAACAACTATCTCGAAGTTTTTCCATCATGAAAATAGTGATTTTTTAATACTTCGATTCAGCAGGCTTTTTTTATGCATATTTATCAAATTTCATTCCAAAATGTGCAGTAGTTCTAACTTATTTTTGTTAGCTGGAAACTCCTCCCATAATGAAGGAACTGATCAGGAATCTTATATTAAGTAAATTTCAGTTTTTTAATAGCAAAACACATTTTTTCCGTTATTTTTCGCAGAAATTTCAGAAGAATAAAGACACAATTCAGATTTATCCTTAATATGAATATGATTTTTAGAAAAATAAATATTTTTTGTCTTTATTTAAATATTGAAGCATTTCCATTACTTTTAAAATCAATTCATCGTTTAACCTTTTTTGTTGATCTCACAGTTGGAAATGAATGCGCATCTTTTATGGCGAATGGAATATGTTGTATAGCCTATTTTTTTAATCGTTAATTGGTTCGATGCGAATTTTATAATTTTAGTCTATGAAATGATCGTATGTTTAATAAAAGGAGGGAATTTTACTTTCAGACGGAAGCAATTGCTAATCGGATAGGATTTTAAGTTTCAGAGGAGTATTTTATAACAATAAAAATATTACATGCATGAGTTTCAGTACACTACTTTAATTATTTCTTGCTCTAGTCAAATGCTAATTATTTAATGATTTATCTGTTAATTCTATAATAAAAAATTTTTAAATTTGTAAAGTGTAAGCTAATTAGCAGGGTGAAATGTCATTTATCTGGTTATAGAACTGCTTGTTTATAATGATGAAACAATATCTGGAATAAACTTGTTTTATTTGTCCGTATACGAATGAAACGGGGCAACGAGTTGTAGTTTTCAAATAAATTTACTTCTATATTTCAGCAATATTCCAGACGAGTCCGAGTCCGATAAGAAAATCCTATTTGAATTGAATCCGTCTGTCTACGAGTACGCTAACTTAAAAAAGGTGTTGGAATTGTGAAATTTGTCATACGTTTTTTAATATCAAAATCGTTAATTTGAATAGGTTTTAAGGTTTTAACATCCTAAATCTGTACGAACATGTTAAATAAAAAAGCTAGATGGATGGAATTTTGTACAGGATTAGTCATCGGACTTGTATATCTGTGAACGTTTTAAAGTGCGAGTCATAATTAATCTAATCATTAATTAGAAGATGACTTGATTTCTTATAACACTAAAATATTTTTGTATTGAACTTTTGAATGGGTCGTTTGAAGCGATGACATTTCAAGGGTATACTTTATCGAATGCAATAAACGATGATCCTTAACAGAAGCATATTTTATAGAATACCAAAAAATTGTGCTGCTTAAAATAGCGAGTTCGTTGAATTTTCTTGATAGTCTATACGATACTTTTAAATCTCGATTTTAATATGTTATATTTATAGATTGACATACTATCTGCAAAATGCATGATGAGGCTTGCAAAAACCATTCATTGAAACATAAGGGGAAAAAAATTAATAATATAAAGAACTATGGCAGAGTGCTGACATTTTGTCATTTTGTCTGCTATACAACGTGCTGGACATTTTGTCTGCTATACAACGTCTGATGCAATCGAGACAAATACAAAAGAATTGAGCTAAACACATAATCATGCTGGAAGTTATCGAATTGGAGACCCGAATTATTGTTTCTTCATAAACACAATTGTAAAAAATATTTGGTAAGATTGAGAGAATCATTGTACTTATATTCTGAAAATATTTTCTATCTTATTAAAGAAGTTTATGAATGAGTGTTCAACATTAAGTCATTGAATAATAGATGTTAAATCATTTCTTTAGAGTTAATTAATTTACTGAATGTTAAGAAATAATATGGATTTCCTTGGATCTCTTTTCGATTTACTTGCAAACAATAACTGATGATAAAGATTAGAAATTAAACGTTTCTACAATCAATCTGTCCAGCAATCCTTTTAAAGAAAGAAAAATTCATATTAAAGTCGTTTGATCTGAAAATAAATTTAATATTTAACTAACTGCGATATTATAATGGCCATCAAAGTTGGATTTTGTGAAGAATAGATCTATAAATATATTTAATATAGATTTCTCAAAAAATAATGGTTGCAAATCTACTGTGGGAATTAAAATTTTTTTATTAATATTTCGGAAACTATTTACGTTTGTATTGAGGTTTGTATTTTAAACTATTTAGGTTTTAGGTTATGTGACAATTTTTTGAATCCCGGCATTTAAAGTTATATTTGTCTCAAGCAAAAATTTTGCCAACTTACAATTCACTTTTTCACGTATAAAAATTATTAAATTTCTGTTATTTATGCATTCATTTCGTGATTTTATAAAATATGATAATTTTCTTTAAGCGGGTAAAAAAAATTTTTTTTGAGAAATGTATAATATTTTTCGAGATATCGCCGGACATTCTAAAGACTCATTTGAAATTGGAAGTATCGTTTATCAAAACCTTGTAACTCCCAAAACAATCATCAAAATTCCATAAAATTTTATAGAGCGGTTAATTTCCTGACGATAGATCGATTCAACGAAAAAGAATTGATATTCTCAATGGAAAAATTTTGAGATAGTGGCTAATTAGTTATCCTAATTAACTTTCAGTTGTTGTTTGGAACAAACCTGTCCCCTTGAGATTTTCATTGACACGAAATTTGTGAAGGTGCTATTGCGAATAAAAAAAATAAAATTACAGCTGCGTTTTTTTTTGTTGTTGTTGACGATTCTTCATGAGAAAATAATTTTTTCCCCGCTAATTTGAGAGAATATTCAGCTACTGTTTAAGACGAATGCTATTATAATTTTTTTTCTTCCTTCTTAGTTAATCACTATTACATAACCGAGACACCGCCACCTCTAGAATTATCCAGTAGATGTTTTAATCAGAGTGGCTGTTGTGAAGCGTAGTGGATTGTATTGAGTAACTTTATCCGCCCCCCTTCCCCTGTGGGTCGGAGTAATGACTCTTAAGTTGTGTTCTCAGCATTTTGCTGTTAATAGACTTTTAATGCTCTTCTTACTCCTTTTTTTCCTTTAGAAAAGAATTTTTTTTCTTTGGAAACATCATGCAATAATTTCTCGAGTTGTGGTATTATTATGCAAATTTATATTTTTCACTGTTTTTTAAATAGTTATTAAATTTGTAATAAATAGTGCATTCGCAATAAATTGTGAAATATATAGTTAATTATATCTCTAATTCATTAAAAAGGCTTCATGAAATTATAGCTCCATGTATAAAGGTAGTGCGTTGTAACCCCGAGGATTGTAATGCTACACTAAGTCTTCTGCAATATTGAAATAGTGTTTTTTTTCGATAATATAATAATTTTTTAATAATGATTAATAATTAGTTTTGACTTAACGCATACAAGTATTTAACAAAAAAAAACTGCAGCTAAGAAATAATTGACTTTGAATTAATTTTAAAGAAAATTTATATTTTAAGCTTTCTTATTTAATTTTCCTGCATTCTTTACTTTATAAAAATCTGTGGAACTGCGCTTGGGAAATAATTTTTGTCTAAAAGTGTTACAATAGATTTATAAGGGAATGCTTTTTTTAAATTTATTTACAAGAAAATATTATATTGCAATGATATTTAATAATTTATTTATTACATCCTCCCATTTTTGATTTTGGTGTAGCGAAAAATACTTTCGCATTTGGATTTGTTTGGATTTTTCTAGCTAAGAACCATGGTTTTGACTATGCTGAGCCAAACCAGGGTTAAAATCATATCAACGTACAATAATAAAAAACGGATAGTGTGCGAGGGTACTTAAAAACAAACAAGATTTAAATGAGTGTATGGAATTTTATAGACTTAAAAAATGCAAAAATGTGAGCATGTGGTAAGAAAGATAATGGGGTACTCGAATTTCGAAAAAATAGCAAAGGCTAAGCATTGAAATTTGGGTATTCTGACTACATGTTTACATTTGACAGTCGCATTGAGAACATAGAGGTGGTTGTTCACCTAACAACAAGTGAAGATGGGTGAATCTAGTATGTACATGCGTAAACGGGTTAACACTGTGTCTGCTTTTCGATTCAGTAGTAAAGGCCACATAAAGTTTAATAGCACGTAGTTTATTGTAAATTTCAAAGTCCCACTGAATAAAGAAGCATTTTATACCTTTGTATTGGGAAAACAGTCGAGACAATATTTTTAATGTCTCTAGAAGTTATACAATCTATTAATCTATCCTTTGAAGAAGTAGATGAAAATTTTACTAAAACTAACATTCAAAAATTTCATTTATGATCATATCTGTTGCAATAATGATAAGTGCTGGAAATACCAAAGATTTTTCACCTCTGATAATCTTGCACCACGGTTCAGATTCACTAGATTGCCGCTGAGGTTTGACATAAATCTTAAAAATAATCTAAACTAGCATATCATGCATCCGATTTCATAAAAACCATCTTAAAACTGAGCTTGAAAAATAAAGCTCTTAGTTAGGATGTGTGGACTATGGCGTAGACTTATTTGACCATGAGATAGTAGAATAAAATAACTTTAGGATAAAATCGAACCAGATTAGGAAGATTTGAAAGGCAATAAAATATTCCTTATAGGCAGTTTGTTTACATTTTTTGACAAAACACTTTTTAATTTTTATCGTTTCCGTGATACATTTTAAACAGCCTTCGTTACGCGATGACTGCAAATGTTTTTAAAAAATGACCCTTAAAAAAATTAAACTGAATGGCAACATGTCAAAACAGAATGACGAGGTCAAAATCTCATTAAGAAATTTTTTGCAGGAGAATAACTAATTATAATTTGACATATTGATTTCAATTTTACGAAGGTGGAAAAGGAAACTAATCTCGTGTTTAATGACTCGCTATTAATTTCATGGGGTCTTGGCTTGAGTCATATAAAAGAGCACCTCTGATCCTTTATTTAACTTTTCTCGGTCTTTATCATGGCATATGCTTTTGGGATGACCCGTCTTGTTCCACAAAACCTGGTTTAACGGAAATAAGACAATATCTGAAAGAGGGGGGGGGATCAGGTGTACGGGGGGATCTTTGAAAAGATGCTGCTGACTAAAAATTGTTTGTTGCGGGACTTGCTTTTTAATTACTGCGAGCATTCTCCTGGAATCACAACACCTAATCACGTCCTTTCATCTGAGAGCGAGGTTATATTTAGAAGGTGGGATGGGGGAACAGGCAGGGAGGATTTGGCATTTGTTTTCATAAGCATAGGAAGTTGGCAGGTAACTTCAGAGCGCCTTTTGCCAACGAAAGCTTCGGGAGTCTTCGCTGCACCAGGGCGTCTCCGCCGAAGCATTTAAAGCTAGACAAAAATATAATGCTCAGAAAGTTAAATGTATGACAGACTTGATTAGATTTCGCGAAATGAAGAAGAAATTACATATGCCTCTAAATGACATACAAATGTTTTAAAAAAGGGTGTTTAAAATTACTTGCTTAATGTGAATGGTGATGTATTCGTTACACCAAATTGTAACATTCAAATTGTAGCATAGTCAGAATAAAGCAGTTTCAATTTTATTTTTATATTAATTATTTATCTCACAAGCAGTGTTAATTTTTCTGCGTAGTTGTAGACTGATGATTATTTTATTCTTTTGAGATTTTTTGTATGTGCAAATTTTCCTGACAAAGATCCCAAACGAAAATGATTAGCAATGATGAACATCTTTATGATGTATTTGCATTCAATTACTTTTTCAATAAAAGGAATCATAAGAAAAGGAACGCATGCATTTTTCATTAATTGCATTGCATCCATACAATTTTTCAATGCGTCACTTACATTAAAATCTAATGTCAGTATTCCCATTCATCCCAAGTATTATAATTTTGCTTTGTTCTTTCATTTTCAATCGTTTTAAATTTAACTTAATCATACTTTTATAACTGTATTTATTCATACGTCGTTCAATCAATTAAAAAAAATATTTAATTATTGTTTAGGATTTCGCAGTCCTGATTAGTTCACTGTATTTAAAAACAATGCCATTCACATGCTAGCAAAATCAAATCCATTTGTTCAAACGATTGCTTGGCTTTTCTCTGTATTTCGTATTATAATTGACTTAAAAACAGAAATGCCTAGATCGTCATTTCTTGATTCCTATAAAATAATATCCAAGTATCTGGTTTATTATCTATTTCATTTAAATGATATTTTTTCAATCCAAACCATTTGTTAAGTTTCATCGAAAAGAGTGTAAAAGAAGGCGTTATTCAGAATTTTAAATTTTGCTATATATTTTCAGGACAGAAATGTATTATAATTTGTACAGAGGGGTTTTAATTGTTATCCTTTAATTAATATGGAAATCTTATATGTTGCTATTCGATAGTGTTTAAAATGTGATTTTAAGGATTAATTAAAATTACAAGATATGTTTTTTATTTATATTATGTAACAATTTAATGTAAACCAAGAATTATTATAATTGTTCAATCATTTAGAGCTATGTCGAAACACAGCACCTTTAATTTATCATAAGATTCTTTAAACACCCATCGCTCCTTTTTCACAATCGCTTTTTTAAAATGGCAAAACTTGTATATTCGAGTTCAATTAAACTGGACAATTTGAATTTACATTTTAAAGTGTGGGTTTATATTTGAAAATAAAAATAAGTTAGTACAACTTTTTGTATGAAAGCGAACTTTTGAATGAACAAAAAATTATACATACTTTTAGAGAGCATTGTATTTAGAGACCGTCTTTAATAGTGTGTGATACTTAGCACTTGAGTAGCCAGTAATGTTCGATTAGTTTTTTGATTCACTGTCAGTTAAGTCGACAAAAGGTCTATAGACTAATATTGCAGAAGCTCCATTCTTATTCATTTGACATGCACCATGACTTGTTTCGATAAAATTTTGTTTTTACGATATGATTTTTCATTCTCTTCTTGACGTGGTAAAGTTTACAAATTTTGTAAAATTGCGTGTTCTCGATATTAAATAAACTATTTTTATATTGCAAAATTAAATCATTTGTTAATCTATTATTTTAATTGAAGTTTGAGTCCATGTGGGTGACACCAACTAGTTGCATCTCAAGATTGTAAGATAAAACTAATGAATAAAAAAATAAATGCATTTTTAGTATACTAATAATACTCTGCTTTTAAAGAACATTTTTATTAAATTTATTTAACATTTAATTCGTTTACAGGAAAGTAAAAATTATTTATTGCACACAGCAACCTCTTGCGACGCTTTCATCCGAGGAATTTCCAATTACGAGGTTCTGAAAAGTCTCGAAATAATGCTTCTCTTCAATCTATTCTCTCGAAAAATATAAAGCCTCAATTTCGTTGATGATTAACCGTGGTTGGAGTGATCGATCTTTTCCTCTTGTTAAATTTGTTGTCGTGTTCATACTTTGAATGGCGGATTAAAAGCTGTCTTTGGTTTTCATTCCTGCGGGAATGCTAGAATGATGTCTTTGTGCAATTTTAAGTTCACAAAGGTGCACAACTTCGTAACCGAAGACTTTTTTTTGCTTAACTCTTTCAATACCAGTTTTTTCTTTTCCAAAATTAAGATAATTTATGGCTCTAATGGTCAAATAAAGTATAAATCTGCTAAAATAAAAACAAATTAACTATAGGTGCAATTTTGAAGGTGGGACATATGTATCTCAGTGTTTTTTTTTAATGCGACACGTGTCCCATTGGGGTTGAGGTGACCATATGAAATAAATGGATACGGGAAAAATTCCACTACCATATGAATGTAATCGTAGAAAACCATTGGGACATGCACTTTAATAAATCCCCCACTTACTTATCCCTTGGGTGATTTGAAAATATCAGCGGAACATATATGTCCCGTGGGATCCAAAAAGTTAAGGTGATGATTATCTCTTATAGCTCACATTTCAATTCTTTGTAACTGTTTTAATGCTTTCAAATGCATCATTACATTTAAGTTAAACGTTTCAAGTATTCGCCCTGATGTTTCGAGAATAAGTAGACTTTCATCCGTTTATAAAACATAGTATAAACTATGCATTTAGGTGAATGTCCTTTTCTGCCATTAAGTGAGTGCTCTTTATGATCAGTCCCTTGGGAAGGCATCAATCAAAGCAGGCCTTATATCACAAAATGTTATACGAAATATTTACCATGTTGTACGATTATCGAAAGTTAAGTGGAACAATGTGGATATATCTTAGCACAAATTGCTCAAAAATATTGTTAATAGGTACACCATGAAGATTAAATTTAGCGCGTTTATATTGCTTTTCAAAGTAATATACATGGAAGGGCCACAATATATCATGCCATGAGCGCCGTTTACACGTACTTTTGGCAGTTAATAACGATTTAAGGAGAAAGGTAGAGAATTATCCCATACTGATATTCCTATAGTTAAGAACACTTTTTGTTGTCACATCTATAATTGTGAGTGGTTTCCGGAGATTTAAATTTTCCACTACATTCATTGCTATTCATTTGGGCATGTGTAAAGAAAGGCTAATAATGAGTAGTTATTCCAAATTGTCAATTGCCTTTGCAACATAACTGGACGAATCTCGTTGCTTTAAATCATGATCGAAAAAATGACAAATACGCTTGGGTGCCCCAGAAAAAAAAATCCGTGAAAAGAAAGTTTTTTTCATTCCGTTATACCCTTTCCGTTTTCATTACGTTATTTAGGTCTACAAATATCTACTTTGAATATTTATTTTGTTTACGATCACATTTTGCAAATAAGCTCCAGATATCGTTTGTTAGCAATGAAACGAAATGACAAGAATGAACAAAAAGCAAAGACAGTTTAGAGACTTTTTACAAAATGCCTTAGCTGTTAAAAAGCTTCATTTGTTTTAATTTTCTCTCCCCACCCCCTTTTTTTGAGTATTTCATTTTTTTTTTCTTACTGCGAAATGATACTAACTCGGATATTATGACCAATAGTGACATCATTGGATTCGGTACCAGAAAATGTTCATTACGCTGTTGATCGACGATGCTTCTTGATTTGCAGATCCCAAGAACACATATTTGACTCGTCCTAAAATAATTTTTTTATGGCTTTATGCAAATGATTTATAAATGAAGAAGAAAAATCGGAATAGAAAAATACGAATCATTCTCACAGTTAGATAAATTTATGTATTAATTTTACTTTAAATCAACATAAATGTTTGTTAAAAGATTAAAAAAAAATGGATTCAACATTATTCGTAGTTGAATTACTTCTTATGATTATGGCCTAAATTTTCTGTTTTTAAATTTTCTATTGATTTGTCTTTAAAAATTGTATGAAGTGCTTTCCGTTGCCCGGAGTCATGATCAACAGCAGTTGCTCTCAGCCTCTAATCAGTGTTTATAATCGCCACCGCAATCCATGCCGCTGGGTCGAGTTTAAAAATATTTCCGATTCTTTTTGACTGTTTCATTATTGGATGCGAAAATCTCTGCTCTGTTTTGGAATGAAGCATCTCAAACAGGTTGTTACCTAAAAGCAAAGTTTTAGTTGTTAATTAAATTTATAATGAAAAACATAAAAATGCTTGACAGAGAACAATTTTTGTTAAAGAAGTACATGAGTTTCTATAAAAAAAATATTGTTTACAGTAACCAAATATTCTTTCATGAATAATTGCCAGCAACATCTGGTTAACAAGAATTTGAAATTGAAAAATCGCAATCTTGATCTGTTGTATTTTTTTAGTGTCTTCTTATTTCGAATTATTAAATAATTTTCGTTCAAAAGGAATTCGTCGTCGGATTGTATTTCAAGTAAATAAGTGGAATAAAATAAACGAGTTTTTATAACTCGGTTGCACCGCTTTTCGTTACCATGTTTATTAGAAACTCATAGTGAGATATGAGCATGCTTGGTGAAGTACTTTGTATCTACACGGCATGCAGGGAGGAAAACGTAAAAAGAAAGGAAAGCAATTTGAAAAAAAAATCCAGTACAAAAATGCTTGTCGTTCTTTATTATATTTTATGTATTACAACCATATTATATAGTTATTTATATAAGATATTAAATATATTAATGAATATATATATAAATTAAATGAAAAAAGTAAAACCGTGATATGTAGATATTAGGAATTACCTAACGTATTTTATATACTTATAACGTGAATATCACTGCTGATCTTATCTTTATTTTGAAGCAATCATAGAAATTGTATCGTATTGCCTTATTCTCTTGTCATCTCTCATGTTGCCTTCTGTGGTTGTCGTCGAGAGCAATGACGGGTTCATATATCCAAACTATTTCACGAGGTCTCAAATCTATAAGGATTAGTTCAAAATGATGCCCTTAAATTGCCCTTCTTTATGTTAAAATGAGATCTTAAATGTAATGAAACAATATTAAACCTCTGTAAATAAGTAGAAAAATGCAAATGATTCATTTGCCTTCTAATTTGATTGAGTTGAATAAATACAAAGAGACGAAATTTTTCAAAATTTCGAAATAAAATGTACCCAATTCATTCTTTTCGGACGGTGTGATTGGCAGAAACAAACACAATTAATTCTTCCTTTGTTTAAGGATTCCGAACACAGTTTCTCAAACGTCTTGCTCCTCTTTCCAATTTATAAGTTGAGGCAAAACGGATCGATTCATGAAATAGTTAGGAAGTAACTGATGGCGATCACTTTTCAAACTCAATTTTATAACGATTAAATGGGGCGGGAAATTTCCAGCTGTCAAAACTCAGCCGGCATGGTCACAGCAAGCAAAAAGGTACAGGAAAAAACTGGAATGGATGGTGAATACACAAAACCAATATCTGCCACCCATCTTCATAAACTTATCTATCTAGCGTTTCAATAATTCTGTTTTCCTCCAAACTTTCATTTGAGCGTAATCGCTGATCTAGGCTTAAAAATACCGAATGATTTATTGGCAGAAATGGCTTGGATCCCACTTTATTTCGTATTCATTGCTGAAATTGAATTTGCAGCCTTTGAATTCCAATATGGACGGAACCTAATAAATTTTTATATCGGCCGTTTGACCTCATTTCTTTTGAATGGTCTAGCTCCGGGAAGGGACACGGAGACATTCTTCATCCTGCAGGGAGGTAATATTGTTTAATATTTTAAAAATTTTCCAACGATTATTCTGTATGTTGCTGCTGCGATGGATGACAGTTATGGATCTATAAATATTTTTCTATAAACGGCTATTGAAAACGTCTGAAGTCTTAATAAAAAGACGCACATATTTCCTGCATGGAGTTAGACATTTTAAAAGCTAGGCATAGACGCATCCACGTGAAGGCCATTAAAGTTTCAAATATAGCAATGCTAGGAAGTCTTTTTCGTTGTAGAATGTGAAACTAAATGCGTGGACTTATGATCTGTAGAGAGAAAATATATTGGGTAATTTAAGAATATTTTCATAGAGTTTTGATAACATACATGTGTTTTGAGGGTAATTATTTACATGGTTTATTATTACAATTTTCTATTGTTCATTATAAACAAATGCTAATTTGAGTGCTTAGCTCTCCCTTTACTCTATAAATTATATTCTTTAAAACATATTTAAACTTTAAAAAGTTTGTGTATTAAAGAAGATTTAAAAGTTAATTCTATGTAATAAACTCTTTTTATCGGGGCTTTTCAAAATTTAATTATTGTAACCTACATTTTCCTAATTTGGCTACATTTCCCGATCAGTTCCGCGTTTTCTTTAAAATGCTGGATTCGTATTTCCTTATCAATTGTATTCAAAATCCTTTCGAAGTTTCACTAACCAATCTTTCAAACTTATCTTACCTATCTTCAAAGAATAATTCACGATTTTGCCTTCTTGTAATATTTGACGTTTAACTTGAATCGCGCTATTCCATGACCACTATTTTCAAAATGGTCGTAGGTTGGTATCGCCTAAAACATAGAAAATATTAATTTAATAATTTATTATCGTTTTTCATCTTTTTAAAAACTGCAATATTTTACGTATTAATGAATACTGCTTATTCCGATTGTTCAATCGATGCCTGCACATTGCTATATTATATGTATGCATAGAGTAAGCATGTTTTTGAAGGAGCACTCCATCTGATGAAATATTTCGAAAAAAAGGTATAAAATGGCGAAAATTTCTAAAGGAGATATTCCTTTTTTTTATCATTTCATTTGGAAGAATTCCACAATTATTATAGTATTCATCGCATTCCAAAAAATGTACAAATGTTAAATAATTATTACAATTTTTTTTAAAACCTTAAAAAAGCAAATGGCTAACCAGATGTGTGGTGATGCAAATGGCTACCCCGATTTCAGTGATTATTTTTGATTTGAGTTTTCTTTGAATACTTTTAATGTTATTGAATATTTAAAGTGCTTTATAAATACTTTTTAAAAAAGTTTTTAAGTACACTGTAATTTACACTAGAATTTTTACTTTAGATTTCGTTAGTCCATCTGCGACAATGATATCTGAGATGCTTTTAATAGGATAACAGCCCGTTTAAATGCGCATGCCTTCCAATGTTAATCTGAAAGCTAATGAAGTAAAATAAAAATTCATTACGGTATTGAAAAATAATATGAAAAAATAAGCAAAATTTTCATTTTTTAAAGTTTTAACAATGGGAGAAATGCCCGTGATTAAATATTTACAGAAACAAATTTAAAAAAAATAATAAAATGCATTGAATTTCATTGCAATAATGAAAGAATTTTTGGAAATGTTGGGTAAAAATACCATTTAAAGATCTTAAAAATTAATAAGAAAATAAGCATCTACATTGCTATTCTTCATAAACTTATTTTTTAAATGTTAAGTTATTACAAAGATTGTTTTATAGTTATAATTTGGAGTTATTGCCTAAAGAACAAACACACAAAAAGCATCGCTAAATTTTTTATACGTTTTTTTTAATTTTAATTAATTAAATGTTATCTCGAATTGAAAATTGAACTTTCTACTTTTCAATGTACGTTTATACCAGATTTGTTTGCTCTAACAATCTGCTCTGATGCCAACAGGCCCTCCTTTATTTTAATTATGTGTAAAAGATGCCGTTGGCATTTTGATGCACAATTGTTTAATGCTGAAAATCTAAAAGTTTCACACGTTATTGAATTTAAGCTATCATAATTTAAAGTGAAATGGCGGTGACTTGCCAGTTCTGTCTGCGGGCAGTGACTGATGATCATATGAAGCCGATCTGACATGCGCAATAAATGCAGAGGCCGAGCGATGTTGTGAGTGTGACGATTAGTGGAGAATTGAGCTGGGAGATGAGAGGCGATTAGATGTGCAGTGGTAGTTACCCTCCACGTCCCCGGGGCGTCATATCCTTATCACTTGTCAGTGCCCTCCTCACTTGCTTAACCACAGAGTGATACTTGGAAAGAAAGGTCTGCTGCTAATGGCAGGTGAACGGAAGATGATTTGTTTTGATTCAATGCTGTTATGTGTTCTCTATTACAGTACACTATTTTAATATTTTCAGAACTTAATTAAGTAATGAATTAATATAATGAAATTCCTTTTGCATGTGGTGCTTCCAACAACGGGTGAATGTGAAGAAAATTGATTCCAAGATACTATAAATTTAATAATGGTTAATATATTAAAGATTTAAAAATAGGGCGTAATTAATATAAAAAAGTTCTCAATTTAAATAAAAAAAAATTCTGTTACATCAAACATGGCTTGAGGGTGTGCTCAGTGTAAGTTTCTGAAAACTATAATTTATAAAGAAAACAGTATAAAACGATTTGTTTACAGATTTCGGTGTTTTAATTCACCTTTACATTCTATGATATATATAAGTATAATACATTCATCAGTAATGTAAAAATACACTGAAATCTGTATCAGTAATCAAGATATATGGCATTTCTTTATTGGGGAAGGAAAAGAGACCCTTAAGCCATTAAATATCTTTTTTTAAGAATCGGAAGTAAATGAGCAGTTATTTAAATAGCTGATTCAACGTAAAATAAATGAAACTAGTATATTAAATCGTATCCATGAATACTTTAATCTCATTTTGTTCCTTCTCAATCCTTTTAAAGCTTTATTAAATTGTGAATCGTCTTTGTGCCAATTCAAATTCCTTTATTCAGAATCCTGGATCTTCATTGTGTCCATTCTGTAAAAGAATGAAGCAAACTCTGGCAAAAATTTAATTTTCAATTCGGTAGTCATTTCTTTCTCCATCAGATGGGTAAAAAAATGTCTGACTAAAAAAAAAATTATATTGTTTAATTCAAAATTATTCTACAGATCATTCTAAAATTGACTTTTATATGAATAAATTATCAGTATTCTTTTATTTTTAATAATATGGATATATTTCGCTCAAACCAGATACTTTCATCATTTCTTTCCTAAAAAGAACGATTTTATTTTTCTAGTTCCTTGTGTTGCTACTGCAAACAGTTTTTTCTTCTAATGGGAAAAAAGAACGAATACTACCCCCTCACTTTCTATCGTTTCTTTTCCTTTTTCTTTCTTTTTTTGGTTTGGTGATAAATTTTATTTGGTTATCTTGAAGAAATTTCATTTAGAATGGAAATTGACCTTGTCGAATTTCAGAAGCCAAATCCTCTTTCGAAAATGGGCTCCTATTCGAAACCTGACCGGATTCCCCTTTCGAAAAGCTCACTTTTTTATTGCATAAAAATGGGTTTCATGAAAATTTGATGTTTCATTTTGCAGAATCTAAAAAATATTTGCATAAAAAACTATTTGCATCAGCAAGAAATGTTACTCTCGAAACCGAATACAGTTTTTCAATTTTATGCGGAGGTAAATTCTTATATCTGCCTTTTGATAAAAATGTAGTGGAATCGAATTCATAATGAAAATCATGAACTAGCCATTGAAGCATTTTGTATACATTGCATTTCTTGAATTTTTTTTTATGTTATATTAAAATTACCTTTTAAAAAAGTTTTGTTTAACTTTCATGAAATTTTATATTTCGTATAAGTAAAAAATATGATTTTTAATAAAATAGATAGAATTTAATATTAGAAACACGTTAATAGCTGAAATACTTGCTCACATTATTTTTATGAAATATGTGTTTTATTTCTTGTCTGATTACTGACTGGGTATTTAAATTCCTCATTTATGATTCTTATATTAATTTTTATTCAATATTTAAATTCATTTGAATTTTTTTTCAAATGATGGTAAATATTTCAACGAGCTTTGAAATACTAAACTTACGATGCGAAATTCCTGATATTATATTTGTAAATTGCTCAGTGATAGATGTTTTTTGAACTCAATTATTCTTTTGAGGGGTAATATTTAAAATTCTTCTCTCTATTATATATAAAAAAATTATGAAAACGTTGCGTTTTATTCCCTTTGAGAATGATAGATAGCGAGTCACTTGACCCGTAACATTTTAGGTTTGTTTCACCAGTACTGTTAGAAGTATTTGAAAATTATCATAATATCATAGTTAGAATTTATATTGCATTTTCAAGTGAAATGATGACAGAAAAGGAAAAGTGAAGCTTTAATTAATTTCAATTTATCAACAAATGTATTTAAAACAATATTATTTGTCAATTCTACTTTTAGACAAAGTAGAATTAACACACTATAAATAATTTGACGGTTTGTTTACCTTTTTCGAATAATGATGGTTTTTCTTCTCTCTGCTAGTAATTATCTCAATACTTAAGCAATACACGCGTTAACCTTGCATTGTTTTTGAATAATTTGCCCGCAGAGTGGCTCTGGATTAGTAGTGAGAAAGACGAAGCGCTAGATTTTGCGTGCTGAGGTGTCGACGAGTCACAACACAGGCACCACATTCACATGCTCATGTACCACGTATTACTACTGATTCAAAAATTGATGCAGATATGTCATTTATATTGAAAAGGTTACTATTTCCAGTGAGAGGAGCTTTCGCTATGATAATAAGTCACAAGATCAGAGTGTTACAAAGTTAATCTAATTATCAATGATCGGAGTGTAAACATTTTCGTATGGTCAATTGGTATGTAGCATTGTCTAGAGAGAAATTCGGAGATGGAATTAGAATCCAGAATAAAGTAGGCAGCATTAAAAATATTCTTTTTAAAAGACGCTCTTTGTAAAAATTAAGCAACATGAAATATTAAATTAGTATCTTTTAGCGGTTTTAATGAAATATTTAATTTGTATCGCATTTTTTAATTTTATGCCTGCTGAAAAGTTAAAATTATGATGAGATTTCTTCTGAATTTTAACTAATGACATTTTTATTTTTTGAATTTGAAATGAGATTTTTATGTCGTGAACTTTTTGTCTGGAGGGAAACTTCATTTAAAACTGTTTTTTGGTGAGTTTTTGTTTCAAATGAATAACGATTAACTTATTATTAAATAGTTCGAAAATTAAAATGTGACCAACTTATGCAACTAGTAACTTAGTGAACCGACCAGCCAGTTTTCAATAAAATTTCTGAAAACAGATTACTGCTAATGTTGCATTAAATATTTCACGTTATACTACTATGTCTAGATTAGTTTACTATTTTTCCTTTCGGAATTTATATAAAATTCTCGATATGTTGAAAAAGGCTTCAAATTGAAGAGTATGAATTTCTTATAATGAATGAAAATTAATTTAAATGTTCAAAGGAAATGAAAACATTTGTTGAAACATATAACTTGGTTTACTGAGTTGATTTTCTCCCTCAGATTTTGCTGAAAGCAACAAAAATATCCAAGTACACTCGGAAAAATAATAAGAATGAAATAAATTCGGCCTGTTGAATTTCTTGCATTTTTAGAAGATACATGGAAACATCGAATTCGTCATTTCGAGACATTGTTGACAAATTTGATGTTTTGAGAGAAACGCAGTCAGATTTGGAAACCTTTTGATCTATGCACATTTCCTAACTAATCAAAATAGACTCCTCTGACATCACGGTATTAAAACTTCAGAATCAGGCTGCGATGTTTCGGAAAATAATTTTAATCTTTTACTTGTCGCATATTCGGTTTTATGATCAGAATTCAGATAAATGTTAATTTGACGTGTTATATTTATTTCCGTATAAAATTAATCTAAAAAGTATAAAAGTGTTCCCAACTATTACTCATTTTTTGTAACGTGAAAAACATGAATCGTCTTTTTGAAAATGAAGTTATAAGTAATTCTATGATAATTATGAAGGATGCAAGATTTAAAAAGTATAATAAATAAGATAATAAAATGCGAATCACTTTTTTATTAAACAAAAGAATATAATTTTTAAAAGCAATCCTGACATTTGAGAAAATATGTAATACGGAGTGAAATTTAATTTAAGAAAAACACTTTAAGCAACTATCATTTTGTTTTTGTTTTTGTGTAAATAGAATTTTTAGTTAAGTTTATCTTATTCGAAATAAATCTTATTTTAAGGCTTGGAATGTTCTTTAAGAAGCATAGTGAGAGCATTTTAGAATATTAAATTAAGCTAAGTGGAGCTCAAGCTCTGAATAGTATGAAGGAATGAAATAATTTCATTTTCGTTTGACAATCTAAGTACATACATGAGATAAAAACCTGCCTTGAAATAATATCAAAAGCTGGGCGTAAAAGGTATATTATTATGTAAATGAAGCATTGGAAAGGAGAGTCATTTTTCTTTTGCATTCGTTTTTTTTCTTTTAGAATATGCGATGTTTTCGTGAGGTAAAGCTTTCTTTTTCTCTCTTCCAACAAAATATAAATGGCACAAATCCATACTCACGTGTTAATCAATTTAATTTCGGAACTCCTTCTCATTTCGTATTTATTCTTTGTAATGGTAACCGGTGTAAACTTTATATAGCATTTCCATTTAGTGCGAGCAAATAATAACGGAACCGTCCAACAAATATTAGAAAGTCGAACCATTTTGACAAAATTTTTAATAACTTGTAACTAGAGAAGTAGTTTTATCATAAATCAAATGATAGAATTTTTTTTAACGTTATTTATCTTTAAAGCAATATAACTAATATTTAAATTTATATTATCTGTATTGTGAAGCAAACAGAGTGGATTCCAGGTCTCCAAAATTGGACCATCACCTTTTGAAAGCATAACAAAAACAAAAATATTTTTCTAGTTTATATATTTATTCTGATACAAAATGTATGTATCCAAGTGTAACATTTTACCCATTCAATCGGTTTTTCTTTCCTTTGTTTTTTAATGTACGATAGAATGCTAGCAATCTCAGTTTTGATTATTTGTTAATTGTTTATTAAAATTGTTTAATTAAAATTTAATTTGTCAATGTCCTTTTTTAAAATTTTTTCTTTATTATAGTTAACTTTTTCTTCTTTATCATAGTGTTTCATTTTTCCTCTTTATCATAGTTAGTAACGATGCTTTCCGGTTTGTCTCTGCAGTAAAGTTTAGTCATTTATGATCATTCATTCATTTTTATTTTAGTCATCTATGAGGATATAACATTGTATATTTTTCTACTTGCTTTAAAATACAAAGTTTTTATTTAATTTAAATATCTTAATATTAGACCTTATTTGTAACGACACATCGCTTTCTCTGAAAAAGTACCTTAGACATATCACAGTGGAGTTGTTTACTTTACGCCCAACTGTTATCTGTTTTAATATTAAAAAGAATTGAATAATAGTTTTACCCCTCTAATCTCATCGCGGGTTCAAATTCGATGATTCTTAAATTGTAATAATGAGATAAATCATGTGGTTGTGTATATAACTTATTCCATTTTTTTAAAAATTCAGAAATTACAATGCTCTTTGTTAACTTTTATTTAGTATCCACGAAACATGACTCTTTTAAGCAATTCTTTATTAACCTTTCTTCCTCCTTTTCCTTTAACCCATATAACTGACATCAATTAAGTTTCGTTTTAGATATACCAGTTTCGAATTTGAAGAGTATGGCAAGTGCACGGTTAAATGGGGAGTGATGGGCACTGAAGTGAAGGGGGGTGTCGAATACCCAGTCGATTAATTCACAGTGTTATTCGTAATTATTCAGAAAAGGGCGAAGCAAACCTTCTCTCGTTTCTCTTGAAAGTGAACTAATTAACTGATATCATCTCAGGAAGTCCTCATGTTTGGAACCCGGACTTAAATTACCCAACCTAACTTAGTTTTATCCCGCAGTGGTTAAACACGAGAAGCTATTTTGACGCTTGACGAGTTCTTAACTTGTTGAGATTAATCTAATAGTGAGTGAGATAAATGGTTCATAATTCCTTCAATGCTAATGAATGAGATAATTTTAAATTAATAATCTTATCATTATGGAATTATAATTTTAAGCTTACATAAAAGCATTTAATTCAAATTTGACTATGAAATGATATCTTTTCGCACTGTATTGATAAACGAAATGGGAATATTAAAGTTTGTTACTTCTGACCATCAGTTTAAACTGCAGAAGTTTTTCCGAATTATAATATTTTGTCGAATGTGTATCATGTAAAACTATTTAAGTAAAATGTATCCTGATAAAGAAATTATGTTTGATTCATTATCTTTCGCAGTTCGTTAGCTAATATTTCAAAGAGTCTATATAACGAGTAAGCAGTATTTTCATTTTGTGATTATAATACAGAGTATGGCAAAAAAATTATTACTTGACTGTTTATTAAATACTTTAATAAAGAAAAATTTATTGACTTTCATGACTAATAATAGAAGTTTTTACTTTATTTTTATCTTTTTTTTTTATTATTATTTTTTCTTAAGGTAGGCTTATTCTCGGCCAGTTAAGACAAAGTATGCGCAGAAAAGGACTGATTTATGTTTGCCAAATTTCATAAAATTGATTCAGGTATTCCATGCTTAGTTATAAATTGCCGTTTTGGCGTCCTCCCACAGAAATCATCAATTTTTGATATTTATATAAAGATATAATTTGATATTTACATAAATGATTGATATTTACATAAAGAAACAGGGTAAAATAAAAGTCAACATACCTAAATTTGGAAAAAAAAATACCCCTCCAAATTCTACAAATGCATGCGCAGTAAGAAGAAACTACAAGACAGCGGCATGTTGTTGTCCCGTCGTGACAAGTTCTTGTCATGGACCGAACAACATTTTTCAGCCTTTCAACGTATGCCCTGTCTACTGGCCGTCTTATAACTGAGCGAATGTAAGCCCACCTTAATACGAAGTAAACAGAAAAAATATTGTAATACATAAAAAAATTTTTTTGACCTCGAATTTTGAGGCATTTCCATATTTTAGACCTTCCAGAGTCTGAAGAATAATATCTGTGCGCATGATAACTTAAAAACAAAATAAGCCAAATGAAATCTGATATGTCATCTAAATTAGAAAATTTTGAGGAAGGCAATAAATAGTTTTTTTCTTCTTCAAAGTATATTTCCATATGCCTGAAAGTTGGAACTTCTTTCCAAGTTCAAAATTCTAATCCACCAAAGATTTGCCATACATGTAATCATGGTACACGTTCTCCCGATGCTCTTAACACCGGGTGGTGTTATAACGACAAATCATACTGTCTTTTGCCATACAGAGAGATCACAATCATTATTTTCCTTAATTTTCATCGCTCCAATTTTCCTTGTGACTTTCTCGTATGCGAAATATACAGAAAGTATTGTAATCGTCAAAGAATTCGAACTCGAAATTTTAATGGATCTTCTCATAAGTTTGTAAACACAGTTTTAGAAGTAATCTGTCTGTGACAAATATTTCTTTGAATTAAACGGATGAAATTTGGTATGCGGGAGTCACACAAATTCGTAGATTCCTATCAAAGTTTGAGCGAAAATCTATTCGAAAGAAGTCTGTCTGTCCGGCTATTTGATGTAAGGTTAATACGAAAACTTCAAAGATTAATAAAATTTTGATATACAAAGTTAACATCTATAGTGTAAAAACTTTGAGGTGAATCCAACAATAGATTGAACATCTGTCAGTCTGTTCTTTTAAACGCGATAACTCAAAAACCTAGTTAATTAAATATGTCAATTTGATATGCGACTGAAATATGCCAATTTGATATGCGACTGAAATATGCCAATTTGATATGCGACTGAAATATGCCAATTTGATATGCGACTGAAATATGCCAATTTGATATAGGACTGAAATATGCCAATTTGATATGCGACTGAAATATGCCAATTTGATATGTGAATTATAGTTTCGTGTCAAATTTTAGTTTCAGTCGGGTTGAGAAAAACGCTTTTAAGGCACTAAACAAGCGTTTAAACGAGGCTTTTAATTTTCAGATACTATAAGCCGCATGCCAAGGGATAATTACCAAAAATCTCGCAAAGGGACACATGATAGATTCATTAAAAATTTGCCAAAGGCCAATATTTTGTAACTAGGATACGCAAAGACCATCAAAGGGTATCTCTGGCATATCATTTTCATTAGAGAATATGCAAGATAGTTTTAAGGAGACAACTCCACTGGTTCTTACCAGCAATATTATGTTTAACGGCTCATCCATCAGCTCAAGAGATGCTGCAGCAATTTCGAAAATTGTTTCCAAAGTTTTAATTTTTAATCGGTTTTTATCATTTTTTTACATTGAGAGAATAAAAAACGAAGAAAGAAGACTCGATGAGAGATGTACAAGCTGCAATTGGTCTCTAAATATTTTCGAAAGCCAAAGTTTCAAATTTTTCACCGTCAATCCCCCCCCCCCCCGTTGAATTTGGTGGTGTCTGGACTATTCTGGCTGAAATCTAAAGTTTAGAAAAATCTATTATCGCAGAAAAGGATACATGCGATATTTCTATTAGATACTATTTAGGTAATTACAATTAATTTTGAGGCTATTTAGTGATAGAACTATATTGAAAAATTTTATATTTCATTCATTTTTTCTTTATTGTTTGTATCTGAGCTGATGAGCAGATATTGAATGCAACAAAGTTTTTCTTTCCTGTAATTAAACTTGGCAGATGAGCAGATATAAACCAATAAACCAATTTAACTCGACATTTTCAGTTAGAAAACTCGCGAGTTGCAGAAACACGCATTTCCAATTATTTAAAACGGAATTTTCTGAATCACGACGTTGTTGCTTTTTCATTTCAAGGAGAAAACTGAAGTTGGACGGCAGCTGTTTCATGTTTCTGATACAAATATGAATTATTTTGCATTTTTCATACAAGTTTTTTTTTTTATTTTGCACGATTGAATTGTAAGTTGCCGAGAAACAAAATGAGAATATATTTCATTGTTTCTCGTAATTCTTCCAATCTGTTTTCAGTTTTAGAATCAAACCTGTTTGCCCCCCTCTTTAACAAATCTGGTGAGGTCTAGTTAGCAGAATTTATTAGAAATAAACAGTTAGAGATAAATTTTTCCGGTTTCTAGGGAGAAAAGGAAAGGCTTGTATAGGAAGAGAAGAAATATTAACAATCCCTGCAGCTGACGTTGGAATATTTTTTCTCCTTTCATAGGAGGGGGGGGGGCGTGAAAGAAGAACGCTTTGCTTTACGATGAAAAATATTGAATCCGTTTCGAAGTAGAAAAGAATCTGCGACTGACTCCAAGACCAGTGAATTCAAAAATATGCCTTGGAAGCTTTTAATACTGAGAGGCGGCTTCACTATAAAAGTTTCCTTCTTCCTGAGATTAAAATGATTGCAGTCATTTATTTTGTTTACGAAGTCAAAGTGAATGTCTCCTCATATTTCAAAACGGTGCATGGTTTTCCTTTCTTATTAAGCTACATTCTTCTGTTCAGATTTGCATATTTTTGCTATATTTATTCAGATGCATGTATCGAAAGCCTACACTTTTGTTGTTTTACCGTAACAGTGTCTAGAATAGAACCTTAATATTCCTAAGCTATCTGAAATTAATCATAACATTGTTGCGATGTCAATGTTTTGATTTTTAACTCTTTGACACGGCCGCGTGACTCCTATATTTGCAATTGATTTGTTTAGAATACCAAAATGATTTATACATTGATCAAAATGTATAATTTATCTTTGAAATTGTAAGAGATCAGAGGCATCTCGTGCGCCATAATCAAATGATTGCTTAGATTATCGCATTGAGCATTACTGCATGTATACATAGAATAAAATGAAGTCTCTTGAAAGTATCTGTATGTTTGAAAGAGAGAAACTCGAGAAATATTTAACTGATGTTGGAGATACTTATTCCATTTTGTAGGGCATTTATTGGGGAAGGTTTTAGTATATTGAAGTCATATCAAAATAAAAAAAAAGGGGTTTTATAACTGTGACTTTAATTATTTTCCTACTGCGATTCGCGAATGCGCAAAACAGTACTATATGTGCTATGGACTTATCTTCGCATGTGCGAAAACCTCAGAATACGCATGCGCAAACAGGAAGAGCTGTGGTATGCATATGCGATACATTTCTTTGTTTACGTCCGATTTTCAAGAGCGATTCAAAACTCATTATGCTCAAAAGTGGAAATCCAAACTGGCCGGAGCACATTCAATGCCAAAACGCTTCGTTTGTTGCGTGGTAATGAAAATGTAGAGCGTTTCACATCGCTGAATTTGACTTAAGAGAAGAATGCTTTTATCATAGACAACTTTATGTGGCACTTTCTAGAGTTACACCCAAATAAAATCTTTTTGTCTTGGCACCAGGTGGAAAAATAGCCAATATAGTTTACAAAGAAATATGAAGCAAGCTGAATTTTATTTTCATATCAGATTACACAGACTTGATAAGCAAGTGTGGAAAAGTGGGTTCAATGATTTATTTGCATAAAATTTTAAAACATTTTTTTCTATTGTATATTTTTAGTGAATAGTTTTGTCTGTGAACATATCAAATTTTTACCTTTTTAAATATTTCTGAATGTGTGCTATAAAATTGTCTGTTTTTTTTAATGATTTCTAAATATAATTTTGTTTGTTTGCTGTTGCGGGACATGCTCATGTCCTATCGGGTGGAGGCTAGACTTAATTTTAAAGCCGATTTTTCCTTTTGCATGTTATGCCACGGCCAACGCTGTGCTCGTACTGCTAGTTTTGACTATAAAATTTGCCTTTTCTTCAGAGCCGGCCTTCTTTATGAAAGGGCCCGGATGCAAGAAACTAATTGGGGCCCTATATTTTTTGCAAAAGTCAAAAAAAAAAAAAAAAAATACAAGTACAAACACAAATTATTATTGCAGGTGTGTTATTTGATGCATGATATTGTTTTTTCTATTACTTACTTCAGAAAAATCACAATTTTTTTGGAATTTCTTTTTCAATGCTTTGTATAACAAGTGCATTTAAGCGTAATGCACACATGCTTGATTGAAGACAATTCTTTATTAATTTTAATTTTCTGAAAGAGCGCTCAGCATTTATTATAGTAATTGGCAATCTAAATCAAATTTTTAACACAGTTTATACATTTAGAAATAAATCATTATAATTATTAATTAGTATATATTGCAATAGGTGTTGAGCGTTATTTACATCCTTTTCATTCAATATCATAAATCCTGTAGCAGAACAATTATTGGGATTAGGTTTTCAGCCACATCGTTATTATAAAATGTTACAAAGTTTTGGGAGCATTTTTCTAATTTGTTTTTCTGAAGTTTTTATATCAGTGATTAATTTGAAATACTTTTAAATTTATCTTCTATATGTATAATAACAGTATCAATTATAGAGATAAAAAAGGACATGCAAATTCCTCAACCGGCTTTTTTATACTTTTATCTTCCTTGTTTAGAAATATAATTTATATAATTTTTATTTTTTTTCGAATTCATTTTTCAGGAAAATGTTCTGAAAGATTCAAATTACGTACTATCGTTTTTGCTTTGTCTAAAAATGAGTTAAATTTTGTTCTTAAATCTTTTTTTATTTCAGTTTTAACTTTATTGATTAAATTAAAAGCCCAATCGAGAACAATGGTTTCTACTTGAAATAGTTTATTGATAGGGCTAATTTTGGACAATATTGTAAAAAATACTATTAAACATTATGTCGTTTCTTGTATTGAATCCAAAGGACTTTTAGCTTCGGATAGCCCTGTATTATTGCTATTTGCATCAATAAATTCTTTTAGATCATCACAAGTTTGTTCGAATTGTATACACACTGCTTTAACCGTATCTATTTTGACTTCCCAACAAGTGTTGCATAATGGTTTAAGAGTAATGTTTAAATGCTTATTGTAGATGCAGAAAATAAGCAATATAAACGTTGCAATATCCCCAAAAAAATAATGCTGGAAGCGGCATCACAAATTAATAATTTAAAAGAATGTCATAGTTTAGGCGCATAAATTGAATGAGGGTTTAGAGCAATTATTCTAGATTGTACACCTTTATATTTCTCTTTCATTTCGTTGTCGTATGCCTGCCCACTACAATCCATAATATCTAAAACATGCTCACTCAATACTTCCAATAGAGCTTTTGCCAGTCCTTCTAAAGTAACATCAATAACTTCAATAAACCCTATAAAGGTCTCATTTATAGTTAATCTTTTTTCTTCAAAATTTACATACCTAATAAAGACTGAAGTTTGTTTTTTATGAGAAATAACAGAAGCAGAATCCATTTTTATACTGTAATACGTGACTTCTTTTGTATCGTCATTAATTTTCTTAAGAACTTCATTTCCTAACGCAGGAATAATTTGCTCTTGTGGTATATGTGCTAAATCATGTACAATCCTATTTTTGGAATTTTTTATTCTATTTATATGTCCATAAGCACAGAGTCGTATTTACTTAATTCGATAAATTAAAAAAAATTCTGTTATGAGGCGCTCTTGCCATTTCAAGGTTTTCTCGAAGTGGAATGCTAAAAATGCTAAGACTAGAATCACATCTACAATTTTTTGTAATAGCAATTTAAGCCATTCCATTTCCTTATTTATGTTAATTTGATTTGTTTTATCAATAGTCGAACATAAATTGAGTCGTTTCAGTAACTCTTTCCAAGCAATGAATAGACAGATATAAAGCTCATGATCTTGAATTATAGTTGATAATGTTCTCCAGTTATTATAGATACCTATAAATCGCGTAGATTTTTCATTTCCTCTGAAAAATAATGTACAGAAAAACAAAATACCGAGTCTTGCGTTTTTGATTAAATCAGTCAGCTGCGAAGTTGCATTTCCCCAATTGGCATTTTATAAAAAAAAAAGTAGTTATTGGTGGAAAATGATCTACCTTCAGCACTCAGGAAAAACTCCTCTGTGTTGACAGATCTCTTTCTAAGCAAAACATACTAAACTTATCATTCATAAACGCTTGGTCATAAACCTGAATCACTTATATGCATTTGAACGCATTTGTTATTGCTATTATTTTCTGATTCAATCATATTTGTATAAAAATATGGTTATTCAATGAGTTTTTCACAGTTTCTACACTTTTATTGCAAGATTGTGTGGTTTGTGCGGAATTTTATTCGCCAGTTGAAGCTTGAATTGTAACTTCTGAAGATAAGGCAAATTCATTGCCAGAATTACTTCGTTGACAAGAAAACAAATCTACTCATAATTTTTTAAATATAGCTTTCCTTTTTTATTTTCTGCTAATTTTCTATTTTGAAATCGAGTCTTGACACCCAGAGGGATACTTCCTTGCCATGAACATGATTAGATCTAACGATATTAAACATTTTATAGTATGAGTTATCCAAGTAATATATGCAATTTTATTTAGTGGATGAGGTAAATGACCGTATTTTATGCTTATAATATGTTGCACGTTTGCAGTAAATTGTAATATATCTGTAAACTTCGTAATTTCAGAACCCATCGGTTGTTCGAATTAAATTTCTTCCTCTCCTTTCCCTCCTGCTATTACAGTTCAGAACTTTATTTTAGTTCTTGATTATGTTGGGGTCCCTCAAACGCGGGCCCAGTGCATAGCATCCACCGCACCCCCGAGATGGAATATTCCCTTTCTTATATTTTTGCATGATTTAAAAATTAATCAATGAAAATTAATAGTGTTAGATACTTTATTTTCTTTCGGATTTAATAAAGAAATTTTAACTCGGCGATAAACTGAATTTTTATTAGAAATCTAGTTTTAAAACAGAATAAATCGTCTCAGTTGCTTTGTCTGAATTCCTTATGCTCCTTAATAAAGATTTTTAGAAATGTTACTTACTGATTAATGAAAAAAAAAATCAAGTGTCAATACTCATAGAAGAATTATTTTTTGCATTTATTTATAAGTAACATGTCATTATGCAATATCTTTAGCTAATATTTTTATTTAGTATTCATTACATGTAATTTTTTAATTATTTTAAATTTTGGTCTTCCCCTCAAAATTTTTTCCATGTGGGAGAAAAATGCACAGTTCTTGTTATTTTTTCATACAATCCTGAAATAAATCAACTCGCTATTCTCGGTAATCTTTCTCTCCACGAATTGAGGAACTTTTTGCACTTACTCCGATAAAGCAATTAGATTGGCCCGATGCCGAAAAATGATATAAAATTTATTTGACATTATTAAAAATAGTTCTTTAGTTCGACAGTGTCTATACACGAAATGTACCCGAATACATGCATCGCGCTATTTAAATTACATGATGCCTTTATCTTACTTGATTTATAAATAAGCAATAATTCTTTAATTGTTATTGGAAGAGTTTTTAAATTTTATTCGTACCCTCAATGGATGGAAAAGCAGTACATTCCAATATTACTAAACTTCGAATTTACTTTTCTAAATTATAATATGAATAATTAATTATTTAGTTAAAATCCTTCATTATTTCTGTGAAATAAAAATATTAAATTATGTACGTAGATGGATTTTCCCTGCTTTCTAAATTTAGAAACTTTTAAACAGAATTGCAGAGTTTTACTATGTTTCAGAAACCGCCTTCAATAAGTTATATTAAAGGCTTTTACCTGTCTTTGAGAAAATAATGATATTAGCTTTGCCGAAGAGCTTTAACGAAATAATTTCATGAGGGCAGGGATTGGAGCAGAAGCTCTTGTGGGTCGAAATGAATTTTTAACTGATTGAATTAGAAAACATTTTGAGCCAAAAATTCAATGCATGTTGAGTAAATGATGATCAGATTTTTCCAGAATTTTTAACTGATTGAATTAAGAAATATTTTATGAGCCAAAAGTTCTTTACATGTTGAATGAATTATGGTCAGACTTTTCCTGAATTTAATAAAATAGAATGTTGTCAAAATTGGTAAATTAAACTTTAATTTTTATTACGGGAACTTCTGAAATATTGTTAAAAATATATTTGAGAAAACTGTCTCTGAGTTTCCACGGTAAAACTTTGAAAGACCTAAAATTGGATTATGAAATGTGATTATTTGAAGATCTCTTTTGAGAGAACCATCATAAAATATTGCATTTGAGGCTGTATTTGGGCCGCGGTGGCCTGGTGGTATGGTCTCGGTTTCGGAACCGAAAGGTTTCAGGTTCGAGACCCGATTCCATCGATGAACTGTCGTGTAAGTGGGTCTGGTGCACGCTAAATCCGATGGTGCCAAACTTCCTCCCGCGGGTGTGGTGTAGAAGTTTGGAGTGGGGGGATTGCCAGCTTAGGTATTGTTCCTCATCATCTAATCGCGGTTCAAAATTACGAGGTTCTTTCTAAAATAACACTACTGTTGCTTTTAAACGGGACGTTAATATAGCTAAACTAAACTAACTATACTTAAGGCTGCATTTTAGTGAAATTCCAGATCAGCATCTGAGTTGGCACCCTGTTCTCTAAATTTTAGCGTACGCTCGGGCACATATGGCCCCTCTGGATTTAACAACCCTAGAAATATGAATGAAATTTTTGATAATATCGGGTTTCGAACCGAGATCTTACTACTTGGCCTCTGCCACTTGTTGTCTGTTGTTCTAGTATTATACTAAACCAGAGTATTTTAAGTTGGTTATTTAAAATTTCAAATCTATTCAGATGATAAGGAATAAAATTGGAATCGTCATCCTATAGTATAAACTGTGCGTCATCAAGAGGATTTAATGTATATTAGGCCAGCGTAAGTCCCGAATCTGCCACTCTGCCACCAGACCCCTGTACAGCAACAGAACTTGCAAAACGATATGGTCTGAAAAGCAAATATCCGAAGTTTTGCAATTTAACGGACATACTGTTACAGTCCTGCGTCTTGGACTGAAAAAAGGTTCAGACATTAAACATCTGTGTTGTCTCTTGTCTGGTGACGCCATTACCACTGCAGATTTTACTTAGAGATTAAATAATAAACATTAAATTTAGTTGAAAATCGGCAGATTTTTTTCTCAAGAATATGATGCATTTTGAAGAATATTATTTTAAAATTAGGAGAGAAAATTTTGATGAGCAGCGAAAGCGAGAATACAGGACCGTATTGAATGTCGCTGTCAAAGTAAACCCGCTGAAATACCACAATACAGGATTAATTATGAAAGTAAAAAATGATTTTAAAATCAGCCTTTTATTAATCAGAGTGTCACAAAGAGAAAAATTTAATTAAAAATTTAGAATAAAGAGAGAGAGGGAGAGAGAGCTAGAAGAGGAAACATAATAGAATGAATGAAGCACTGACAAATAGTTTTTTTTCAAGGCTTTCAATTTTGTTTTGATTCCCGAATTTTTCTTTAAAACATTATTTTATTAGTGCACCTTTAAAAGCTCGCTTTAAGAAACTTTTTTTTTATCATTTTTAATTTTATTCTATAAATGATTATTCATTTTTTTATATTATGGAATTTTGTAATCACCATTTTTTTTATTAAAATCACTACCATACATTATCACGGATATGGAATCAAAATTTATAAGAAATTAATCGGTTTGATGTCAGTTTAGAAATATCAAAATACTGCATTGTCATCGAAAACACTCATGAGTACAAAATTTTATAACTTTTGCACGAGTGTTTTGGCAAAATGTCGATTTTTCAATTTCATGTTTCTACTTTGAGAAAAATTAAATAAATCTATGAAAAATATTTAATTTTTTTTTATTTTTCTCTTGTAAAATTTTTATTAGAATGAGTCTAAGTTAAATTTATATCTTGAAAGAGTCGCAGTGAAGTAAAAGAAGGTAATTATAAACAAGATAGGTGAATACAGATTTGCAATGCATTTTAAGTATATTAATGATGTTTTTCTTAACATGTAAAAATTTTACTCCTATAGGAAATTTATTTTTTCTTTTAATGTTTATCTCGATTTAAAATGTCTTTTCTTTCAATAGTTTTTGGATTAAAGAGAATAATAATGTTTATAGATAACCTTGATGATGATAAACTCTAAAATTCTAGGTAAATAAATCATTTTCTCAGACGCTTTGATCCAAAAGCTTTATCAGCTCAGGAATGATGCATGATGATGACGTTATCAAGTATAACTTGCAGTGTTCCAAAGATTAATTATATTAGTGATTTTTATTCTTTTTTCCCATCAATTAAGAATTATTATCTTCTTTTAACGCATCAACGTTTTTTGCCTTATTAGCTTCCTTGCTTGTGAATTGCGTTTGACGAAAACAAATGAAGATGAGCTTGTGATCGTTGAAATGCATTGTGCGATAGAAATTAATAAAACTTGCTTGTCAAAAACAACGCATTGCTCAGAAAAATCTCCCATTTTTGATGTTGTGATTTTGAAAATTTTCTTTTTTCATAATTCGTGTCAATGAAGTACGCCCACTTGATTACATGAGGGCGAGCCGGAACGTTCTTTCTTTCGTAAAAATTTTCAAGGAGAGAACTTTTCTTCCAATTAATGTCGTTAATTAAGTTAGAAGACAGAGTCAAAAGTGACTAATGCAATTTTCGAAATATTTTAGTAAAGCCATGTCAAGTGAAAAAAAAACAAACATTTTGTCATCTAACTTGCCTTTGATATTTTTTTTCTATTAAATATACAAATAAACTTTTTAAAAAATAACAGCTAAAAGCAAGCTCCTATAAGTGTACTAAAAAGTACAGTTTTTTTTTATTTCAAACGATTTCTTCCTTTTAGTCTTTAATTTTTAAATTTTTATTATAAATATTATGCAATCCTGAAATTAATTTTCTCCAAATCGCTGCTAGATGATATCACTCACATAATATTTGAATTCCTTTTATTTGATAAATTACTAAATTCCGCAAATATTAAAATAGTGCATTTTTACAGAGAAAAGATATGTAGAAAATTTAAAAATTCCAATGCGGTAAGAATGACTGTGAATTAGAATATAAAATACCATCTGTACAAATATGAATTGACATAAATTAAAGTTTTCGAAAAATGTAAGGAATTGTTTCGATTCATAATTAAGGTTGAAGAAATATTATATAACAGCGCATTTATCAACTTTTTTAATTTACGCACCTAATTTTTAGTTTTATTCACTATACTTAACTTTTAAATAAATGCAAGATGTAACGTGAAGAACATTTATTTTGTAAATATATGAAAGTATATTTACAAAATAACTTGAAGCAAGTATCTTTTCTGGTGGACGAATTTGGTGATAAATTTGATATATATTTCCGATGTTAGTGTGAGTAAAACTTGTTGCATTTCATCTATTTAGGTCGTGCTGAATTTGAGTCAGCGCGTTCATATATATATTAACTTACAAACAAGCATGGTCTATAAAACATTTTTTTTTCTTTCTTCGGATTCGGAAATATCTGAAACGGTGAATCCCATCAAAGTTTTGGGACTAAATTCTGGACGATTACACAGATCTATAAAATATGAGCGATGAGAAAGTGTAATTTTTAATGTTTTGTTTATTAATTTATTATTTATCAAACTATTGAAAACAATTATAGCAATTATTTTTAATTTTAATTTAATATTTATTATTAAAAACAGTTTACTAATATTTTAATTATTTTAATTAGAGTAGGTACTGTTGCTAATACATTCTGGCGTTCATATGTCCTGCTTTCTTTTCCCTTTTTCCCTGAAAGTTTCTTTGAACACTTTGCCTTTTGTCACACAAAGGGCAGGGGTAGCATCTGAGTCATCTCTGAGCAGGATACGAGATCCTACTGACTTTTCCACATGTCTATGCTCCATCTTCTGGATATTGTTACGGAAACTCGGCAACAATTCCACTTCTGACACCAAATGTTACGGAACTTTCTCCACAAGGTCCGTAAAATTAACGGGTGCGCTTGTAGTGGGTGCATGCAGTAAAAAAAATCAGCAGGTCTAACTAGCAAATTAAGACGTTAATTAACATGTAGATGTTTAATTAACATGTGGACACGCCAAAAAATATACAGCCAAGACGTACGCAAGCAACACACAGTAGACCACTTAGAATAAACAGCAACTTACAAGTAGTAATCGGTAGCTAACAACAATCATAGCACACAAAGCGGCCAGACAGAATTCAGCAGAAGGAAGGAATCTACATAGCTATTCTCTACGGTCTCTCAAAGAGCCTGCAATTCTCCATTGTCTCCTCGCTTTAACTGCATCCAACTGCCGACTCACTACTACACGACTGGCTACTCCACGCACGATTCGATGCTGCTTCTATAATGAATTCCAAGATTCGGCTCACAGCTCACTTCATCTATTGCTTGAGCTCCACTCAACACTTGTGCTTCGCTGAATTGATCCAACTAATTCACCGTGGACTAGCTATGCGACACTAAACCTCTCGACAACTCTATACACAACTTGGAACTGCTGGCCTTTTATAGTTTCCAGAGCAACGCAGAGAGGGTTCTAGAACAATCGAGCATATCTCAGCTTCTATTGGCTCTGTCGACAAAATTCTTGATGATTCTAGTATCATCTATTTTGTCGCCAAAGTCGTCGCCAAATGATCGCCAAGCTCGGAAGTCATTGATCCAGCATCCGATCAGCATCCAATAGAGATGACCGTAAAACGGTCTTTCCTACTATGGAAGTAATCGCGCTGGGAAGCAACATTACAGATTCGTAACTATATCTTGGGAAATATCTTTAACCGAATGAATGAATCTATACTAACATTAACATACTCTCTCTACGTTCTATTGACGCTCTATAGGTTAGATTGTTTGACTTAGAGATACCCAACTTTGGCAGATGGGAATATGTTCTTCAAAAAGATTTTTTCGAAATTTTAATTGATATTTTAACTAACTAAAAATTAAGCAAAATTTCTGATTTTTTTGGCAGCAGCTTTCGAAAAAGAAAGAAAGAAAAATTCTTAAAATTCTTCTTAAAATTAAAAAAAAATTCTTTTCTTTAATACCGATTTAGCTTTTAACATTTTCTCTAATCTCAACAAACTTTTCTATTGTTTTTTTTAATATAATTTACTAAAAACTTGCCGATATTTGAATCGTTTTTATACATTCATTTAATTCCGTATTTCTCTTCCATAATCTGTTTATATTTTTCATATTGTAGAGCAGTAGTGTACTGAATTTTTTTCGATTTTTTTTTTACTTATAGAATCTGTAAACAAGACTTTTTATTTTATTTAGAAATGTAAGCTGAACGATTATGGCTATCAATCTTCTAATTTTTATTAGCATGGTTTAATCCAGCTGAGAACTGTTGGACATAATATGTGTCATAACATTTTAATACGGAATCTTTTGCATATTATGAATGAAAAATAAAAAAATAAGATGCTGTCAAAGAATAATTAATTGATGATGGACATAATCGTTTTATTTAAGCATATACAAAATCAACCAATAGAACTGAAATGATATTTGCTTAAATGTTTGTCGCAAATTGAAATTCGAAAATACATTGTTAAAAATTTTGAATGGAGTTAAATAATTTGGTCAATAAAGGCTAACAGTTCAAAAATTAGAACATGTATTTAAATACAATCTCGATTCGGAAATATATGCACAAAACGTCTACCGTTGTTAAATGTGACAAATCATTTGTTTTTTTGGATTTCGAGTACAAAAAGTGTCTTGCCAATGCAGGTATTAAAAATCAAATGAAACCAATAGAAAGATACATAAAAAGATTTGTGCCGCCTCTGGAGTTGCTGTGTAAGTGAAGAAACTAAATACATAAATTGACATATTCATGTTAAAACAAATATAGCAAAGCAATAAAATGTGTGCATAAAAAGAAAATACAATCCGTAAATAAAAAAAAAAATAAAGCATTTCAATGTCATTTAAATCAATTAGAAATACACTTGATAAAACTAGACGATGAAAAAATTTAGTTTAAAATGTGCGGTTTTTTTCCTACAAATTGTAGTCTAATTTTTTTTCTTAATTCAAAAACCTTTTTTCAAATTATACAGAATAAATCAATACAGAAAATATAAAAATACCAAAAAATACAGAATAATTTCTCATGAATTTCAATGCATTAATTCGTTGAAAAATCTGAATATCTTAATCAACTGAAGCTTCATTTTCTTCGAGTTGCTTTTTATTCCAAGTAGGAAAAACCTGTATGATTCTAAATTTAAACTCAAATTATTGATTCGAATCTCATTTATTAGACGACGTAATGACAACTCTTTCAAGTGCAAAGAAAAGAGAAAGGATATCGAAGAAAAAAAATTAGTCTCAGATGAATAATAAAGATACTTTGGAAATTCTTTTCAAAGAAATCAAGATCAAAGATTTAATTAAACTGAATAATATTCCAATAAAATCCTTCTTGGCGGATTTGTTCCTCATAAAATACCCCCCACCCACCCACCAGAAATGAAAGCATTCAATATTTTAAATTTCGGTGAGAAATACAAATAACTAGGAATATAAAGAGAAAAATACCGCATCTAGGAATTAGGTTTTAATTGACATATATTTTTCAATGTGGTAAAGTTATTTTATTTAACAGATTTAACAATCCATTCGAATTAGTAAATAAAAGAAAAAAAATAAATACTTTATTCAATAGATCAGCCATTCCATTTCCAACAATTTTAATCGACCTGTTTTATGTTTGTGAAGATGGAATTTTGGAATGAAATTTTAAGTTATTTCTTCATGGGATGTTATTTTAAAATTTTGTACATCTGGATTCTCAATGACAAGACGCTATTTTTATGCTCAAAAATTAATTATGAGCTCTTAAAAATTACAATAATTCCCTACACGTCACGCTACTTAGTAAAAAATTTGAACAAAAAATATTTCAAGATTTTATAATATTTATAGAGATAATCAATAAATTAAAAAAAAAGAAAAGAATTTTCCAAGAGAAAATTCTTTTTAATACTCTATGAAAAGTGTGTTTTTAAAAACTATTTTTACTATTGTTACTTTTGCTTTTTATCAGATAAGATAATTTTAGGAATTAAACGCTTTTCTTTTCGATGCAATATGATAAACTTATTTTAATTTCTCATTTAGTTTGTATGTTCTTAGCAGTAGTTTGCCATTCATTTCAAATGGTTCAGGGTGCGTTCGGATAATTTAGTTCCATACAATTCTAAATCGTGTAATAACATAAATTTCACCTATGGCACGTTTTTCAACAGCGTGCGATAGTGCATTTGCTTCATGCGTTGCCAGTTTAGATAAGCACTGCGAGTAGCACCATTCTCGATGAAAGGAGGCTCAATTTATTAGAAACGCTAATAGCAAATATAACACCTGATGAGTAAGTTCACTTGGCATGTCACTGCTGAAAAAGGAATATTTGTTCTTAATTCTCAGTAACTAGGAAGATTAATTTAGGAAAAAATATTGCATTCAAGAGAAATTTCAACCGTAAAAATGGATAGGTTATGGTATTCATTAATCGGGATCATGAAAAAACTTTCGCAATTTGCAAATTAATTTGAAAAATAAACTTTAAAACATCTTATGATATGCTTATGTAATAGTTATAGAAATTAAATTTACGTCTTTCAGAGCTCTTTGTATTCTAAAGAATGGGAGTGTTCTGTCCTCGACATCCTCGGATATTTACATAATATGACGCGTTTATTACTTCCCTGTATTATGAAGAAAACTGAATTTTTATTTTGGATGCCTTCCTTTTAATCGATTTAGGCCAAAATTTAAATAAGATCGCGTGCCAAATTTTATTTGCCGCGAGTCGTGATTATTAGTCTTGCAAATCGCTGCGTTTGAGGTTTAGACACGCGAGCTTTCAGAGTGGCAGTCGGCTGACCGCTGGTCTAGAGTCTTATATAATTCCTATAGTAAAAATGGCTCTTTTTCATCTATCTAGCTACTTGCGTTCTAGAGTTATCGTGTTTATATGCATAAACTCCTCTTAGATGAATCGTGGGCAAATTGTGATAGAATTCTTCAGTTTATGTAAAGTCTACAAATCAAATTCTATCTGTCTAGTTTTTTGAGATTTTGGATAACCGTGTCGGCAGATACACACACGCGAAATCCTAAAAATGACTTCTTCGGGAAATCTGAAACTTGAATATTCACGTAAACCACGAAACCAAATTTTCAACAAATCTCGGAGTTTTTTTTTTTTTCGAATATTATTGGGTAAAAAGTATTTAGCATTAGAGATTCTTAAAATGTAAAACATCTTACGAAACGGGATTTTTTTAATTGATAAATTTCCAAAAAACAGTTTCCTTTCCAGATGAATCTAATTTTTCCGAGCTATTAGAAAGTGAGATCGAAATTTTCCCCAGAATCAAAAGCAAAGTTGCTTCTTACTTTCAATCTGACTTTTCGAAAGACATCCAAGTAAATCGATATTCTTTTAATATGTTGGCGTGGCTTTCTGGAATGTACTTTTTCGTCATTATCTCTCTCGCCTTTTTTAAAAGCATTTTTTACTTTCTCACGTGCGAAATAATAAGAATTTATCAAAAAATCTGTCCGTGAGATTTTGACGAATATCCATGTTTCAAATTTCGTTGAATGTGAGAAAAATATTTTTAGAATTATAACCCTTTGTCGATTTGTCTGTTTATCTGCCATGAAAATGATAAAAGCGTTTTGATCGAGAAGAATAAAATTTGGTGTACCGTCTTTACACCAAATTTATGGATTTCTATCAAAGTTTGAACAAAACAGGTCTCGGATGGTTGCTTTGTCAGTTATCCAGTTTCTAGTGAATGTATTCACTTCAAATCTCAAGATCTAAAAAATTAAAATTTTTTGAACAAGCTTAGCATCTGTAATGCGTGATTTATATCAATTATCGAACTAAATCCCACAAAGCTGCTCTTTTGCATAGTGTAAAAGCAGTAATTGGAAATCATGAGAACTTAAATATAATAAATTTAATTCAACTTCTGCATCTAAAATGTATATTTTTATAAATTTGATGCCAAATTTTTTAATGGTTGACTGATTGTAGTTTGTCGTGGACAGTTTTATTGTAATAAGTTTTGAGTTAGAATAGGAATTAAGGAATCCAAAGATTGAATTGAGAATATCTAGAAGAGGTAAAGATGATTCACATAGAGAGATAAAAAAATGACAAAGTTAATTGTGACTGTGTAAATTTTATTAGAAGTATTCAATTTGGAAATAAAATATATAGATTGTTGATAATTATTTCGTTTTTATAGCCGAAGATTTGACCAGAAAACTTGTGATAACCAAACAGCAATGGGATGATGGAATTCAAAATCCACTGTTTGGGTTTTAGAATCTCTGAATAAAAAAATCATATTATTAAAATAAACTCTGACTTTTATTTTTGTCATATTTAATTACATCTATTAAAACCCTCGGAAGGCAGATAAAAAATAAAACTTCCGGTGTACTTACAAATTTTGCAACCAAAAAATGACACTTGAATTACAATTTCTTTTATTCAAAACCTCAAATTAAAACTATTTTAAAGAGAAAAAAGTCATGGAAAGTAGGCACAAACCTGAAGAGGGTAAAAGGTAAAATTTCTTTAATCGAATTTTCACTGGACATGGTGTCTTCAAAACTGCAGAAGAGATTCTTTGGTAAGAGTGAGAAATGCAACTTCGAAGCCGTCGAAGGAAATGCTAAGCTTATTCCTTTGTACAGCAGGATTTGGAAACATCAAAGAGAAACGTTGAAGCTAGATTGGAAGATTCCATTAAAAATTCTCTTTTTGTGCCCTAGTTCTCAAAACTTTTCAAGGAACATTCTTAAAAAACTCTTATCTTTGGAATTTCGGAATGTGTGACAGATTAATATATATTTTTACATATATTTCTGTAATTTTTGTATATTATTTTTTTGCATTAGTATTCTATGTTAATATTTTTTAGTTGTTAACCTAAGTCTAAATTTTTGCCAAATTTTCAAAATTGCTCAGAATGTTAGTATGTATGCCGCCTGTTTTAGTTTCATGATATTAGGTTTTTTTATGTTGTCATATGTATGGTTTGAGAATCTTACTTACCGAGTTTCATGCGTTGTTTTATGCGTTATTCTGGATAGAATAAAAGTTCAACGAAATCTATAACACTGCAGTTCGTTTAAAATATCCCGCTCCTTTGGTATGCAGCATTATCCAATGCGCAAAGTTCATCTTCTGTTTTGGTATATTGCAACACAACCAGAGTTTTTTATGTTTAAATTGGTTTTTGTTATGGGAATGAACTTAAACATGAATTAAAATTATTTATTAGATGTAAACTTCACATTATATTTACATTTATTTTACATTGGATTTAACATAGGTTAATGTGTTGAGATCTGCAATTTTTGGTATTTTATATTTATGCTGATTCATTCAATTCTCACTTCAATTACGGCTAATAATTCCGCCCAACGTTTATTTCTATTTTTTGTTTTTTGGCGTTTCGTTTTTTATGTTTGTAGATTTGTTTTGGGGGTCCGTTAACATTCTGGATAGAAACGCTTCCCCTGCAAGAAAACAAAACTTTTAATATTAATATATATTTTCGTCTAAAGTGTGCCACAAATATTAATTTTTATTTCATTCTTAAGCTCCCTACCAATGTGCATGGGATTTTCTACCACAACTTTCATAGGTAATCTGCGATTCCGAAATATTAAGACCATAAAAGCCAGTCTAAATGGCCACATTCTTTAATAGTATAATGTTTCTATACAGTTATTCCTATGTATTTGACTTTTTGAACTTTTCTGAAATTCAATAACTCGTGAAACTTCATGTTTTTGTTATAACTGAATTTACAAAATCTGCGGAGAAGTTACTTAAAGAAAGAAATATTTTAGATTGAAGTGTATGGGTGAATCATAAGTTATCCTAAATCAAGAAGTTTTTTTCATTTCGATATATTCTGAAAACATGATTATTCAACAAAAATTCTTCTCTAACCGTCGAATTCCTAACCACTTTATGATGCGTTGAAATTGTTTGCATTAAATTTTCATTTGAAACAGGATTTTTCATTGCGTCTTAACACATAAGTAGTTTCAAAAATATACACATCATATTCTTTTTACTTTTCTTCGTTATCGCTAAAGAATTTTTAATTATTCTATGAGTGTAGAAAGTAGTCGTCAACAGTTTCTTAAACAGTGGAAAAAAAAGTTTTGATAATCGGTGTTACGTGTATTTACATTATGTTATCCGTGTACGTTATTGTGTACGTAACCATGTATGTTACTATGTTTAAAGTTATAATCAGCTCAAAAGAACTATTTCCATGATCAGTATTCTTGTCAAAAATAGTTAACTTGTTAAATGTCTGCATTACTGTCTTTCCAAAAAAAAAAAAAAAAAATGAAATTTCTGTCCTGCATATGATTCGAATCAATCCTTACTTGTACACATTCCTTAAATTTGACTGCGTTACTGTCTTTCCTAAAACATGAAATCTCTCTCCTGCAGATGGTTTGAATCAATCATTACTTGTACACATTCCTTAAATTTGACTGCGTTACTGTCTTTCCTAAAACATGAAATCTCTGTCTTGCAGATGGTTCGAATCAATCGTTAATTGTGAGCATTACTTAATTTTGACTGTATACTGTCTTTCCTAAAAAATGAAGTCTTTGTCCTGCAGATCAGTAAATTTGAGTTAGCTGAGAAAGTTAAATATTTAGCGGAGCTTACTTTCTGAATAGCCCGTGTTGATTGTCCCATTTTGAGGTATTGGATATGAAATTATTGTGATAGAATTATTGGTTATGGAATTAACATTATTGATCATGTCCAGTAAAGATGGAAAGTCGTTATGCTTGTCCCTAGATTATTAAAAGTTAAGGGAAAAGTAACTGAAAACAGGTTTTTAACTTCAATTTTAATTAAACTTATTTGATTATGAAATTTATTGTTAAATAACTTTACTTCTTCACTAGAAACTTCACTGCTTAAAACAAAATTATCGTATATCATTGTTTATAAAAACTGTTAAACGTATTCACAGCAAAATTCAAAGCATGCGATGCTCGTCGTGACTCACTGTAGGGTTAATCAAAGAAGAAATTGAACATATAAATTGAAACCTAGTCTGACCTTTCCGATTTCCTTTTATGATACAGATAGATTTTCAACTGTCAATGGATATGGAAGGTGATCGAAAGATATCCAGAGGAAGAGGAATAGATTTCTGCAATTCACTTTATGATGGCCATTTCACTGCAGCCATCAGAATCATGGGCATTAACCGTCTAAGCATTAAGACAAACTCGTAACCATTACTAATGGAAGTCATTTTCATTTCAGCAGCTTGGGTAGGACCAGAGAAACATTCCATACAGAAATCGGAGAAGAGAGAAATATTTCTGGTATCGTCTTGCCTGACTGAATTCAGTCGAAATGGAGTGGTTTCTGTTTCGATTCCTCTTTAACCAAAATTCAGTTAAAATTTTCCTTTAAAGATCATGTTAGCTATTCAGTTTGTTCGTTAACCAAGTGCCGATTTATTTCAAATTTTGTAAAAATTTGATTCATTCTTCTTGGAGTTATGTACAAAATCATGTTTGCATACTTGGATTTAAATTAAATTAAAACACAAAAATCATGATTTCTGATGGTTATTATGTGCTTTTCTGTACATTTTTATACTTATTAATATGTGTCTTATCCGGGTAATCTGCTAATTAAATGTTCTATTAAATGATGGAATTTCTTCATGAGTTTTTTCATATCTGTTCTAGTTAAAGTATTCCAAATCTTAAAAGTGAAAAGTTTTTTTTTTCTCCAAAATTTCCTACCTCCATTTCCATCACTTCATGAATCAAATGTTTTCGTTTTCGCATACTTTGCGTTGGTTTCGAAAGCTTAGAAAATAATAATTTCCATAAAAATACTAAATATAAGAAAGTGTCATTTTCAAATACTTTTGTTCCTTTTTTTACTTGAATTGTTGTTTTTAAAACTGGTAAATTTAACTTCAAATATGTAAGGCAAAAACATAATGCCATCTTTACAACTGATTTTTTGTTATCCCAAATTATTTTTTTTTATTTTCAAAATTGATTATCCAAATTGATTGGTATTGATTTTTTTAATATCCAAAAGAATAGCTGTACTTTTTAAAATCTTAAATAACCAAATTAATCAAATAAAAGCATCATGTTTCAACAATTGCAAGTAGATTTTATTTCCAACTTGATGATCATGATGTAAAATTATTTGGAGTGGACTTTCTTTCGAGCGTTTATCTTCTTTCAGCGTTATTTTCTTTTCAGCGAATGCCTAGTAAATAGTGTGCAGATCGTCTAGGTAATTAAAAATTTCAATAGATATTAGTTACTGATCGTCCTGCCACATTAGCCGACAATGGAAGAGGGTCGCGAGTTGGAAATGGAGTAAAGACATCCGATTTTTCACTACATTTCACGAAAGTCATTCCGATCAAAACAGCATTATAACATTCAGGTGGTCATCATAAAATTGCAATCTCATATACGCTTAAACAAAATATTATGAAAGTTGATGCCATTTTTAATAATATATTTATTATTAGACTTGATGCGTTGTAAAGGTAATTTAGTAACTGAATAAATTTATGCAACAAGTAATTAAATATAATGAAATATAAATGCAACTTATCTTCTAGATATCATCCAACTGTGTAATCAAATGTTGCTTTCTTTTTTTGCCTGAAATAATGTATTCAAAATTCTCTCTGCATTCTTAATTTGTAAACAAAAATTTATCTTAGGAAGAAAATGAAACCAACATTTTTAAAACAAATTATTGACGAGTTTTCCGTCTTATTCAAATTTAAAAAGAATGTACGTAGAAAGATCGCGATAGTTTAAATCCTTAGAAAGAGTTTTAATCCTCTAAATAAGAATTCTGCAAAAATTCTTCGGGCGTTGGGAATTTCGAAGGGTGTGAAACACTGTTCATTACTAAAATAGAAGCGACGAATAAATATTTAAAAGAAGCTATAATCCAAAATATCCCTAAAAATTAAACTTAAAACCTGAGTATTATTTTAAGCGATTTCATATTGCCGGTACAAATTAAATTAAAATTTATTTCTGATCAAAAGATATTTCATGGCAAATCTGTCATTAATATCAATAGCTTCATTCAGCAAATAAGAGAATTTAATTTAATATTTCTATTGATGACCTTTTTGTGTTTCAAATGAAGCAATGAATAAAATACCTTGAAAATATTTTTGAAAATAAATATTTACTATTAGAGAAATTAATAAAAAATCATTTTTTTTTTTATTTTAAAGGTAGCATCAAAATATCTACTTAATAATGGCATTTCATGGGTATTACCATATTTCATATTATATTTTACATGCAATACAAAAGAACGCAACCTTTATGCTTGCTTTTCAACATTATTTGATACTGTTAATTCCTTGTAATGGTTTTCTTTTTGTTTTATTTGTCCTTCCCATCTCTAATTTTTGAAAACTATTAGTGTTTATAACTACTTTTTGGACTATTGATTTAAAGGATTCAATCTAAGTGACTTTTCGTGATAAAACCCAAGGAGCGTTTTATTAAAAAAAATATCTATGCTGATTATATTAATTATTTTATTAAATTGAGTATAGTAAATTGTAGACAAACCGGTTTCTTGTTTGAAAATATAATAATGTACTTTACCATATTCTTTAAAACAGTGTAGGTCGCGGTGGCCTGGTAGTAAGGTCACGGCTTTGGAACAGGTTTTCAGGTTTGAGACCGATTCCAAAGATGAACCGGCCTGTAACGGGGTCTGGTGCATGTTAAATCCGTCGGGGCCAAACGTCCTCCCACAGGTGTGGTGTGGAAATTTAGAAGGGGGGGGCCATATCAGGTGTCGTCCTCGTCATCTGACCACGGTTCAAAATGACGAGGTTTGTCTCAAAATGGCCCAAGTGTTGCTTTAAAACGGACGTTATAATAACGAAACTTAAAACAGCGTAATAGCGGTTAATTTTTTAAATGATATATAATGGATAACTAAATGTAAGCACGTAGTTTCTAACTGCAATCGATTACTGCATTTTCTGAAAAATGATTCTCTAAACCCCATTTAAGTAGTGATATGTTTTCTGTACTGTGATCCAAATATTCACATTGATGCAGGTTCTATGTAACTGGTGGCAATGTTCTCTTATATATAATAACAGTAAGAGCTATCCATAAATAAAAAAAATAACATTTTTGAGCTTAAGTTGATATTGTAAATGGAAGGAGGCCACACCCAATGAGTGAATCTTAATCACGTCAGGGAAATTATTAATTAGTTAAAAAATTTTATTCAAAATTCATAAAAATGGAGAGAAAAAAATAAGACTGAAAAGGAGAAACTGAAGAGTTAAAAGAAAAAGAAAATTCACGAAACAAACTATAAATGAAGCAAAGCTACAAACGTGGAAATTCCAAGATAATTACCCGGAAATCGGTGTGTTCTTCCCTTGATGAAGCTTGTTGACACATTAATGGTTTACTTCATAGTTTGTTTTATTTAATAGCTTTGGCTGTTGACTCCCGCTGCATTTTAATGAAAGCATCATCACAGTTATGCAATGGTAGGTAAAGTAATGACTAAATGTTCAAAATAATGTTTTCTCCGGAAAAAAGGAAGAGAAAAGTTAATATAAAAGAAATTGAGATAATCTTTAAAAGCTTTTCTTTATAGTTTTACATTAACTAAAAAGAAAAGGCAAGATAAAAGAACTTCAGAGTTTTATCAGTTTTCTGTTTTAAGAAAAGCACAAACTTTTAAAAAATGTAACTGCTTGTAGCCGTTATCTGTAAAATTCTACATTCTGGAACTTTTTATTGTGCGTTTGAAAATTTTTTAAAAAATATGGTATCGGATATAATTAAGTTATTTTTGCTTATTTACTTTTATTAGTTGAAGATTTTCGATCTAAATCTTTCAGTGAGATTAATTACTTTCATTTTAACAAATTTAAAAACAAAACATATGTCACTTAAACATGTCTCTATCTCCTTGAGAAAAATACCCGTAATAATAAAAAATGCATTTTCTTGAAAATAAATAGCATTTTGAATTCGTTTGAGTGAGAAGCAGTTGGAAAATTAACTTTTAGAGTAGACTATATCGTCAACGAATAGTTTGTTTATGGTTTTCAAAAATGCCGAAACTCTCTCCATTCAATCCAATATTTGTAAGGTTTATTTTTTAAAAATATTTCTTTCCAGCAAACGTTTATTTAATTTGCAATATTTCTATCTTTAAATTTAGTATTTTGTTATTTTTATCGCTTTCTGACGTTAGTACGGTATATTTTGTTGGTAAGAGTCTTAATTTAGTATAGCTGTCATTTAATATCAGTGAAAAGATCAGTTAATTTGAAATATTGATTTCGTACACTTGGCACCACCTGACAGAGAAATCCTCCCCTCCCCCCCCAAAAAAAGTACTTTAAGATTCATAGAAATAACTAATTATGATTTGTAGTCAAATTAAAAATAAAAAATAATCAAAGAAAAAACAGTTTTTTTTTAAGTTTTCTATTAAAAATGTATTTTTAAAAAGATATTTTAATTGAACTTATTTTAAAATAAGCGAAAGGATCCCTGATTATTTGCATTACGATATTGCAAATAATGCATTTTCCAACATTAGCTATTTTTTAAATTTAAAAATATTTTGAGACAATATTTTTGCTTAAGTATGATCATTTAAATGTTAATCTTTGAAAGCAGTTTTCACGAGAAATCTAAGCTGAATATTCGATAAACATTTGCGCATCCTTTACAAACCTGCTACGCTATCCGAACTCTACATAAAGCCTTTCTCTCTGAATGCACTTTACATTTATGAACATTCTGGACGTAGAATATTCCAGAAGAGTAGGGGACCATTTTTCTGCCTGTCGTGTAATTACGCATAAACATGCTTCTATCAGAGCGAAGAAGTGGACAATTTTGCATTCGCAAGAAAAAGCATTATTTTCCCCACACATCGAAGAATAATGTATCATCCTTTTTCTTCTATTATGCTAAAAAATAAGGCACATGTCACAGAATACTAATGAGAAATTTCTTTCCATTCCCAAATAGCCCCCTCCCCCCACCTCCCCCATTAATGTTCGCTTCTTTCATAACTGTGTTTTCACCTAAATGCATTTACCTTTCCCTGGATTTATGAGTGGCAACGCGTCTTGTTTACGGTGAACAAAGCTTCGGAATCGTTTATCTGTGCCATAAAAAGAAAGAAAGCGGCTGCAATAAACAGATGTACAAAATCTCATTTATTAACATATATTTTGTTTTATGACAGTTGCGGGCACGTAAATTAACTTACCTTAGAATGAGTCTGCTATTGTCTTCTGTGTTTTGTTTTCAGCTGTTTTTTTAAGTCAATACACTAGCGAGAATGTCCGCCCCTCTTATTTCCTCCATAGTTTTTTTTTTCATTGTTGGATGAAGAAAACTGAGTATATCTCCTATATTCGATCTAATATTTGGTGCATATTCAGTAGTTTCGGGACAAAACCTTACAGACATTTGTTATACAATTACTACCATTTTTAGGGCCGCAGTGGCCTGGTGGAATGTCTCGGCTTAGGTACCAGTCGGTTTCAGGTTCAAGACCCGATTCCACCGAAGACCTGTCGTGTAAGCGGGTCTCGTGCATTTTAAATCCGTCGGAGCCAAACGTCTTTCCGTTGCTGTGGGTGGAAGCTTGGGAGGAATGTCATCTCGGGTGTCGTTCTCGTCATTTGACCGTGGTTCAAAAGTAAGAGGTCCGTAACAAAATAGCCCTAGTGTTGTTTTGAAATGCGACGTTAATATAACTCAGCTAAGCATTACCTTTTTAACTTTTTCGTATAACTGAAGAAAAAGTTAAAAAAATGTTAAGTTAAATAAGAGACAGTTAACCTGTTGAAGGATTCAGATATTTACAAATTTGATAATAAAAAGGTTCGCTAAATTTCATCCTCCTATGTCTATGTATTTTTGAGTTCACATATACTTGATATGGTAGCCAAACTTGAGGCAAAATTGGGCAATTTGAAACACATCTGCAATTTTGGAATTCTGGAGTTGAACCATCCAGTTTGTTGCACTTTTATGCTAGACAGACATAAATCCCGAAATGTTTTTTACTGTTTCCCAGCATTTCTGTGTTTATCCCAATTCTGAAAGTGGGATTTTCTTATAAAAATATTTATTTTGGTAAATTTCATATGCATTATACTCCTGAGAAGCCGGATAGGCCGGAGTTTATGAATTCGTTTCTTTATTCCAATACCAGAAGATAAAATTTTTATACCAAAACTCACTGTTATAATATGTATTTTCTCACTTCTTATAGAGTACTAAATCCACCATTTATCTAAAAAACGTAGAACGTGTCATTTCTCCTCCACTGTCACTACAACTTTTTTTCTGTTATGACCCATTTTGAAATCTTCATACGTTTTAAAAAATTATCAAGCATCCCCCAAGAATAATTTACGAATATTGTACGTACTGTGCATTTATAATCAGGAACAGCGACAACAACTGAGGTCTGTTACACGCTGACGAAAGAATGAACAACGAGCTGGACGCTGCCCTTTTTCTGTCACAACTTGTATTTTGTACACGACACGTAAGAGGATCGTAGCAGACTCCCGCTTCCAATACGTTAGCAATGTTGTTAATGCAACTCCTTCCTTCCTCATTTTATTATGACAAAAGGAAGCTAGGCCGGATAGTACGGAAGTCGATTAATCGCGAACCGGATATTCGAATATATACAGTACATTGAGCAATTGTCATTTATTGTAAATACATAGAACCTATTTGTTGTGCTACTTATTACTTGATTGATAGTCGTTTCTAGAGTATCATAGATTTCTGCGACTTGAAAGATTCCTAAAAATTTGACTAAATTATTTTTAGTCTTAATGAAGCAGACATTCATTAAAAAAGAGCAGGTATCATCTCTTCATGGGAAGGTAAATCGTTTCATTCTCAATGAAAATCTCAGGAAAAATTTATTTTCCTCATTATGAGACGCTTAAGCAAGATTTGCTGGCATTTCTGGAATTCATGAATTACGTTGCTTCGTTAATCTTTCTTTTATTCTTGGAGATCTGACTTTTATAATTCATAATAGAGATTCATACAGTTTAGATATATACTTCTGAATGCGTCTAGCCATTAATCAAAATCCAAGTACCTATTTACATTGCGATGAAGTAATTTTTCTGGTTATTATGGATTCAGCTGTTAAGTAGTAATATGTAATTCTTGGTCTAAATTACGATTTGTGGATGAGTGAATGACAATGCATGAATGAAGTCCGCCTCGTAAAAGGGGTTGTGACGTGTGTGTAGCTAAATCGTACTCTTGGCACTAGATGGCGCTACTGAAGAACAAGAGACGTACTCTTGGCTTAAAATCCCTGACTTCTAAAGTCAGTGGGCTTGTCTATGACAAGTGCCCTTAGAAACAACAACATGTAATTTTTTGGACCATAACTTTTCACTAAATTTTCCTGCAGAGAATATTCTACACCGGGAAGGGGGGGGGCGGTACAGGGGACTCTTTGCAGTGAACGAAAAAAACCATATAAAATGTGCAACATATTTAAGGAGATGCAAGTTTATAAACAATAGCATCTGCTTGAAGTAGGACGCTGTATCAACAAAAAAATATTTGGAGTATTTAAAATGAATACTTACAGAAATGGCTGTCCGAAAGTTTGAAAGCTTCGAATACTGTTATTCCTGTAATCATACTTTTGTGCTGTTGCAAATTTGTATCCCATTAAAATTGCATTGTAGCTTTAACAAGTGTTACCCTTTCTCGTACTTGATTCACTGGTATTCTGTAATGGTTGTCTGCTGCATTTCCGATTCCATACTTATTTCTACTGTGAATAAAGTGACTTTTATCCATATGCACTTGATCCACATTTAAAATTTACCTTCAAAATTTAAGAGTGATTCTGCAAATATAATGGCAAGTGAGACACTTTAACAGGTGTCTTGATAGAGATATTACAGTTATTTAGACATCATATAACATCTAAATGAAAATATACATTAAAGTCAGCTAAAGAATAATGAACTATTTCGTAAAATGAAATATTTTTATAATTAATGATACTGTTACGAAATTTCCGGGATTCGTTTGGATAGTGGGAGTTATATGGTGTGGAGAACGCTCAATCAGCAGGCGGCAGTAGAAAATAAAACAACGACGTTTATTTACACGAAGGCACACAGGACAGCACAAGGGCGACAACTATATACAGCATAGAGAAGACAATTATCTTCAGCCGAGACGTGCACACAACAAGACTCTACTGCAGACAGTAGCGCACAGCTTAGTTCAGCACTAGCTTGACTCCATCGCTGTTCTGCTAAACTCAGGAAGACTCGTTTTTCACCGTCGATTCCGACTACTACTTGACAGCTGCAGAATGCCTCCTTTTATAGGTCTCAGGAGGCGGGGCTAGAAGCCTCTCAACCAATCAGGAACTATCGAGGCGTATCTCGGTTCCCAATGGACGGATCGGGAAAATTCTCAATGTTTCGGGTATAATCTATTTTGGCGACAAAGTCGCCAAATTTGTCGCCAAGTCGCCAAATGGTCACCAAGTTTGTCGCCGAGCTCTGGGACCTCCAATGCGACACCCGGACTCCGTCCAATACCGATGACTGTAAAACAGTCTTTCTGATGATGGAACCAACTATGCTGTGAAGCAGCATCACAGATTCGTAACAATACTAATGAATTAAATTTTCTAAGACCTATTCCTCCAACTATAGCAATTTTGGAAACCTCATACTATCTAGTTACGACCGCCCACTCATTGTTGTCATGGTAACAACAATAATAATTAATAATAATAAAATAAGAATTTTTTTCAAGCAACGATTGTTATAGACAACTGTTCAAATAATTTATACCATACATAAAATCTATATAAAATTAAATTATATAAACAGAAGAAAAATTAAATAAAATTGTAATACCAACATTCCATACATCTTTATAATTATAAAAATGCCGTACATCATATCTGAAAAATCTCGAACTTTATTTCTTATTCATTTGATTTTGTAGATGGTTTAAAAAATTTGGTCGGGAAATAAGTTCTCTGTTTCATCTGAAACTGTATCATTTTAAGCTTAATATAAATCACACTTAAGAGTATTTTCTTTTTCCTTTCTTTTTTTTAAATGGAATTTAATGATATATTCCAGTGAAGATAAACAATTCTTATGGCGAACAAATAGAGCGTGCATTTCTTCCGTCAAAAGTAAGGGGAAATATTTCAGAGTATTTTCAATGGAACATTTTTTTCTTCTGCAATGAAAATACTTTACGATAAAATCTTAGTCACCTTGTCGACAATTAAGTTTGTGTTTTTAATGTTCTGATATTATATTAAAGAAATTATAAACAAGATAGTCGGGGAAGTAGATTATGAAAAATAAAAACATTTTATTGTTCTGAATTTGTATAATTTATAATATTTAATTTTTATATCGAAGCTAATTTTACAAATAATTTTATAGACAGAAGAATTAAAAGTTAGAAAAACATCTGAAAAAGTAACTATGTTTTTGTAACAACATTAATCAGTCTACTCTAAACTTGTCATAAATCTATTTCATAGTCTACGTCTTGTCATTCATTTAGTTTGGTAGAAAGCAGTTTTTATAAATAACACCCACTGTGAGTAGACGACATTCAATATTTTTGGAAATACTTGTCACAGTTTCGCTGACTCGCAGAGTTTTCTTCGATTGAAGCAGGCAATCGATTTTTTTTTATTTTCTGTTCGCTCCTTGAGATGGAATTCGGAATTGTTTTTTTTTTTTTTCCTGTTTATATATTTAGTTTATAATCTGTTTCTTCAAAAATGTTATTTTGAAGATAATGTTTCATGTGTAAACTTAGATTCTGTACGTAATTCTATTTTATACATTCTCCCCATCCTGAAAAACTGATATCCATGATATTCCAGTAGAGCATTTGAATGTAGATTAGGAGCGTAGAAATTGGACACTTTTGCAACACAGCTAGGGAAAAGAATTGAAATAATTTAATTACGAATAAAAAAATATTAATTCTACATTCGCCTTACTAGAAGGGGGAAATCCTGTTGTGTCCAATCGAATTGTGATAAAGCTAGTAACTGGTTTGGTGTGTTGTCGATGCACGCTCCATTCTTTTCACTGTGTTGATGGAATATACTCTGATATTCGTTGATGAAACCCTCTTCCGTAATCTGTAAAAAGAACATATTTCTTCAAATCATCTATAGTTAAAATTGCTCTACTGAAAATCAATTTCACTCCCGATGAAAATACGACCCCACATCTCGAAAGTAATCAACTATTCAAAATTGGAGATTTGAAAGAAATGGATTAGAAATGAAGAATTGAATGGAATCAGTTTAAAAGATGTCACACTATTCCCCAATCATGACAACACCCACAATCTGACATTTATGATTTGGGGAAATATTTTTTTTTCAGCCAGATGTAAAGATGCCCAGATTTAAATTAGTTTGTGGATCAGTTATCATTAATAATGTGTTTAGCTTTAAAAACTATATATGAAATATCTGCTCATATTACATTAATTAACTTATCGACAACAGAATATATTTCAGAAGAGCATTTAATTTAATATTGGATTAAATATTTGTCCATCTGAAAATGTCCTAAATTGCTTTCATTTTGAATGACACGTTGCGATTTTTACATGTTACGACGAGAGTTGTTCTCCGTATTGTATTTCATCTCTTACAATAAATTTTCTATCTCCTTGTTCTTATTTTATTTCCAAATGGTCTCTGATCATGATGTAATCGCTCGCATTCAATAATAATTCTTACAATAACCTCTGTTGAAAAAAGTCTCTGAAGACTTTGATATTGAATGCATTTAGAAAATCTTTTGGCGAAAACATTACACACACACATTCTTGACCATTTTCCACTTGATGTAGTATCTTTTTTATGATCTCACTATCCAAATAAAGGCGACTCAGTTAGTTATTTTCTTTAATGGAGAAATGGATGGTTAGGGTTAGAAGTCTTAATGGCCATCGATTATCATTTTTAAAAAAATCCAATTCTCTAATCTCTTTTTATCATAACAAAACTTTATCTAATAGTTCTGACAAAAAGAATCAGCATAAAATGTCTTCGAGTTTTTTTCTCTTTTATAACAGATTTAAAACGGATTTCATTGTTGGCTGAAGTAATGCAAAGTTTATCTTTCCCCTTGTTTTAATTGTTTTATCTGTTTAGTTGGTATCTGTGAATGAGATAATCAAACAAAAGCTTCGAATCATTTGTCGTAATTACTTGATGCACATTTTTTGAGTGAAAAAGATAGCTTTCCATATCTTAAAGTTCACGTTTTATCTGTAAAATTATTTTTAATTGGTGAAAAGTAAATTATTTTTATAATCTAAAGGGTTTCTATATTATAGAAGAAATAAGATTTAAATATCGATTTTAGATTAAATTAATTTCTTTAACATATTCTCATTATTGCATCTCGAATTGCGTTTTGCAAGCAATTCACTTAATTTTGCGATATTGAAGATTGTAGAAGCTAACGGCAGTGATTTGAAACTGTTATTTTTTTACTTGTTTCTTAGAAAAGCTGGACGAACTGTCATTGAATTCCGAACCATGTATGTATAATAATTGACTTGTTTTAATAACTGAAGGTAGAACTCACTTTTCAGAGTGAAGGTTTGGTCATTTAAAGAAACAACGAGGGGGGGGGGGATTTACGCTCACCTTATTTCACAGAAAGCTGATAATGATCTGCAACTTTCCGTCAGTGTTCTTGTTTGACATGCACAATACTTGTGTACACGTAGATCTGGGAAGATCTAGAGGGTTTATGAAAAACATCTTACATTTTTTTTTTGCGGTGATTTTGCTTTTAACACGCATAATATGTGGCAAAACGAAGAATATGTAACAATATGCCATCAGTATATTATATTAAAATTGGAAATAAATATTTTGAATATCCAAGGAAATATGAGAATTTGCAGTAAATAATTTTCAATTTCGCCTATGTAAAAAAAAATTGCAAATTTTCTTTTTCGTGGATTCAAAGTTAAATATACAATAAGGCAATTTGAACGGAGTTGAAAACTATGAAGAATTCCGAAAGTTATTTGCAATGCAATTTATTTCTTCTGTTAGAAAAAATTAATACTCAGAGTTTTCTGTCAATTCATGTTGCTTAAACCTGAATTTTCGTGTAACTATACTGAGTCATATAAAAAGTGAGAAATTTTAACAAAGGTGAATTAAAAATAATCCGATATATTTGAGAAAATAAAACTGAGTCAAATCTACATTATTTTGTTGATTCGATGAGAGCAGTGCGCTGCCTCATGGATGCAGTGTAAGGCTGTCCTAGAATAAAATGGGGGCCTCTTTTTGTGTTTACTACTGTATGGAAAAATTATCCATTTATTTTGTTTTTTCTTTATCAAGGTATAATTCTTTCATAAAAAGCAGATACTGTTGAAAATAATAAACTCAGTTTTAAATAAAAATCAGTATAGATATGCATGCTTGTATGATTGTATTTTATACATCTCCTCCTCTATGGCAGGGCCCCTCAGGGGCTCACCTTCTTTAGGTGAGTACGGGTGTCCCAATCCCGAGGTTCCCAGGGATCTTTACTCCCTTTCAGTTCGCTCTCCTCTACGCCTTCTGCTTTCTGCTGTGCCTTTCCTTCCCTCGACGGCAAGCGAGGGAGCTCTCCATGAGAAGCTGTCGCCGCTCTGTTTGCTTCTTGCTTCTCATGGACAGCCAAAACCCCACGTGTTGGCCGTGCGTGGCAACCCACTAGAAAGACGGGTGGTGCACTGTGGTCCCCTGTGCATCAATCGGCTGGTACCTAGTCACCTGAGTGTCTAGTCTGCTAGAGATCAAGCAAAGGGGTTACTCCTTGGGCTTAGCGTTAAGGGTGGTCACTGTCCCCGGGGGTAACTCCGAGCGTATAGGTTTAGAGTCTCGAATTTTGAGCACATACCTATTCTGGGTGATTATACATTATTTTGGTAATTTGAGAACTAAAATGTTAAATAAACAATTAAATTTTGATTCCATGGATCTACTTACAAGATAATTAAAAATCTAAATTGTAGATGAAACCAAAATATTATCGCAGATGATATTTTCTTCTCAAATTCTAAGAGAAAGTATTACATCGTCAAAAATTTCAACAACGTGATTTGATGAGTCCCTACGTTTCAATTTCTCCAAGTCCGAAAAAATAGATTTTAGAAAATATGAATGTGTATCTGTGAACTCGGAATTGCAACGAGCACATTGGTGTGAAAGTTTGATACATCATGTTGCTCAAAGATTGTAGATTACCGGGTCATTTTTTACTGAAAGTCTGTGTTTGGTCCATGCTAAGATGAACCCAAGAAAGATGGATGGAATTTGCATTTGATTTTATCATTCAAAATGTAGATTTGTATCTGGTTTTAATGGTGCATTAATGAAATTCGGTATGACACGGAAACTGCAGATATAGCCAAAGGAAAGGGACGAAAAAGGTATTGTGAAATTTTACCTCTATCCTACGAGGCTTAACACAAAATGCCCCATATTGTATAATTACACTCGAAAGTCGAGTGGATTATTCTACCGCTTTGTTGCTACGGTACTTTAAACATTTGCCTTGATATTAGTATCAGAGACGCATTATGAAATAGTACAAAACCTGCTAATTCGGAAAATATAGTGTATTGTCATTATGAATACACAAGCGTAAAATATTTGAAAATCCTTTCACGCCAGGGACCGAGTAAAAAATGGATTGTAAAATTTCGTCCTTACGAATATAAAATAAGAGAAATTAAGCAAGTATATGTAAAAGAAACTCGACGCATATAATAGATATAATCAAAAATGAGGATCTTCTTCACCAGTCTGAGTTATTATTTATTTAATTTTAGTTTATAGCATTAAAAACTACTTAATAATAATTTAAATTTGGTTTAGAGAAGCGTTAAGATTAAAATCATCGCATTCCTGTATATGATTACAATACCAGATTGCAGGTTTCATCTAGATCTCCGCCCCTGGATTCACATCTTTATTAGAAAATTCAAATGAATCATGTTATCGCTCGGAATAAAATAAACCCAAACTGGGCCTCTGTCATCGAGCGTCAGGTACATAATCAAACTGAACAAACACAGCCATCCGAAAGTTTCGAAAGGGAAACATATTTTATTTAAGAATAAACTTCAGCATATATCCCAAGCGAGGAATATGTCTTGTGTATTTCACTTCTGATAGAGTTCTTAAAGTAAATCGGGGTGGGGTAGGGAAGAACGCGGAAAAAATATCCTGATACGTTTCTTTCTGGGCGCAATCGTTTATTTTTTTAAAGCGAGTTGCTGAGATAAGGGACGGAGAGAAGAAACACTCTACGGAAAAGTTAGATGGATTTAAAAGAAAAATTTCGATTCTTTAAACACTCCTCGGCATAAAATAAAGCGCCATTATTTATTGCAATGGGATCGATTTATCACTGCTGTTATTGTCCGATATATTTAGCTAAAACTTTCTAGTCGGCTTTTGAAATATTTTCTGTGTTTGTTTTTATTCTTTTAAGAATACATAGTAGTGTTTCATTAAAAACGACATCTTGCATACAAAATACATTTTACTCAGTGAACTACTTTTCATTAAAAACGTCGCCTAGTTGCAATGGCAATTGAAAGTAGCACTGTTAAAGGGTAGCTGGTTTAATTCCCACAAAGATTCTCCACGTCTCTTTTGATCTTTAAAACTAGATATTAAAGCCCAAATAATCAGCCGGAGCATTTTTCATTTATAATATTTGTACCTTAAAACAAGATGTTGCGTTTCGTGATTCGTAGTCTGCGTTTTGAATGGCTTCCTTTGGATGAATTAAGTCCAAAATATGAAATAGTTTTGGTAAAAGAGCGCATTCCAAATTTCCTTTAAGTAAATTCTTTTATGTGTCATCACTTTCACATTCGTTCGAATATGCACGTGTAAAAATAAATAATCCGATATCTAACTCGGGTAAGTTATTCTGATCTTGAAATCATTTCTGGAAAAGAAAAAGAAAACAATTCTTTCTCTTCAATATTTGAATATTCAATATTTTCTCTTTATATACGAAGTTTATGGAGTCATTATAGATGAATATCCCAATCTTGCAGGTGTATTAAAAGAAAACAAAGCAAAGTTCAGCCTTGTTGCTCATTTGAAATCAAAATAAAAGTTGGAAATTTAAATTCAGCGAAGTTATAAGTGTGCAGTGCGTGGCTCTACGAAGGATGTCGAATCAGTACCATAACTCAACGCACATTTTTTGTTCTGCATGTCTGGCATGAAACTTTGAAGGCAGACAGATATATGGCGATATTTGATTTTTTTTTCTGGGGCTACGTCAAACAGCAAGTGTTTATTTCCCCGATATCTACAGATGCTGATGAACTGAACTCTTCAATGCATCACGTAGCCATTCGGCTACACAATTCTATTTATAAACTTCACATAACTATTTCAAAGGGCAACAATGTCAGATTGGAAATCCTTTTTTAAATGCGTTTTGACAAATATTTGTAGAAAACACTGATATATGACAAGAATGAACTAGAATAAGATTTAAACTGGAAACTTAGAAAAATGCCAATATGGCTGTTGTATGAATAATTCTACCATTAAAAATACTATCAAAATAATTTATTTCCATTAAAAAAATATATTGGTAAAAAGGGAGTTTTATTTTGATTGCTGAATTGTTATAACTGATTTATGTCCCTGGGATATTGCTTCATTCACAATGTAACCAACTGTCACATTCAAATGTTTTGTTAAAATTTCACCAGAAAAAATGAATTAAAATTTTTTTAAATAATTTTCCTATATTATATGCAGTTATATTCAAAACACAAGTAGTTTTCTCGTAAACAAAATGAAAAGTCGTGCATTCTAGGGGTAAGAGATGCTCATCTGCAGGCTTTCAAAGCATCATATCAAAGATGCTGAGAGAGTATGAGATGCCTTGATGTGCCTCGTATTTTTTGAGAAGGTTGGGGTGGGGAAGGGTTCATTATTGTGTTAGATTTAAATTTTAACTATTATTTCAGATGTCTGATGAACAACAAAGTTATACTTTGTTTTGTTTTCTTATAATAATTCTTTAAAGTTGGGATATTCATTTATAATCACCCGGTATAATCCTGGACAATTCTATTTCCAGGTTTTAATAAATCAATAAGCTTCAAACCTCTATGAATTTAAAAAATGCATATGTTGAATGCTTCCTTTAAAAGACACAATATTTGGATAGATAAAAATTTGGGGTGCTTTTTATGCCAAAACTGCATATTTCTGTCAATTTTTAAAATTAAATTCATAAAGATAAATGTATTTGTCAGTCTATTTATGTATAAGTAAAAACGGTAAATCAAAAAAAGGAATAAGTTAGATGAAATGGCGTTATAATTTCATCAGCATTGTTGATTTGTATCCATTGCCCAAATGGGTCTGTCCGTAGCTTTGTCTTTTCAAATGCATGCGATTCGTGAACGCAATGCATATAACTGATATTTGGTATGTTGTCTGTATTCAGTCTGAAATCCTTAATGCGTGCTCTGTTATTGATATTATATTGTGAAACTCTAAATGCGCCGTTAGAATCAGAGAAAGTCGAATTAAAAACAACTACTCATATTTATTTTGGCAGTTATAAGGAAAGGTTCCAACTTTCTCTTTTAAGTTTTTTTCCTAATGATTTTCTTGCTGTCTAAAATAACACAACAAGTTTTATCGAAAGCGAGTCCACGTTGGATGTTTTTCTAATTTGATTTCTTTCCCATTTCCTTCCTTACAGGAATCGGATTTCCTCTATCATTAGAACACAGGGGAATTAAATGTCGAGCGAACTCTTTCTGAGCATCATGGAAATGATATTAATTTTTGTGTGTCGTGAGAAGTATTTTTTGAGGGTGGGGAAAGGAATTCGTAAATAATTCAAAGGCTGCTTAGTTTTTACTATACTATATTTTTAGCTATCACTATGTATTTAACATTATATTAAATGCACTTATTCTTTTATGCACATTTTTATTTCGTTTGATTTATTTTGAGCTTACAAAAAGGGAATTTTATAAACATTTTCCAGAAAAGAGCTTTTGAGAGAACTTGCAGAGCTTTGAAATGATCACGATTGTGTGCGTCTCATATCAATACACTGTTTTAATATATTCTGAACTTAACTACCAAAGGAATTGGATTTTGATTTCATGCGAATGTGGTCCGCTGTGAGAAGATCCATTTGAAAAATCCATGTGTTTGCAATAATGAATGAAAGTCTGCTGTTCAGCGCACTATTAGAACATTTTTATAAATTGATTCATATAGTACAGGAAAAGAAAGGAATATTAATATTCACTTTTGAACAAAAAAATCGTTTAGATTACAAAGAATTAGATACTTGAACAAATCTGGAAAATGATTCCAGTAGTTATTCTTGCTGAAGTAATTATCTTCCAAGACGAAAGCAATAAATTGTATTTCACTTTCAAAATATGGAATGCATGAATACTCAAAGAAATATGGAACTTATGAATTATCAATACAAATGCTAACTACCTAATATATGAAATATTTATTCAATACATATTGCCAGATAAATCAATTATACATTTTCGATCACTATTGCTATTTTTTTTCATCACTATTGCTATTTCTAATGAGAAATAAAGTTCATTATTTTTACTACCACCCTTTCAGATTTAAAATTGTATCTTCCATTTTATTGAACTGTTTTTATGGCTCAGGAAATTCTTAGAGTAGAAGTGAAAATTGTCACATTTTTCCAAGCCCTTTCCGTGGAAACTCTGGACAGTTTTAATATCAATTTTCTTGCCATGATTTTTGATCTCAACACAAATGATGACTATAATCGGCATTTGTTCCACGAATTCAAAAATCGTTTTCAGTAAGCAATTCGAATCGTTGAGAGCCATAATACACTGAAGAGCCAGAAAAATTAATAATCTACACAATATCGTGTAGAGGCCTGACGAGCACGCAGAAGTGTCGCAAAACGGTATGACATTGACTCGACTAACCCCTGGCGGTATAATGAAGGTAAATTCCGTAAGGCACTCCATAAATTTTTAAGAGTGCGAGGCACAACAGGCATGTTCAATAATATTCATGTCTGAAGATTTAGATGACCAATGGAATTGTCTAAAATCAAAAGAGGGGTTTCTGCTGGAATTTCGGAACTACACATGCAGCTGACTACACTTGCATTTTTAGCTAACAGGCACATAAAAAAATCTTTAAAAAATATGGTAATGTGAGGATAATATTGATATATGAAAATTATATAAAATGCTAGCCATTATAATCGTTATTTAATAACATGAATGTTTTAACTTTTTAAAGCATGCAAATCGCATACTGAAAATCAACTTAAATTTTGTGATAGCATTTTTTGTTCAATGAAATATTAAAGGATTAACAATTAAAGGCGATAACTATAATATTTTTTTAATTAATAAAAGAACGATCATAGTCGTTATTTTTTTACGTATTACTAAAAATGGAACGGTTTTAGCTGTCTATAATACCTTGGGCAATGATCAAACCCAAAAAGAATTTTTAAGGCTCAATATTAATTACTGATTAGAAGTTTCCTTTAGATCTTAGGACAAATTTTTGTTTCCGTGTTTTTGACATTGACAGATTTTTGAGTATTCATTTTAATGTTGCATTGCCAAATGACAACTCTTTACTGATGGAAGGCGTTGAAGTTTAAATCGGAACAAATTACTTTATTGTTACGTAAATCAAAACAGTTCTTTAGATAAAGCAGCTTTACATGGAGATGAAAGAACATGCACTTTTTGAAATCTACTTTAAATGATAATTTTTAAAATAATTGCTGTTCTTATTCACATACAGATGAACATTACATTTGAGGCATTTGATTCAAGTAAAATCTTTACAAAACGACATTTGACAACGCAGTTTGGTCTCAATATACTCCGGCCAATAGTCAGTTTGATCGGACCTAGCAGTTACTGGTAGGTTTCTTGTAGAAACAGATCTTATCTTCTTTGGTGTCGGTCTTTTCTCCTCTCCATTTGAGGGACGACCTCGTTTTGTTGATCGAGTTGGAGCATAAGAGCACAAGGATTCAGCCAAATTTAGTCTAAATAGTTAAAGTGTCATTTCAGCACCTGTGCTTCCACGTTTCTCCTCAACATGTTTGTATAATAACCAAGCATTTATGACACCAAGATCAACTAAAGGATGAAGGATGTACAAAAATATCACTTTTTACTTCTCATAATTATTTTGTACCTTCCATTCAATCTATTTGTTTTTTGCATCTGCATAGCGTTGCCAAACGTCTACTAATGAACCCACTATGTAATAATGTGTGAAATCAAGAAGAAAAAAAATCATCAAAAATCTTTCAAAAAAAAGTTTTTTTTTTAGGTAAAAAAAATTTTCAGCGTGAAAAAATTATTATTTTGATTAATTTTATCATTTTAGTATGAAGTTCTCAGCTCCTAACTGTATTTTTGGAGCTACAGACACATTACTCGAAATAGAACTTCTATTGCCATCTGTTCGCTAATTTAAGGGCTAATGTCAGGAATCCAGCTTTTCACTATATTTGCTGCATAATGTTGCCGTTTGGAGTTGTTAGAAGAGAAAGAATATGTGTAGCGAAATGGCTACACTATGCTGTGTAGGGTTAACATTTCTGTGATTACGAATGAATCGGGTACGTGATGAAACAACATACAAGTGAAAACATGCAAATGGGGCTTTTTTTCATACATCATACAGGTGCATTGTTTGGTGTGCAAAAAATTTAAAATTCAATTGAAGTAATTTTGTCATTACATTACCAATAAAAATGAAACATTTGATTCATAATTTTAATTGACTGGGTCTCATATTCGAGATCCGTGACGGAACTCATTATCGTGGGCGGAAGCTCTCACCGTACAATTGGGTGCGCAAGAATTTCCGGTCGATCGGATTTACTTCCGGCGCCCGGGAACGAGTCCCGCTTTAGATGAAAAACAGTCGCGCCTGAAAATCGGTACGCGCAAAAACATTGGGGTAGAACGAATTTGAAAAGAATATTTGCTAGAAGTGTCTACCGTAAATTGCTCGTTTGCAATAACGTACAATATCTGGAATTTAAGTGTACTGTGCATTTCCAAATGACAAAATAAATAAATAAAAATAGATAAAATTTAAGAAACATTTTTAAAAATTAAATATATATATATATATAATAAAATAAATAAAACTTGTAACATTTTTTTGCTACAAATTATTTCTGTAATTTGGCTTATTCAACCCTTTGCACTCAAAAAAGTAATTCGGCGCACAATTATTCACTTAATACATGCACTTGACTATTACACCAAAAAATAAATACGTACAATTGTTTTCAGTTGAATTTCCCTGAAAAAAATGAATCTACATGTTTTTACCATTCTGTAGGTATTATAAACAATTAAAAATTAAAATAAATAATTCAATAAAATATCGATGCATCGTCTTCAACGTTAAGTGAGAGGCACTATCCAAGTAAAAGGGTTAATGTTACTTTTCACTTTTTTGCGTTCGGAAAAAAAAAGAAAAAAAAAATCGACCTTGAAATTTTAATTTCCGGGGTGGGGGGAATTTCTACAAAAAAAAAATGACAAGCATGAAATAAGGTTTGTTTCCTTTTCACCAAATCTGCAAATTTTTATCAAATTTTAGAAAACTTCTGTCTTTGTGAAGTCTATCATTTCGTCTATTCATGCGAACGGGTTAACTCAAAATAGTACTAGCTAGAAAGATCGAATTCCGATAGATTTCCCGTTCGAATTATGGATCTTATTCAATCTCGTACCCAATCCATCTGATGATTGATTGTCTGTCTGCCTGCATGTGAACGTCAAACGACTCCCACAAATGAAATACAATATCTGACCTTGTCATCGAAATTGCAGTTTTATATCAGATTTTAAATCTGATAGGTGGAATGAAAACACCCGAATTCCATTATCGGTTTTCTTTCCTGTACATTCGATCACATTTTTTTATACGCGAGAAACGCAAGGGAATAATATTCTCATTTTTAGAAATTGCTTTCAACGATCTTCGGCTTAACTTCTTTCATACGGCATTTCATTGGAGCGTTATATTTTAAGATTTGAATCAAGCATGAATACCAGTAGATATAATAATCGGAAACCTATGAGAAAAGTTTTCATTTACGGAGTGTCACAACCACATAAGAAATATAAAAAGAAAGGACGGTGTATTTATCATTCAAGACCATTTTCAGTCGGTGATCAATTTGTTGAAATATTTTTATCTTTTTAGGCGAAAAAATATAACTACAATATTTCGAATGATGATGAGAATTGCAAAAATTATTCCACACATTTTATCAATTTAGTTTTAAAAAGGGTCTTTGGCCAAGGCTTTGAAGGAATACGAATTAATTCAATGCATTAAACTTCCGATTATCTGCAGTTATTAGACACAAATCATTATTAAAAATACTCTCATTTAATTTAAAAAAATTAACACAAACATTTTTTGTAAAAATATAAGCCAATGTATTTCGAAGCTCAGAAATTTACCGATTATTGCCATAATTGTTCAAATAAACCTACTACTGTAAACAATATTTATTCAAAAGCGTTTTCACATTCATTTGCGCCCTTTTATCGATCGTTAAGCTGATTAACAGAATTTGCCCTGTCACCCAGTTAACGAATGATCGAAAGTTTAATGTCATTTTTTAAAATATGACAATCAGTAGTTTGAAGGAAAGTTATGAAGAACAGACGAATCCAAACGCTTAAAATATTCTTGCCTGCATTTACAAAAACTCGAACGCTTGCGTTTAAGTATCGCTCCAATTCGTTGAAATTCTCCTTGTTTGCGAATTAGTAGTCCCAAGAGGTAACGCATTTCAAAAATCATTCTAGTGAAATGATATCCGAGATAACTCGGTCTGTGCCATTTGTCTTGATGCGAACAGAAGCGTACATAACAGAAAGTCATTTAATCCCGAATGGGCTTAATTGCTCAATTTGTTGCAATTATTTCCGCAATTGTTTAGAAACAAACATCAAAATTCTATTCTTATTATGCTTTCTTCGTTCCAAAGTCTCAAGCGGAGCTTTGAAGATTAATAATTTTCTCGTGTATGGATCTCCCCACGGAATTCATCGAAAAGCTTTGTTATGCAAGAGCTTACAAGATAAATATTTTATATGAATTTTGATATTTTGCGCTTTTATTAAAGTTATCTAACTTTTGTTTCATAATTATTACCGCTTCATTGTCAAAATTGTTTCGTTAGCTCATTACGGGTGATTTCAAAGTATGGCAAAATTAATTATATTCAACCCTATGTGCACTATCTATGTGACATGCATTATAATTCATGGTTCACAACATTGTAAATCATGATTTCTATATAACAAGGTGCGAAAATGGCGGCAATTTACAAAACATGACATTTTAATTAGTTTTAATAAATCATGGTATAAATATAGCGAACTATGCTCTTATTATATGATATTCTAACAACAGTTTTCCATAGGAACTTTCCAATAACTTACGCATTTCATATATTTCACTAACTAGATACAAAGGAAGCAACAACCTCCTTATAACAGATAATTCTGTAATTAATGTAATTCCCATGAAAAAATAAATTTTAAGTATTCATAATCACAAAAAGGGCAAGATTTCCCATTTTAGTTTTTAACATACTTTTATCTGTATCTAACTGACAACTCATAACAATATTCGACGTTTCGGCATGATGCAAACAGCAATAATGTAAAGAAAAAGCAAAATAAATCGTTCAAAATGTGTGAAGAAACAGGATAAACGAAATGCTTCTATCATTTCGCATTTAATTGCTTCGCGTTGTTTCAGCAACATCATAAAGACTGAATCTTGTAACAGTTATTTGATTTTTTCCCTGGCCTACCAGAGTTCAGAATTTCTGTACTCTCTCCATGACACTTATTCCAATTTACTGTTTTAATATTTTCGGAATTTATTCTATTAATGAAGTAATTGAATAAAATTTTGATTCCATGCTCTGGGCATTCATTGATGATGAATTTGAGTAAATGGACTTCAAGATTCCATAATGGATTATAGACTAAATAACGTATAATAACTGAGTAATAAGGAGTTATAAACATTGGAAAGAAGAAAATAAATAAAATATTGTGCTTTTCGTATACAAACAAAAAATATTTTTATAAGCTGTCTTTATTCTATTATATGTTGTGAAATATGATTTACAATGCATTTTTTAAGATATTTTCATTAAAAACAAATTGTTTCAAAATTTTTGAATATTAATTTATAATTGATCAAACGACTAGTAAAAGGCATTACTCAATAAGATAAATTTTAGAGATTTTACAATTCGAAATTAAAAAAATATGAGGGGGCACCCTGTTGGGTTCTTTAATGCTTCGAGAAAGGTGTCATACATTTTTAATTCCCAGTAGTCTCCGTTTATTTATCAAAAAAAAAATATTAATATTTTTTTTTGAAAAATTGTCAGTTTATTTTTATTTTCGTTTTAACGTTAAAAGTTAAATGAGCCTTTTATTTCTTTTCTCAGAAATATTTTATCATTCTCCTTATCTTCCAGATGGACGGAGCCCTTGTAAATCCGTGACTCTTGCGCCACGTGGGAAATACGAGCAAAAATATTTGGTAAGTGCCACCATTACTTCACATTACGCTTCATGCATCGGAGGCATCCCCCAGCCGCACACCATTTTAAAATTACTCAACGATACTTCGCCGTTTCTAATAATTCTTTTATGCAAATTCTGCTTCATATGCTCACGTCGCTATTTATTAAAAATGTAGAGCATTATTTTTAATCTGGTGGAAAGAAATGCTGGCGTGTGTGTTCCCCAATTTCGTTAAAAGCGAACCACTTCGGGAAAATATATTTGCCCGAATGTATGTTTAAGGACAGAATATTTTCGTTTTTCCTGAATTCGCTATCTTTTCGGATCGTATTAATAATTTTTTAATGAGTAGAGTTTGATTATTTTGGCAAATGGAATTCATCCTCTCTTGGAAAATATATTTTTAATAATGTGTTGTATGTTCATCTTTTGTAATGCCATCTGACAAAATTGCGTTTCTGATATATTGGAGAAAGTTAATAAATGCTGATTCTTAAAATAGCACAACGTCTATGCCGTTTCATGTCTCAAGACTAAAATATTAAGCAACAAGATTGCAATTATTTATAAAATGGCCATACATGACATAGGCGAACATGTCTTGGTAGAGTTTATAAAACTCTGCTTTCACCTCATTTACTTAATCTCTTCGTCGTCTTCTTCCTTTTCATATCACATTGTCCAGAAGATTATTATAGGGTCATCAAGAAAAAGTTGAAACAAAAAACAAATGAGTGTACATTTTTCCAAGCCTACATCTCCATTCCATCAGTTCAAAATATATTTTTTTATTTTCCTCAGAGCTAAATATCGGGTTTAAATTTGTAATTCAAATTTTAATTTTGTCATCTCATTAGTTGCGGGAGATCTTCAAACAAATTTATTTCTCCTGACTTTGATGAGAGTTCATTTTTAAAACTAACTAACTGAACTCCCGTGTTATATCCCAAATATATTTTAGAGGTTATATTTGAATATCTATCCGTCCCTCCAAATGGATGCGATATCTTAAAAATGAAAAGATCAATGATCTCTAATCTAAGTTGTATAAAAATCTTCATTAATAAAAATTGTTTATTTCTGTATTTTTCAATAATTCTTTCCAAGAACTATTTTGATCTTGTTTAGATGCAATAAGCCCTCATAATGTGGGAAGTTGAATATTTTTGAAATCTATTAAAATAGCAATTATATCCATACTAATGTACATAGAAAGAAATTTGGATTTTTTTTCTTGGTCAACTTTTATTGTAAATTTTTTATAACGATTTGAAAGTTCTTTAACATTCGGATTTTATCATTTTTTCGATAGGTTAGTTTTTTTAATACTATAATTCTGAAATATTTTTAATATTTCAAGAACATTTGATGAAAATTTATTCATTTAACTCATAATTGGAGACCTAAATTTTCTTACGCTGTCAGAGACATGGAGTCAAAATGACTTCATCGTTATTTTTTTTTTTTTTTGTCTTTTGTAAACAATATTAGAATATATTTTGGAAATACAATAAGCTCTGGAAATTATGCAGTTAGCTAAAAATATTAATATTAAAAATGTTAAATATTATAAAATGTTATAAGAAAAACCTAAAAAATCTTTTAATGAGAATTTACTTCGTTTATATGTAATGGAATGACATTAATGTTAATTACTGTTAGAATTTAACAAACTTAAATAAAGAATACAGTATTTTAAAATATTATTTTAAGAATATTTCTTTATTCTTTTTTCACTGCTCAAATTAAAAGCAGTTTCAGAGACATGGAGTTAATGATTACATAAATAACAACAAAAACTTTGAAAAAAAAATAACTCGGATACGCACGTGTCCATACTTAAGATTTTTGCCAACATACTGCTGAAAGAACAAATTGAAGGTTCAAAGGAGCTAATTGTATTCAAGGATAAAATGCCACGTGATAATCGGAGCAAATGAACAAGGCAGAGTCATTTACACTCCCGTTTCCAGCAGTTACATCTTAATTGTTAAATTAATTGTACTTAATTTACTTCTCGGTGTTTAAGTTAGCTTTTTTCCGAGCCTGCGTCGTGCCTGCTTCCTACCCTAACTACCTGTCTGAATGGTTCTATTTCCCACAGCGGATTCTCCGCTAACTGCAAATAAATGTTAGCGCGCGAAGGGAGATCCGATTATTCTGCGTCGGAGTGAGTGGCCCGATGTGCCGGGAAGAAAGTCTATCGGCTTCCGTTCTGCAATGTGGGATCTTAATGAAAAAACATGTTTTTGGGAATACGCGAATTTTACCTAGAAAAATGTGGATTATAGATTTATATGCGTTTGAAGAAAGAAATATTTCTTCGATATTTAAATTGGAATTTTAAGACAGTCGTCTACATTTGATAATTCTAAAAAAGTAGAAGACAATCTTATGAAGCATAAACAGTTGTTAATCAAGCAGATCGGACTACAGTGAAAAATTTTACTAGAAAAATTCTCCTCCCCCTTTGTTCTTCATTTCTTAACGCATTTCCTAGATCGATGAATTCATCTCTAAGTTATGCACATTTAATAAAGTAGCTATCAAGAGGTCAAGGCAACAATCATGAATAGATTTCAGTTATTTTAAATAAATCGTTAGAGCACATTAGTAAGAAATGCTTTTACTAAATTAGAACTGCAACTGCATTCATAATGTATTTCAAATTTTAATGAATGATTTATATTTTTCTTTTAAAAAATATTTATGGGGCTTATTTCTTTTTCTATCGTACTCAGCGCTTTACGCTTTTATCATTTTTTTTTAACTTTCAGACTTTAAAAAAACTGCTTAAAAAATTTTTTTCTTTTATTCATTTTTTAGTCATTAATATATTTTATGTTTTTGAGCTTATTATGAAATCATATCAACAATTTTTTTTGTTTCAAAATTTTGGCACATGTTGCCAAGCGGACGTAATCAAAACTTAATTAAAATCAATCAAGTCGATAATACTTTTGAAGATATTAAACTGCTGTAATATCATCGTGAATCCTCAGTTAAAAAAATAAATCGCATTAAGAAGTGGATGATGGATTTAAACAATTTTACCTTTATAAACATGAAACTCCACAAACAGAGTAAAAATGTGAAAAAAGTAACCAATTTCTTCCATGAATAAATTGATGTGCAATTACTTTCGATTCTACTTTTTGAAATACATTCAAATTGAAATAATGCTCAACGCTCAGCGAAATGGTGGATTAAAAGGTCATTTAAAAAATGGTATACAAAGGTTTAGGCTTACTCATATTTAGAAAAAATATTGATGATATATTCAGGTTTGTGGTCGCTTGAAACATGCCATTGCTTCTAAACATTATGTTTAAAAAAAGAAATCTTATAATTATTGGTACGTTTGATTTAAGAGAAATACTATCAATTGCTTTTTCGGATTTTTTTTTAAAGTTTCAATAGTTAAATGGATAGTTTATGAATAGTCAGGTGAATGAATTAGGATTATTTTTGGAAGAATCTTATCTGTTTTGCTTATAAAAAATATTTGTTAGTAATAATAATTTTGTAATAAGCCCTCTTTCGCTTGGGATTTCTTTAGTGCGAGGGGTTTAGACAGTGATCACTACAAAATTTAGCCCCAAATTTTGATTCGCACTTTTCATGCGCGAAAGAGCACAAAAATGAAACACGAAATATGAAAAAACACACACACAGACTTTAACTGACCACCATTCTCGTCTTGGGTTCAAATCGTCCTTTCTCGCCCCATGCGCCCTCCCCCACTCTCTGTTAGGAAAGTGGGGTTCCTAAAATTTGGTATGCTTTTACAAATTTGTTCATAAATTTTATTTGTTAATAAAACAAATAAAGTTTAAATTCAGTTTATTTGAACTTTTGCTTAACTTTGAGTATTTACTGAAAACGAAGGCAATATGTAACTTCGAGCAAGTTCTATAGAGAGTTAAGTAATGGTGACATATTAGTTAAGGGAGCGATCGAAGAAAGGCAAGTAGATGGAAAGGGCGTTACATTTCACGATTCTGAATCTGATGCTGTTTTCATTTTTAACCACCCAATGGATGCCGGAAAACGGATCTTGACATAATATAGAGTATATAAGTTTTGTTTGGTTATCTCATATTGAATCCATTTTAAAAGATTACGCAGTATAGGCAAGTGATTGAAATCTCCTTTATTTCCAATATTTAATACAGGCGTTATCCAACTATGGGCCGCTACCAGATCTTAAATATATAATTATCTTTCACAGTTTGCAAAAATTTGATGTGGAAATAAAATCCTCATCAAGCCAGAGGTTAGAAATATTTTTTTATAATTATATTTAGTAATAAGGTTTTTTTTTTCTTCACAAAAGCTTTTTCTTGCTCCGCAGAGCTACTTTCAAAAAGACTGCGTGCTGTTCACCTGCGAAATATTTCAACAGAATGAAGATAAAACAAATCATGGTCTTCCCGTAAATGGAAATCTACAAATTTAGTGTAAAGACAATACACCAAACATCATCTGTCTACCTCAAAGCATTTTTTAGTTATCTTTGTCACAAAGGGATAGAGATTATTTTTTTTTAAATCTGTGTTTTGAACTCTGGGAGAACTAAAATGTAAAAATTCATCTAAATCTCGAATTCGAATTTTTGGACGATTACAGTACTTTCTCTATAGGTACTTTCGTATGCGAGAAAATTAAAAATGGATCTTGGCATTCAACAGTTTGGGAATTGAAAAATGCCCAAAAAAGTCGCAAAATCCCCCCCCCCCACGATAACTTATTTGCAACATTCACAAAAAATTTACTTCAAATCCATCAAAATTAAACTAATATTTCTTTAAGACGATCAGTTTAACGATCGGTAAATGGTTCGGGATGAAATGGCATTGTTAGGATTGCGAAAAGCAAAGGTTTAGTAGTTGAAGAAATAAAATCAATGCTTTTTCCAGTGCCTATAAATAACATGCAAGTTAGAAAGCGAAATAAATTCAATGGAAACCGTTTTGAAAAATGAATGATATTAGACTAATAAAAAGTAGAATTTATTATTTTAGTTATTTCTTTGTTTTTAGTGTTTAATTTAAAATTCATTTTTATAAATACTTTGGATTTTCTTCCAATTATTTCGACAAGGTATATATCGGAAATAAATTGAGAAATTGATAATGAAAACAGCATGTCGTTATACAGAACAGGAAAAATAGGAATATGTTGAACTTTTCCTGCTTCAAATGTGATCCTTCTGGGAGTCAGTGAAATATTATTTCATTTTTGTTAACAATTCAAATTGTATAAAAGTTTATGAAAAAAACAAAAACAAAATACTTTTGTTATTTATATTACTTTTATAAAGAAATCATCTATCCTTTAAACAATGATTAATAATTTTTATTTTCCGATTTCTAATTCATTGAACATATGCATTTAACTTGCATCATGTTTATAAGAAAGTCATTTTGAAGTTAATTTTTTATTGATCTCTTCAAATTGTAGTATTTTAATGATTTGAACACTTGCGTAATCTCGTTGGCAATACATTACTTTAATACTTTTATTACAAAAGTGTAATTAAATTTGATTTACGTTTCCATTATATTTATACAAAATAAACTTAAAAATTAAAATGCAAAGTTTGATTAAAATAATTTCTATTCTTCTTTACGCTTAATAAATTTTCTTTTCTAAAAACTTTCCTATTAATTTTATGATTATTATCATAATAATAATAAATTAATAAAACTAAAACACTACACTTTAAGGCATAAAAAAAGGCATATTTCACGACAAACTTTAAATGAGAACTAAAAATTCCGCAAGGCTAATTTATGTTTTTAAGAATAAACAAGTCATCTCGAAATGTTTGTTTTAGACAAGTGATTTCAAATTATTTAAAAAGACCCATTCACCAAAAAAAACTTTTCTATTTCCGGATATGATTTTTCTGTCTCTCAAATAATCATTTCAAAAGTTGGATATTTCTTAACATTAGGCACTTTAGCTAATCGTAAACTCCTTCCAAAAACATTTATGGCTGAGTGGTTTTTTCTCCGTTCTTGGCGGCACTTCAAAGCGCCTCTAATTGCACTTCAAAGAGGCTTAGTTTGAAAGCTATGCCTCATGGCGCAGATTTCGAAGAAATTGGCGATATAATTGAAATTTTTATTTTCCATTTTTGGAATATTAATGCTGTTTTTGTTAAGAAGATTTTATGTTCTTCCTTGAAAGCTGTATTAATTCAGAAGGATTATGCTTTCAGCCCTCAAACCCTGAGAAAGAATTAATGCAGATGTTTTATATTGAGCATATGAAGGCTGTAATTTAAAATATCCGTTTTAATTACTGAAATTTCGACAATAGCATAATTTATTCGATTATTATATTTTTACGCACTTTTAATTTAGCATGTTTCATATTCATATATAAAAATGATATTTTATGACAGATTTTTCATTCACTTCTTGATGCGTTAGAGTTTCCAAATTCCCATTTTGTACACTTGCATACTTTTGATGTCAATAATCTATTTTAGTTTCTCAAATTTTAATTATCATTTAATCTATCTATTTCATTAAATATTGATTCAGTTATTCCCTTTCACAATAGAAATGTTAAAAAAATTGACTTCATAACTTTTATAATAATTTATAAATTAAAGGATAAAAATAAATAAAATACTAATATGCATAATAATAAAAGTTTGTTTTTATGAAAGATTTATTTTCTTTCTTATTTGGAGTACCATTTATTATATATAGAGAGAAAGTAATGTATATTTAAAAAAGTCCCTTTCTAGAATTTACTGAATTAAAGTTTTTAAACTATTGCCAGTACGAAATTTTTTAAAAAAAATTCACTCTGTGTGTATGATTTAGTTTATATATCATGAATTGAAACATTATGAATGAATGAGCCTTACATTAAAATGATTATTTTGGATAAAAAGGCGCAAGCTAAACTTAGACTCGTCGGAAAACATCACAGACGTCCACTTGGACGATGTCCACATTGGATGTTCTCTAATCCAGGCTAACCGCTGACGACAGCGGATTGTCGTGAGCGGAACATATCTGACAGGCCTGCGAGCATATAGACCTATGTCCCAAACGTCTGTACACGTCTTGCTTTGAAAACTGTCGCAACCATGGATGAAGATAGCTGACGAGAGAGGTTTGATGCTGTGCTCCATCTGCTTCTTTTGGCAGTTACTGCCAAATACTTGTCATCATTCGGTGTTTTAACTCGGGGGCAACCTGTACTGTAACGTCAACTGACATTTCAACCATCTTGGAATCGTTGCTAAAGCCTAGATATGACACTTTAGGAGATTCCTGTTCCTTTGGTTGATTCCAGCTGAGAATGCCCTCATTCCAGACGGCCGATAATTCTACTACGTAAGAAATCCTCTTCATGCGTGTCATAACTATTCGGTTAGGGCATTGAGCGGCTTACAGAGCGCTCGCGAACAATTTTACGTTTTTTTGCAGCCATTCTGTATAAACCCCTCTCTTACTCTCCTCATTGTGACATACCATCGGCGCCATCTGGTGGCTTCCTGTAATTTGCATACTATTCTTGAAGATGTGTGTGAAATTTTTACTTTAAAGTTCAATTCTCGTGTGATTCTGCATTATCCTTAATTCATGGACATGAGTCTATTTTGCGGGTTGATCACATCCTGGATTTTGTAGTAGAAAATTATTTTGAATTTATTGATAATTTTGATGAAGCGCTTATTGGTGATTCTGATTGAGCCAAAACTGTTTTGCATCATATCGACGCACAATAAGTGGACAGTTTTAAAAAGATTAACTAATTATTTTTTATTATTTTCATTGTTGGCGATATCTGGGGAAAAATTTAATTTTTAATCAGTGTCAATTGAAGGCAAAGGTATTTAAATATGTTTTAATTGTAGTTTGTATGCATCTTAATGTAAATTCAATCGTTATCTGTTTTTTGAGCTTTTTTATGATTCATTCATTTTTTTTAAATAATTATTTAAATTCACAAACTGAGCATGGCATGCTGAACTCAAAATAAGAGGCACATTTTACAAAACTATCTATGGACAAAATGTTAAATTAGTTATTAAAAATATGAAATTTTATAAAAAAAATTCACTTTAAACATTATAAAATCAATTGTTTGGCAAAGTTTACAATAAGTAAAATCAATTCTCTTAATACGATTTCTTTTCTGTTATTTGTGGTGGTTTCTTCACTTTGAAATGAAAACAACTAAATTAATTTAATGTCTTATAAACAATAAAAAGGATTAAATTTTTAGAAAAAAGCTATATCGTAAGTTTTGAAATCTAAAAGACCAAACACGATCGGTTTGCTTTTAGTAAATAATGGAATTTTGTCTGAAGTTTCGAAACGAGACGTCTCGGAAATATTGTTCCTTTTTTTTCAAGTTTCATAGAACATTTTCAGAAAATCACCCTGGATTTTTTTTACATCATTATTTGCAATTAAAGCTTACGAACATTTCATTAAATTCATAAAGTTGTAAGCTGATTTTGCGAGTTATTACCGCATTCATTACTTCTGTCTTTTATTTATATTTTTGAATTGAGCCACAAAAATCAATGCTAGATGATGCTATATTTCTGTAGAAATCATCAGAAAAAATTGTCCTTGTTCAAATTGCAACTGATTTTGATAGGAATGCAAGATAGTATTAACGAATAATAATTATTTAGAATTACCATCTTTTAAGAGACGGTTATTTTGCAAGTGCTGATAGTTGTACTTCTTTAAAATCCAATTTAAGTTGTCGTTTTAATGCACCTGCATGCCATCGTTTTTGGAATATAGTTTCTTTACTGAAAGCTTAAGAGAATGTTCAGTTAGATAACACCGCGTGTAGGCATTAATTAAGTAACAATTGTGTTGCTCATCTGCTTCACACTTCCAACGTCAACTAAATCGGTTTGGAATACAAATTTTACGACCAGAATTTGTAAATTAAAGAGCCAGACATTATTGAGTTAATGTTATGAAGGTATCTGATTTTTTTTGTTTGAGTAAGCTGTATATCATCATTTCTATTTAGCAAGTAAGCAGTTTTGTATTTATCAATATAGATATTGCAGACACTGATATTTTTACTCTATCGATATAAAGTTGATATACTTTTTCTTCGGTTTTCAAAACTCGTTTTGTGTCATCATAAGGTTACTGTAAGAGGACGGCATGAGACGTCACTACGAAGAAAAACATGTGACGATTTTAACAATTCTTGATGAATAAATATACTGCGTAATGATGTTTTCGTGATGTTTAAGAAACTGTGATTGAACAGTCATAAATACAGTTTAAGCTTAACAACGGAATTCACATGATTGTTATCTGGTTTTAAAGCTTCAAAAAATGCTTCCGAAATTTGAACAGACTTTCCGAAAATTAGTTTAACTAGAGTGTTGCACTGCACATAATCCGTGAAGAAAACGCGAAGTTCAGGTAAGATGATGGAGAGTACTTCTTTCCAGTGTTCTGTAGCGTGACACTTAACAGCAAACTTTAAGGAACAGTGGAGTTTTTCGACTATCTCGCCATATTCAGGTGATATGCTGTTATTCTACACTTTTGGTCACTTAATAACTCGGTATATTATCTACAGATAGTAATTATAACTATTTGATGAAGGAAGCAGTTAAATTATATCCAGATGAAAACGTTCAAAATGATAGGAAGGTTCCTGAAATGTCGAGAGAGGTTATCTGGTATAACGATGCATTTTTGACCTTTGGAAAGCTACACAGTGTTTGCCCATTTAAAAAAAAACCTATAATCGAAGATACTGAAGGCCAAACAAGATATTTTTTCAGTAATTTTATTGATAGACTTAAGCCGGGATAAATCGTTTATGTATTGCATCAAATAAAAGGGAACAGTGTTCTTTTGGAATGAAAGACCGTTTTGTACCTGTGGAAACATCATACATAACTTCACTTGTGCTTTTATAAAATATAGGATATCTAAGATACTAACAAGTTAAACATATCTTTCATTTTCTGAAGAAAGTGGCTCTGAGTTGAAATTAAATGAAAACTTTATTTTATTTTTTATGTCTCTGAACACAATATTTATCCGCTTTAACAGGGACTTATACTTCTCGCTGAATGAACTATGTACGAAAGATACAAAAGACTTTGGCGGGAAAGTTAATAGAGAGAACATACCATTGATACCGTCGTTTACGATATCATTTAAAGAAAATGCATTATTGCATTACTCTGTTCCGAGCTACAAAATTTTTGCTTGTAAATTTTATTTTTTGAGGAGTTTGATTAGATATCTATGAAACATATTATTCTGAGCTTGGATCTAGGAAAAGCAGATCTTCGTTATTCTGGAGAAACTGCTCTAGGTTTGCTCTTGGACATTTTGATTTTTATTCTGTTTTTTTCAACTAAATTCCTGGGTGGAATTATGGTGGTGAAAAGACATGACCAGAGTGTAGCTAATTAAGCATAATTAAGTGAAATGAACATTTCTCAGTTGCCGCTGAAGGATTAATCTTTGATTTCGAGTTGCTTGAAGTACAAGAAGAATGGACTGTGATCAGTTGCAAAGATTGTTTTGCGTGTTCCATCGTACTAGGTAAATTGAAATTTTTGGCATGATGAGATTAACATTTCTTCCGATCGAGCCGTTATTCCATTGTGCTTGCCATAGCTGAGGACAGGAACTTTTGAGTTTACTTTTAGGGAAGATTCTTGGAACAGGACATTATACGGGGATTCCTACAGTGATGGTCTTCTAGGTTAGAGTTGCCATTGTAGACTGCCTTTAGACAAGAAATCACTGTTGCTCCATATCTTAGCTTTGTTGTCGTATTTTCTAGTCCATTTATATGCTTCTTAAATTTCTGGAAGCTCAATCTAAAAGACAGAATTATTTTCTTTCAATTTACCGAACAATTGATGGGTGATTTGATCATTTTAGAAGAAACAAAACTGAAAGTCCCTTGCGTTTTTTCCCTTGACTTTCCCACAAATTTAAGATTTCGCAGAACACCTTGTTTTTAAAGGTGATGTGATCAATGAAGATAATTCTGCCACTTTTCCTATTTTTACTGTGAAGTCTTTAGTACTCAGCTCAGTTTCATTTTAATTAAGAAAAAATTAAATGAATAAAAAAAGAACAATGATAAAAAATGTTTTCATTTTTTATGAAGACAACTTTTTCATATTTGTTTGAAATAATTCAAATGCAGAAAGCAAAACTTTCCGCAAAGAAAAAAAAAAAAAAAAAAATCAACTTTTCTAAGCGCTTAAAAAAACTTAAATGGAAGTTTAAATTCACACACGAGATAATGTTTGAGCAGTATTTAAATAAAAAGTTACGGATATAAGACTGTGCAGGTTTTTTTCACTTCTTGTGATTTTCGTCCTCAGCACATAAGTTTATGAAATTTCATGTAATTCATGAAGAACCATAAAGGTTTTTAAAAAATTCACCATATATTAGAGATCGCATATCATTAAATTCTATCTCGTTTAATACGTTAGATTTCGTAAGGTTTATAATATGTATTGGCATACGTAGATTTCGTGAAAAATAGTGTGCGTAGAGTCATTAAGAGGCCTTAAAAATAGCTCATTTTTAATTATCTTTAAATAAGGGTTTTAAAAGTGTTTATTCTTTTCCAAAGGGCAAAAATCATTTCTCCTATATTTGCCCGTTATGCCTTTTTTATGTGGTTCCGATCTCTCAACTTCGAATGGAGGTTAATGAATCCGAAGAGAAGTGGAAAGTTTTATCTCAGTTTAGGAAAGTACCGAGAGTATGTGGAGAGTCAGCAATGTCTCCAATACAAACTTTTTACCATTAAAATATTTTTTAGTATAAGTTTACGAGAAAATTAAAACTGAAGACTAAGTATAATTGAAAATTTAAGAATTATTCTAAATTCAAGAGGAATTCTTCAATTGAAGAAAACGTATAAATAATTCTTTAAAAGTGCTGTTCAGCGTCAGGTGATAGTAATAGCTGAAACTTCTCGATAGGAAACTTGCGAACAGAACAGCATTCTCTTAGAGCGAGGGTGACACGCATCCTGATGTTCTCTTCTCTTTGGGTAGAGAGAATGATTTAACGTTCCTCTAGAACAAAGGAAGACACGCCTTTTCCGCCTCAAACTTCAGCGAAGCACTTAACGGCTCGTCTGCGGAATTAGTGATGAACCGAATTGAATGGAAAGGTTTATGTCGAACTAGCTTTCCAGAACTAAAGCTGATACTTTCTGAAGCTAGAATGAAAATGGGATTCATTGAAACTGTATCCCGCCTTCCATTAGATTTTAGCTGAGCGTAGAAAATGGAACTTCTCGCGCTATAAAATTGGACATTTTCGTGCGCTGATTTATAGAATTTGAAGAAGAATTTGTAATGAAAAATGGTTTTTAAATTAAGTCACGAGAAGTTGAAAATTTAAGTATGCATTTATTTGATTTAATAACAGGCAATGTTTGTTGGAATTCTTTTACTTAGAGTCACCTGACACTGCTATCCTATAACAATATAATTGCACATGCTGTCTGGTATTTAGCTACACAATATCTTATGATATGACTTAATTGAAATAATATGAACAAAAAACAGTTATGGTTTACATGTGGATATTTTTTTCTTTTTTATAAAGGGTGTACCAAAATTAATGCACGATTTGAATTTGCCACCATTCGTACAGTAAGGTGTTGGCAACCTTATTAAAAAAACCATTTGGCAGCTGATAGTATAGGACTAATAAAAGTGGAGTGTTACACGATAGAACAAGGTTTTAACGCAAGATTCGAATTAAATAAATACAGTGATACAGTGAGCTATCGTCTTCACAACTACTGCTCTGTGTTTACGGCTGAGTTAGTGGCCATTTTTTATGCTCTTCAAAAAATATCGCCTTCTATTCAGCGTAATTTTATCATTTATTCCGATAGCATGAGCGCCTTGAAAACATTTTCTAATTATCATTTCGGATGCATCCGATTGCTGTTCGTATTTTGTTTACACTTCGTTTATTACAAAATGATGGTTTTAATATAATTTTTTGTTGGGTTCCGGGTCATGTGGGCATTTTTGGTAATGAAAAGGCCGACTTGGCTGCAAAATCTGCGACGGAGTTTTTAAGAATCGGACTTCCCTTTTCTGATGTTAAGACGGCTGTTTTTAATCACACATATTCTTCTTGGCAGGAGACATGGAACCTTCAAGTTCAAAATAAGCTACGTTCTATCAAACCTACCATTAGTTTGTGGCCTGTTCTACCTATACGTGAGATGGATGTCAAACTGACTCGTCTCCGTATAGGACACACCCGCCTCACTCACAGGCATCTAATTCTAGGCGAAAAAGCAGCAATGTGTCCCACTTGTCAACTAAATTTTACAGTATATCACATTTTAGTCCAGTGCCCTGCTTTTAATTCTCATCGTATTCCTTTCTTCCATTCACTGTCTTTAACTTCAGCTGACTTGGTGGGTGAGAATTACCATCCGAATATTTTTAACTTTTTAAAAGCTATTCAGCTCTAAATCCACATATAAATTATTTTTTAATTTTTTTTATATGTACATTTGAAATTATTGTTATGATTTAATATGATACATCCATTGTTACTTTTAAAAATGTCTGATTTTTACTAGAATCGTCTGCTTTTAAAATTTTAACCACATAATTTTTAGGATGGAATTAAACCATACGTATGGCGCAGTATGGCCAAGATTGGCTCTTGCGCCAATAAACCCAACAACAACAACAAATCGAATTAAATAAAAAACATAGTTTTTTCTTTAAATTATTATATTTTTATTGAATAGTAAAGTATATAGGATAGTGTTATGCATGAAATAACACATACAGAAAATAACCTCCAGGGCTTTTCTGAAACATGCGCACTCTTTAGTCGAAATTTTCCATGATCATTTTGCATAAATGTAGCTGAATTTCGTTGATGCCCCTTTGAATTTCTTCCTTCAATGTACGTGTTCTCGTGAACTTGTTGGCATAGACCTCTGACTTTAAATTGCCCCATAAAAAGAAATCCAATGCTGTTAAATCACACGACCTGGAGGGGGCAATTCGCAAATTTTCGAAATGTGGCCGCCAGATTTTCATTATTTTTGAAATATTGTTCAACAATGTTGCTCTATTGTGTAACGCTCCATTTTTACTAACTCTAACCTATCAGCTATCAAATAGATTTTTTAATAGGGTTGCCAGCATTTTACTGCACGAATGATAGCAAATTCAAATCTTCCGTTAATTTTGGGACACCCTTTAAAAGTACCCATCTAGCTTTTGACTTTAAAAACTCCCTAAGATCCTTGACATTGATAGAAGTCGTGATTTGCTTCGCAGTTGAAATGTTTAAAATCCTTTTTGTGATATGGTTGATCGGAATTTTATTTTGGAAAAATTGCCGCATCAATGGGAAATGTTTCCCAAATCGAAATTTCCAACCATTTGCTCTGATTGATTTTCATAAATTTCACAATTTTATTTTCTAATAAGCTTAAACCAAGTACTAAAATTCTTTAACTGAAAATGCTCCTCTCATTTTTATTCTTGCAAGGCTCGTTTTTACTTTACTTTGCGTTTCTTTAAGCGGATGATTTTTTGCAACTTTCTTTCAGTTCTTCTTTAAAAGTATTAATATTATTTAAATTGCACAAACACTAAGATTACCGTGTGTAATAATATAAGAAAACATTTGTTTAAAAATATATTCTCAATCACTTATACAAAATATACACATTCATAAATTTCATAAAATGAATTGTAAAATTAATATTTTTGTGGTTGCTATACGATTACGAGAATTAATGAACGAAAAGTACATGGTAAATAAAATGTTTTAAGATTGAAATCCAGAGTATTTCATGAAAGCTATTTTCAACACCTTTCATGTTAGAAAAAGTGTACATCTTATTTTCACATATAAGTAACATTTAAAATAATTTTTAATGTATTTGAACATTATACTATTTAATGATTTATCAATAGTGTCGAAAACTTCGACAAAGCTTTCAATTACTGATCATGGTAGTTACATAACATAGGGTAGCGAAATATCCTTTCTTTATGTATCTGTGGAATAGCAGAATGAACTATGAGAGATATAAAGAAATTAAATTCTGCTAAAGAATGAAAAAAAAAAGGAAAGAATTGCTAGTAAAACACTTTTATTGCACAATGAAGTATAATGCGTGAGTTATTATCATCATCACTTCTCAAGCACTTATCAAAGCGAGACATGAGGTTTTTATGTTCTCCTCGTTGCAAGATGCCATCTGCAATGAAGAAGTGAGCGGGGAATTAAAAAAAATACATTGATATTGTTATAATAGTAAATACACGGTCCTTCGTAATCTTTTCTTCAATTTGTTTTGAGAAAATCCTCATCAATCACAGATTGCCGCTCGTTTTGGATCGTTTGCCATCGTTGAATCTCTCACTTCATCTCTTTAAAATTGAATCAATCATCTCGTTTTGTCCGTATACTTCGCAAATTTGTCGATGAATTTCAATTAGTTTCGTAATTTCTCATTAAAAAGCAGGTGACAGAACTAACTCGCATGCTATGGGATATTATATATTGTTGGGCAATTGTCATTTTATTTTATAATATTGATAATTATTTTATAATATTGGATTGAACTAATATATATATATATATAAAGGGATAATTTTTAAAAACATTTTAAAAGTCCAATCTGCACAATATATAGAACATAATATAATATACAGGCCAACATAATATACAGAAATCTAAAAATGACTTCGAATGTCTGCCGATGAACCAGCAAAATGGACCTATATACGTGAAATCAGAAACGCAGGTCATGCGCGGCAAAAATTGAATTTGTTTCCGGATATCCTTCTTAATATAGGATGTGAAAAAATAATTAACTTACCAGAAAGAATCTGATTGCTGTTGAAAGAAATGTCATTCATAAACCCGTACTCGAAACGAATAACATTTATCCTGACACCTTTGTATATGAAACTACGATTAATGTGATGAGTGTGGTTTTTGCTTTGTATAAAATGATCTTAGAATTGTTGGAAGAAGTAGGGAAAAAAACCTTATACCTCCAAGTGGTTTTATTTGTAGAATCTGACAACTCATGAACGATCCTCATTTCGTGGATTCCATGAATGAAGAGGAGAGAAAAAACGCGGACCTCAATTGCCTTTAAATGTGTGAAAAAAAATTCTGAGCAACTATAATTTTGGGAAAGATTTTGATTTATTTAACAGGAAAGTTACGATAATTTCGGAAGCCTTGGTTATAATTTGAGCATATTCATCACTATTAAAGACAGTTTCTCAGATAATCGTTTTGATACTTGTGAACGTTTATGAGAAAAAGAAGGTTGTTCGAGAAACTAATAAACATAGAATTAAGTTCAGAATTCTAATGGCACTTGCACCTATCCAATGCTGGGTGCTTTGGCCAAATAAGACTAAAATTCCATTAGACAAGAGCATTTGTTGACAATGTACGGAACAAACACAGAGTACACATAAAACGTTCTTACACACAATTAAGAACTTAACTTTTAAGTTCTGCTTTCATAAGTCAGCTTGCAGGCTGAAGTCACAACATCGCCACTTATGGGCGGTTACATTTCTGTTATCTTCACAACAAAGATAAGCGATTTCATCAGATTATTAAGAATGAAGGTAAACGATTTGATATGGACATAAAGACAATGCAAAACTAATGCCAGGATGTTGTTATGTATGATGCCAAAATTTTTGTAAGAATTTACAAAAAAAAATGTTTCTGTAAAGGATTGGATTAAATTTTTCTTTCTTTTCTCTCTCTCTCTCTTAAATCCTTCTTTCATTTGCACAACACTGCTAATGTAGATTTACAGGAGTGTTTCTTTAAGTTTTTAATCTGTTAAATTATTTTTCTATAATTTACTAAGGGAAGGGATTTTAATTTTGTAACTTAAACTTAATTTAATGTGTTCAATTATACTACCGTGATAGCTTATAAACAAGAGCAAATGGGGAAAAAGCAACGTCATATTTGATTTCAACATCTAAAATACGCATGAAATCCATTTGTAGTTCTGTTATCTTCACAACTTCTTAGTGAAGAGAGACTCATGGTGTTGTGCAGATGAAAACACCGGCTTTTGGGAATCATATTTTATTGAGAGTTCTTCTAGATTTCGCATCGCATCGCAAGACACACAAAACATCAAATTTTGCACACATACTTAACGTGGAAGAAGAAAATATCATATAGTTTCATGTTGGCTAGCGAACTATCGCAGAGTAGTGATGTTTTAATTTTACTGAAAGGCATCATGGGGACTGTATAAATACTTTGTCTCAAAGTGCCATATAGAAGCAGGTGTGGAGAATAGACACTAGATATAGTATAATCACTGGTTACACATAAAAAAAAACTTTGGCACCAGAATGTTTGTTGATCAACTTAAGCTTATTTCCTAGTTGGAGAGCCCTTTCAAATTTACCAAAGAACTATAGGACTCACAAACTTTTCACAAATTTAATTATATAATATAATCGTGAGAATTTAAAAGATTTTTTTAAGTATAAGACCAATGCAATAACTGAACGGAATTCGTAAGCTGGTTAAAGATTTTTATTGAAGTTGGACTTCTAAAAGTGTGAGTTCAAAAGAAAGCGATTTTTTCAAAATATTAAGCAAGAATGAATAAATTTAAATGAAGGAAATCGTTGAAGAGATTTATCGCAAAATAAAAAGTAAGCGGAGGATATGATCCTTGTAAACTTTTTGAAATAATAATCGATAATTTACTTGGCTCTTCTGCACTTTAGATACTTTCTTTAACAAATAACATTTAATTTTGCACATGTAAAACTAGTCTGAGGTATCATTTTTCATAAAACTTTCGACTTGCATGTTTTATCCAAACCGTTCATTTGACAGGTTGCTAATATATTGCCCCTATCAATCAACTCGAGAACTGTTTTAAGTGGAAAAGAGATAACTAATTATAAGTACTTTAATAGGGAAACTAAATTTTAATTCAAACGAGCTGATTTATCTGCACGTCGAGTTTTCAACGGCTGATAAGTTTTAAGAGAAATGAAGGAAAAAAAAAAGTAAATAGAACAAGAGAGAGTAAGTTAAAAGTTCTTAATCGAAAAGTAGGATCTATTTTTACGCTTGAAAGAAAGAATCTAGCCAAATTAAATTAGTTTTTCTTAGATTTTTCTTTTCAATTTTGAAGATTTGTTTCAGAATCCGAAAGATTAAAACTATTAATTAACGTCAAGATGCTTTTCAGTTAATTTGCCATTTTAGTTATAAATTAAAGTTTTCAGTATGCGAAAAAAAGTCTGGCTTATTGTTTTCACCATAAATGAAATGATTTTTAAACAAATAAATAAATTAGGGATATTTTAAAAAGATACACTTATTAATGTCTTCAAGAGTAAAATTTTTGCCAATTTCTTTCCTAATCTGGCTGTAAATCATTATTAAAACTATGGAATTTTCCAATTATTTTCTTTGTTGAAATTTATTGCTGGATGGCGTGATTAACATGGATTCAAAATTTAACTGAGTTAATAGATTAATAATTAACAAGTCCTAAAACTATTAAAATAGTATAATTTATCAAGAATACTCGAGATATTTCATAATTCTGCCACAGTAAAGTGAAAAATTGTGAATATATAAATAAATGAATGAAAAATTGGTCAAATCCTTCTCTAAAATGATAAAAATAAAGTTAAATAAAAATATTTTTAAAAAGATATTTTTTAAAAGTTCTATCATTTTTATCATTTCCCGTAATACTAAGATTATTAGTTTTACTTATAAAGAATTATTGATGAATCATTCATTTCATAAATTGAAGAATAAATTAACGCATTGGCTCTCATTTTCAAACTGACATATTAAATTAAATAAACAATCAAATAAAAATTCGTTTGTCAAAACGTCTAAATAAGTCTCATCAGTATAAGATATCATATAACTTATTTTTGTTTCTAATACTAATTTAACCTTTTGCACTCAAAAAAACTTTTTAAGTCTTCATTTTACATTGCGAATCTCTTTAATATTTACTTTCTTTAAAACTTTATTTTCATTTGAAATATATGTGTATATATACGTACAAGATAAATTTCAGTAAACTTTAAAAAATTGTGGTTTACGGAAATATGTTCACAGAGCCTTTAAACTTTTCCCCATTAATAATTTTTGAAATAATGACCGATAGCTGGCGCTGTCATGTCAAACTGATATGGTTTATGTAAATTAAGAAAACAAATGAAATTAACTTAAGGCAACGCATTTTATTTTTAAGCAAAATATGTTCAATATGACTGCCACCACAAAGTATTAAGCAACTAAGGCACATATTTATGCCTATAACACCTAAGTGTAGAATGTCGACATTGATGCCATCGATGACCCGTTGAATGGCATCAATCAATTCCACCAATGTGGTTTGATGAGCCCCGTAGATACGAGATTTCAGTATCCCTACAACCAAAAGTCCTCTGGAGTTAGGTCTGGTGATAGTGAGTGCTACTTAATCTTACATCCCCGGTTTATTACTCATATATTCAGCGAATGTGTACAGGAAGAACGTTTTAATGAAATGAACCAAGTGATACGGGCACCATCTTACATGAAGGTAAGACGATATTGCACGTTTTTGCTTCAAAGTGGGAACAACATGGTCTCACAAAAGCGTGAGACCGTTCAGCAGTGACGGAACAGGCTTTACAACTGAATATGATACAATGGTCTTAAAAAAAGGAGGGAGGGGCATAGAATAAAGGATGAGGTGAAACTAATCCAAACTGTCAGACATTGGGAATGTAGTGTTTGGCTGTGTACTCATGAGGTTTTGATGTCGTCCAGATACGCCTATTTTGTATATTGACGTCACCATGTAATAAAAAATGCGTTCGATCTGTTCCCAGGATGTTAAGATAGATACCATTGTGGGTTATGACCCCTTTGTGCAAGCTCCCATGATTCAAAGGCTTTTCATTCATCGAAGTCTTTTAGCAATAATTGGTGGCCTATATTCGGACATTTCCGGAATCCCCGTCATTCTCTCAGCTTCACGAGCGCTGCTATTCCCATGGAATGTTATTCCCTGTTTGACTCTACTCTCCATTTAATGGGGGGGGGGATTTAAAGGCTCTCTTTACATATTCCCACAAACCGCAATTTTCCCCAAACATTGCTTTTTTTATTATGACTTTTTGAAGTTTGCACGAATTTAGGGCACTTCCTGTATATATATATATATATAATATAATATAATATAAAGAGGTGACACAAGTCACGGCATATTTCTTAATAAATTATCGTCGCTTCATTTGCCCGGAGAAGTGCAACAAATTCTATGTGGTATGGACTCATCATTCGTTGGAAATCGTGTTGAGCCATTATTCCTCTATAGACGTCCATAATTGTGAAAAGTGCTGACGGTGTAGGATTTTGTGCCCGAAGTAACCTCTGATTATGTCCCATAAATATTCGATGAAATTTATTTCCAGAGACCTAGGAATTGTTCTAATGTTCTTCAAAACGATCGTAGGTGTTTGTGGTCGGTGACATGAATTGTAAAAATTCTTTCATTGTTTGGGTACATGAAGTACATGAATGGTTGCAATTGGTCTTCAAGTAACTGAATTTAACCATTTCCAGTTAATGACTGGTTCAGTTGTTTCATAGAACTCAATCCATTCTAAATGAAAACAGCTTACACCATTATGGATTCACCACCAAGTTGCACAGGGCCTTGTTGACAACTGTTGGGTCCATGGCTTCGTCGCGTTTATTCCGTTCTCGAACAATACCATGATGTTTCACCAACTGAAATCGTGACTCATTTGACCAAGCTATGGTTTTACAGGGATCCGACCGATATGATCACTTGGGGAGAATGATCAGGAGAGGGGTTGCAGGCGATGTCATACTGTTAGTGAAGGCATTCGAGTCCATCTTCTACTGACACTGAAGTTAAGCCCAAATTCACCGCACTGTTCTAACGGACACCTCCGTCGTGCGTTTTACATTAGTTCCTGTAGTTATTTCACGCAGTGTTGCTTATCTGTTAACATTGTCAATTCTACACATGCTTCGCTATCTTGGTCATAAAGGGCAGATGGGTGGCCAATGTATTGTTCGTGGTGGTAGGTTATGCCTGAAATAAGATATTCTCGTCACACTTTTGGCAATGTGGATCTCAGAATGTTGAATTCTCGGACGATTTATAAAATAGAATGTTTCTTGCGTCTAGCTCCTACAATAATTTCTCGTTCAAAGTCTGTTAATTCCCTTCGTGCGATTATTAAACACTCCAGAAACATTTTTACATGAAACACTTGATTACAAATAAAATTCCTTCCAATGCACTGACCACTTATACATTTTATATGATACATTACTGCTAATATATATAAACATTTTTTAGCAAATGCGTGGTTGAAAAGAAGAAATGTTTGAAATTTTAGCTGCAATTTATTTCACCATGGAAGGCATATTACACACAGATAATAAAGCTACAAGAGATTCGCAAGCTTACATCACGGCATAAGTGATAAAGATAGATAAATGTTTCCTTTCACTGATTTTTCTACGAGATTTTGATAGGGATTTCTTTGACACTTGTAAACTTAGGACAGGGAATCTTGGGTATCTTTGAAAGAATGTTTTAAGTATTAGATATTTTATCTCTTCAAACAGAGCGTAAGAAAATACAAAATCATCAGTTTCCTAAAGTGCGTGTTAAAAATAATTTAAATAAAAAGTGAGTGTTGAATCAGGAAATAAGAGAACAGTTTTGAATGAAGTTAATATGGCATAAATTAAGATAAAAATTAGGAACTTAAGTTTTAAATTAGATTTAAAAATATCATTACACGCATATATATAAGAGATAATTTTTTCAGAGAAAAACAAATTTTAAAAGAATGTATTTTGTACATCATTATGAAAGTATAAAATAAACCCTTGACATAAATAAACAATTATGCTTCTTATTACTTGTCAGAATAAGAGAATGAAACAATCCACCATTTCTTCCACCCATTTCTTTGAAGCAGTTCACAATATCATAATCATGTATATGAAACTTCTCCATGAAGTATTTTCGCCCATCGTAATGATGATTTATTAAACTAGCGAGAGTTATCTCCACAAAATTGTCTCGTATAATCTCTATTAAAAGTATTATCTTCAAATTCCCCCCGCAAAAAAATTGTGGGCTTTAGGTAAGTTATGGCGTGTAATAGTTCCAAAGTATTAACATATGTTGAATTCAGAAATAATATTTTTGCTGAATCCTTCTTGCGATCTTTGACGAGGGTTTTTGGTGATTTGGTCCCTGGCATGCTATTAATAGTATCCAAAAATTGAATTAGAATTTTAGACCCGTTTTCTTCAATCGATTGAAACAAAAATTGGATACAAAACTACACTTGTAATCGCAAGATTATGTACCAAATTTGATAAATGTGTCTGCTGTTTTGAGTAATCGTGTTTACATACTTCTAAAAGCACAGATTGACAGGCCCTTAGTTGAGTTTGACTCAAAATTTGGTAGTTGTTTACACTATACATATTATATCTGTGTACTGAATTGGATCCATTTAGCTCTCTTCGTTTTGTAGTTATCGTGTTATTCGAACAATCGGACAGACAGATTGAATGTTTACTCAAAATTTGGTGTAAAGACAGTTTACCAAATTTTATTCGTGTAGCTCAAAACGGCGTAGTCTCAGACAAGTTTTCTCACAGGTTGTATTTGTCACTTAGACGGACGGACAGACATATAAAAAGGCATAATGCCAAAAGTGTGTTTTAATGCTCAAAGAAGTCTAAGAGATTCGTCAAAATCTGAGGTTTGAATTTTTTAACGATTACAGTACTTTCTCTTTGCTTCGTATACGAGAAAATATTGAATGTCTTATGAACAACATTTGTCCAAAGAGTGCTCTTGTTTTATTTTTTACATTTATGTTTACTCGCCCATTAGTATTGTTTTTTGTAAAATAAATTCGCCCTCTGAAAATAAATGTGAGCTTCAAAAATGTATTTTGTGAATGCAGATTTTCAAAAAAAAAAGTTTGATATTTTTTAATTAGCATATTATCCCCTTGCATTCCAGTATGAGATTGTTAATACCCCTGACTAATATGAAAATTATTTAGAGATGAGTTTGATGAATGCAGAGTAGCAAAAGCAAATAATTTCATCAAAATGTACCACATTAAATTCTACGTGACATAAGTCCATTCCATTATATCAAAAATTATTTGAACGATGTAATGAATGTAAAGACTGGGTTTTAAATTATTTCGCAATAGGTTTACTTATGTTACAAATACGAAGAATGATAACAATCCCGAGGCTGAATTTTCAAATAATTACTATACGTTCCGAAATTTTCTTTTATGCTATTCACATCATCAAATATTTCAACATTCTTTGCCTGGAAATTTTCGGTACCCGCAAGCGATCATCACCACGATTTATTAATCCCTAATATATACCCCCTTAATGGAATGACCCTGGGAAGGTTATTTCATCGAACGACTTCGCGTTTTCCGACAGAACCGATTTATCGTCTAACACCCATTTATCGTTTGTAGTAAAAAGACATAAAAAGTAAGAAACCACTATCGCAGGGTAGGCCTTCATTTCTTTCCTGCTTCAAAACTGAAACCTTCCATTCTGTTTTTAACGACCCCATTTATCAGTCCGGCTTTCAACTCAACAGTCCAGGGGTCCGGCTTAAGAGCATCCTGAAGATAGGGCCCTGCTGTCAGCTGATAAAATGATCTCGGGATACGACACCGCAATCTGGCAACAGCCATTCATTTATCGGGAACCTTGTTCTCCAGTAATTACTGCTTGCTCGTATTGATAGCCTTGGTATCGATACGATGCACTCGGTAGATCATCGAATCGATATTGCTCCTGTTGTTTGTTTACTCGTCTTCTTTTTCGCTTTCTTGTATACGTAGTGTAGAGAAAGTACAGTAATCATCAAAGAAATTCGAACTCTACATTTTGGCGAATCTCCACGTTCAAGACCTCCATCAGTTCGGAGAATATATTATTAGGAAATATTTGTTTGTATATGACCAGAGTAATTCAAAAACGCTTTGAGCTAGACGATTTAAATTTGGTATGCTGTCTTTAAACCAAATTTGCAGATTTCTATCAAATTCTGAATGAAATTTTGTCGGAGGAAGTTCGTCTGTTCGAATATAAGTTTACACTCTAATTACAAAACGAAGAGAGGTAGATAGATGAAATTCGGTACACAGATATAATATAAACATTTGTCAAATTTTAAGCCAAATCCAGCTATGGGTTGATTGTTGGTCTGCACTTTCAGAAACACGTAAACGCGATAGCTCAAAACTGCAATAATTTAAATATATCGAATTTGATATGGAATTTTGTGACTATAAGTGTAGTTTGTGTTAAATTTTCGTTTAAATCGGTTGAGACACAAATTCGACATACAAGACACAAATAATATTTTTGGATACTTTTAATGCGTGCCGGTGATTAATCACCAAATAATAAATTTTGGATGACGCGATAGATTTAGTATAAAGGCTAAATATATTATATATATTAATATATAAAAATGAATATTTCGTAACTATTGCACACCAATGCCATGTAAAGCTTTCTCTGACACGAAAATTTGTTAGAGGGCATGCGAGAATGTTTTGGGAAGACCACTGCAGCTAATTTTGTTCGAGATTTAGATTTCTCCTTTTGAATTTTGTGACAATTGCCTCTTTACTGGAACTTCCTATGGTGGGTATTGACGCAAGTCTGAAAGTACTTGCATGAAATCAATGCTCACATAATGCGTAGAAAAAGCATTCTGATGCAAAGCGCAAAAAATGCTTTCTTGTCATGTCGAAATGAAATGCACTCACTCTTCGAATTAAATAAATAATGTATTCCTTAAAACTTTATGTAACGAATTTTACTGTTGATCTTTTCACCTTCAGAAAGAAGTCAAGCGTTTTCCAAAATATGCTGCTGCAGTGGCATGTTCGTCCATCGAGGAAAGAGAAGTGCTAAGAAAATGCCCCCCCCCCACCTAAAAAAATTAAAATTGAAATGCTATCTCCAGGAAACATTATTTTATCTCAATGGATTGTATTTAAGAAAATTATTGATGTTTTTTTGAAGAATGACTTTAACAAAAGAAAGCTAATATGCATTGAACCAGATGCCATTCTGTTGAAGAGATACGAAAGGAAAACTGAAACCTTAAAATAGTTCAGACTGCGTATAAAAGAAAAAGAAAATCTTGGAGTAGTAGTTTCCCCATAGCTTTCCCTCATACACTCTAATAAAGATGATATCGCCGATCACTGGAAGAGAAAAAAAAAGTGGACCTTATTAAAGGCACCGAACGCCACGCTTTACATGGCATCGACGTACAATAGTTATGCAATATTAACCTTTGGCTTGAATTTAGCATTTTTACTGAATCCACCGTGGGATCCTTGGCGATTAATTCTTGACTTGTGGTTCAAAAATTGAATTAGAATTTTAGTCCGTTTTTTCAAATCGATTGAAACAAAAATTGGATGCAAAACTACACTTGTAGTCACACGAACACATACCAAATTTGATATATTTCAGTCTTTTGCGTGAGTAATCGCTTTGGCATACTTCTGAAAATACAGATTGACAAGCATTGAATCATCCGTTGGATTTGACTCACAATTTGGCAGTTGTTTACACTATACATGTTAAATATGTGTATCGAATTCGATCCATTTAGCTCTCTTCATTTGTAATTTTTGTGTTAATTTATATTCGAAAAGCCGGACAGACACTTCCTCTGAACGTATTTTCCTCAAAATTTGAAATCTGCAGATTTCATGTAAATAGAGTTTACCGGTATTAGTTTAAGTTTAATAAGTTACCTGTTATTATATTAAGTTACCTGTATGTCAAAAGCATGCATTGTGTTTGCATGCACAGCCCGGTTCCTTGTTAGACATGATTCACAATTTCATATGTGTCTAACTTTGATATTATTAATCTGTGCATCGAATTTGATCCATCTAGCTCTCTTCGCTTTGTAGTTATCGTGTTAACTTATGTCTGAACAGACAGACAGACAGACAAGCTTTCTCTCGATGGATTTTGCGCAAAATTCTACAGACCTCTATAAATTTGGTGTAAAGATTATCTATCAAATTTCATTCTTCTAACACAAATCGTTGAGTTATCTTTGACACAGACAAGTGGACAGATAGACATTATACCAGAAATATATTTTTCGAACTTAAGAGATTGTGAAATGTAGTGATTCGTCAAAATTTCGAGTTCGAATTTTTGACGATGACAGCCTTTTCTCTATGCTTCGTTTAATTACGAACGGGGTAAGTAAATCCCAAAATTCAGCCTATTGTTTGCGAAGTCCTCTAGATTTAAAATTCTTTATTACTTATTCAGGATATTTTGAATTATTTTAACTTATTTCCTTCATCTGAAAATTCCATCATCCGATAAATTCCGTGCTGAAAAGAAAATGTTGTACAGATCCTTTAGCTTAATTTTTTATTAATGAAAATGACTATGATATTCTTAACCTGTCATCTTCTTCCTGTCTTAAATCCTGGTTTATGTCTTTCTCCTATGCCTGTCTTAAGATTTTTTATTAAGGAAATTATACATTGGTTACATTTTTAATCATTATGATTTCCAAAAAGAAATTACTTTGGCAGGAAGACATTAAGTTTTCAGTTTTACCATATATCTTATACATTTTATACTTAAAATGGAAATAAGGTTGGCCTAACGGATACGCTTTCTTTTTTATTTCAAAACCATTAACAGCAAATTTGCATAGAAGTGTAAATTTATTCCTATGTATTAAGCTTTTAATTCAAATGTCAAGATTTAGGGTGGAGCATAGATTTCGTTTCTCGTTTTAAGAATTATTTTTCAACTATGTTGAGATTTAACTGATTAGTTAACTAATCTTCTGAAGTAGATTTTACTTCTAGAAAATTATACCGTAAGAAAAGAAAATCGAATGATGCTTTATTTTATCCTGAAAGTTATAAGCAGCCTTTCGCTAGTCAAATAAATCGCCAATCCTACTTAAGAGGATTATGAATAATTATTACCCGCATATTAATAAATAATCCTAAAAAAGTAATTCTTGCGACTAAAGATTTTATTTATATTTTGATTTATAGAGAGAGTCGGTAAAATTAAAAACGAAAATGATCAGTCACCTAGGACGAAACTGTTTTTTATGCTAAATCCATAAAGATCAGGTTAATAAAATTGCAAAAATAACGCTGGATGGGAGAATCAATTCTTTACATTTTCAAAAAAAGAAAAAAATGAATTTATTAACTCTGTCTTCTCGTCTTAAAACAAACAAACGAGTGGATTAAATTATCCCATTATGGGTCTGACAGAGAAATAATCAGTGTAAAAGCCTCGTTCTTCTCTTTTTCTCCCGTAGCTTTTGGAGTGATTTATTATCATTAATCTGATAGGATAGACATTTACACTCTTTTGAAGTCTAATTAATTTTTATGTCGCATACTAAATTATGTTCGTTACTTCATGTTAACTAATAAAAAAAAAAAAAAAAGTGCGATTTTTTTAATGCTGTGGATGCGGCGCGTTCGTTAGCAAATTTTTGAACCTTTCGTTAGAGTCGGAAGAGCCAGGAAAAAATATTTATTCTAAAGCGATGTATTGCACTTGCTTTCGAGTTATCTCCCGATTACTTACTTTTGATTGAAATGATGATGCGATTTCATTTAATTTAATTTTATATCCGTGAAGAAACGATTCAAAAATTTTATTGCTTAATGTATATAATGTAAAAAACGAAAACAAATTTAATAATTAAAAGGATAGTATACAAATAAGTATTGGGGCCAAAATAATTAAATATAAGTTTACATATTTATTACATAAAATTAGAAAATAAAATATAAGTTTACACATTTATTACTATAAAATTAGAAAATAAAATATAAGTTTACAGATTTATTACTATAAAATTAGAAAATAAAATATAAGTTTTCACATTTATTACTATAATTAACTATCAACCAGTTAACTTTTTTAACGAGTATATCCATCATGGAAAAAGTACAGCATTTAGCGTTATGACGAGTTTATTCGTCAGGAGTAATAAGTAGTGACCATTTGCAGATTGAATAATAATTTAATAAAAATATAAATATATTCGTCCATTTCAGATGTTTAAAATATTTTGAGGCCCAGTCGAAATCAAAGGAAAAAAATAGAAGATTGTTAATAATTATTATCAAAAAAAAAGAAAGAAAGAAAGAAACTCTGCATATAATATGAATTGTTCCACTATGCATTATGCAAATTACACAAAAAATGTATGTTAATTAAAGTAATTGTGATTATTGCAATAAAAAAAAAAGTCATTTCATTACAACATAATTTCATATTACACATACTCTGTGTTCGACGAGTATGCTCGTCATCGCTATATTTTTGAGACACAATTTAGATACGCATTTTCCGAAGAGGTAGAAATAACTAACTGGTTAAAAATTTCTTTGGATTGCTGAAAGTCGTAGCTCTTAAATTCTGTAACTGTTAGATGTGAATTCCAGGTTATTATGTTTTTATATAAATTTGATGAAAGTTTGATTTGGATAAACATTAATTGTGGTCGTCTATTAGAGAATTTTAACAATAATCTGTGATTAGATGCTGCTGATTGAACTGAAATTTTTCTGCGCAATAATATTTACCAATCGATATGTAAAAATGTCGATTATCGTAACCGATAAGGAATCGGTCGGATAAGTTAGTAATGAATGACTTTTCTCGGAAAAATAGAAGTCATTTGAAACTGGTATTGTCTCAGAAGAATAGGGAAACATACTGGTTACTTTAAAATTGCACAAACCAACAATATCTAATTTTCTAGAAAAAGTATAGAGCGCCTGAAGGGGAGATCATGCTGTATGAATAAAGACCATCATGTGTTTCTAATATTATACGAATTTACGTTATGCAAATGTCTACTGTGCTTTATTATTTCAAAACTAGAATCAATTGTATCGATAAACTCTCCAATCTCTACACTAAGGATAATCAAACAAGTTACAGTCCTACCTCGACACTAATGATAGGCAAACAAGTTACCTATTTATTTGCCTCTTCACAGATTTTTTAAATGAATATAAGGAACTTGAACTGTCATAAAGAGGCAAACAAATAAAAGTATATAAAAATGATGCCAAACATATTATGAGGTAAAATAAAATATTAAAGACCAAATATTTTAAGATCTAACAGTCTAAAAAACATGAGGGAAGGGAAGGGAGAGGAGAGAGAAAAGATGACATCATTCAGTTTTAGGTTTTTGAACGAAGAAAACATTGATGTGATTGATAGAGAGTTTTAAAAAAAAACATTTAAATCATTTGCTTAAACCAAATGACTACTTCTTTCCTCAGTTCGGATTTTGAGCTTTCAAGCAGCGACATCAATCTTTCAATTGTCAGAGAGTTTAGGTGCTCGGACTGTAGTAGACGGAGAGAAAATCGCAGAGCAGATTGAATAGGTAAATTATAGACTGCTCTCTTCGCAGAATCAATAACACATTTTAGCATTCCGTAGGAGAAAAAAATTGGAACGAAATAAGTATCCATGCATTTCATATCGATCCCTCCTCCCCGAATCTGTATTGATTCTTCCAAGAGTTGGATTCATAAAGTTTGCGAGAGGTTTACATTTCCAAATTCGATTTTTTGGAAGTGAAACCCGATTACTCTCGAAAATCATTATACGGTTCCGCCAATCAATATCAATTTTAAAAAAAAAGGTTTTTTAAGAGATATCGAAAAATTTGACGCTTCGTATTTTAAAAGCACAGAAGTAGTATTTATATTTAATTACAATACACACCCGAGTATCTGGTTCGCGACTATCCAGTTTCCGTACCGTCCGATCTAGTTTTTTTATCGAATTAAATGAGGAAGGTAAGACGTTGCATTGGCAACATTGGTGGGGGTCTGCTATAAGCTAAAATGCAGAAAACTAAAATGCAGAAGAAGTTATCTATTAAGGACATTTTCAAAGTTAAAACTGTAAGTTTTGAGTCTTATTATAGAGTTACATTCTCATATCTGTATAATTGTTTATCAGTAGACAATAAAATATATTTTCTTGAGAATTGGGCCTGTTTATGTTAATGTTTTGTTTATGCTTCCTACATTTGAGTTGGTCATCACAGAATTTATGTTAAAATGTGAACAGTTTATATCCTTTAACTTTCTATTTCTCTAATAAATTCTTCAAACATGCAATGCAGTCTATAAACATATATAAACTACCAGCACAGAGCCTTCTATTTTAACTCGACACGTTATCGGCAATTTCTTCTACGTTCGACCGGGCCGCTGCCGCGTTCTACGCTGTTTGAGATAAATGGGGGAATTTAATATTCAATAAGAAGTGAGAAAATACGTATTATAAAAATTAGTTTTAGTATAAAAATGTTGTCATCTAGTATTGGTGGGCAAAAAAAAAAAAAAAAAAAAAGAGTTCTTAGAATTCCGGCCTATCCGGCTTTTTTGGTATCCGGCCTGCACTTCCGCCACATTAAGGTAACATACTCGGGAGTTAACTGTACTTTTAGTACTTTTCTTTAGTTATATTTAAACAAATAAACTTGCTATTTATCATATACTTTTTTAAAAAACTGTCTTTCTTTTTGTTTGTAAAGTGAGATTTTATATAATCGGTTTTCATTCACTTCTTGTTGGGATAATCAGGAAATTAATATATTTACGCATTCTCAATTGTAATTCACTATATTAATATTTTTTAAACTTAATTATAAAATAATTTAATTAAATGTTTTTGAGGGTTTTCCCACCAAGTTGTGAATTTGGAAAAAACAATTTCATTGTATTTATAATTATGAATTATTAATTAAAGACTAAAGAGAAGAACATTTAATTATTTTAAAATATTTCAATATAAGATATGGCTTTGAGCACAAGATTAATGGGGACTGTAAAAGTTCCCTGACTATAAATAAGAATACATAGAAATTTCAATTGGGTGATCACTGACATGTTTCCCAAGTGGACACTCAAAGAAAAAGCGAAATTTTTTATTATATCTAAGAATTACTTTGTTCTTTAATTTATTTTATTACTGAGATAAAATATTAAATTATTTCTTTCCTGTCTCTTCACCAGATTTCTGTTTTAAAATATTGTTTGGAGATTTTATTCAATTCGTCATTTGCAATTCCAGAAGCGAAATAAAAATAAAGATTCGCAGCATCAAATTTTTCCGTGGATATAATAAACATTTAAAATTATTTGTGTAATTCTGGAAATGCATTTTTAACTATCATGACAAATGGGTGTTGGTTTTCGTTTTATTGATAGCCTACTAATAAATTTTTTTGTGTATGTGTGTTTAAAAAATGCATAAGAGTTCCTTCTTTTGAAATAATTCAGATCAATTATAAGAAAACAGCAGTATGAAATACATTTAGAGAATGCCCGTCACTCTTACTGTTTGAGAGGCTACTGAACTTCCCAGAACCTGCTTCTTTCACAGAAAGCGAAGTAGTTTCATTACTAGGAAAATGCAATCCTTTTAATGATATGAAAATTTCATTTGCATTTTTTTTTTTTTTTTTTTTTTGCCTTTCACCGCCAACAACGGTGAGTTTTGACTGACACAGACATAATCGCGCACACACTCGGTCTAGTCGGGAAATAATATGCCTACTAAAATAATTAATACTTTCGCAGTAACCTTTATTTTGGAATCCTTTGTGCCTATTGTAGGTGAAATAGTTACCTATTAGATACTAGTAGAGTTCTGTTATGTGACTATGAGCTATCTCCATTAAACGAGGCAGTTACAGCTATGCGAGTACTTTGACACACACATCATCTTAGTATCCATTTACGTGTTCTAGAGTATTTATATATATATTGGTGATGCCCAATTTGACCATTTTATATATATATGCAGATAGGCCATAACTTCATGTTGTTGCCGCTAGAGGGCAAGATAGCTATAAAAATGAAATTCAGGACTAGTGAAGCAACAATTGCATAGTATTAATTGCGAAGAATGGGCACTCCCCCCCCCCCAAAAATAACATTATTTAACTGGGTTTCAACGAGGAATGAGTGTAGGAGTTCAAAGCATCAGAAACCTGTATAAACAAAGATGGCTGCAGTTGTGAAGTGTTTGAGAGCAGCAGTTATTAATGTTCACACTGAGTGGACTGCCAAGCAGAGAAACAATCAGGTCTCGGCATCAGGCTTGTGGTCGTCATGGGTTACTGAATGCTCGATCTGAAAGAAGATTGGCCAATGTTGTCCAGTTCTACACAAGAACTGCAATTCGTCAATTTACGTGGAATCTTAATCAAGAAGCAACGATAAAGATTTCTGAATGAATTCTTCGCCTTATATCACACCATTTAGGCTGTGAAATAGGAAAACCTTTTTTCGCGAGCCTCGGCTATCGGTTTTAAACAAGACCAGACGTCTCCAGTTCGCAAAAGAGCATAAAAATTGGACAGCAGATAACTGGAAAAAGTCATGCGATCTGATGAATTGTGCTTTCAATTTCACTATGCAAATAACAAGTTGCAATTATGGAGAAAACAGCACAAAACTATGTACTTCAACTGCATTGCCTCAGCATTTCAAGCTGATGTAGTCAATATCATAATTTGGGGGATGTTTTTTTGGCATTTTTTGGATCCTTTGATTACTATGGAACAAAGTCTAAATGTCCAAGAATATTTAAATGTTAAAGTAGATCAAGCACATCCTGTTATGTTAAAAGTGTAACTTGCTGGGTGATGGATAGCTTTATGACTGGGCAATACTGCCTGTCATATAGCTGGTATTGTTCGCAGATATTTCGAAGAGCATGACGGAGATTTTACCTAAATTAATTGGCCTACGCAGTTTCCAGATCTCAATCCAACTGAAAGTCTGTGGGATGTAATCAAATGGGGTATCAGGAAGCTTGATCAAGTGCCATCAAATCTTAAAGAATTGGAAGATCTGTTTTATATGGTGTGGAATTTTCCATGCCACCTACCAACATCTCATAAAGAAGAATCCATGCCGTATTAAGGGGCAAAAGGTAGGCCAACATTATATTGATGAGATGATCGTAATAATTTAGCAACTAATTTTATATATATAATTTAATCTATTTATTTGCTTGAACTTTATACAGTTTTATAAAAATTGTTTTAAAAAGATTTTAAACATTTTTACAGTTTATTTCTAAATAGATTTAAAAGAAATTTGCCAATATATTCGTTAGAACCTTTAAGAAATGATTACGCTATTAAAATTTTTTTACTATACTAAAGGGGTGATTTTTTTTGGGGGGGGGGATTTTTTTTTGCTATAACTTTTCATTGCATTATCGCACAAAAGTAATTTTTATATCTTCTTAAGTTTTAAAGAAATTATCTTCGTAGAGATACCAATTCTATTTTCTTACTTTTATTCTCTCATTATTAATCAGTTGTTCAATGCCAATTTCAAAACATTCCTCTTTTAGTCTAAATATTGCATTTTTTAAAAATTTCTTACTCACTTGCACACTTTCGATAATATTAGAGTTAAACTTCTGAACTCGAATGTTTTTACTTTTGTTTTTATTACATAGAATAAGTCTTATTTAATATAAGAAAGAAAGTGCAAAGAAATTTATCTTTAAACCCTGTTTGTAAAATTGTAGCAATTTTTTTTACTATTTTATTAAATTTTGTTCTATATATTTAAATTTATAAGACGTCCATTTGACATATTGACTATTTTTTAATTAAAGCTTGCAATGACATGTGTATTTATTTTTTTAATTGCACTGGCGACATAATTATAAAAAATCAATATAATTTTATTTTTCTATTTATATGCTTACTATTTTTTTCCCTTGGAGTTTGAAGATACAATAAAAGGTAAAGTATTTTAAGATTTATTTAATATATTAAACAACTTCCCCCCCCCCAAAAAAAAAACTGTGAGCTGGGCGTGTAATAAAGACGACAATAAATTCTTTGAATAAAATTGTATTTCTAGCCATAAGTTTGTGACTTTTTATTATCTTATTATTCATATTGATTTCAAAGCTAGGGTTTTTAAAGAAAGTCAAAGCATATAAGTTTTTAGCTTTGACAAAATATTTCTGACTTCTTTTAAACTTTCTAATGTCCAGAATTCAGATTTTTCTCCTGTTAATCAGAATTATCTTGTAATAAAGTTTAAGTTCGATTTCATCTGATTTTTGTGTATCAGCAACCATTTGGAAACAATTAATACAAAATGTCTCCTTAAATATTTTTTAAAAAATTATTCATCTCAGAAGTTTATGTCCAAGGTAATTTATGCAACTATCCTTCAGGTAAAAGAGAGCAATTATCTTATTTCTAGTGCTGGACAGTTCAACTTTGGACACTCTCAATTTCCAATTCGTTTTGTTTCCGCAATAGTTTAATGATAATTTCTTAAAGTTGCATTGGTATCAAACTAGAAACCGCACTCTTTTTTACATAGCCAGTTTAGGTTGCATGTTCTAGAGCGGAAATTCGAAGTAATCCGCATGCACATGCGTTAAATGATAATATTAAAATTGTATTTGTTGAAAGCTTCACCATAGTAATTAATTTGGGGTGTTCGAGTTATTATAAATAAGAACTGGAAAACTATACGAAGTAAATATATTTAACTTTTTTCTCATGCTTACAGAAGCGATTAACTCATTCGTAGCCACAGCCAGTATTTTATGAAACGAAAAAAAAATATGTCAGAAAATTTCCAACAGTTATTAGCATTTTATTGCCACTTAATCTTTATTGAGGAAATAATATTAAGCATAACGCGTTTCATTCTTAACTGTTTCGATACAGTACAGAGATGGGCGTGTTTTCCTCTGAACACTGCCCACTTTTTAGCGCAGAGAAGGAAGCCGAGTATCCAATTTCAACTTTTTTCTTTCGAACGATTGATCGGATATATATTTGTAGATTTCATGATTAAATTATATACCAAATTTCATTAATATAAGTTTTCATATTCTTTAGTTATAGCATTAGCATATTTATTAACGTATAGAGAAGGCCAGCGTTTTAATAATTTAGTCTCAATTCGATATGTATCTACAAATTTGTTCATCCTAAATTTCATTTCTTTGTTTTATGTTTTAATTTCAAGGGCTGGATTCGTTATTTAAAAAGTTTGAGATACCGTTTTTCCTCATACTATGACAATAAGGCACTTTATACTAAAAGAAATACCTCTTCAACAATGTACACTATATTATAAAAAGTTGATTGGATTTGAACCTGTATACGAAGTTCCTCTGGATTTCAAATTCGCCGTCCATTTAGGAATATCTCTAGGGTAGAATCTACGAAAAAGAGCGTTAAATGAATGCTTGGGCGTTTTATAAGTTAGAAATGATGAATATCTATAATTAGGAATACATCTGATGTTTTAAAGAGACTCATCGGGCAGTACAGAGTTGAAAATGAAAGTTTGACTGTGAAAGGCGCCGTAAGAAAGAACTGATTACTTATACATAATGCGTGAAATATAACTTCGTAGATAAAATGGACTTTTTTTTATAAAGAACAGAAAGTGCCACTCCAATACAGTCGGAAGACAATATGCGTCGAGTTTGACAACTCTTGCGCTGGAAGCATTATTCTGGGCATCTTTTCATTTTTCAATTTTGTGATATCCCTGAAAATAGCGAAATGAAACACGCGGGTAGGTTTGTCGGAAGCTGTCATCGCGTGACGCGAAAAACTAACTTTATTTCTGTGAGAAATGTGACGTTTTTGTGCGAGCGTTTCGAAATATTTAATGGGTTTCTCTTCGGTTGACTGGAGATGCCAAGACCAAAATGAGATTCATGGTGAATTTAAAGCCAGCGACCCCCTCTCTCTCGTACCTTGCATTTTCTTCTTCCCTTAAGAATGTAGCCAGGGGTTGTTTTTTTGTAATAACTTTCTTCTTGTAAAAATTGCTTTTGTTTCAAAAGGTGTTGCTTGTTACCCGTTTTAAAACTTCCGGGAAATAAATATACCTAAATTTCTCTACAATTAGGCCATTGTTGTCTGATGGTTTCATACATTTATTTCAGTTCAACTTGGTTTATTCGAAGCAAACAAGAATGCAAGATTCTACAATTTATTCAGGAATTTGAATAGAAAAAAAATGTTGCAACATATGTACATGTATTCGGTGATGTTTTCCAGCTGCACTGCATATATGAAGGTAAGCACTGGATGTCAAATGACTGAATGCTCTTAGTGAGGGAAAACTCAAAAATAATTTAGAAGTATAAATTCTTATTAAGTTCATATTTTCGGTTTACCACGAAGTATTTGTCTAGAACAGTCCAAGCTATTTGTTATCAAATCCAATCTACTGAATCTGATTTATTTAATGTAGCGAGTTAAAAAGATCAGAAAAAATCAGAAATTAAATAATTTTTCCATTATTTTGGAGAATAAAAAAATGGTGAAGTTATAATGAGACAGATTTTTTCCCAAAAACTGATTCATTGGTGAACAGATTGCAAAATAATACATTTTATTTCAGAATAGGGGAGGGCACGAGGTTGAAAATTCAGTTCGGGATGAGATTTAGTATAAGCCTATATATTTAGAATGCTTATTCATGAAAATATTGAAGCGCAATAGCCAGCCAATTTCTAGAAAACGGTTCTGAAACTTTCAGCATAGCTCATGTACTTATATTGTGTCGTCGTTGACGAACACCAGAATAGTATAGTAGATAAAGCGTTGGCAAAGCATTCACAAGACCAGAGTTGTCGTGTTTTTTAATTTGTTGATTTTGTATTCTTTCTACATTATTTCAAATTTACCAATTTACAAACAGTTTTAATTAATGTGTTCTTCATGTTTTATATAAAAATAAATATTTATCTCCAATTCTTGGATTGCAATTTAATTATTAAAAGAAAAATAATTATAAATATGAATGCATTTTTTAATTATTCAGAATTACTTAAATTAACGGTTTAAAAATGGTTTCAATTAATATGATACTCATTTTTCTATGGAAAAGTAAAAGTATTTCCTCTTTATACATAAATTATAACTAGTTTTTATTAAAAAAAATAATTATAATCATTCATGCGGTTTTTGACTATAATTATAATTTTTAGGTGTTAAAATAATTATAAATATAATTTTAACTATACAAAATTTAAATAATTATTTTCCTCTTAAAATCATTAAAAGTTTAAATTTTTGCCTATTAATAATGAAAAAATATTTGTTATAACTAACAAATCTGTGCTTATATCTGTAATTAAAAAGAGCAGTTGAAATTAATAAAGTTATATCAGCAAACATTGTCAATATTAATAACTGGAAAGAAAAAAAAATAGAAAGCAGGTGTTAATTTATGAAATGCATAGACAGATCGCTCAAAAGTTTTAGTAACATTATATGGTATGTTTTTCACGCTGCCTGGTTTTCTGAAGAAAGACAATTGTTTTTGGAAGTTAAATGAAATTTGTTTTCTGATCAATTCCTCTAATGATTATCTACAGGAAAACATGCTTGTGGATAATCCTTATTTACCAAATGTGCAACATGTCAAAATATACCTATCTTGCTTCAAAGGTTTTTAGGATAATTATTATTTTGATTCTTATATGAAATAAAAATTTAAAAAAAAAATATTTTTATAATGTCAGTAATTTAATTAACTTTTGTTATAATTTAAGTTATATTTGTAATTATTTTTTCTGGTTCAAAATAAAATTATGATTCAAATATTGTGGAATGAATGTTTAATTTTAAGAGAGACATTTTGAGAACATTTATTTTTGATTGATTTATTAAAAGAGGTGCATATTCATTAAAATTGTCTGTAATTTTATTTAAATATTTTTTAAAGAAAAATGTACATATATATTTAATTTTTTTTAAAAAAACTATAGTTTAGGTATTAAGATAAAATGCATTTATTTTTCCCTATAGAAATGAGTATCACATTAATTGAAACTCTCTTTAAATTGTTAATTTAATTTAAGTAATTTTGAATATTTAAAAAAACGCATTCATATTTATAATTATTTTTCTTTTAATAATTAAATTATAGTCCAAGAACTAGGAGAATAAATATTTATTTTTGCGTAAAAATAAAAAATATAAGGATTAAAACTGTTTGTAAATTGTTAAATTAATAAAAAATAATTTACAAAAAAAAGCAAATAAAAAAATCCAAAAATACTGCCACAGGACCATTCTAGGGTCTAGTGGATGTTATGCCAGCGCCTTATTCACTACACTACTCGGGCGCTTGGCAACGGCAATGTTATTAGTACATGCTGAAGGTTTGAGGACCCTTTTCTCGAAATTGGCTGCCTTTTCGCGCTTTTATATTTTAATGAATAAACAAGGCATTACCTAAAGGCATATTATCGTTATACTCAATAGCAATACCTTTATATTCATCCCGTACTCAATTTTTTCACCTGTTGCCCTCCCCTTGTTAATTTTTTCAACTTCGGAAAATCTTCCAAGTCTCTCATGTCAGTTTTCATCGAGAATAACCGCACTCGAGTTTAATCTACGACTTTCCATCCCTCCTGCCGTCACTTTCCGAAAAAAAAAAAAAGCATTTTCATTTTTTTCATATAAATAAAAGGACCCTTTTTTTGACATCGTGCGAATTAAGTAATGAGAGCCATTAGTGTAATGAGCGTCATCCAAGAGGGCGAACTTGTTGTGTGTGTCCTGATAGAGACATTATTCCTCCTATTATGATTCACCTACTGCAAGGGCAGGGGATATTGATGGTGCACTGCTTGTATGGACATTTTTTTTTAATGTAATGAAAAAAGCCTTGCGTTGGAGATATGGGTTTGGCTGTAAAATGTTTATTTTTCCCAGATTATTCCCATTGGTGGTGTCTACGACGAGAATACTAATGATGTCTGGATTTTTTTATTTATTGATAACATAATGTATTTATTCACGGGTTTTCATATTATCATATTTTTTGCTTTTAAAACTAAAATATGAATAATTATTATAATTTATAACGTGTTATTATTAATAACGTTTTAGTTTTTTTAGTATTAAATAGTTTTTTTTTGAAATTCTGAAAAATTAATTAGTTTTGGATTGTATATTTGAAATAATGAATGAGAAATAAGTGAAAAACTTTATATTTTCAACAGAAGAATTTTGTTGTTTCCTGAGAGTTTTTTTCCAGTATTGTGCATTTTGTTTCACCTATCTCGTTTGGAAAGTTGCGTTTCATAAAGTGGCGTGTTCTTTGTTCCGACCCGGTATCACTGTTTTAGAAAGGATAAATTAATAATGATTGCATTGACCTTTGATTTTCATCGCCTTATCGATACGTAATTTAGGATATTGACAACGTGAGAGAATATTTTCAATTTGGTGTAGTTTTAAACCTTTTCATTTTTGTTTTATGCTTTATGCCTTGATCCCGCATATCTTAAAAAATCAAAATGAATATAAATTTTCAGTTTTTTGCAGCACAAAATTATGAATAGCTTTTTTAATCGTAATATTTGATAATTTATGTATGGAAATATGCATAAAAAATGTTTCAACATGCAAGCAATCTTTCACGTATATATCATTAATTAAAAAATCTGATTTTCCCTGTATGTTCGAAATATTTATTAAATTAGTCCTGTAAATTTCTTCACAAATGCAGAATTGTAAGAATGGCTTAAACATCATTTTCAGAGACAATTTATTAAAAAAGTTAATTTTTTTCACCTGATTTTCATTTTTTCATTTTTAAAATACTTGAAAATTAACTAAATTAATAATTTTCGTGATATAAATTGCTGATCATTTCTGATTCTGAAGTGTTTAGAATTTTAATTATGTGTTTTGTAACCGTCCTTCGTATATATTCGTGTTCATAAACAATAAAAAGTATTTTATTTGCTCTCAAAAGATTTATTTCTCTAGCATTCGTTTGAATCTGAGCAGTGCAGTTATGATTTCGTTTCATCATTGTTAAATCGCTACTTCAAAACAAACAAAAGGTACCGTAAACAGTTACGTATTAAATGTATTATTAAGTTGTGTATTAAATGTATTATTAAGTTATGTATTAAATGTATTATTAAGCTATGTATTAAATGTATTATTAAGTTATGTATTAAATGTATTATTAAGTTATGTATTAAATGTATGCATTAAAAGAAATTTAAAAAAATAGTAGTAGAGAAGTTTAAAGTCATAACGTTACCTAGAAAATAAAGGAAACTATAAATTTCCTTATTTGAAAAATTAATAAAAATCGAAAAAATGCACAGAGACGAAATTTGCAACGTTGAAAAAGCAAAATTTTGAATTTTAAAATGGTGTACAAATATTTTCTAGGATAATTTCCTCTGAAGTTATTGTAAAAAACAAGCAAAATTTTCATTATTTCTAATAACCTGAAGTCGCTGCTGCCATTAAAATCAGTTTCATTTGTTCGCAAAAGCTTTATTATTATTATCATTATTATTTTGTCTACATCTCGGAGATTGATTTATGGCTGCTTTTAAAATACGTTATTCTTTCAATGTCATTAGAGAAAAAAATTATCAAATAGTCAAAGGTCAATCAATTGGTGTCAAAAGTTATGTATAAAATAAAGGTTTTAAAAAATAGTTATAGAATAATTCAAAATTTTAACATTATCCAGTAAAGGATTACTTATAAATCTCCTTATATCCAAAGGATCTGAGTAAGTTACAAGTCCTATTGTATCTATCGGATGATTGAGATTAAAAACATTTTGGAACAAAAATTGGGCAGAAATGAAATTAGTATCCTTAAAAAGGCAACAATTTTAATTTCATTATAGTGTTATTTTTTTTTTCGAATAATTCCCTCACAATTTTTGTGAAAAAAAATCAAAATATATGATAATCTTTCATAGTCTCATAATATAAGATAATCGCTTAGTAGCCTGGAGCTGCTACTGTCGGCATGCACCTGTTCATTCACTTTACTTGTCTAGCCTCCGTTTCAGCGGTTAACTTAAGCCTGCGTTTAGGTAACGCTAAATCAATACTTTGAAACGAAACCTGGTGAAAAAGCATGTATTAAAATAAAGCAGAAATTAAAAAAATAGTGACAAAATAGTTTAAAGTTAGAATTAATTTTAAGGCTTTTAATTTTTTAAATTAATAATAATTGGAAGAAATGAGCAAAACTGTGATCGATATCACTGAAATAGTAATTTTGAATAGACAATAATAGAATTTTGAATTTTACAAAGGTATTATTTGTTCCGAAGTTATTGTAGAAAACGGCAAAATTTCGGTCCATTTCCAATTAACTGATAAACAGTTTTCTTTCTCTTGCCTTGCGCAATAGTTTGTTGAAATCGGCCTACTTGTATACACACAAAAGGATTCTTATTTATATTAAGATTAAAAGGGTTTTTTTTTAATTTCCCCTTCTTTTATCTTAGCTATTAGTCTGTTTAATCTCAGGACTTCTATACAAGTGTTTTGAAATTTTAGTTCCAATTTTAGAAATATTTCTGAACAATTTTTCATAATGTGTTCACTACTAAAACATTTCACCATTGTTTTATAAATCCATTATCTTCTATACATAATGGGATATATCATTTGGGCTGCTGGGCTTTTCTCCCCAGCCATTAAATGACTTTTCATGAATAAAAATTTGACGGCCATAACAAATATAGCAATCTTCAGAATATAATAATAAATTATATTAAGATCTTAGCTCCAATTTCCAATTGTCGGCGAAGAGAAAATGACCTATAATTGACGACAAAATGTTTAAAACATTATTTTCTACTCAGGATTTTGATTCATTGTTACATTTGTTTTCTATTTATATACAAGGATATGCGTTAAGGTCGTTTTTTTTATTAGTTCTGATCTGCTACGGAGAAGCACTTTCAATATTCGTGACTACTTGGAATGTCAGAAAATTTTCGATGCCAGAGTTATACTGTGAGATTGAAAAATATTTTTATAAATTCTATCGAAAAAAGAGAAAATAAAATTTGAAAATAACTTAAGAAATACTGAAGCTTAGCAGTCGAAACGAAAGAACCGTGACGTAGCAGTGTGATTTTCATCTTGCTTTTCTGGAATTTCGAATGCAATGCGAATCTATATTATGTGAAGAATTAGGTTCCTTGCAATATATTCTATCATATCTTTCCTTTTTATATTAAGAATTTTCAGACAAAAACTATGTTCCCCAAAAGGAAAGAATTTTTAACAATCGGATTATTTTTATTTTTCAAAATGGAACATTGAATCCATCTCTTATTGACTGTTCATTCATTTATTTTATTTGAAATTTTGTTGGAAGAATCTAAGTAACGGAATGGGAGAATTGAGAATTAAAGGCCCCTTTCGCGCTCTGTTATTCCTTATAGAAATTCACAAAGCTTCTTAACACATTTTATTTTCAACGTTGCTAGGAAATATTAAATGTACATAACATTTATTTTTACGCTCTAAATGTTAGTTTTTATTGCTGATGATCTAACCGTATAATAATTTTTTAAATTATACTCTTGTAAAATAAACATTTTCGACATTAAGGAAGTCAACACTTAATCTGAAAAAAAATTGAAAAACATATAAATTTAAGTTAAGACTCACTGCATTATCTTATACTAATCTTACTTCAACCTTGTTTCATTTTGTTTTACTCCTTTATGAAGCTTTATTATTGCATTTATGTTTTTTCTTATTTACTCAAAAGTCATTTAATACCATATATTATTATCTGTCTATTCATTAAATCTGCGCCTTATCAGCAGAAAATACTTTTACATTTTCATTACTTTAATTATAATTATAACACTATATTTTTCTCTACTTAATAAAATGAGACTCTGTGCCTTTGTAAAAACTAGCTTTCTGGTCGCTTATGTCTGAACGAAATAAATGAAATTTACCTTGTGTCACAAGAACCTTTCAACAAACATCTGTAACAAAAAGCTTTTTTATTGTGCCTTTTGTTCAAGCAATTTATTTCTGGTAATATGCCTGGAAATTAACCACATTTTTAGCAAAATAAAAACAGAGAAATCTGCGCGTTCAAAATCCTTTTATTATACATAATTTTTTTTCTCCTTCTGTGCTTTTCTGTGCAGTGAAACGCGAGTGATATAATTAAAAGGTTACAAAATGATTTACGCTTTACTTAAGAAATAAAGTTTTAGATGATAATACAATTTGCAGCAAAAATTAATAAAAGCAATGAAAGATTTATACGAATTCAATGCAATAAAGCAGACTTTCCCTAAAGAGAAAAGAATTTTCTTTAAATAACGCTTGTTCATCTCTATTTAAGTGCAGAAAATTGTAAGTTAGAATTTGAACAAATTTATTATAGATTCGGTTTTTATCAGATGTAAAATGCTGCGCTAAGAAAAGAGAATTGAATAGTTAATATGTAAAGAAACAAATGTAAATCCTGCAGAAATGATTGACACAAATGTAGCCACAGAGGAGAAAATATTTATTCATGGAAATTGAATGCAGTCATCATTAGAATTGCTTTCTATCCATACCGGTGATTTAGTGCTGTCTCCGATTCAGGGATTCCGGACGGCTGAAGTTGGCCATTCCATGGAGTACAACCTACGATTCTTTGTCACCTTGCAACAAACATTCATTGCTCTCATTAGCTCAGCAAATGCTCCTGTTCACCATAATTACACTCGTCACGATATCCAGATTTGCTGCTATAAAGCGAAGAGTCATCCTGTCCTTACTTCTTCAGCTGCAATTTTTTCCATCAATGGACTGCAGCTTGATTCATCAACGGTACATAGTTCACTTCAATTGTGTTCTGACAGTTCACACACCGACACCATATCACGATGGACATCACTTCTGTCCTGAACAATGAGTGCCTCGATGGCCTGGTGGTAAGGTCTCGACTTTGAAACCGGAGGGTTTTAGATTGGAGGGCCGATTCCACCAAAGAAGCGTCGTGTAAGCGGGTCTGTTGTACGTTAAATCCATCGGGGGTCTAACGTCCTCCCGCTGGTGTGGTGTGAAAGTTTGGAGAAGGGCTGCCAGCCCAGTGTCTTCCTCGTCATCTGACCGCGACTCAGAATTACGTCCCAAAATAGCCCTTGTATGGTTTTAAAACGGGACGTTAATATATCTAAACTAAACTAAAAAAACTTTTCTCAACAATCTGCTTATCATTCTGTTTTTACTGAAATATAATCTTCGTTTTGGTTTCGTTTTTTCGTTTTCTGGGCATTTAAGAAATTATGATTCAAAAGAAATCATCTGAATTCAATTGTTCAGATCAGTTGGTAGTAATTAACTTCACTGTCATCTGGACTTTGAAAAATTATTTTAAAATCCATAGTTTTAATAAATGGTTAATCTTCTTTTGATGCTTGAAGAAATGCTAATGTAAGTTTCGAATTTGCTAGTAAAATCAAAATTAATATTGTACTGATGGATGTCTAATGGGCATTTCTTTGGTGAAGACAAATGTGTGTAAACTGGATAATCAGTTGGCGAACCATTTCTTCAAATTTGTGATAACAGCTAGAGGAAAATGGACATTTTGGCTCCCTGTCCTTATACGAAATTCAAAATTGTAAGAAAAAGTTGTATCAGAATTCATAGTAAACAGCGACACGAGTTTTGAGAGAGAAATGAAATATATAATATTGATAAAAAAAATTTTAATGAAAACTTTTAATATATTTTTTAATCGGGCATCTTAATTGTTGCTTTTGTATCCTGGTTCACCTATATATATCTGAAGAAAAACTGATGAAGCAGATAGTTAAATTTTGGCTGTATTTATCTTACCAAACTTTCAAATAATTTTATAAACGCAGGGTATGAAAGTCAAATATTTAAACTTCGGGTTATTTTCAAAATGAATGATTCTATAGATCACAGACTATTCCAAGGATTGATATATATTTTTTCCCTTTTTACAAAATATATAGCCTTCCTTTTTGTCTTTCCTAAATGGTTATGGTAGACATATTTTCTTTTTAAAATTGTTTTTCTTAATTTTTTGACGTTTTGTTTTATAAATTTCATTTATTTTGTACTATTATGTATGTTTTAACCGTTCATGGTGTTTCTACCTTAGCATCATATTTCTATATTTTATTATTTATTAACTTCCACACCTTATTTGTGCAGCATGTATCACAAGAGATTTCTTCTTAACAACACGAGTGAAGCTTTACACATTTTGGGTGTGTTGGGTGAGTTTTAACATGAAGTATTCATTTTTTGTATGCAAACCATTTCAAAACTTTTCAAATTGTGCTCGAAAATTGCTAGACATCTCAGTTCTTGTTTTATTATTTATTTACTAATAAGGCCTAAAACTTTAGGAAATTGTTATGTTAATTCGGAAATTGTTTAACTTTGGCTTGCGCAATTTCCCAATGAAACCTCTCCCCATCTCGGTAGCTTTCTATCCTTTGAAGTATTAAATCTGTCTCCCATCCATTAAGCACAGCAACCGAATGCCTCTGGGGGATATTTCATCGAATCGAGGTAGCTGTGTATAAATAATTGTCTGAACTCGATCAGACCGCATCGAATCAAATTTGGAGAATTTACTGACTGGAACCGCAATTTCAGTTAATCTCTTTCCGGAAATGAAGAATGTCTTCGGGGGCGAGAGGGTGGGGGGTTGTATTAATGGAAGAATGAATTGTTGCCGGTATGGAAACAGATTTGTCTCCTGAAAATAAAAATAAAAAAATGTGGAATAAATTATGGCATTCGAAGTTTCCTCTTGAATGGATCGGATAATATATTGACAGACATTTAACAGATTTTATATAATTTTTAGTTTTAGTGAGTTTTCTATCTTTTATTTTCTTTCTTTCTTTCTAAAATTTTTCAATTTATACATTTTCTTCATTTTTCGCAATTAAATTATTTTATTTTGACTTAACAATAATATTTATTGATATTGTATTTCTGCTTGTTACTTGTACATTGTCGGTTTCCCAAGGCAATTTCTATTTTTAAAAAATTCTCTACATTTTAGCGATATTTGTTATGCATACTATTTTTATTTCAAAAATGTTTCACTTAACATCTACAAAACCTTTGCTGTCAAAGTGTAGAGACATTCTCTGAAAATTATATTCTGAATGAAATCCAGAAATTTCTTTATTCTACTTTCAAGTTTTATTATATCAGCTGATAAATTATTGGAGAATTTTACAAAATTGTTTTAGATGTTTACAAATCAAAACGATGATGGAAATGTTTTGCTCAAAGTGGTTTCATTATGAGTTAAAAAAACACCCTTGGATATTGGCAATTCATTCATAATTTTTATCAACTCGCAATAAGAATTACTTTCCTTTAGAATCAATGATTTTGCAAGTCTTCTGCTGATATTGGAGAAGACATCCAGACTAAGTTATTGTCATTAGATTTCAAGAGCCGTGATAAAAATTAAGAGTGTCACAAGTTATAGGAGAAATGGATTCATTTTCATGAACGAATCTGGGTGAAAAAGAATTTCATTTTAAAGGTGAATTGAATTTAACGCATCAATCATTATACATATAATAAAATATAATATATATACAGTATACTACCTAGTATCTGGTTCATGACTATCCAACTTCCGTACTATCCGGCCTAGTTTTCAAGAACTGAAAATTTGACATTGACCTTTTGGTAAATTTTGACTCTTTTCTTAGGGTTACAATTTCATATCTGTGTATCATTTATCGTTGAAAAATAAAATCTAGTTGAATCAATTTTCTTAAGTATTAGGTCTACGATTTTCATTAATGTTGTATTTTGTTTAAGTTAGGCATTATAAAATTTATGTTAAAATATGAACAGTTTATATCCTTTAACTTATTTTCTCTCAAATAAATTCTTGCAAAGTGCAATACAGTATATAAACATGCATAAATTACCAGTACAGAGCCTTCTATTTTAATTCGACACATTACTAATAACGTTTCTGTGATTCACCAGACCGTGAGCTCATTCACATTCTACGTGGTTTGAAATAAATGGATGGTTTAGTACTCAATAAGAAGTGAACGAATACGTGTTATAACAGTGAGTTTTGACATAATAACTTTGTCTTCTGGTATTGGTGGACAAAGAAATGAATTCCTAGAACTCCGGCCTATCCGGCTTTTTTGTTATCCGACCTGCTCTTCCGCCACATTAGGCCGGATACTCGGGAGTGTACTGCCATATATGCACTATTCCTCTTATCATCCCCAACTTGTTTAAAGTTACAATGAGGATATTAATGCCTCAAATGAATTTTTAAATCACCGCAAACTAACTTAGGCTATTGTTATTTTTCACAAAAAAATATTACTAGTAATTTTTATTAAAAATTTATTCATATTTAAATAAACATTGTGATTGTCAGGTAAAAGGATGTAAAATATTTTTAATATTTTCACACGATAGAAATATTATATAAATGATTAAATAGCGCTTTTTATTCATGGAAATATAATTAATAATTATTAATAAAATATCTATTTAAATAAGTTTGACAAACTTTTCTTATGCTTAGGGTATTTGTTAGAAAAATTTTAAAGAAAATCCATACAGTTGTATTTTGTATAGACTGCAAACTATTTACGAAAATAGACACTAAAAATAGATTCAATAACAGTCATTTTCTATTATTATTATCATTTTGTATTTTTATTTATAGATGGAATTTTGTTTTGTGAAACTTGAGTTATAGCTAACTTGTTAAAAAAGTTAAATTGTCAAAAATATTAAAGAATTGCCAATAAAAAATAATTAAACATTATCAAAAGCACGGAGAGGTTAAAGGCATGATAATAAAATATTAAATTACATTAAAAAATTGTTTGATCCCTTGATAAAGTAACTTGAAAAGAGTATTATAAATTTATTTCAAAAATTTTTACTAATAATTTTTTTTTTAATTTATACAAAGGACATTTGAAGTAGATTTTCACTGAAATTATTTCTTTAATAACTACTCTTAATTTTTTTTTTCAGAATTCTTTCATATTGATAGCACTGAGGATGAATGCTTGGATAATTTTAAGTTTTATTAAGTTGGAATATGAATATGCTAATATTTTTTTCTTTAGAAGATATGATAAAAAAATTAATTAATTTCAATATAGCTGCATTTCAAAATTATTTCGTGAATAAGCTGAGAAAATTCTTATCCTCTTGGAAATTCTATGGAGATAACGTAATTAAAAAGCATCAAAGTATTTAATGAAAAAGAAAGAAAATTTTTCATTAGAACACCTGAATCATTTACTACTTCACATTAACTTACATGTATCACATGCAAATCATTTTTTAAGCAAAAAAAAAAAAAAAAATGCTCAACGGGAAATCGCCTTTTTATAATACATTTTACGATGCAGTTGTTTTATCAAGTTACCATAGGAATAAAACAATTTTGTGATTTAATTATTTCTCTAAAAGATTTATAAAGCAAATTCATAATGCTTTGCTTTGGTGCATTTTTTATACGTTTTGTATAGCGAATGACAGCTCGTCACAGTTATCTGAAATCTAAAAGATACTAATGGCACCCAAATATAATTGTTATTTCTTACTGTGTGATAACTTTCAATAATTTGTCATTGTTTTCTTGAGCATACGAAAGATATGAGATTTCTCTTAAAATTTGCTAATGTATGTCTCCTCGTCATACCTAGCAATCCATATTATGAATTCATACTTTTTCTTTAATTCGTATACGAGACAATAATTAAAAAAATCATCTTTAATATCTTATAAACAACATTTATCCAAAGAGGGCTTCTTTTTTAAATTTATGTTAATCCTCCCGTTAAATTTATTTTTTCTTGATAAAAACATTTATATTTTTATAAAGAATAATTTCGGCCTTTGAAAATAAGTGTGAGCTTCAATAAATGTACTTTGTGAAAGCGGATTTTTTAAAAAAGGCGTTTGATATTGTTTTAATTAACATATTATCCACTTGCATTCCAGTAATAGGTTGCTAAAACTCCTGATTAATACGAAAATTGCTTAGAGATGCGTTATGAAAGCAAAGTAGCAAAAACAAACAAATTCATCAAAACTTACCATATACTAATGAGTTCATAAATTAAAATTCATTCATCTATTTCTAAGCATTTTTGAGTTGGCTTTGTCACCGATAGATAAACTTTTCCCAAAAATGTGTTTTTCGAATTCCGAGAGACTTAAAACGTGGATAGAATTTTGTTCAGAATTTTTGACGATTACATTAACTCGGCTCTGAGAGGCTCTATACTTCGTAGAGGGAAAGTATTTTTTACAGTAAAATGCACTCGCACTTTCTTGCGCGCTGGAAGTCTAGGCTTTGCATGAGGAATATCATTTCTCCTTCAACGAAACCGCTTTTTAGTTTCGGCCACTCCAGATGGTTACAGTGATCTTCCACTATAGCTTCAAAACAGTGAATTTCTTCAAGTATTAAAGAAATCCACTTCTTCTTTTCACGTATGTTTCATTTGATAAGTACATTGTCTGCAATGTGGTGACATAACCCAGCAAAGAGATTGAGAAGATCTAATCCGGTTTCTAACACAATGTGTTGGTAAATTTATGTATTATAAACTAATAAAAAAATATTTTTAAAAGTAACGAATTGCACAGAGTACTTCCTGACTGTAGCCAATACTTGCAGTAAACGCAAAAGGTATACGTAAAGTACATATGGCATACTGGCAAAAATTTTCAATGTTGACAAGAAAACGGTCTTATGCTCCTATTTTTTTGCGTTTCAATCTGCCCTAGACTGGAATTGGAGATTTTTTCTTATCAACTGCAATCCTAATATTCTGGTTTAACATGAGCTATTCTGTTAGCAAGCCGAATTTGCTGTTCACTGAGAAACTAATTCTATTTGTAATTGAAATGCTCTTTAAAAATAGTACGAATCCATCCATCTCATTGCGAAATTAAATTAGCCAAGCTCTATAAATATTAATCTATAGGCATCTCCGATGGAGAGTTTAAACCGCGCTTTTTCGAAAAATCCTTTTAATGGCGCACAGTGCATAACCTCCGGCAAAATCCTTTCACCCTTAAGAATTTCGATAGAGAATAAGGATTATCTACGAAAAGTTAATTCGTATAAAAGTTATCTAAGAAATTTGTCATGCAGTTATGAAACTGAAATCGGCATTTCCTGCTTCTTGATTAACTTCTGAAATATTTGCCGATAGCATTGCTTTCATGGGAGTCATTTGAAACCGTTAGAATGGAACGATTGGAGAAAGACGCGAATGATAAATGGGAATTGATTTTGAAACTGAGTTAGGAAAGGATGTCTTTCGTTTAAATAGACACTTTTATCAAGAAGGAGGGATTTCTATTCATCCTGCGTTTGTAATTATTTTTTCGTTTCGTTATATATTAATTGATAAATTTGTTCATGTTGAAACAAATTATTATAATGAGATTTATTGTTGGAAAAGTAAAACATGCTTTAGAAAAGTGTTTCCAGCAATTTTTGTTATAAGAATGTTATTTAGAAAATGCATTACGTAATTCTGTTTAACTTTGTATAATCTACAAGCTGATAAAAAAGAAGCGAAATAATGCAAAAATGCTTTTGAAATTTTTTATTTGCAAGTAAGCTTTCTTTGTATGCATGAGAATTGTGATTGCTAGACAAAACCTTTATCTACTTAGAAGTTATTGATTAGATTTTATGCGAAAACAATTTGCACTTGCAGGGAGCTCTCTGGGTTTGCAATTATATCTGAATGAATAGGAGGACATTGACAAGATATTGGTTTACTTTTATACGAAAATAAATCGACTATTTAATTTTTTTTGTGTGTTTGTGTATTAGAAACAGTTATTAGGTCTTGCTAACTATGATTATTACCGTAAACCGTAGTACCGAGTAATTATTTTTAAAATTAGATATCCAGGGTAAGTATCTTAATAATTAGAAAAAATGGGCATTTACCTAGATATTTATTTTTTCAATAAATAGTAAATTGGTGTAAAATAAAATTGCTATATACATATATATATATATATATATATAATATTACAGATAGGGTTAGGTAAAATGAAAAATAAAAAAATTTGTGAAACTTTTGTGCTTTTCAGTTTCTTAAGAACTACAAAAATCATCCTAAATACATATAGTATTGCATCGTGCATTTTACATTAAAGTCTGGATTTAAATATGAATAATTTTTAATTATAATTAATAAATTCTTTCTTATAAATCTGCGGGCTTTTTTTTTCAAAAAAATTGAGCTACTTAAATAAATAAGGGACTAATAATTACTACTTTAACAAAATAAGGGAAATTTTTTTCTGTGGTTTCTAAAACATTTTTCATGCCCCCTTATAAATCAAATATTTATTTTCCTTCTTAGAAATTGACTTTTGTGCAATTTTTTTCACTCATTTTGTCCATTTTGTAAAGTATTTTTCAGCTTGAATATATGTTTTCATTATTCTATTGGAATATTGATTTAATTGATTCTACAAATATTTAACTGCTCGTTTTTGTTCAACTAAAAAACAAAAGTTAACTTTATATTTTGGTGTCCTTTTGAAATTTTGAAATGAATTTTTACTTTCTAAATATGTTTCAGCATGTATTAGTCTAATGCATAAGCAAACCTTTCCAAATATCGATATTTGATAATATATTCGATGCGGTGAAAGGTTATGCTGAATAATCATTCATTGTTTATCAGCCTGTTTAAATCCAGAAAACAAGCAGTTTCACATGCTCACAATATGTAAATAAAATACTCTACATCATTTCAAAATTGGAATTAACTAATCAGCTGGTCACTAAATACGACTTATGGTATTAGAAAGCTGTTATCCAAGTTTTCCTTATGCTGGACCATATCTTCTGTTTCTTTTCTTATAATAAAATTTTATATAGACCACCAGCCATTGTTGAAGAAATTACAATTATTCTGCCAACAGCGCTTCCAGAATTATTCTGTGGCCACAAACAGTAACAGAGATAAAATCTGCATGCTTAGAACGCAAGTTAATTGCCTCGCTTGTTTCGAGCTGGCACAAATTGAATTCTTCCGCTTGCGCATGGTAACAGCCAATTCTTCCGATGGAACTTTTCGATAATTCTTTGAATCCGTAAAGAAAACAAGCAAGGTTCTCTGCAGTTAACCGTAGAAATTAATTAATAAGGAGACAGGGTGAAGAGAAGCGAATGTCAAGAACATTGGAAAGAAACAATTTGCATTCCGCGCAAATCGGCTCACTTTCCAATTAGGGCGTTTGAAAAGAACGGACACAGTGAATTCATCCAGTAATTAGATGCATTTTGGTTGCATTTCAATAGCTGACTAATTGAGCTGTGACGGCCTAATACCTGGGATGAACACACTAGAGGCCATAACAATTCTGAAAATGGAAATGTAAGGGATTATATAGAAGATAAAGTTGCAATAATATTATGTATGACGAATTTACTTTAACCTGAATTAAATTAACCAAAATTATTGTATTAGGGCTCATGAGTGGTAGAGTAATTTAATTCATAATTTTACATTTTGTGAGCAAATGTATGAATTTTACAAAACAAAACGTGTATTAACAAATATGTATGAATTTTACATTTTTGTTTGTTTGTAATATACAAAAAAATATCGCTTTTCCACTCAAAATAAAATAAAAAAATATTTCAAACAGCAATGTGCATGTTAGGAATGTTTTTAAATGTAACCATTTTTCGTGAAATTCCGTAGTGTTGAGATGAGATGAAAATCTAAAACGCATTCAGCTATAGAGGAACTTTATCCTTTGAAAAATTCGGCCAAAGTTTTCAGAAAAGTTTTACTTAAAATTTCAATGATGTTTATTTAAAAGTAAAGTCAATGAGAGAGCGCAAAGGCGTGCAGTCTTAATACCTCTGGTAACTATTCAGAATCAGTAACTTGATGCAAAAATTTCGAGTTTGTTTTCTTACGAATATGGAATTTGTTCTGTGCCGTAAACGAGAAAATTCAAACGCTGTATTTCATCTTTCTTTCCTAAATTTTCACCTAGATCTTTCAAATATGGCCGGTATTAAAATTTTTATCTTATATGTGGTATGCTTACAATAACGTCCCATTTTAGAGCAACCCCGAGTCTATTCTTTTTATCATATCCTAACATTTTCTAACGCTGTGTCGTAGCAAGAAATTTTTTTCGGTATATCTTCATAATCTTACAATCTATCTTACATTTTTATTTATAAGTTACAAAGAACAGATTTATCTATCGTCTGAACATTTACGGGCAACGATTTTATTACATTTTTATGGATGCTTCTCTAAACAATGCACACAGAGATATTCTGCAATTGCAAACAAATATTTGAGCACAAGCAAGAAAGGAGATAAAATATGTTCACTTATAATGCAAGACAATTGGTTCGCTTATTTGATTCGAACACAAATTGGATTCTTTCCGCTAGTTCTTCGAATCCGGAAAGAAAACAATTGAAGCCCAAAAATACCTCAACAGTCAGCCTACAAATTAATTAATAAAAGAAGGGGTTGTGATAAGAGGAACATCGGAAAGGAAACATGAATAACAGTTTCTCTACGAAAATTAGCTCATTCTTTAATTAAGACATTCGAAAGGATTCATTCAAAACTTAGACAAATTTTGCTAGTATATCAGTAGTTGAATAATTGGATTCTAGCTGATTGATACTGGAGATGTATTGGACAGTAGACGCTGGTTACAATAGTAAGTTAAAATTTGCTAGTGCTTCTTGAAGAAACCTTTCACATTATTTTTGATACAATAGTGCAAATATCTTATCGTTCGGACTGAAAATCGGCTTGCATCCATTACAGAAGCTCCATATTGCTTACGAACTTTTGTTATTTTTGCGAATTCTACTGCAATTTCATCACGTCAACAAATTTAAACTGATAATGTTATGGGTCATCAGTCAAATGACACGAATCATCTTATCATTCGTAGAATTTGATTTTGATTTAAATTTTATTCTATTTTTACATTTTTGTATATAAAATATTTACAAATTATTATAATTTTGAAAAAATTAAATCTCAATACCCTGATGAAACTCCACGTTTCAGATTTCTCCGAGTTCGAACACACACACTTCTTTGGAATTGCGTCTTTGTCCGTACACCCGAGCACACAAAAACTAAACAGCTCAATAATTGGTGCACAGTGTTATCATCAGTATTGTAGATTGTGTCAAATCAGTGCAATAGATCTCAGAGCTTTTTTGATAATTCGACACTATATCTTGCATAAATGAAATTTGTGTAATGTCCCTGTCATTCAAGTTGTTGAGTTGTATTGGACTTTGGTTCCAACTGATCGAAAATAAAGCATCCGAAATACATAATCGGGTTTTATCATTATATTACGAAGCACCGCATTGCATGGATATATGCTATGTGAATAGAGAGGAATGACAGAGACACCAGCCAGTGGACTTTCCAGCTGTCACTTTCTTTCCTACATATCACTGTATGTTGGAGATGTAGAGAAAAAAATCACTTACCTTATCTCAGTATGCGAGACACGAACTTTTTCACTTCTTTTTAATATTATTAATTTCACATTCTAACAAATGGAAACGAAATCGAAATAAGTTCGCATTAGCTTAAATATTAAGTTAACTTACAAAGTACTCAACTTCTCAATTGGAAAGCAATTTCCATGAAATCTTTGAGCCTGTTAAGTTTTGAAAACTGAAAAAACCACCTTTATTTATTTCAACACACATTTATGTCAAATATTCTTTTTAAAAATATTTCAAATCATGTGAATTCTATTTACACAATTAATACTGCTTTTATATAAAAAAATGTTTTATGTTGTCTGATAGAAAATACATATTTTACAAAAAAGATAAACAAACTGGATGTCTAAAGAGGGCCTTTTCACATGCGAAATTTGAAAATTATATATAGAATAGGTTATTTAATATATAGGTAATTGAATTTTTAGTCTACGACAAGACTTAAGTTTTGGCTTCAAATTCAGGTTTCAGTGATATAACTATATAAATGAACAAAATAAGTCTAATGTAATTGGTCAGTAAATAGAACGATTAGCGCGTTTCACACAATTATCATTTTATAGATTTTGTTTCCTTCGCAATTATATTTATTGCCTTAAGCTTGTTATTGCTTACTTTAAAAGGAGTATTTTAAAAAAAGCAGAAATAAGGAAAATCTGTCACATTTGAATCATATAAATAGTTTTTAATGAAAACTAAAAGAAAACTATTTTCAATAAAGCAAAAGCAGTAAATGTTTTACAGTTTATTTGCCTCTAAAAACGGAATAAACTTTCTAAGACATACACTTTAGCGTAGAAAAAAACATAGTCTATTAAAATTGTTTCATCGGTTCTTTCTCTCATGTTATCGAAAATGCTTACCGTTGCGAGTATGCTCTTATACTTATTCTTTAACTTCAAAATTTAGAAAATTATATTTAAAATTTGTTTTTGCCTATTTTTCTATAAAATAAATGAGATCATCTTAGAACATCGATATCTTCTTCCTTTTGTTTTATACTCGATAATATCATTTTTTATTCCTGTAACTTTCAGATAACGCAACTGGTAAAATCATCCAAAGTAGAACACGGTTGCAGGGAAAGAAAAAAAAAAATATTGCCACTTAAGATCAAGTAATAAAATGTTTTATTCAAATTAAAAAAAAAAAATCTGTAGTATTCTAAGTAGATTAAAGTGAAAAAATCTACCTAAATAGTTTTTTTAATTTGTTACTTTTGCTTAGAAGAATTTAATTTAGTCTCTGAGTAAAAAATTCCCATCAACCAAAATTCCAACACTGAATGCGTCGCTCTTTTTGAAGAAAAGTATTGGAGGAGTAATTTAACATTCCAAAGATTCATTCCCGCCTTTAGAAGGCCTTGTTTTCCGTCTAAGGTTTTTGCAAATGTTTCCGACTCAGCCCAAAATATATTGTTGCTGCTTAACTTTTTCTGCTTTGTCTGCAATGCGTACATACAGCAATTATTGTAGTTGCAAAAATATTCTAAACGAATACTTAGATTTTACATATTAGACTTTTTTTTAAGAAAACAAATATTTTTATATTCTTTTGTTTAACAAAATTAGTTTTATGTCTTAAAGATAGAACTCTGTTCCATGCGTTAGAGCAGGTACTTCTTTATTTTGCAAAGAATCATTTTTGGATTTCAATTACCAAAATGATATTTATAAAGCCACAAATCAGAAAGTTGAATTATGTGATACATTTGGAAAAATTATGCCTTTTTTTTATTAAAAACTGATATTATAAAATATACTGAAATTCAAATATTTATTATCATGGTTGTAATAATCGTAATTGGAATTATAAATGTAATCAATCAATTATGGATATTTTATGCATTATTACATATAAATTATGTTTTTTTTTCTCTTATCAAACAATATGCCGAACGGAATTACATATTTCAAATATTTTATAACTTGTATGAATAATTAAATTACAATAAATACTTCATAAAAATGAAGAATCATACATGGTTTCCCATTCGATTTCTATGTACATGAGCTTTCTTAATTCATGATTTTGAGGATCAACTGATTTTGTCAACAAAAGAAAAGATTAATAACTAACAAAAACTATAAAGTAAATGAAACAATTTTCAGGAAACTATCATTAATAATTTATTTTTAGACCACATTTTTTATTTATTGTACTACATTATTTATTAGTTCGAAAAGAATGCTCAATCATAAATTGAAAGAGCTGTAAAATCCTAAATTATGGACGAGAGTTTTGAAATTTTTTATATAAGTTCGTCTACACTAATTAGTGTTTTTCAGAAATGAATTGTCTCTTAAAGAATTAATTTTTATGAATTGTGATGCTTCTTAAATATTAGAGACCAAACAATATTTTTGAAAAAAAAAATTTCCAGCGTATTAGAAATTTTTAAATCAAAATGTGGATAATAAAAAAAAAAATTAAAAGCTTAAAATTGAAGTGATGCTATAAAAAGTAATGTATTATCAATATCATAAGAAAGAAATGTTTTAATTATTTATTATAAATTTATTACGCACAAAATTCCAATTTACTTCGAGTATTCGGATCAGTTCTTTTTTGTTTTAACTCGGATTTTGAAAAAAAAATCAGTTCCTAATTTAAAGTTGCAATTAAAGTGTGTTTTGAAAAATATATTTAATAAATTATATTATTTGGAAATACACGTGATTGAACCTGGATTTGGATTAAAATCAATTCCTTCGTACCTAGACTTCTCTTCGATATCGAGATATTAAGCAAGAGAAAGAACTGCCAGATGCTTGTTTAAATTGTTTGAATTATTTGTAAAAAACTTATTATATCCTGTATATTTATTAATACAAATGACAAATTTACGTTATCTACTCTTGTTTTCTAATACGTTGGATAAAGAAAACGGAAAAAGTGTTGACACTGTAACAAGTTCTCAGAATTCCGCTTTCGATAACGGCGACACTTTCGTATAAAAGACACCCAAAATAAACAGAATTTAATTAATAGTCTTATGTTTAATATCGAACACAGCTGTTGCGAAAGCTTTCATTCAGAGAAGAGAATATGTTTTCTCCAAACATCCAAATAATATATGGCAACACTTTAGAGTGCAGACGATTAATAAACTCACTGAAACAGGCGACGATAACAATGAAGCCATCAGAAAAACGCAATTTAGCGTAACTGAGATGAAGATTTGATATTTGAATTTGCTTCCCGGAGGGTACGGTTACCGTTTCATTAATAATGATTTCCTCACCCTGCGAAAAATATTCAAACTATAAAGAAATATGTGCGTTTGATTATTACTCATGAAAGAATCGTGTTCCATTCCTGCATAATTTATGGTAATAATAACGCTTTATTTCCATCATTATTAAAGACAGAATTTGTTCCTTATTACTATTTTTTCTGCTTGCCTTTCAGATTTTCTAATGGTATTTGAGTGTTTCGAAAAAAATTAATTAAACTACAAGTATCGGATAGAATAATTTATTTCACCAAGAAGATTTAGTTATTGCTTCATTTCCCCGATGACAAAGCAAATACATAATTTTGAAAATGTATATTAATTTTATGAGCATCACATTTTCTACTACTGCAAGAGTTTCTTAAAGTACAACATTGTTATTTTTTTTAATATTTAATAATCTCCATTTGCAATTTTATAAACTTAAAGCATTCGACGATTTTCGAAAAATAAGTTAATTATTTTTAATGGATTGCTGTATTTTTACTTATTATTCTTTCTAAACTGGCAGAGTAATGAATTTTTCAAGTTGAGGGATTAAAAATTGTAGAGTTGAAAACTGATTTTTTTTGTTTGTTTGTTTAATTGGAGTCAGTGACCTAAGAGTTCTGCATTACTATTTTGCATAAAAGCGTTTGAAGATTGATTTTCTTGTGTACGAATGTCCTCCACAATGCATTCTTGAAATTAAATGAGAAAAGTCCTTTAATTAAAGGATTTTAATTGGAATAAGTGGAAGAAGCTGAAGTGCAATGAAAAATCATAAAAAAATATGTTACATCATATCTTTAATCATCATTGCTTAGAAATTTCCTGAGTTATAAAATAAATTCTCAGAATGATTTTGATAGCTTATATAAAAGTAATTTAATTTGTAAATTATGTAATATATTTGATATGTTGAACAAACATTTAATATAAAACTAGTTAAGCTTTGTATTTCATCACGACATAATTTTGGTACGAACATACAGTACTTGTATTCTGTATTTTATTTACACATTATTGTATTTCTTTTTATTGTTTTTTTTTCTAATTAATAGTATATTGACGCTCAAAAGTACTGTATTCTTTTTTTTTTGCATGTGATTTCTTGAACTATTTAAACATATGAGGAATGAAGTTCACCTGTGGACGTCGTGGCTTAGAAAAAGAGCCAAATGAATGACGGAACATCAATGGTGAATGCAATTGATAGAATTCGGCATGTTCGGTATTCTAGAAAGGCTAACGAATACTTTGGTTACGTGACATAAAGATTCAATTTTTCAACACTTTTCACCTTTCTGAAACTCGGGAAACTTTTCTTCCACAGTTATTATTTCTTCTTTCCTATTAAGAAAAAACGTATTCCACAAAACGGAGTAGAATTCTTTCCTCCTTCCGTTTACAAATAAAGGATACAGGAAGAGTAGAACATTTGGGAAATCCAAAAGTTGGGAGCGGATACACATAATCATTAACTTGAGTATTTATACATTATCATTAATCTAAGTAATGTGCTGTTTAGAGAGAGAGAGACCAGAGACAAAATTAAGTTAAAAAACTTGTCTAAATTTTTATGCAATCAGAATAAAACCAAGGAAATATTTGACTTGCTTTTCTGTTGTTGTTGTTTTTTGAAAATCATTATCAAAATGCGGCAAATTAATGACAAATGTTTAAAATTACAATAATTGGATGCTGAGAGGCATGGAAAAAACTAAATGCCTTCGAAACTCAGAATTTAAAGGATTTTTATTCTTGAATTTAAGTGGTGAGAAAAAGAATTAATTTTAAAAAATGCAGCTCAATTTATCACATAGACACATGAATACATATATAAATTATTAGCATCTTTTGAAATGCATGTCTGCAATGAAATGGCGCACACCTTTTTAATGTAATAAAAAAGGAATGAATTTTGAAGCCTTAGACTCCTTTCAAAAAGTAAATACCTTCGCCGAAAGATGGGACTACATATATCAATAAGACTGACAATGCAACAAAAGAGAGGAATAAAGTAGGAAATACGTGAGAAGATATTTGAAATATCTATATTTTTATGCAGGTTTTTTTGTTTGGTTTTCTAGAGTAATATATTAGTTTCAAAGTGCAGGACAAAGGAAACATTTCTCTCGAATGAAAAATATCTACACATTCGAAATATAACAAATGACAGTGCATTTACTAAGATAAATCGAGCTATTGCAAAGACAAATACCGACTCTTTATTTTTCTTTGTACTTTTAAAGATGCGAAACTCGAAAGGTAAAGAATCCCTTTATTGTTTTACTTTCTCGCGTATGAAGTTTGAAAAGAGAAAATAATGTAATCACAAAAAATTGAACCTTAGTTTCTGACGGACCCCCCCCCCCACACACACACATGTTTCATCACATTGGGGATAATTAGATCTGAGAAATAATAAATCGAAAAGCAATACAGTTTTTAAAATACTCGTGGCTTTAAATTTTCGGAGTAAAATCTAGATTTCTAACATGTTTTTTATATAATCTGTCGGATGAAAATCTGTCTATTCACGTGGATGCCAATTCTACAGCTGTAGAAACGGAGAAAGCTATGTGAAATGTGTCATAAATTAAAAGAATTTTAAATATACCATATCAAATTTTGGGCTAGATGCATCAAATGTTTGATTGATTGTTGATCTGTCTATTCGTTGGTTTGTGAATGGTTGGTTGGTTAGCTTAAAATTCCAACAAATTAGATAATTAAAATGTGTCATGTAGTCGGCAAAAATTTGTAGATTTACTTCAAAATTTAGAATCAGTCAATGAAAGATTAGCGGTCCTTCGCCTTGTATGTTGACGTGATTACTAGAATTTTTGATAGTTGAGTTTTATAATTATTTAAACATTAATAATTATTTAAAAATTCTTTTAAATAATCATTTTATGTACCGTAGGTTCAAGTCTCTGTCATCTTTTCTATATGAATTAATTTGAAATACGAGAAGATTTCCTTCAGGTAGATGTCATCTCTCACCGAGTGACTTTCTCGGTGCTGCTATACTCTGTAGCAAGTTTTAGACCATTCATAGAAGTTGCTGCTAATCGTTCAGTTCATTTCTTAAACATCGAATGATGACACTAGCTTTCAATGGCTTAGTCACAGGAAAATTGTTCTTTGCTCTAACATCCCATAAAGATTGAAGAAGAGAAACAGAATGGGAAAATTTCACCCTTTTTTATTTCTTTAAAGAAGCAGGGTTGCATGAAACCAGAAGAGCGTAAGGAAGCGTTTTATCCCATAAAACGAGGCGGCCGGCAGCAATTAGTTGAGTACCGGCCTTCTCCGATGACGATGAGCCTGGTAATTAACAAGCGCCTTTTGTGCAGGAAGGTGATAAAGTGCCTAGCAATTTATCGGAGTTGCCGGGGATAAGAAATGATCCCAAGTCTGTTCAGAGCCCATTCATTGTCTGCTTAAGTACTTTTGAATAAGTAATTGAATCTTTTTTTCGGAATTTATTAGAATGTTCTTTTTGTTTTTGCCATAGTATCTGGTTTTTGCGCCTTCGGAAATGAGGGTGTTTCGTACTTAGGATTAATACTTCGAACGTCATTGCTCTAAGCGTAAAACCGACAATTAATAATGAATCTCCGTTCAGTTCGAATGACAGTGTGAGGGTTCATTTACTTGTAACATGGAATCACCGAGCACTTCTCTTAACTTCCTGTTTCGAAATAATCTTGACAGGCGAGGGAAGATATTAACTTATTGCAGAGTCTACATATTTCGAAATTTTCCCTATAAATTCCAAGTTTTGACGTAAAACTGCATCGAATTTTCTTTCATTACATTCTTTTCTCGGTCGCGTAGCTAGGATAAGTGGCACCTGGGGCAAAATAGGAATTTTTTTTCCTTCTTCATATGATACGAGTAACTTTTAAAATGTAAGTGTTGCTGGAGTATGATATTAGTTTTTCACCCATTCATGAGCACATGAAGATCTTTCTTCACAGCGCCCTGAGCCTTAAGGGATCTATATTCCCTTTAAATTTGTTTGTTTTTAGTGAATATAGTTATATAAATGAAAAATGGAAATAGAAAACAAATTAAGTGCGAAATATTTTTCGGCCTTAAAACATAGTCAGTGCCAAGGTTTTTAAATTGGGACATGATGCAAGTGTATAGCCGGCCTCCTGCCATAGGGGTAGCGCGTCTTCCCCGTGATCTGGGCTTCCCGGGTTCGAGTCCCGGTTCAGGCATGGTTGTTCTTCCTCTGTGTTCTATCTGTGAGGTGAATGAATGCTTTCCCCTGTAAAAAGGGGTTGTACAAGCGAATATGAGAGTTTCATCTTCATATGAACTAGAAGTCAGACTTCTGCCCTCGGGTGCTCAGGGGTCTTTACCCTCAGAAGCTACTGCACCCCCTTTCCGTGGTAACGCAGACACGACATCATCATCATGCAGGTGTATACCAGAGGTGGCGAACCTTTATGGATCAACGTGCCATTTTTTCTAAAGAAATGCTCAATGAGTTATAGAGGTACCATCAAAAAATTTTGACTTGTGATCATTGGGAAAATAATAAAACTAAATACTAACAACTCTTTATTTACTACGAAAAAATACATTTTGCACTGTATAGTAGTAAAGGTTTTAGTTAGTGTGACTTCTTTTGTTGCAGATTAGATGACAACTTATAACTTATATTAGGATTGCAAGATGTTACTTTTCGCAGAATGCAGGCTGAATTTGAGCCATCTGCCAAACGGTTTCTAAGCGAGTCTTTAATGTTATTCATCTCTCAAAATAATGACTCGCAGGCATAGGTAATGAAAATATGGTTTAAAATAGCATGAGCCAGCTTCTCCAAACTGTTAAATGTGTCTGGAATCGAATTCCATGTTTCCAAAATTTCATTACTGGCATTTTTACTTATATTGCTTGTTAATCTTTCTGTTTCAACAATTCCAACTTTTTCCTTGTTTCAATAAATTTTTGAATCCATATTGAACTAGACTGGAAATCAATCTGTTGCATTTCAAATTCTTCCAACTAATCGAATTGGGACAAGTTCAGTTTATCAAATGAAGTCACAACAGGCAGAATGTACAATAAACTTGAGCGTTCTGATAAATCTTTGAACTCAGGAAGTCTGGCTGAAAATTCCTTGATTGACGAATCAATTACGGAAATAAATTCTTAAATAACTTTTTCTTCGTTTGGTTTATTATGTACATCTAAATCTTTGAATTTTTTTTTTTTTTTTTTCAAATTTAGGAAATACTTGTAGTTTTTTTTTTAATAATATTGTTCCTAAAACACGTAAATCAGCTTCAAAAGCATGAATGAGATCCATCATGGTGAAAATTGTTTTATTTATACCATGAAGCTTCACGTTCAATTCATTGAAATGTTGGCATATGTCTATAAAAAACATCCATTTTGAGAGCCACATAACATCCAACAACTGTGGATATTGTTCAATTTCCCCCTCCTTTTGCAGAAACAGTCTGATTTATTGCAAGCAGTCAGCAAATCCTCGAAGTAGTTCCAGCGGCTCAACCAGCGAACATTATTATACATTAGTAAGGCCTTATACACATAGTTGACTTCATCTAACAAAACCTCAAACTCTCGCTTATTTAAAGCCTGCGACGATATAAGGTTGATTATTTTTGCGACTAAAGCCATTACATTACCAAGAGATGTTAAACCATTCTTCGAAAACAAGGCTTGTTGGTGAATACGGCAGTGGAGTTCAAGAATCGAATGTCTTAGGCTGTTTGAAATAAACTAATGAAACCAATTTTTGACCACCATATTTGGAGAACCATCAATTACTGAAACAATTCTTTTCAAATCAACTTCTTTCTCAGCAAGCAAATTTTTAACAAAAGTACAAATATTTGTTCCCTTTTTTAAATGGAATGGAAATACTCGCGTTTGTTCATAATACTTCAAAGGGAACTTTGTTATTTTGAACTAAAATGCAAACCGTTTTGAGTGGCGTGTCCAAAATATTGTGGGCACGCGTGCCAATGGTTCGCCATCCTTAGTCTATACCTTGTCAGTAGTGTAAGTACCATGATGACGTTGATACCCGATTCGGGAAGAAGAATCTACGAAGTGTCGTGATTATTCTTGCAACAATTTTAAAACAAACAAAAGATTAATATCAGATTTGGAAATTTATTCAGATTATCCCATAATAAAAACAAAGAAGGGTATGAATTATTTTTATTGGACCAATCATCACAAATTAATAAATTTTTCATATACTTAAAACATCACTATTTAAAAAGAATAGAGCATAATTGAAAAAAAAAAAACAGAATGAATCGCAAAAATTAGCCTTAAAATTTTTAAAGCATTAATCATTTGCATTAGTGAATAACGTGATACCTTAATATAATGAAAAAATTAAAAATTAATGTATCTAATAATTTAAAATTTAATTGATGTTTAATTTCCGAATATTTTTACTAATAAATAAATAAAATACTTTTAAACCTTTGAAATACTCTATGCTTACTGAAAGTTACGTGAAACAATTTTAAATTATTCGAATTTCACGCTCACTTTCTCGGGGTAGAATTATTTCAACTATTAATGAAATATAAATAAAATAATTTTTTTCTAGATATCTGTAGAAGAATACATTAATTAATTTAGGTATTTAAAGGTATCTCTATTTAATTTTTTTCGTACCACGAACATTAGATTTTAATTGGAAGATGTGTCCACAGGAAATTTAATGGTGCATTGCCTCATTAAGAAATCCCAATGAAGATTCAGTATTTTATTTTCATTGGGATTGTTGAGTTATTTCTATAAAATTTATGAAAAAAAAACTGTTAAATAATGTCTCAGTTTTAGCGCAAACATAACTTTAATACTTTTTAAATACTTTTTGCTTTTATTCAAAATAAATAAACGCATAAAATAATTTTAAAAATAAAAATTTTACTTTGAAAATTAAATGAGGAGAGCATAATTATGATGCTGTAGTTCATTTGATAAAACTATGACGTTGTGTTAATCTTGAATATATCAAAACATTTATAATTTTAAGTACATTTTTCCCGATTTTATTTCTTCTCCGGAGCTCATTGAGCTTATGTTATTGTAAAAAAAAAAAAAAAAAATCCTAAATATGTACGGCCAAATATTACCCAATTTTAAAACGATATATTAAATAAAACTATTTCTCTGGGGCAGAAGACTTCGTTTTTAAACACTTATGTTAAAGAATGTCACATTCTTTCTTATAAAATCGGATGCTGGCTTTTTTTTTCCAGCTGTGCAAATAGCTTTGCTTTTCAAATGTATTTATGTCTTCGATAAGTGAAAATTTTTACATTTTTATACTATGTACAGTAGTGGCCAAAAAATGTGGAAACATCTTGGGAAAAGCTAATTTTTGAGATTCGATGGCTCATAACATCAACTTCATTCAAAGAAATACCATAAAGTTATCATTTTTAAAGTAATTTAACCAAGAATTTATGAAATAATTTTTATTTCGATATTTGTATCGGAACAGCAGAAATGATACAGAAAAACAGACAGGAAAAGAAAATATAGAAAAATTATATATATATATATATATATATATATATAATATAAATTTTTTTAATTTAATTAGTAATTATTTGCAATTAGTTGGAAAGAGCACTCGTCACATTTTGCAACCATTTCAGTGGAGTTCAGTAATGCTTTTAGTTCCTCAGTCTGTTTGAATTACTGCTCCTTTTGATTGGGTTTTATTAATGAGACCCAAACGGTGTAACAAGTTTCTTTGGTCTGTTCCATAGATTTTCGATTGGGTTAAGCACAGGCTATTATCAGGTGATTCCAGTAGTTAAATGTGATTGTTAAGAGACAACAGATTGAATGCTACTATTACATGACATGGAGCTAAATCCTGGTGAGAAATGTATTCTTCATTATCTAGGATAAGATCATACGCGCAAGGTAGTTGTTTTAGTTTTGAAGGGTCGACTGAGTATTTGCCCAGTTCGGGCTGCCACCGATCGCGGGAGCTGTTGATAAGCTAGTGGCTGGAGCTAAAGTCGCATGGATTGTTGAATCTCCGGAAAGTCTGTAAGAGAGACAACATCATAGCTATTATTTGCTACAGATTAATCAGTTGTTAGCTGTAGTTTTTAGATTTAATTACAATGATTTTTCTATTAAGTAATGGAATTTAAATATGAAATGATGGCAAAAAAGATAAAAGCATATTAGATTGCACATAACACTATAAAAAAAAACATTTCTGGGACGCTTGGTTTTGGAATTTAGATAATAAATTAAGATTTTCTTTTGGCTTCGTTCTTATTAATCTCTTGGATTTTAAAGAAATTTTTAAAGATATTTTTGATCACTTCTTTAAATGGTGTTTACTGTAGTGCTTTTCATATATCTCAGTTACACCGTTACCATTTGGCAACGCATATTTTTAGGAAGGTCTCAGTTTCTGTTGTTTCAATATTGTTTCTTTTTCTCATAATTCCGAAAAGGGCATACATAAGTTAGTACTGAACGCAGATAGGAAATGTAAACAATGTTGACATTACTTTCATTTCGGAATTTTGAGAAATTGGGGGTGGGGATTTACGTTTTGTTCCTCGGAATTTATTTTTAAGATTAAAGGGATGTGACGTAGATGTTAATTTCCTATTATGAATTACTTCTAAGTACTTGCACTCCTGAAATCAAAAGGTAGAATTGTTTTCTGATTTTAAGTCGTAGGAAGTTAGGTGATTTTGTTCCTTTATTGGAATATTATTGCTTCGATTGTAGTAGCGTTTATTTCAATCTTTCATTTCGTAAGCAATTGTTCCAAGGGTTTGATATGCCTGTTTAAAGTTACATGTATCAAATATGGATTTTTATTTTTGGCCAGTATTGTTGCGTCGTCGGCATATAAGAAAAGCAAAGTGTTAAATTGTTTCGGCATAACATTGATAAAAGGTGTAAATAATACAGGTCCTAATTTTGAGCTCTATGCTATATCGGCATTTATGTTTTTAATTACAGATCACTTATGTTTAATTTTAATTTTGAAATATTTTTTTCATATAATTAAATTAATTAATTAGGTAGGCTGGAATTTTATATTCGATTAATTTGTGTAATAACCCACCCTACCAAACTCTATCAAAAACTTTTTGCTAAGAAAAGGGGTCATTTTTCTAGAAAAACGTCACTAGTTTTTTTGTTTATCGATTAAACCCTCAGAGATTCATTGCATTGTTCTAACGAGTTGGTGAGTAGGTTATAAGTTTAGTCTGAAGCCAAATTGCTCTGGGCACAGGATGTTGTTATCATTAAGATAGTCATTTAATCTTTTTAGAATTATACTTTCAGCTTATGTATCAAGTATGGGGAGTAAAGAAGATAGACGGTAACTTGCAGGCCGGTGAGATCTTTACTGGCTTAAGAATGGAAGCCACAGTGTCAGTTTTCCAACGCGTGAGAAAGTGTCCAATTTCTAAAGTTTTGTGAACAAGTAAAGTGAAAATTATGATTATGATTGCAGCTAATTATTTAATTATTTTGTTGCTAATATTATTTCTGGTCCTCTTCCGTCTTTAAGTGTTTTGATTTGTGCAATAATTTCATTTGAGAGTGGTACGGTACGGAATTTTACCTTAGTGATATTTACATTGCTTTAAATTTCAGGGTTTGAGATGGTATTAAAAATAAATTGTATTTCAAGGCTGTTCTCTCTACAGTTTGCAATTTCTTTATCAGTTTAGGAAATACTGGCCCGTCCCTTTAAGGCTGGAATGTTGATTTTCTTTCCATCTTTAAGAAAGGGCGAACAATATCTTATAAATTTCCGTCTTTTGTGTTTACATTAAGTAATCAGTAAGCCTATTTGTTTATATTTGTGTCCAGTTTTTTTACTTTATTTTATTAAGTACAGTTTTGATTATGGTATCTCTTGTTTTTTTTTTTTTTAATATAATTTTCTGATACGATTTCATTCAGAGATGAGTTCTTGTAAATGGGATCAGTAAATATTTTATTTGGTATAATTGGAAAAGAGTTTTTAATTTTAGTATTAATAATTAATTGTTCAAATTCTTCTGTTCATCTGCCAATTTTTCCGGGCTATTGATTTTAAAAGTAGATTTTTGTTTTACTCGGGTAGTTTTTGAATTTTTCCCAGTTTGTTTTAAGTTTATTTTGATTATCTATAATTTTTCATTTAAAGAAAAAAATTAATTTTACTGGGTGGTGATCAGAGTTAACAAGACAGCTGTTTTGGAAGGAGTATTTCCTTTTATATTATTTGGGGTATTTATATTTCCATTAATCAGAGAAATTATTTTCACGCCTGTCGCTGCCTTTCCTCCTTAAATCATAACGCTGAGTTTTTAGCGGTAGGTGTCATGTCATCAAAATATAATTAATTTATTCTTCTCTTTAGGTATTTATTACCGTCAATACCAGATTGCGAAATCTCGGTTTCATTACACCAAATAACAAAATCCCATTGTTTGCTCATCTGTTAAACTCGAGTTTCACTCATTTAAATCTTTCCTATTTTTGTTTTGAATTAATTTTTTTCTTCTATTTAAATCAGATTTCTCTAATCTGCGTCGAATGGTCTTCGCATTCAACTTTACAATACATCAAGCCATTTCAATTTGTATTCTCATCTATTATATAGACTCAGTCTTTTAATTATTCTATTATCATTTATGTCATACGCCTTTTCTTAATTCTACCGTTTTGGTTTTGTAGTTAATGAGGTTTCTTATCTTCCTTCAAAAATTCATAAATACTTATTTTAGTTAGATTTCCATCCATTTTCCTTCTAATTTCTTTACAATTATAGTACTGTTCATGCAACAGTAAAAATTAAAGTTATTTTCTAGGTAATCAGTCCATCCTTCGTGCCATTTCTTTTATTTTTTACGTTTTGACAACTCGCCAAATGGAAGAATTAAAAAAAGTGATCAACTTGATAACAGACACAAAGCAAACACGTAAAAAAAGTGCCTGATTTCAATTAAATTGCGATTTTTGGTACTTACAGTGTTTCTGATTTTCATTCCTCAAATATTATTCTTTAAATATGATTAAATTACAAAAAAAAAATGCATATTGTATATAAAACTATTACCTTAATTAGAAGTAGCAGTCACTTCTTTTATATGTGCGTATTTTGACCTTTGAAAATTATCTTTCTCAGTTCTTCACTCATATGAATGGAAACGATTCGTTTTCCAAAGTGAGTCATTTCTAATTGAGACGATCGAGAATTATTTATTTCGTTGGTATCAATTCGTTACAAATTATAATCTGACCGCTACCTTCTCTTTTCTGGTGCAACCATCCAATCAGATTCATTAAATATGCATTAAGTACGGAAACTCTTTCTCTCTTCATTTACTCAGTTAAGTGTCTCGAATCGACGATAAAGCAATCACTTAATGAGCAAAAGCTCATATCAGAGAAGCTTTCACCAGAAGAGGAATCACAGTGACATCGCTGCTTTGACATTTAATGAATGCTAGTCATCACATCTCTGTATCGATGCATCAAAATTTGGAAATGAAATGAGTTCAAAATTTCTAAAAGCTAAGTGAAATGCTGGTTATAACCGAAAAGCAGATAAACTATAAAGCTATTTTGTAGGAAATTTCCCAATCTCTAGTTTAAAACATCTGCATATGATAATGTTTATGCTTGATTTATCTGTCTTGTCCTCGTCTGGAGTGACTGCATCGGTCACTGTAGTCCTCCTGTGCGGAATCAATTTTAGTAGTTTTTTAAGGTCAACCTTAAAAAATTATATGTTGAAAACTGGACTAGGCTTAGTTCATAACACATCCGCCAATTTTGCATTCGTGGATTAGTAAGCAATTTTAAATACTGGATGGAACGTGGCTCATTCGAGCTGATGGAATCAAACAAATAATTTGATTTATCTAAAAATTCGAATATGGTCGAGGAAACGACAGGTTTTAGCAATAAAGATTTTTTTAATGTTTAAAAATTCCGTAGTAAATAACTACCTCTTCATTAATTATTTTTTTATAATTAATATTAACGATTTTTATAATTTAAAAAATAATAATTTTAATAAATAACTAATATAAATAATAAGAAAATAAGTATGCAAGTAAATAAGAATAATAAAGAATATATAAAATATATAAATCAAACAGCATATTTCGCTTTGAATGCAACAATGATACAGTTAAACTTCAAAATAAACAGTTTGAATCGCCAATTAACATTTAACCAATTCCAATGGGTTGGTTTGAAAATGGATAATATTTTTATTCTATATATTGCATAGTTCTTAAGTTCTCAAATGAACTTGCATTTACTTAGAAATTATGGCCTGTTAAAAATTATTCATTTAACATGACTAAAAACATATAGAACTGGTGACAATTCATAAGCGAAAACAATGATTTAAAATTTTTATTTTTATAGAATTGAACGAAAAAAACTGAATTTCAAGTCATATTTGAATATTATAATAATGACTATAAATAAAAATGGATCTAAACTTTCCCCTAATCATTCATATTTTATTTCTACCATTTTTCAAATTTTTCGTTAAGATGCATGTAATTTAAAGAATGGTTATAAATTGTCGTCATTTAATAATAACCACAGAGTGCTTCTAAGTGAAATTCAAATACAGTTTTTTTCACATCCATTAATATTTTTCCGATTGACAAACAAAATTTCAGGGCTAACGTGGATATTTCAGGATTTTTTTCTTCTTGAAAGTGAGAGTAGAAATTTAAAAATTATATTCATAGATTCATTTTCAACAACGATTCCTTTTAGGTTTCCAAAATAACCAAAATGCTCATCATTTCATAAATTATAATTTAAAAATTCTTGAACTAAAAGTTATCACCAAGTTTTCAGCCTTAAACCTGATAGTTCACTTGCCAGTTTCCATTTGCAAAATGTCCACAATATTCCTTTTAAGGCTATACAGACTTAATTACTATTTAGTCTGTATACTTAACTGTTATTTACAAATTGTATGGGAGCTTTATCTGAGATCAATATTTCCTGCGTCCTGCGTAAGTAATTTGCTGTTGGTTCATCATTAGAGAATGAATGACGAATGGATAAAATAATCTTGATGCACAGTTTTCTCATTATATCGGTAAAGATTTTCCTAGAGTTTTGATCACAAGAGCATTCATTTCTGTCATGGCAATCTTGTCTGTCGGAGTGTTTGAAGTCATTGCTAAGTAATTATCATTTAGTAGATAAAATAATTCATAGTTTTTCTTTGAGGAATGACTCAGAAAGATCCGATTCCTGTACGTGTAAGACATTTAAAGGTAATTCAAGAATTCATTTGCATTAATTCAAAGAAAGTAGAGTTTCACAATTTTTGATAGTTAATGAAGAATGATTTACTAATAAAAAAATTAAGGAGAAATTAAGTGAATTTAGTAAAGTACTTCTTTAAAATCATACTTTTATTAACATATACTAAAAATTAGAAAATTTTTATGTTTTTAATTTTTTGTTTATGATTCATCGTTTCAAACATTAAGTAATTTTGATATTTTTTTTTCTGAAATTCTTTACCCAATAGTGCCAGATGTAATTTTTTTTATTAAATTATTAATTTATTATGTTGTGAAAAATGTAAAAATAGCACAATGTGTTGGAGTATAACCCAATTTCAAAACTTGAATATTAGGAAGTGATAGTTTGCAAAATTCAGCAAAGTGTGATCTATTTATATGATATTTGACTCACACTGAAAACATGAGTTGTCACAGGACTGACACTCCTATGACTTGAGTATTTACCTTTTTCCAAACTGACAGACGTGAAAGAGCTCCCTGCTGCAGCTTTGGTGCACGAAAACTAATAAAAGAACGAAAGTTTTCGATCCCGGATGGTGTTCCTCAAGGGCAAACGAATGGAATTCCTGACGAAATTCGATCACTTGATCAATAATCTATTAAACGAATTGGATTTCATGGGGTTGATAAAACGCAATTCTCCGTCTCTCATCTGCAGAAATATAACCACGAACAGACTTTCATTTTCAAATGAGGTTCATAAAGCAATAAATGCTTCACTTTTTAATTTTTTAAAAAAAATTTCTCTGGAGTTTTTCTAAAACTATTTGTTTCAGAAAGGGTGAAAAGTAGAATTTCCATTAGAACTCAAATGTTTAAATAAATTTTTTTCTGCGTTATTTTTTAAATTTAATAATAAAATAGGTTTTGAAGTTCAAACCTTTCTTTAAAAAAGTGCACTTTTGTTTGATATGTATAAAAAATAAATAATACTCGCCAAATAAACATTCATCGTATTGAGTACTCTATTTTCTGAGTGTTTACAATCGTGTTTAGTGCGACATAATTTTTGCATAAAAACAGTAAATGTTTCAAGTGTAACATAGTGTACATTTTGTAGAGTTAATTGCATACAGGGTGTCCAAAAAATCCTGATTTATTTGGTTAAAAAATCAAAACAATAAAAGATGTAGTTGTGCTTGGTAAATAAACAGTCATTTTTTCATAGCAAATTTTGGAGTTAATAATCATTTTAATAGTATTTATATTGTTAATTGTGAATACGTTTCACTGTTGGAGTTAAACATTTTTGCTTACGTGTTAAATCATAATGATGAAGGCATTAGTTCAAATCTTTCTACTGTCAGAGTAGGAAAATTCAGTCTGAGTAATGTCCAGTAGGTAATGGTAGTTATTAAGCCAGTAAGATATTTTTCGTCCTTCAAATATCCTCTACCAATCATTCTCGTCACACTTATTAATGAGGAATCAAGACTCGAAGCCGCGATCGTCTCATTAAGAAACTATCAATATAAAGATATAGATAATGATTTTTTATATTAGATTTAATTCGAGTTTAAATGTTGCTTCTAGCCATAATTTTTTTCTTAGTATACTATTATCGAATATCAACATGTTAAGTGTATTTTATTCTTTAAACTTTTATGCCATTAATCATTTATTTAATCGTAAAATACTATTATAAATGTATAATTTGCTTCCCCATCACCACAGCGCTCAAAGCAAACACATATGAATGCTTTTTACTTTCTCGTGTACAAAGTATAGAGAAGGAATTGTAAGCTTCACAAAGTTCAACTCGGGATTTTGATAAATCTCCACATTTTTGGAAAATGTCTCTCCATCCATTCGGAGGAAGTCTGTCCAGCTATTCAAATATAAGTTAACACGATAATTACAAAACGGAGAGAACTGGATGAATGAAATTCGGCACACACATTTAACATCTATACAGTAGAGATCTGCCACATTTTGAATTAAATCCAATAAGGGGTTGAACGTCTGTTGATTTGTATCTTCAAAAGCATGTAAATCTGATTTCTCAAAAGCGAAATCACTTAAATATATCCAATTTGTTGTGTATAGTTATAGTTTTGTGTCAAATTTTGGTTTCACTTGGTTTGGACAAACGCGTCGATTTGACACGAACGCCTCAGGGATTAAACTTCAGTAAACTTGCCAAAGATCACGCGATAGATTTAATAAAAATACAAAATTCTCGTCAAAGTCTAATATTTCCTAAATATTATACACCAATGTTATGCATTCTTACCTAAGATCCAGAAGTTTTGTGGGTGAGGCGATAACACCTTTATTAGAGAATATGCGAGAAATGCTTTTGAAGACCACACCTGCTGCTTGTTTCTTGTAGTTTAGTTTCGGGTGTTTCTTTTATTATTAAGTCTTTTTGTCGTCTAATTCTCTGATTTTCTTCCTCTTCTCTAATACGTTCTTAGTTTGGCAATGCAAATATATATTATATGAATCCTTCATCAAATTTTTATAAGGGAGCAAAATATTTTATTTCTTTTTTTTACTTTTGGGACAGTAACAGTATCTAAGAGCCTTTAGACCTCAGGCATTGTTCCAACTCTGCCACATTATAATTTTTCCATTCACATAGATGTTATAAATTCAGCAATAATTATTTACTAATATAATGCAAAATATATTAGAAATTGGGCATACCTGCATGCATTTAATCATGTTCTAATTACTAATAGTACCAAATCAGTTTTTGAAACAAGACAAATAAGCACTCATTTATAACCGTTTGATACTAAATAAAAATAGGAATCAAATAGAAATTTTTGCTAGTCAATGTAATTTTTAAGGTGTTCTATTTTTTTTATTGTAATTGTAAAATGACGCTACCCAGACGAGCTTGAGTAAAGTGCTATCTCAATGTGTTTGCAAAAAAATTTCTTTCTTTCCTAAATTGTTTCGTCTCAACTGTTCTAGCACGACTGCTGAATTGACCTTTATTTTGGAGAGAACACACATCGCATATTGTCAATACAAAGCTTGTAAACTTTATTAATTATTTTTTTAAGTACAAAAAGGCTTCCCAAGTGTTAAAAATTTTGTAAACTTGTGAATTCTCGGTGGTAATACTCTATTTTAATATTTCTAAAACTCAATTATCACTCCTGACTCAGTTAATCCATTAAATTAATTTCTCCGTCATGCCAAAACCGAGATAATAAAAAAAATAGAGGGGTAAATCAAAATTCTATAATAAAATATCGATTCCATAACAAAGAAATATTAATTAATAATTAAAAAGTATAAAATAATTAAAATAAATAAAATTGGTTTTTATCTCGCTAGTAAAATTAAGAAATTTTTCAACCATTAAAACAGTCGTTATTATATTTACCGATAATAAAAGAATACCTAGAGCAAGTAACCTATTATTCAGTTCTTTTACATTGAGGATTTACAGAATTATTAGTACATTTTTAAGGTTAAAACAAAGTAGAAACAATGATCAAAGCTGTCAGTGGTGAAGAAAGGCTAAAATTAATTTTGTAATTAAAATATGCTATTGCTTTCTCAAATTTAATATAAAATGTCTTATGTAATTATAATATTCTCTTAAAAAGAATTAGTATATTAATAAAAGGGATGCAAACATCAAGTAAGACATTCCAGAAATAAGCCTTTCTTTTTTGTTCTTTTTGAGGTTTATTAATCCGTCAAAGACAGGCAGTCGCGTCGGTACCGAGGGAGATTACTTCGAACGCGGATGCCTATCTCAAAGGAGTTCGCCAATCAGACATATTCATCCCCTTTCCTCTAGGGTGTATTCCCTTATAGATTATTCAGAACAGGTGGTTTCTACTCTATTGACAGGCCTCATTGCTCCATATCTTGCAATGGGTCGCTGTGCAAGGACTTGGGATGACGTTCCAGCCAGATATAATGCAGTTAGATTTGACGGCTGAGTCCTTTTATTGGATCATACGTCATGGTTTGTGGTGGGCGTCCAGCGGCGATTTTATTTCAGAAAAAAAAAAGGAAGTTAAAAAACGATGCGAAAAGGATGCGAAGGAAAATATTTTTTTCTGTTTATCTAATTTAGCGTGCTTCCAAATAAATATATATAATATTGTCGAGAAAATTCGATCTCGAGATTTTCAAGATAAAAGAAGAGGGCCAGGGAGACGTGGGTGTCTACTTTAGATGGGCTTAGGAGGAAAAAATTGAAACTGTCTCTTGCTTCTGTCAACTCCAAGTTTCGATAGTTAAAAAATTCATTCACATTGAAACGGAGAATGCATCGAATAAAAGAAAATTATGTAAACAGAAACATCTAAAAAAAATACATGCGCACTAGAAAATACACCATCATATAACCTTCCTAACATCCGATTTGAATTAAAATTTGAGATCGATAATTGTAGCGATAAGACTACACTCCAAATTTCATTTATCTGATTCAGGTTTCCAGTTATATCAGCGCACTACAGACTGTCAGACGGACAAACCCTTGATGGATTTGTTTAAAAATGTGGTACTTATCTACAAATCTGGTTATTAAACCATATGCTATTACATTTCGTACTCTTATGGACAGAGTAACGGTTGATATAAAATTATGCAGCCATTTATGTTTTCATGTATACGGAAAAACATATATTTCTTGTCAGAAGATGTCCAAACTGAACGCGAATTTACAATTTTGGGGTAAATAATGCAATGAAATTGTGTCTGTCAGTCTCTAAGTTATCGTTTTCACAGACCAAAGGATTGACAAAAAGAGAGTTTCTTCGAGTTGACGGGAATTTAAAACTTAGAAAAGTCACCATAATCTAGTATGATCCGAGGATTATTGTGCTCATTCTTTAAATACGAAATAGTAAAAATAAGCTGAAAATAACTGGTATTCATTTGTTTGTTCAAGACTCAAATAAAGAAAATTCTTCACATTTCTTGCATCATTTTTCTCGCAATGTTTGTAAATATTCTTTTATACTGCCAGATAATAACTTACTAACAGGATAATCAAAATAAAATTTTAGACTGATTTGTTAGTTTATGCTCGTGTGCTTTGATGTGAGTAAAATGAACTCGGTCTAAATGAGTGGAGACAAGACAAATATCGGAGTGTTCTATTTTTGGGAAATTTAGTGATTTACTTGAAGTTGAACACACTACTGACGAATCGAGTGCTACTGTTATACTAAACATAGCCGCAAAATGGCTTCAGAGAAGGATCCTTCTATAAGCGAAATATGTGAACACTTTAATTCCCATTATAGAACAAATAGGGTCAAGAGCTTCTATTCCCGTTGCTTCTAGAAAATTTTTTATTAATAACAAAAGCTTATCATGATAAATACAAGAATTTATTAAAGTCTAAAAGCAGAAAGTGTTCAGATAACTTTAATTTCAACCTCACAGAATTTAGAGAAGAAGCTAGACGTTTATTTGATATTGCTGACTTGTATAAAAGAAGAAGAAAAAAAGGGCCAGTTATGGAATAAAAGGTTCTAAACGATCAATGCTCTAACAGAAGTTATAGATAATATTGACATTGCTACCACAAGCGCTTTGAGGAAGAAAGAAGCAAGAAAGAGTAAAGAACTACAGAGAATAGTTAAATTTAATCAAGAACTGGCAAAAAAATACTAGTGCATCAGAAACAATTACTGGCGACAATGACAACGCTGAAGAACCGTGTTCTTTACAAAAAGAGACAAGTCAACCAGATCCATCAAATAGACAAGAAGCGATAAAACTATCAAGTGCCTGTGCGGTTTAATATTAAGTTAAAACTTTATACAGAAGGCATCTGAAGCTGAACCAAATCGTATAGGGGACTCGGTTATCGACTTTCCCTGGCTTTCTTGTCACAAGCAAGGAGTGAAAAGAGCTGTGAGGCTGATGGCCGAATCGGCTCAAAATGTCTGTGGTTCAATCGCAAGAGAAGGATACATGACAGCAAATATTGACTCAAGTGTGAATATGCCAAAGTTTAATTTAAAAATTGTTAATGTGGCAATGAAGTAGAAACAAAGATTTTTGCAGCTGTAACATTTGTAATCATTAAGGATACAGAAATAAGAAACACAAAATTGGACATAAAAACATTTTTTATTATTATGCTTTGTAACTAATATTTTTTTCGAAATGTAATTCTTATATATGAATTTAAAATCATATTTTTTTCAAATTTCAAGTTTTTTGAGGCACCTGAAGATAATGTAATATTGCAACCAAATTTTTTAATATTGTTTTTGAATCTAAAAGGCAACTTTTCCGCACTATTACTAAATTAAAATCTAAATTTTAAGGGGAAAAACTGCGGGTTACTGTTGTAACATAAATAGAGAATGCTGAATTCTAAATATAAACAGTATCTTCCCCTTACAATTAAACACCGAAAGAGAGAAGCACTACAAGCGGGAGGAAAGAAGAATGTGTGGAACGGAAAACAGAACACATAGCATTGAAAGAACGGTCACTCACATTCAGAATAGTTGAGGTGGGATGCTATTGTGGTTGGGTTCTTTTACTTAATTGCTCTTCTCCGGGTATTTTTTTCTCCTTTTGTTCATTGAGGACATTTGGAAGGAAGTGAATGAAGGGCCACCTGCACTGCAAGGACTTTTTCTTAGTTTCAGTAATCAATAAACTAAACTTACCAATAAAGGAAATGTTTCACGAACGGAGGAGCTAATATCCTTGTCGATTTAGCACTTAATTGCAGAAATATTTGTCCTAAGCAAGTCAAGCATTCATTTCATCAGTTAAGCTTCAAATAGTGTCTAATAGATTATCTAGTGTCTGATAAATGTCAATAGGAGTAGACATTATTTATTTTTATATTTATTTTTATTATTTTATTTTTACCGAAATATAAATACAACGAGATCTATTTGAAGTCCATTACGTATCCTAGATCCATTAAGTCGATCTACAGGAAGCTTCCTAGACAGTGTATCTGCCTGGCAAAATTTAAAATATTAATGGAATATATTTTATTTCAAGCTTCTGATACTTTCTCACTCTTTATAGCAGGATATTTTAGAGAAATGTTTTCACTTTATATTTATCTGTTTAAGTTGTCGAAATTTAATTTCCATAAGATCTTTCCACTTCAGAGAGCTAGATGTCAATTGAAATTCTTCCATTTTGATAGAGAATCGCCCTGCCCTGAAGATGGAGTTTATTAATCAATGCTTCTGCATTCAGATTACTGAACGAAATAAATGAAGAAGAATGGAACCGCGGAATTGTTTTGTAACTTTTCCGTCTCAAGTTATTTGGAGGGGAGGATTAAAGACTGCAAATTGATAAAGATAGAATTACGTCGAATCACTGGAACTATGCCGAGAAAATGAGCGGAAGAGATTTCGTGTGCATAGAATCGTTTATTTTCATTTCTCCGATCATTAGTCGCTTTTGTTATTCATGAAGCATTTCTAGTTCTCTGAAATGAAAGAGTAAAACTTCTGAACATTTTGATTTTTCTTTCAATCTCACTCCCAATGATATGTGATATGCCAACCACGGTTAGATCGAAAATGACTAAAAAAGGGACAAAAAATAAATGCCAAAATATTTTTGGAAACTTATTTACGCTACCAGCCATACATATGTAATTGTTGCATGAAAAAATGTATCGCAAAAAAATTGATTGCTTTTGTTTCTATCTGTGTTAAACACCTCTTTAAAAAAATGGTGATACTCGTGATACTTTCAACATGATTTTGAGCACTGAAGACCGCGGATATTCCACAAACCGTATAATTCGACTGTGCATAATCGAGAATTTATTGTATTATTCAAGTAGCTTGATGTAGCTCTTAAAATCTGAGTTGTATGTATACTTACCAGAAAAAACTGTACTGCATGATGCAAATATTGCACCTATAGATGCAGATAATGTAACTGAACGTGTAACAATATTTTACTCTCAACACTCTGAATGCATAACAATATTTTTCCACTAATTACTCTTTTCAATTACAGATAATTTAAATGTTGTACCAAGATAATTATGTATATTTCATAATCAAAATGTGATTTCAAATCTTTAAAGAAAATATGTGCATAGGCCATTCGAAAAGTATGGCAAAAAGCATGAAAAATATGTTTCGAGTATTTTAAATTTCTAGAAAGTGTCTGCTAGTAAACTATCATTACTTTTGGAATGAATTTTTCCTTCTTCAATCAAATTAAAAGTTATGCGAGATGAACTGAATTTCCCTCCTGACTCTCCACTTCAATACCTGTAGATTTTAGTTATGTTTGATTCCCTGTTTGGCACCAAAGAAATTGCAGAAATTTTTAATCGTTATCATTCAGTCGAATTTGAGGAAAAGTCTTAGGAATATCTGCGCTAGTTTCTATTACACAGACTAAGCTCTACAACGTTTCGACCTTTAACTATAGCATTAAAAGATAAGCATCCTTTGATTTTTTGTAGACTTATTGAAAACCGGTCTAATCTTTGTTCTAAAGTTGTCTCTTATGATGGTTCAGTGAAGAAAATAGTGGCAGCCAAAAGTTGTCAATAGTGAATCCTTCTATTATACTTTCTTTTTAAAAAATGATTTAACTTTTATTATAACCATGTTCTAATTTCCAACAATGGTCAGACTCTTAAAGGAATAAATATTTCTGGTGTTCCCGCTCAACAATAGACTTGGCATTTAAATATTCTTTACAGTATTGTTTATATTACCTATGAGATTCTAACCAATTAAGGTTTTCAACTAACCCACAGGATGACTTTAAGATGGTTCCTCTAAAATATTTGCCTGCTATATCAAATAATAATAAATACACTACTGAATGTGCATTAGTAATAAATATACTAGTGAATGCACAAAATTTAGAACACTACTTGCTTCTTGATCTCACGGGAATGCACATTTTTTTAAAACTTTTATCCAAAAGACAAAACTTACTCTTGGAATACCAGCACATATTTTTTCTTTATGAAACCCCTCAAAAGTAGAGTGATATTCCTTTCAGAAACTAATGCTTCTCATGACTTTCTACACCTCTCAAAAGATTGTGTATCATAACAGAGAGTTCATAAAAAATGTTTAAAATTCATATTCTTCAAAGGTTTTATACTTTTGTTAGATTTTTGCCTATAGGTGCAATTAATACTCTTATTGCAAACACTTCTTTTTTTTAAATAAAAAAATATAGCTTGGAGAAGAAGAATAGATTAACTTTATGAATTTGTTAAAAAATCAAACTTTTTCGTTGAATTTTCTAAAGATTTATCATGCATTTTTTGGGCTAAGATGATTCTAATTGTTTCATTCCGGGACATAAGATATTATCAAGCCACCTTTGGTAAAGCATTTTTTATTTTACTCCTACAGTGCATTACACTGTATTCAGCCTTAAGGCATTGATAATAACACATCCTTTTTGACAATATCTATTCTTTCCTGCAAAACTAAATTTCAGTATTCCTCTATACTTTCACAATATTTTCCATTGCAAAATGCACAATTTGTATCAGGACAGATTTCTGATACAAATTCAGTAAAAAAATTCCAGCATGTATTCAGATTGAATTCCAGTAAAAATGTCTAGCAGCATTGAACCTACTTCTTTTGAATGTTTTCTCCTTAGGACTGTTTTTAATAGAGAATTCTTTTGTCGGCAGTTAATATCTTCTTCTACTATTTTTTTAAAAAAAAATTTATTGAAAAGGATAGGATCTTTTTTTTTTCTCTTAAATTACTGTTCTTTTATCTCGTTATTAGATTTGTCTCAAACAAATATTACTCAACAAGGAAAAACAGCTCAGTAACGTATTTTTCCTGTTAGCTTCACGCATAAATTCTAATCCATGGGTATTGTTCATTTCAATGGCTCCGGCAAATTCGAATGCTACGAGCAAGTCCTATCAAGCGTAAAATGACTTTAAAGAATAGATTGCTTTCACTCGCAAGTAGAAAATTTTGAACTCATTCTCGCCGTCGAGCGCTCGCCTTTATTGAGTATTGAAGCTTATCAGCCGCATAAAATTACTAAATTGTCCCCAAAATGATAATCAGTCAATAATTTTTCGTCTAAATTTCTTTAATTGATTGTTCTTTCAGTATTTTGTTTTGAAAATCAATTTAACTCGCCTAAATTTTTTGCAGTAGTAGCTCCTACATCTAATTTCCGGTTTTTGCTCCAGTTTCAAATAATTTTAGGTCACTAATCTCGTCATTTAAAACGTCGAATAATTACTTCTTTGGAAAATAATTCAAATTTAGATAATAAATCAAAATCTTGTGTTAAATTTCATCCGCATTTGAAATATCCATTAATAGCGTAAACAAATAAATAATAAGCCTTCAGACAACGAAAGGACCTTTTCAAATTCTCTATTAATGGTTTAAATCAATTAAAGCAAATACAGTTTTTGTGCATAATATTTAAAATTCGCTGAGCATAATCTCATTTATTGTTTCACATTATATCAAATGACATCTGTTAGCAGAAATATTAGTTATGTTTTATCAACATTTAGAAAGACTAATAAAAGATTTCTTTAATTATTAAAATAATTCGTCTCCAGATGCTTAGAATCTATAGGGAAAGGGATTTATAGAACTAAGGAAATATACTCTTATGACAAAAAAAAGTGCCACGGTTGCTGAAAAGAAAGTTTCATTATTATTTGCTACAAATCTCTGTCAATTTTTATTTTATCGCACAAAAAATTATACAAAGAGAAAGTATTGAAATCGTCAAAATATTTCAAGGTTTTAAGGAACGTGCACGTTTCAGATATCCTTGAATTAAAAAAATACATTTTTGGAATGATATTTGTTTGTCTGTGAACACAATTCAAAACACTTCGAGCTATATGAATAAAATTTTATCTTCACACTAAAGTTTTAGCTTCCTTTCAAACTTTGGGAAATCCATTCAGAAGGGTCTGTCTGTCTGGCTGTCTGCGTAAAAATGAACATGATCACTAGACAAACTTAATAGCTGGATTGATAAAAAATGGTGCACAGGTTTGGCTTCCATAACGTAGACCCGTAATCAAATTTTGAACCACATCTGTGAAAGAGTTGACCGTAGATAATTTCGCATGCACGCAAATGCGTTAACTCAAAATCACAATGACTTCTGACTACAACTGTAGTTCCATGCAAATTTTGGTTTCAGTTGATTGGAAAAAATGCCTTTTCTTGGCACTTGTATATTAATCGCATGTCAGAGACAAATCATCAAAAGAAAATCGCCAAAGATCGATATTTCGTAATTATTGTTAACTATAATATACATGAAATTTACAAATGGCGCGGCTTGTTTTCTTTACTATACTACAAAGCACATGTGTGACAAAAAAAAATCAGAATACTTTTAATTGGGAGGAAAAGAACAACAACTTTATAAGAAATAAAATTTCAGGAAAGCGCTGATTTATTATTTTCATCCTGACATAAAGAATTTTAATTTCTAAAGTTGAGATTCTTCATTTTAATCGTGTTATAGATAAAAACACTAACAAAGCCGATTGGTATTAAATTTCAGGTCAATTCGGTTCAAGAGGTATGATACGAATCGCAATTTTTCTTTTTTACCTTATTAAGAAACTTAAAACAATTGATGACATTCTAATTTATAGCGACAGGCGTCTCTAAAAGTAAAGAAACATGGCAAAATGATGCATATTCGATCCCAATTTCTGTTGCTCTCTGTTGTAAAATCTATATTAAAATGAGAGAAACATTGAATCTTACATTGGAAACTATTTAAAGACTTTGTTTTTGACTGAATTTTTTAAATTTATTTCTAGAAGTTAACTTAAAGAAAATTTTTTAATTAAAATTTAATTTTTCAATTATTTTATTCTTTTATTTCTTTAATTCTTTATACAGATTCTCTCAACTCTCGCTGACAAGCAATAAGCCTTGCAATATGGTATCAGTGACCAATACTTTAGAATTAATTATAAAATAATTAATACAAATGTGTTATTTTAATGGCGTAGTTTTGAAAATTCGTCTAAAAATAAGTTTAAGAGAAAAAATATATATTTAAAAAAGTCAAATCTACCGCTTTAGGAAAAATCTCATAACTGCTAGAAAATAAATTACTTTTTGCTAAAATGTGGTAAGAAAATGAAACAAGAACAAAAGTAGTTAGAGAAATAGCTGTAGCTTATCGCCTGATTTCATTTCATTAGATTAGAGATAAAGAGAGAAATTCCATTAAAACTTTGTTTACGAACGAAAAGTGTCAGGTGGATTTTTCCATGGTGACAGCAAAATTCATTTTGAAATCAGAGTTAAGATAAAGGAATTTCGCTAGCTGAATAGATTGAAAAGAATGTCGAAAAAAATGTAACAAAGAATTCTGTATCACAAAATGTTTTAGGGTTGTTATAAGATCTGCTATTACCCGTTGCTGTCAAATAGAATTAGGTAGTAGAAGACCTATTGAAAATGAAAACAAAGTAAAAATTGAATAAAGAGACCCTGAAAGAAAAAAAGAATTATATAAAATTTGAATTATTAAATGATTATAAAACCAATTTTGGCGGAGAGCTTAACGCGAATATCCGATATGCATAATCTGCCAAAAAAAGGTTTTTTCGTAATAAATCAGAAATTCTTTCCATGCGAATTGAAAATAACTGCCTTCTCCTCCTAAGCTATGCAGCAATTTCATTGTTGCTTCTGTTGCTTCTGCGATTCGTTTCAACTAATCGGCCATGCAGGAAATTTCTTCCTTTTTGTTGAATTCGATTTTCTTTTTCAATAACAATTTCGCAGTCACATAGATACATTTTCCACAAAAAGGTCTGAAAAGTACAAATGACATCAAATGAGGACGCTTGTCAGATGATGATCTCGAACATTGCCGCACATGCACGGTGGAGATTTATCCAGAAGGGCTGCAACACCTTTCAAATTATTCTTTAAAGATGCATTTTTTTTTTTGTTTTTTTTTTATATCAGTTATTGTCGGTTGTAACGGCAGCCAAAAAGCGCCAAGAAAAAATTTCGTCAATTTGGCGATTTCAATCATCCGACTATGTAGCACCTGATTCGCATGTTCAAACTTTTTCATAATAAATAATAATACACTTGAGAACATTTTTATCATTTGGTAGAGTTTTTGCCTAGCGCTTTTTGGTTGCCGTTAAAATCGAATTGTACTCTTATATCACTTAGTGGCTTTTCCACTCTAACAGTTCCATGCTTTCTGGGTACCTTTTTTTCTCTGATAGTTCGATGACCAACGAAAAAAGAAGAAAAAGTAATAAAAACGTGGAAATAAGGCAGGAAATGATTCAATAAGCATGAGAAGTGTAGATCGGGTCTATAGGTAGTTCATGAAAGCCCACTTTTCACATAATTTGGAGGTCAAATCAGACGAGATTCGATTTCTCCCCTTTTATTTTCTTACATACGAAGACTCGAGAAAGTATTTTAATCATCAAAAAAATTCAAATTCGATATTTTGACGTATTTCTAAGTTTTGGATATCCCCAAGTTCAAAAAGGACATTTGGCACAATGTATGTCTGTTTGTCAGAAAGATAACTATGCAATGTTTTGAGCTAGAAGGATGAAATTTAGAATAGGGTCATAACACAAAATTTATAAATTTCTATCAAATTTTGAGAAAAATCTATTCAGATATAATCAGCCTGTCCGGTTATTCAAATATAAGTTAATACAATGGCTTTAAAGCGAAAGGTTCTAGATGGATAGAATTCAGTACACTGATTTAACATCTATAGTGTAGACATCTATCAAGTTTGCCAAATTTAACAAGGAGTTGACTGTCTGTCGGTCTGCACTTTCAAAACCCTGAAAGTCCAACAACTCAAAAACGCAGTTACTTAAGTAAATTAAATTTGGCATTTGATCTTGTGACTACAATTTTAATTCTGTGTGAAAATTGATTAAAAAAAGGAATCTAACACAAAAATTCGACTTTCGGATTATATTAAGCGTCTGCAAATAACTAATCGTTAAAAAAAGTAAGATGCTCTCTCTCGCCTTACCGAAGGTTCATAATCTTTTGCGGGGTGGTAGTGACGGAGTTTCAAGGACTACTGCTGACTTTCACTCCATTCAAAGTTCGCTCTATCAGTTTATTTATTTCACGTTGGTTTTTGATGAGTTTTAATTTCGATTCCTTCTGTCTGGGCAGAAACACATTTGGGTATCCATTTTCTTTTATTAGAGGTCGTTCATCGGAAAAAAATATGTTCGTGGATAATTTTTTAAAATATTATTCTGATAAACATTTTTATAAAGAGGTATCTGTTATTATTAATTATTAGATATAAAAAGCAATGAATGGTGAAAATCATTTATTACACATACTATTTGATACTATCCCCCTTTAGCGATCAGCTGATTCGTCGGGTAGTTCTCGCTAAAATTTTCAATTAAATATTTTATGTGACTTGGTCTCTTAATAGCTTCTTCAGCGAATTATTTTTAAGTAACATATGGAACATACATACATGCATAACCACAATGACTTCTATTTGTATTGATATTTGATTGAAGTTTCCATAATTGTAATTCCCATGCCTTAATAGATTTAAAGATCGATGGGTGAATATGGAGATTGTAGTTTCAAAAAGGGAGAGCAAGCAATTAAAAAAAAAGTAATATATTGTATACGAACTCAGAAAAGATTATTATTGGGTTTTTTTACTCGTAAATTGGCTTACTTATGTTTAATTATAATAAGGACCCATTCTATTTTTTAATTATAAAAAAAATTGGATGTTTATGGTAATTAACATTTCAAAGCCTACGAAATATATGTTTATGAGGATGTTTTAAAAGGGAATAGAGGGAAACATGAAAAGTGGTTATAGTAGGATTACAAAAAAAATTAAATAATGGAAAACAACGATAATTACTTTTATTGTTTAAATAAAAGAGTTTGTAAGAATGGATTTCAAAAATTTCTAGTTTTTATTTTTAATTTATAAATTATTTGATATAGAATTTTTAAATAATTTTTTACTAGATTTACTATTACGATCTGTTTTCTTTCATGTAATAAAATTTATTTAGATTAACTCATTTACTGATTCTCTAATTAGAATATCAAAATAGTATATTGTCAACGAGAATATACAATTCTGCAATGTTTCAAAACTATAATATAACTACTAGTAGCAACTAAAAATATTGATAAAAGAGTTCTGTCTTAATAAATATATAAAGTTAAATAAAGGTGTGTAAAACATAAATTATTTATTCTATATGCAATTTGTAAATTAAATTTTACTGGAGACACTTAACTATTATATTTACATTTAGATAACATAGGCGTTAATCTGCTTGTTAACATGTCATCTGTGTTCCATATCAACTCTAATTAGAGAATTTACAAACATGAAGCAAAAGTATATAAAAATAGCTATTTTGTCCTATGAATGCAATTACGTTATACAAATTTGTAGTTTGGAATTGTTTCTCTGTTGCGGTCAATTATGCTTTGCTTCACGTAAGAACAACAATTCTAAAGAAACTTATTTTTGTTCTTAATAAGATTTCATGGCAAAAATGTCAGCAAGGGATGAAATTGAAATCTAAAAGCTTTTAAACCGTTTATAGTTTTTTTCCTTCCAATCTTAAATAAAGTTGTTTCTCGGCGGGGGCATTAATAACTTCAAATTAAATCTCAGAAAAATGTACCTCATTAAATCGTGCGATAAATTTTCCGCTTCAGATTCAAATGAGTGAAAAGCAGATATTTGTAATGTATTATTCTCTGCATTTTTCTTGAAGTTATCACAGTTCGACTTGTCACTATCATTAATACATAATGGAGGCGTCAAAAAAGCAAATTCTCGAGTTAATTGCATTTTCTCCACATCTCAATACTAATTAGATGAACGAATAAGATGAAGATGTTCTTATTTCGAGACAGAAAAAATGTTAATTTGAGGATTCGAAGTGTAATGGAAAGTTTTGATAATAAATGAAAGGTAAACGAATGGCAGAGTTTGGAAAGAGATGAATGTGATTTATTTAATTATTATTTTAAAAATCCAATTTTGAAAAGAAACTTTCATTCGCATTTTTCAATGATTTGATTAAATGAGAAAATTCGTTATGTGAATATTTTGAAAGGTTTCTGTTCCACGATGTAATAATTACACTGGTACGTAATAAAATGTGAAATAGTTGCGAAATTTATGAATCTGAGTTAGTATTAATTATAATTACTGATTTCCTTAAAATTCTAGAATGTATTCAATTACTTTATTTCGACTGCGTTTGATCAATAATTTTCCTTGATAGTGTAAAGCACAAATGAAATGCGCGCAATTATTTTTATCGTCGAAACATTTAGAGTGGATTTTTAAATTCATAAAAAACAGCCGAAATTTCTTTTAATGTATTTTAATGTAGCATTGTTTAAAACAGAGCTCTGTAAAAGCAATATTTAAAAATATATCATTAAAATTTTACAGCGAAGTTAGAAATCAGTCGTTTAAAAAAAGTGGATTTTTAAGCTTCTGAAACTATTTCAAGTGCAGGCCACAGAGGAATGATTTTGAAAGTTGGAATTTTTTAAGCTTTTAGAAACGAAATTTTTCTCTTTATGGCTGCAAAAAGGATGCTGATTCATCAGTTGAATAAGAAATCTACTCCACATTTGCTATTAAGATGTTCATTTCTTCAATTAAAATGTTCCCGTAAGGGTATTATAGCAAAGAGGTCCCAGCAAAATGGTTCAATCTTGATTTATCAAGTGCATCTGCATGATTCTATTTACACACTAATTACTTTTCAATGATGAGGTTTCCTGTTATCATCCTCAAGGATTTCTATTAAAGACATTATTCTCGTAAGTATTCACTTTAAATAGTAGAGTTTAACGTCAGGTGGCAAGTAAGAGTTCTAAGTTGAAATTTTGTGAATATATTTCTTTATGTGGATTTTATTTTCTTGCTAATGTTATTTGTCTCAGTTTGCAATGCTTTCATATACCTCTGTTTGCTTGTATATTTTTAAAAACAAAAATCAATCATTTTTAATACTAATTATTAGATTTAATTCACTTCCTTCAAAGGTGCTGATACAACAATATTTTTTAATTCAATTTTTTTGTTATTATGACTTATCTGTTTAGATGCGCACATCCTTATTTCTCTGTATTTAAATTAAAAACAGTCTTATTAGCATTAAAAACAATTTAAATGAAACATTATTCATAAATGTAGCACATAAAGAATTTCTCGGGAGAAGAGTACAATGAAAGATTGCAATATATCAATCTCTGCATTGTCATCTATGAAGGAAATGCTTATTTCTTGTTCTGTTGTAGTGAGGAAACAGAATCATGCTATAGAAAATGTGTTGACTATGCTCTCGAAAACATAGTTTATCTTAAATCTGAACAGCTTATCTGAACTCTTTATGACTTTACATTTTATAAAAAGTTGAATCCTATTTTTTAAATTTATTTTCACCTAGCGTCATTCTTTTTAGTTGTTTAGGCTAAAACTTACCATTTGCTCTATACGACGTAATTATATACAGTCTGTAATCCATAGATATATACCTATCTATTTATATTATAGCCAAAGGATTTCATTGGAAATCATCGGTGCATAGAATTTGTTTCAATGTTTGACGATTTAAATGTTTACTTTAATCATAGGATATTTTTTCACACGATATTTTTTTTCTTAGGTAAAAATATTATCGTGAGTTTTGACATGAGTGATTACACGTTGTTTGGATAATAGGAATTTATTTGTATTATCTCGACTAAACAAGCGCTACGTACATGTACAAATTGAAATGTCAAGCATCTGGTTTGGAGGTGTTTCTCAAATAATGAATCTAGTATCATTCGCTGTATCTTTCTTGTTCTAAAATAAAGTCCCAATTCTATATTGGTGCAGTACGAATGATGCAAATATGACTATCGCATAATTCAAAGGTGACCCGTGTGCGACCGGATTTCAAGGTTCTTGAGAGGAGTACATTACCGTGATTACTGTTTCCAACAATCCTGAGCAGCGGATACAACTTAGCCGAGTTTTTCTGTTGTCCTGAGAGAAGAAAATCCGCCTTCACGTTTCCCCATTACATTGCTTTGTTCAAACTCTTTAACGGAGCAACAGAATGCTACAGATATTCTATCGGTCATATTGTCTTTTGGTCGTGTAGTAAGGTAGAAGTAAGATTTGTTAAAAATGCCGTTCTGCATCACAATATTCAAATATTGTGATCGTATTATAAAGAAGTGAGATAATATGAGTAATGATAAGCAGTTACAGTAATGTGTGGAAAACTGCAATGAGCGTGACAGGAGCAGCAGTAAGCTGAAGTAATGATTGATAGTAAAACTTATTCTGAATGTCGATGCCATGTGAAGTATAAAATTTCACTATCAGGGTTTTATTATTTTAACGATGCTATCGAAATGAAGGTTAGGAATAAAGATTTTGCTACCTTCAAATAGGTTATTACTTGAGTTACTGAGCTACTCTGTCTTACTTTGTACTTTAAGAGAACCAATACATTCTTAACTTAAATGTAACTTACCGCACTCATTCCGAGAGGCAAATCATGCTCACGAAATTTAGAGCAAATGCGAATTTGATGTTCATAGCGGTGCTACTAACAACTCTTTCATTCTTCTGACACGAAAATTGAATAGAGATCATTTCAATTCCGTGATGCGCAAATATGTTTTACAAATTTCTTTTGTCTTACACATATCCTTCTTAGCACTGAGATTATATTTTATTAATATGTAATGATAAATTTTAATTTATTTATCAGGAATATATACAAATTATGTTTTATCAATTATTTCTATATTCTGACATATCGTGTAAAATTCAAGCTTTGTTTTAATTAATGTCCTTGATATTGAAGCGAGTTTTAAAGTCCAGTATTATATGGATCTGATTTTTAAAAAATGTTCAAATGATACCATCATTTTTCGTCATTGTAAACTTCATAATTAACAATAGAAACTATTAATATACGGTAACTGGAATTAAAGTAGTGGTTTCAAAATTGTGTAAAATAACCACAACAAATTCATCCTTACAGAATGATTGAACTTTCAGGATAGTAGTAATACGAGAACGATTTTAATGGTCATTAGCCAAATCTGATACACACCTTTGCCACAGTAGTGCGTCCCGTCATCGGAAAGGCAGTGAACACAATCCCGAGAGAAGCGAGATTTCCTATTTTTCGACGACTTTTCATTTACGTGTGGAGCTTAATTCCTATATAAAATTTAATTGGTAAATGTTTTATAGATATTATGTTTTTTTTTTTTTTTTTTTTTTTTGTAAATATAGGTTACAGGCATTAATTATTTTTTTATATTTTCTAATTTATAATGAAAATTAAAATTTTTATTTGAAATTTTAATATGCTATCAGTAAAATTTAGACACGAATTATTTCTTTTTATTAATATATAATATGAATGATTTAATTATTGTATACTAATTATACGGAGATTCCTTAGTAAATATGTGAAGTACTTTCAAAAAATAATATTGAAATGAACGAAAATGTTCTAGTAGTTTTTATATAAAGTTTATAACCAGTTGATAAATGTGCAAAAGTTAACTATAACACAAACTCCACGTTTGGATGTCAACGCTTTGGTGACAGTATATTATTAGACAGTAGATAATCTAATAACATTATAGTTTTTTTTATAGTTTAGCTTATAGTTTTTTTTATATAGTTATGGCTTTATTTTCTGCAATGACAGATCAAAATCTTTCATCTGTATTCTTTTTTAAAAATGTACCTTTTACGAGAGAACAGCCTAAAATAGAAGTATTAGGAAAAGATATGATTCCGTAAAGTTAAATCCAATTTATATGACAATAGTAACACACAAAGTGAAAGGATCCTGAACAATGAGTTGCCAGCATCCAATGAGAAAAATGGATTATCTTGTCATTCGGCTAGTAAAGTAATTCTTGTTGAGATATTTTTGACAGAAATTGTTCTTTTGATCGTATTCGAGGAGAATAAGATTTTTTTATACTTTAAATTTGACATAATTATTTCATAATGTATACAATTTAATATAATGCGTATTTTTTTTTTATTTATGCATTTCACTTTTAATGTCATAAATCTCAAATTCTATTCTCGCTTTTTTTTCCACAAATTTCATAAAAAATTTCAGTCTGTTGATGTGCATGTCAGTAAATCTATCGATATAAAAGGGCTTAATATCTAAAAAGTATAAACATATCTCTTCAGTCTTTGTTATTTACTTTTAAATTTTTCAACATTTTAAATTATAGGACTCCCTAGGTGATGATTTTATAAAAATGTTTTTTTTTTAAACTCTAGAAGTCATCAATATAACATGACTTTGTAAAATGCTTATTCACCCGGGGAGGGGGGGGGGGGTGAATACCTGTAGAGAGTCTGCTTAGCTTGGATATTTTTTTTTTTTCATTGTCTGAATTTGACTTCTAATTCACTTAATTTTCACTTTGTGTTTAAATCCTTCTAAAGTTTTTTGGCTTTAACCGCTTTGAATCTTCAGGGGAAAGACAGGGGAAAAACAATATGCCTCCATTTCGTGGATAGGAAAAATTTCTTTTGAAAGGCTACAATGACTTTATTCACGACCTGCATCCATTACACACCCATGGATTTTAATTAAGGCTTGTTAAATGTGTATTCTTAGGTGCATGAAAAATAGTGTTATACACATTTACTCCCTGTTTATAAATTATCTAAGGAGCAAGTTTTAAAAATAAAAATAAAAAATATAATTTTAAAAAAAATTAAAAAATTATTATCCATTACCAAGGTAAAAGGAACATTTGGATCTACATCCATATTTATTTTAATTCCAACGTCTCGGGATTTTTCTGCTACTGAACTGCTGTTTAACAGAAAAAGGTTTACTAAAATTCACAAAATATTGCATCAGTCTATTGTAACTTTAGATGCGAATAAGATACTTGTTTGCATTGTTTTTCGCATTTCGCCACAGAAAATAATTCCCATACATGTTTTCTAAAGCTTTTATTCTATGTTCTAAAGTAAAAATGAGACGTATTTCATTCATTAACAAAACTAATTCTAGTCATTTGCAATTATTATGCAATAACAGAAATTTCAAACTATGTGCAGCTTTCATTAAATTATAGCAACACTCCAGTGATTTAATTAAGAGAAAATGGAAACATCCTTTACCAAATCCAATAAATAAGCGTACAATTACAATAGACGGTGAAATATCTTATTTTTATGTCTCTAAATAACTACTTCAGTCTTTGTTTAGGAACCATAATAGAAACTTAATAAAGCTGCGACATTAAAAGGAAAGAAGAGATAAAAAATGTAACTGTGGAAGAAGTAAAAGCGGTTTATTTGTTGATTGTTACCCAGAGGACTTCGGTTTCCTATAATTAGACATCATTTATTTCTTGATTAATGATTGTATTTTGGAATATTCACTGCAGCCTGGGAGAGGTGAAATATGAAAGTTTTTGTCTCGCGTAAATGGCAAAATAGGCTGAGGTAAATTAAGACCATTGGCGAATAAGGTAATATTTATTAATCTATTGTTCTAACTGAGCTTTAAATGTCAGATACAGTTACTTAGTGGTTTATTAAAACAACTTGTTCTTAGAGTTAAAAATAAGTGAAATAACTTGTGTATAATTATAGAAATGAGTATAAAAATGTGTTATAGAAGAATAAGTAAAAGTCTGAGTAATTAAAATTTTCAACTTTTATTTTTCTATTATCAGATTAGAAGGACAATAACAAATTTTGGACCTCTGCTTTCAACTGTTAGGATGTAAAATTACATATACATCCAAGGGTTCAAAATGTGATTCAAATGTACAATTTTAGTGACACGATTACGTATTAATCTGCGTTTATCTAAGATGTTAAGTTGATGCTTTCAGTTACATTCGAGCATGGAGACCTTTAGGACAATTAAACTAAAATCCATTCCTTCCACCATTTCGTTTCATAAAGTTTATGTAAAAAATAAATTGATTGGAATATATTTAATTTCTTGAAAAATATCAGACATTTTAATAGGATATGAACCTATTTAATTTCTTGAAAAAATTGGATTTTTTTTTAATTATTGGGAGGGAGATGGACAAATTTAGAAAACTGAGCCAATTCATATATTTAACATATATTCTATCCTATTCAAAACAAAATAACTAAAATTCTCTTCAAAATATATGCATCAAATTGGGTGTATTTGTTATTTATGATATTCTTTTGGAGATGAAGTAAGATAAATGCGTAATAATGGCTCGTTGTAAAATTACGTAGCTTTTACAATTAAAAAAAATAAAAATTAAAAAAAAAATAAAAATTGAGAAAGATTTAAAATGTGATAAATATTTTAATTCAACCGCTACATAATTCTTTTTTAATTATACTTACAAAAGAGTATATTATTTTATTCAGTATAATGGGCATTATTATCCAAATTATCAAAATGGTTTTTAAACATTTATTGTAACAGATTGCTTTTTCTTTCCTGCGAAAATAACATACTTACAGTGGTGATGAAATACACTTTCCAAACATGGAACACTATATGTAATTAAGCAACATCTTGCTACTTGGAGGTGGATCTATTTTCATGGATCTTTTAAGTTCGACGATTCACAGTACCATTTTCAAAATTATCCGTCAGTGCACATTATAGTGAACAACTTTGATCAAAAAATGAGTGCCAACCTAAAATCATAATGGTGCATGATAAACCCTGAAATTTGAATGAAGTCAGTTCCTTACTTTCTTATATACGAAGTATTAAGAAAGTATTGTAATCGTTAAAAACATCTTGACGAATCTCTACGTTTCCTTGACCTCCTTGACTTCGAAAAACACATTTTGGGAAAATGAATGTCTGCCTGTCCATTCAGAGGAAGTCTGTCTATCTGACTGTTCGAATATAATTTAATAAAATAGTTACAGAATGAAGATGCACAAAATTCAGTACAGTAACATGTATAGTGCAGACAAATATCAAATTGTGTACCAAATACAAAGAGGGAACGAACGTCTGTCGGTCTGTTCTTTCAGAATCATGTAAAATCGATAGCTCAAAAATGCAATGAAATATATTAATTGTAGCTCTTTGGGAAATTTTATTGATAAACAAAGCGATTTGATGAATATGAGTTTAAAACACAAATTCAATTTTCAGTTACTATTTACCGAGTACTGTACATGAATCGTGAGAAAACTCGCTAAGGATCGCACGATAGATTCAGTAAAAATGCTAAATTCATGACAAAAATTAATATTTCTTAACATCAATGCCAGGCAAGAAATTCTCTGTTTTACAAAAGTCCACACTTTTTTCCAGAGGGTTTTTATTGTAGGGGGAGGATAAGACCTTTATTTGAGAGTAGGCGAGAAACTATTGGAAAGACAACAATCGCCGGGTTTTTTTTCCGTTATTTAATTTTGCTTTCGCATAATTTTCTTTCTGATTTTTCTTGTTTCTCCATGTCTGGCTCAAAACTATCTTTTTGGATGAGGCGGATTTTTTTAAACAAATGGTTCTTAAAGATTACGACTTTATCTAAGCATGATTTATTAGATTTTGTATTGATGAGGTTGTTTAAAAATAAGTGCGCTTGTTAAAAAATCAATTTGTTGATTTTCAATGATATACTTTCTATTTTGTTTGATTACACTTTCCCATATGCTTTGCAATTTTATTACATTCATAGAATTTCTGGTCTGTATCAACAGAAAACGTAACTCAGTACCATTTCACTTCATTATTATCACTGTGATTTTTGTTATTCAAAGCGTTTAATGAAAAAATTGATAATAATCTGAATCTGAGGATGAACCCTATGATTACTTCTAAGTTAAGTAAGTTACTTCTCAAACAAGTTGCTATAATTTGTTAAAAATCACTAAAGATGAACATCATATTCCATTGATTTTTAAAAGAGCTTCCAATTCAGGACATTTTTTCTTTCATAACTTTATCGAATTTCACTAATTTACAGCAATATGAACTGGAATCAGCTCTATCTACTTAATGATTCATCGCGTGTACTTCAGGCTCTCGTTGATGGATGTTGCAGAGAGAAATCCAGTTCCAACGCCCAATATCATTCATTATAAAAAAAGATAACATTTACAAACCATGTTAATTGCCGAAAAATGAATTTGAAGACTTTAAACACCTGTTCTAAAATATAATGAAGTGAACCATTAATGGCAATTATATGAGGTGGATGAAAAAAGCGTTAGAAGCTTTGAAGAATTATCAAAGAGAAATTTGGCAAACATGAAAAAAATTATATCCATCTTCAACACTTTAAACCTCTCTATATCGTTCTATTTATCAAAAGTGATCATCTCTTTGCGATAATATGATAATCGAATCGGATGAAAATCTTTTTTTAAGCTCTGTGTTAAAGTCAGCATCACAGTAGAGCAGCTCCAAATAAAATTTTGTACATCTTCCATCAGAAGTTAACTATGAGTACCATCGAATAACTAACATGAAAATAAATCGTATAACTGACAGTAACTGTTCAGAAAATGTATGTTGCTTCATGCAAACCAATGCCACAATTTTTCTCTTGAAGCAAGATTTCAAGCGGTTTTGCCGTTGGAGAAAAGCGGCCATGTTATTAATGATATACATGCAAAATAATAATAGTGTTGAGAACTAGAACATGAAATAAAAACTTTCATTGACACAACATGGAACACTTTTAAGGTCTACATTACTTAAATCAGTGTTTTTCATCTCTTACCAATAAATGAAACGGTCCTCCATACATTAAATTCTTTACCATGCATGAATGATGTTTTAAGATTATGATGGAAATTGTTTGAAAATTTCAATATATTATGGATGATATTATAGCTTAACTTTTTGAATTTTAATATAAAAAAGCCGCTCCTTTTGAAACTGAAGGGGTATTTTACATATTTAATGGGTGGTTGTTGAGATTTATCAGGATAGAAACGTATTTTCCCATGTATGTTTCGTTCACTTTATGATGTGCTAGAATTTTGAAATTTTATACACATATTTGTTTTTGATGACAGTATAATTTTTAAAATATAACTTTTTATGAGTTAATTGTTAATTCAATTAAACTTACAAACCAACGTGCACCATCTGATAGAGAATTTCAGGGGGAAAAAAAGAGCTTTTCGGGATGCATTGATATGAATTATGAATCAAGATTAAAAAGTAGAAAAAATTAATTTCTACTTTTAATTGAAATTTTTACAATTGCTTTACAATTTATGACATTTTCATCAGTCATTTAAAGAACGCAAGTTAATTTATTTATATAATAATTTTTTAGCTAACATAAGTGATATATTCAGTGACATAAATGTAATCGAAACTGATGAAATAATAGTTGCCTCTTTTTAGTTGATACGCACGTTTTAAAAACAATTCGAAGCTCATCTCAAAATATTTTATTTTATCATCACGCATCTTAAATACGTCAAATAACAACTGTGAAGTGCTTCAGGCAGCTCGATTCCTTTCTCTTTCTTTTTAAAACTCAAGCAGGCCATCATGGCAGACAAATAATGGACACTAAGAAGAAGTGGCTTAGGGTTCCCCGCTGAGGATTGGACAAAGCGTCATCATAATTTTTGACAGCTCCGGTCCATTGCATTACCCGCCCACAGTCGCTTTGTCAAGATTAACTTTCGGCATTTACGGTTTTAGCGGCGGTCGTTACGCGCGCCGCCAATTTAAATTGACTCGAAACGTTAATACGAGGAGCGAATGTCAAAACGTCATTTTGCGCACAATAGTGAGAAAGAGATTAACTAGAGCTTCCTTGTGGTAATTGCTGACTTAATTGCCGATAATTCGTGTGCGTGTGTGTGCGTGCGTGAAAGTGGTGCTCATATGGGCATTGTGATCGAATACGAAGATTTATGTCAAATATCATTTCACAGTATATTTTTTAATTTTCGGGTACAAAGTAATGTATTATATAATTGGCCGATTTTTGGTCTTAATTTTTCATTGCCTTCATTTATAAATTTTCAGTTCTGTTGAGAATATGGATAGTTTTGAATTTATTACATATTTCAAAAAATTAAGATTTCTCATTTCAACTTTTTTTTATTAGTTTTTTTTAGGAAGACCTTACATGTTGGAAAAAGGTTCCAAGTGGAGTGGTACTTCTGATTGGTAGTTTTGTACTTTTGATCTGGGCTTATTATGAAAACAAACATAAGTGAGAAAACGATTTTTAATCTCATAACGCAATAATTCTTTCTTTAAAATAAGATTTGTAAATTTTAAAAAAATATATTTGTGGATGGGGAAAACTTTTATTTAATTAAGATTTGGAAAATCCATCATAATTTTCAAAAAACTAGCAAAAGACTTGCAGCTATATAATTTCTACATTTTTTTTTTGAAAATTCATATTGTATGTAGTTTTTATTTTCTTATTTCCGATTCTACAAGACATTATAATTATCCAAACTTTCGAACTTGAAATCTTGAAGAATCTCTAACATTTCAGATTTCCGAAAAAACATTATTGAAACTGTTCTGTCTGTTTCTTTGACATTCTGTATTGTCTGTCTGTGAACACGATAACTGATTAAATTTAATATATTCAACATAAAATGTTTCTATGTGATCTTTGTAATAAATTTGCGAATTTCTATTAATAATTGAACAAAATGCATTAAGGTAAGTTCATCTATCTATCCAAATGGAAGCGAACACAATGCACCTCGAAACGCCACAAGTTATATCATTCAAAAAATAGCACACATTTTTAACCCCTAAAGTATACATCTGTATCAAATTTTGTATGAAGCCGGTCAAAGAAGTTGGTTGCAGGTCAGTCTGAATATTCGCAAGGATGTCAATCCAATAACTCAAAAACGCACAATTTAAATAAATAAAATTTTATAGTTTTTAAAATTATAGTTCTGGAGCAAATGTTGGCTTCAGTCAGCCGGCAAAAATAGCGAACAAAAAACATCCTTAGTTTGCTTCTTGAAGTCAAGAGTTTTGTACTTTCTATTAGGTACAAACACTCATGTGTAAAAATTCCACACATGACTTGTGGGCCTAAACATTTCATCGCGTTTCACAATATTTTTGTGGGAAGCTGGGAATGTAATATCTTTAGTATGGAATATGTTTCTGAAAACTATCCCAGCTGAGTATTTTTTTACTGCCAATGGTAAATTCATAAGCAAAAGGCAGTGCTAAATAGTAGTAGTAAATATCAAACCGCATTCATTCTTGTTTTGTCATATTTTTTCAGGACCAATTATACTTAACTTTTCGAACATAAATTTTAAAAGTAATCTAATGATTAAACGATTTAAAATTGAGATAAAGCACGATTTCACATATCAAATTATAGATTTATTGATATTTACTTAAAACTCAAAAATATATTAATTCGTATACCTTTAAGAGTAAGCTTAAAATTCACAGAGAGATGAAAATTTCTTATGACTCCTGAAACATAACCTACCCACCAATACAATTAATTTTTAAATTAAAATGTATATCCCCTTATAATAGACCTTATGACATTAGGGCAAATAGAAAAGATACACACGTTTTAGAAAATAATTTTGAAATAAATGTCTGTATTTTTTTTTAATAAGAAGTATTGTACTTAGAGGAAAAACACATCATGATGGTCCAAGGTACATCTTAGTATATACATAGGTTCACATTCAAATTGATTTAACACACTTTTAGTTTGGTTTATAAAAACAAACGTTTTACCAACTATGGTTATTATTGCTTAACAATATTAAAAAATGTAAGAGGCAAAAGTAATTTTTGTAATATTTACTTTTCCATGGCGAAATACTTTTATTTAGCACAATCAGCACTTTTTTTTTTTCAAAATAACAACAAGCTAAACTAAGCAATGGGTGGATTATCTTTTTATTATATGTCCGAACTTCCAAATTTTGACCCCAGTTTGCCAGCCTAGACAGAAGTGCTTAAAGATGCAATCGGTGAACAAACAGCATTCTCAACAAACACATAATCAACAGAGTATTGTAACCGTCAAAAATAATGTGTGTGGCCTCGAGATGTGACTGAATCCTCCCCGCGTTCAGAAAAAAAATATTTTTGGAACTACATCTTTGTGCAGTCTTTGAACATGATATCTTAAAAACGCGTTGGCCTGGAAGCCTAAAATTTGGCATCCAAATATTCCACCCAATTTCTAGATTTCTGTAATATTTTGTATGAAATCTGTTAAAGGGAAACCTGTTAATTGCCGACTCTTTTGCGTGCGAACGCGGCATCTCTAAAGCATTAAAATATTAATTAGTAAAATCTTTTTTTTTTAATAACGGCATTATTTTACCTAAAGAATGTGACCCTCGGGGGGGGGCACCTCGAAATGAGGATGAGATGCTTCCGGCATGGTGGTTGGATCTCGCCACCCTGGAGGGTACACTAATAGGTGGGGGATCTGGCTCCCCCCATCGATGACGGGACGTACTTCCTTCGGGGAGGGTTGTACCGTGGCCGGTGACGGCCTTTAGGACTCAACCACAGTTAACGCCAATTGCTGTTGTGGCGGTCTGGTCATTCAGTTTTATGGTTTAAATCCGTGTGCCTTAGGGCGGGTCGGAGAGTTAGAAGGTTGACTTACCTAAAGAATGTTTTTTATTAAATCCATTTGTTGGTTTGCCCATGCATTTGAATGCAAACACAATAACATATGTTTTATAAAACTTATTTCAAATTATCTTCTTAAATTACTTTGCAATCAATTATAATTTGATTTCAAACCACTCGCTTACCAAATGTACAGCCAAATGGCGTTACTTGATAGTGTGCACCCCACTAGCAGTTTGAAACATCCGTTACACTGCGGAGTATTTCTTTCAACTTTCTCGTATGCAAGTTGTTTCTTACGAGTAAACAATCTCCCCTATCTAAAATTTCAGAAAAGTTGCGATTTTGTTGATACGTCAAAATTTATCCATACAAGTTGTTGCAATTTTTATTTCTCGCGCTCACGGAAAAATTATTTTTCAATATAAGGCAATTTTTTTTTAAAAAAAATGCAATTTTAACCCATACGGAGCCCACAGTTTTGAACATAGTAGCTAAACAAATACATATATCATAATTTCTACATCGCTATACAATTTTTTGATGGTTATGATACAAATATCATAACCATCACAAAAATTTAAGTTTCCTCTCATTTTGATAACAAGAAATAAAGTGGAATATTGAAGAGGTGATTCTGTAGATGAACTCCTCCACTTTCCCTACACACATTATTCCATTTTTACCCAATCAGATCGATAACATTAATCAAAAAATGAATATCAAATAATTTATATGAAAGTGTAAAATTATATATTAGAGAGAGAGATCTTCTAGAGCATTTTAATACAATTCATTCTGTCTTTCTTAAATTATTTTGAATTGGTCTCTACTGGAGAGAATTTTATCGCAATCTTTTATAAAAAAAAAGACCCGAATCCATTCATTGTATTACAATCGGAGGATTTTCTAACTGAACATTTTATTATATACTTCAGTTTAACACTCCATCTGCAGAGAAAGGTTGTTAAGATGGACTACTACTTTTTCCGATGCAACGTCTCAAAATTCGTTTTATTTTCCATGCGTCTTTTAACTTTTCAGAACCTGCGTTAGAACCTTTTAGATTCCAGTGCGCTATGAAAGTTTTTCCAAATCTTTCTCGAGAAATTTATTCTTAGTCTAAGGAAGAGTTAAAATTTATATGTGAAAATATTTTCACCCCTAAAAACAATGGATATATCAGTTTATAATAATTTATCGAAATTCAGTATTAAAATACAAAAATGTGTATCTAGTAAATAACAGAAATTATTTTTTTTTATTTCAAAATTTTAGTTTTTGGCAGGTACCTGTAAAAATAATACCAAAAATACATACACAATGGCCGCTGCTGCTGTTTCTGTTTTTGCATATGTCTATCCCAAACAAGAAAAGCAATTTCCCACCCGGGGAGCTATCATCTTCGCTTAACTGTTTCATACCTCAAAACATTCCAGGATAACGAGAACGGTTCATCTCCCCCAAAAAGCGTCCGTTATTGCTATCAGGAGTAGCAATTTCAGTCTCATTATTTTCCGCCCCTAACGAGTCTCTGCATTTTTAACAATGGGGGGTGGGGAGGCAGTTTTCGCGCGGCAGTTAAAACGCAGCGTGTTTTAATAGCGCGTTCCCATGGAAACCCAGCCTAAAGAACGGATCGCAAAGGTACACAATTTTAAACATTCCCTGGGTATTATAAATACTTAATGAGTGTGCCCAAAGCTCCATTGTGTCCCTGAAAGTGTATTTTTGAAGCTAGAATTGACATGCCTGGTCGTTTATCAAAATCGAATGGGAGATCATGTTTGTCTGTAGTCGTCAAAAAAATGTGACCTTCAGAGTTCGATTCATCCTCAAAGCATTTTTAAATACATGACTGTTTTGGAAAGAGATAATTCAACAGACTAGAAGAATGAAATGTGGTAAGAACTTATTGCATGAAAATCGCAGATTTCTATTAAATATTGGATGAATTTCTTCCGCAAGGAACGTACTTGTCTGATTGTTCATGCGCTTTTGACTCAAAAAGTGCAGTGAAGGAAATATGATATGAAGTTTTTATTTTTCATTTGAGTTGTTGAAGTTTCAATCGGATCCGTTTCTGATGCGGCAGTTGAAACTAACAAGTTAGCAATAAGTCATTCGATCACACGTTCGCTATTAAGAGAAGCTATTATGTGTGGTTTTATAATTGATTCTTAAAATTATATTCTAATATTTGCAGGATTTTAAGAAACACAAAAAAAGTGAAGTTATAAAGGGTTTAAAATTAAACACAATTTTCGTATTGAGAGGGTGCAAAAATTAAACCGAGTTCTTAAAACTAACGATAGCCTCACGACTCCTGAAGGCACGAGATTAATGATTTAAAACCAAACTGAGAGCGCTACCTGAAGATGAGTCACAAATTAACTTTATAGAAATGCCGAACAAGATCCTTTTACTGTCTGTGTTATTCTTTTATTTTTCTGTATCTGCCGGTCTATGCATCCTAATGAAAGCGAATGCGATAATGGTATTTGGTCCTTTCACCAAAGTTATAAAGTCAGCAGTCACTTGAAACCAGCAGAAATGATCACCAAGTCGAATACAATTTATATAAGTGAATGTGTTTTAGGCGCGTTTTTCTCAACCTATTGAAGCCAAAATTTGGCATAGAAGTGCAGTTGCAGTTACATAACTACACTCCAGATCTGATTTATTTAAGGCATTGCAGTTTTGTGTTATCGTGCTTACATGCTTCTGAAAGAACAGACCAACAAGCATTTCAACCCCTTGTTGGATTTTGACGGGTGTCTGCAATATAAATGCTAAACCTGCTTACAGAATGTTCGTTTCGTAGTTATCGTGTTAACTTTTATTCTAAGAGCCGGACAGACTTCCTCGGAATACACGCTGCTCAAAATTTTATAGAAATATACAACTTAGATGTCAAACCATGTATAAAATTTCATCCGTGTAGCTCGAAGCGTTTTTAAGTTATCGCTGTCACAGACTAACAGCCAGACATTTTCCCAAAAATGTGTTTTTCGAACTCAGGCGCGTCTAAAACATAACGATTTTTCAAAATCTCACATTCGAATGTTCCTGACAGTTACAAAACTTTATTTATACTTCGTATGCAGAAAAGGGCAAATAATTTTTCATCACAAGTTATAAATGAAGTTCGTATGTAGAAATACACGAGAATAACGAAGTGACACACTACCAGTTCGTATAGATGTGTTTTCATCTATTAAATTTGAGAAATAGAGTGATATAAGATTATCGATCCTAAAAGTTCGATTTTTTTTTCTGTTTCAAAAAACATAAAATAGAAATTCTTTTAGTTTTTATTATACCTGATTTTCATCATATGTATATCACTTACAAAAAAGTGCTCATATAAAATTTTAATGACGTTTCCAAAAGATTGAATATATCATTTTTTCAAATTTTTTTTTTATATTTATTAGCAATTATGGTTTAAAAAGCTGTCTTAGAGTGCTTCTTATATAATAGTTATATTAATTTGTTATATATTAAAGCTTCGTTTTTTACTTTCTCTTATATGAAGTACACAATGAGAAACGATTGCAATCGTCCAAAATTTCGTCTTCGAGATTTTAATGAATTTCCTCGTTCAATAACTCCTTGAATCTGCTAAATATATTTTTGTTTATATGCTATATATATGTTAAATATATCGCTTGTCAAATCAGAAATGCCAGAATGAGACATTTAACTTCTTTAGTTTGAGCATTCAATGCTCGGAATTCACTAACAGGTAGTCACTCATTGCTTCCTTTCTTGGAAGTCATGGATAATCGGAAGAAAAAGTTCTAGCTGGATCGCACATGGCCAAAGTCCAAGCATACGCTGAAATTCCATTTTAATAATTTTTAACTAGTCAGAAGCCATGCAACTAAGTTTAGCACAAACAAGAGCTCCAAAATTTTCGATATAGCGAACTGCTTTGTGTTTAATTATTTGGTTTGCTCAGAGAAGTTTTACAATTGGAAAAAATCGTGCATTTTTTTGTTATAAAGTCCTTTTAACAATACGAGTTTTATTAGGAAAAATATTAGAATCTCTAATAACACATTGGCAATTCAGTTTAGTGCAATCAGCAAATAAACTACGATTTCTTAAATCTGGCTAAATTAAATAGAAAAACAAAATTCCTTCTTAAACCAATTACGACTGAAGTAGTTTTGCTCGTGCACCTGAATTGATGTGCCCTTTGTCGCAATGAAAGTTTGCACTGAAACAGATCATTTTTTTTTTAGTTTTATTTGCAGGAAGGATTGAACTATCACAACTAGTGCCACCAAGGAAACATATTGTTTTTCTAATCGCGACCAAAATGCGACCGATTGGGGAGGGACATAAACACAGCACTTTCTTTACATGCGCATTGAATAAACCTGACATTTGAAATATCCAATCATGTGTTCTCTCATCTTTAACACCGAATTCAAATCATAAAATATTTGCATTCTAAATTTATATCCATAAATATTCTGAAATATTTTTTTTTTCCAAACTGTTTTTTACTATATCTGACAGACGATAATTTCCAATAATCTGCTTCTATTCGCTTGCTCCTACATTTTTCATGATTCACTTAAATAACATCGCATATCCCTTCGTACATATAAATAATAGTGATCAAGGAAAGGAAGAACAAAATCAAATTTGTCATTCGAATTTGCTATTTTCTGATAGAATATGTAATAATTACTCCTACACTTATTATCTAAGAGCTACAGAGATATCTTTCTGTACTGCATTTCCCGCTGGTGTAGTGTGGAAATTTGGAGAGGGGATGCCCGCTCAGGTGTTGTTCTCGTCATCTGACAGGAGTTCGAAAGTATGAGGTCCGTCTCAAAATAGCCCTAGTGTTGCTTTGAAACAGGACGTTAATATAAGTAAACAAACCAAACTAATCTGCACTGCACTTTTCCGAATTTGACTTCTTCTATTTTTTTTTTCATTTAGAAGAAAGCGAATAAATACGACAATTAAAGGACGAATGGAATAATTATTCATTTAAGTGATTCTAAACCACTGTTTCATCTAAATGCATCCTCAATCAATAACAAACAAATATAAGTAAGCTTTGTACTGACTGCCTTTCATGTCGTTGAATCACTTTTAGATCGGACCAAAATATTCTAAAATTCACTGCTTAATAACTGGTAGTGAAATACGTTAGGTATTGAGTATATGTTACCTGACGATAGTTTGTAATTTCACTGGAGCGTTATTATAATATTATCTGCCCATAGAGAAATCCATTATCCTACTGGACTAGCTGGTACACATAATAAGGTACAGACTTGTGTAAAGCCTGAAGTCAGCTAATCGAAATGCGCCTGATTAAATCACGAATGTTGAAACAGTTGGTTCAAGTCTTGTATAGGATGGAATTATAAATTTTACCGGAATTATTTTGTAAAGAATAATATTGTGGTGAAATATATGGCATGCTTTTTCATTCACGAAAGAAAGAATAAGAGAAAACTACTATCCGGAAAAAATTAAAATGTTCGATCGATAAACGAATGCATAAGATTAATTTATTTAATAATCAAAGCATTCAACCTCAGGTTTTTGATAAATCTCCCAAAATTCGAGAAAACTTTTTTTTTTTAATTATGTGCTGACTATGAAAGCGATAACTCATAAATGGAAGACTTATGAAATTTAGTACGTGATCTGCATTTTAAACTTACAGATTTTCCTCACTATTGAATGGAAAGCCTATATGTTAGCTTCTCAGATTGAAATAAACGCAATTATTCAAAAATGCAGCAAGTAACCTAAAAGAAATTTATCTTATAGATTTATTACCAGTATCGTGTTGCATGTTTGGAAAGAATTGGCCCTTTCTGTATTCAAGAGCATACGAACACGTCACCTAAAAGTCTGAAGCTATATTAATAGAGTGTGTTGTATAACATTTAGGCTTGGCCTCAGAACTGTGTCAAGTTTTGAACACAGTCGGTCGAAGAATAAGAATGCAGAATTTTATACAAAATTGAGAGGAGTTTAGTTTAGCTATATTAACGTCCCGTTTTAAAGCAACAGTAGGACTATTTTGGGACGAACCTCATAATTTTCAGTCGCGGTCAGATAACGAGGACGACACCTCATCTGGCACCCCTTCTCCAAATTTCCACACCACTCCAGAAGGAGGGCGTTTGTCCCAAACAAATTTAGCTTGCACCATACCAGCTTACACGGTGGTTCTTCGGTGGAATCGGGTCTCGAATCTGAAGGCCTCCGGTTCCAAACCCTTCATCTTAACACCAGACTACCGCGGCTCCGAAATAAAGAGAAGAATACTATCTTTGCCTTCAAAACGGCTTCTTTCCTCAAATATCATTATGATTCATGCATATGAGTCTTTATAATGACGATCTTTGCAAATTATTTCGAAAAGAAATAGTGATAATAATCCAATTTAGGTTAAGATTTTGAGAGTGAAGCCTCAAAGAAAAATTTTCCAAGTCTAAAGATAAATGCTAGTACGTACTTATGAAATATCACCAACAATTAAACTTGGCTGTGTTTAATACCATATTAAAAGCATAATAGAAAAATTGAACTTTTTACACTCAGAAAAGTAATTCGGTACGGAATTATTCATCTAATACATGGATTTAATTACTGTCTCAAAAAAATTAATTATATATAATTGATTACAGTTGAAATTACCGAAAAACCTGAACTAAATCTTCTTGCTACTTTGTAAACATTTTTAACAATTAAAAAAATTTTTTTTTAATAAACAAAATGGCAAAAAGAAGCACTGTCTTGAATGATGCCTGAGAGGAGCCATCAGAATACGAAGGATTAAAAACAAATAGATACTGACTGATAAATCGAAAATCACACTATTTAAGCGTTGCTCTAAACTAGGAAGAAAAATTGACTTGTTTTCTATCTAATTTATTTCGGAAGAATTTAAGTCAATAGATATTTTTAATGCAACTCGTCGTTTTGGAATTGCAACACCAACATCAATGTCGCAGAACTGAAAGAGATCACGTGAATTAATTACTGAAAAAAGCAACTGGTACTTGGGATAATAAACTAAATTCAGTTAGTGGATGCACAGTGAAATTTAAGAAAAACTTCTTTAAGTAATAAGACGTTTTAATAAAATTTCGCAACGTGGCTCCATACTTTCGTTATCCAAAAATATGAAAAAGAAAAATTCAGTAGCTTTCTATCAAGCAGTTTGTTCTATTGACACAGAGTAATTCATTTATTAACGTTATTTTATTGCTGTAATAAAAAATTAGAATACGCATTCTGATATGCTCTTCATCAATACTTTGAACAATTCATAAACTGCGAAGCATGAAATTGATCAGTGCTACCAGAATTTATTTTACATCCGCCTTACCCAGCAAAAATACCTCATCTCTTTTCATCTAAACAATTGCCATCGTTAATCTTCATGTTCAAACAATTGCAAGTAAATTAAAATGCGTTTATATTCCGCACGTGAAGAGAGTTCCATTTAACACGGACGGTCTTTAAAAGACATCGCAATTAACTCTGCCTAATCACGTCATCCGCCATTGGAGTGGTAATCAAATCAATCCGGTTTCCATTTGCCAGAATAGCTCTGGTGGCTGAGGGGAGCAAGCGATTACTGTTTTAATTAGGCGATAGGATTAGTTAAAGCCCTCCCTCTGACAATAATTGGTTAAATATTGTTACAGCCGAGTCGAATCAAGTAGTCGGGGCTGCTTCACTGGGAGAGAGTGCAATTACATGATGTGGAAGGAAAGGAGGACCCGTTTGTTTTGTAATGATTGAAATAACAAAGTTTTCTTTCGTGTTTAGTTGTATTTCTTTTGAAACAAAACATTGGCTCGAATTGAAAGATGAAAAAGCTTTTTTTAAAGGTATGGTAGGAAACTGCATAATTGAATCTCTGAAGAAATCGAATATTCTGAAGGGTTTTTATTGTTGTCTTTTGTGAAGATCTAAAGTATATATTTTTTTAATTTGAAAAAGAAGTTGAAAAGAGTTTCTAAATGGGAAAAATAGAAATAATCGAAATATGCTAAATGTGATATCCAAATATGGAAGAAATTCCATGGAATATTCCCACATCAAATGCGAAAATAGCGCATGATATTCCATCTCTCCCTCTCTCTTTTGCATAAACAATTGGATTATTCATTTGCTCCATCAAGAGCGAGAAATTAAAGAGATTTTCATAGCAAGGCATGCAAGATTGCATAAAATCTCTGCCTTCATCATCTAATTTCCATTCGGAATGTGTCAGATTTTCCCAAAATGGATCTCTTCTTGACTCAAAGCAAAATAGCAATGTGGCAAATGAATGATGACAAATGAGATGAACCAAACCGGCACGTTAATACGAAAGAGCAAACTTTCCGATCTGGAATAAAATTAAATAAGAAAAATGCACTCTTTTTAATAATTTATAAAAGAATACTTCTAGTGCAATGTGATATTTTTTAACACTAGGAGGACAGTTCTCCCATCGTCAAGTTTTTTAGGAACTTATGTATTACTCACATTGAGAATGAATTCTCGAGACACAATGTCAAGTATTTATTATGCGTCTTTTCTCTTTGGCCAGTGGAGTCCAAAATTTTACTGAGATCTATAGTTTTAATGTCAAAAATACATTGCAACTTTCATTTATATAGCTTGTCGAATTTTTGATTTATCACGTGCTTTTAAATATGGATTGTAAGAAAGTTTTTTAATTTTCAAATTTGGCAGATTGGGTCGAAATTTCGATACGGATCTAAAAGTTGGAGTATAAGACCAGATTTTAAATTGTATTTATTCAATTTGTTGCATGTTTGATATGTCGCACTCACTATCACACAACTAGAAAAACTGACTGACGAAGTGAGTCCGATTGCTTTGAATTGAATTGAATGAAGTCCGTTAAAGCTTTGATGCAGAACAGGAAGCAATCTATAATTATAATTATTTCTCAATATCTCAATCCTCAATATTTTTCAATCTTTAATTATAATTATTTAACTAACGGAGCTCTTTAAGCTTATAATGACAATTTCTTTATATTCTCGATCTCGTAGTAGGCAAAAAACGGGAAAAATTATTGGAATCTACCGACCGCCTCCACATATTTTGCCAATTAAGTAATCGAGATCGTATCATATTTTCAAATGGCGCGAAATGAGCGTCTGGAATCTTAACCGTAAAACCAGGTTCTAGTTTGGATTTCACTTTTTTTTCATGAGTTGGTTTTTTTTCTGTTGCCTGTTTTGCTAGTTTTCTTCTGCCCACAGGATACAAACTTATTTTAATGGCATCGGTAGTGATATTACAAACCGACACTGGAATCCAACCAGTCATACTTAAACCAAACACCTTTTTTTAAAAAAATGTATCAGTAAATGAAAGATCAATGTTTTTTCTAGCAAATGTATGTATAAACAGGTATCGATTCTGGTTAATTCTTAAGAAATTGAGTTAAAGATCCTTTATTTGGTAAAGATACTCAAAAGAGATTAAGAAATGGATTTCGCAAGGCTAATTTAGCGGTTCATTTCATGTAAACAAAACATTTGATCAGAATTTTTTGAGCTGTCAAAAAACGCGTCCTTACAATTTTGTGTTTGTGTGTGGGAGGGGGGAGGGAATGAATATTTATAAAAGTGTAGAAGAACACGGAAAAATATAACATATAGGATACACTACAGAAATATATTTTTGTACGAAAATTTAAAACTGAATCCTAATTATTACAAAATTTAAGATTTCACCATCATCTATAAACACATTGCAGCCATCTTTTTTTAATTTCGTATGCATTGCATTGATTAGAAATAGGGCATTTTCATTACATTGTACAAATTAAATATTACCAGATTTTTTTTTAGATGAGATACCTATTTACTGAAAGAAAAAAGTTATGTTATGAGTCAATTATATCTTTGAAAAGATTAAGTGTTCTTTAAATAAAAATGTAAAAGAAATGTCAGGAAGAGAATATTAATTTTTGTCTAAGAATGACCTAAATTACCACAATAATAAACATCTCATTACCACTTTTAAATTTATTAAAATGTGAAGCAAACTGCTTGTTATCATTTAGTATATAAGTAGGTATTTTAGTTTTTTTTGTTTAATTATGAATTATTATTTAATTTCTACACTTATTTGATGTATTTTATTTACATCACTTATAAAGGAGAATGTGTGTTCCCGTATATGTGTTGACGCCCTACAGACCTGACCATTTAACCTAAAGCTACCAAATTTGTCTCAAAGAAGCTTTGGAGAGCCAAAATGTGTACCTACGAGAACTTTTAACTAAAATTTTAATTAATGAAAATTAAACGGAATTTAGGAGTTTTCTTATGATAATTCCTTAAAATATTATTATAAAAAATGATTTTTGCATCTTTCTAAAATTAAAAAAATTACCTTTTTTTTTTATTAATGGCAGGTTTTTTGCTGTTTTATTTTTCATGAATTTGGTAATCTTTTGAAAAACATTTTTTCGATGAGATATACAACAATTTTCATTTTTCATCTAATAATCAATCGCGTGATTTTCTTCCGTTACTGAAAACTAAAGAAAAGTCCCGTTTATTATCTGAGCCGTTTTTATGAGAAAATCATGTTACAATATTACGAAATACGAGGAGCATTTGGTAAATGGATCGTCCGGACAGTCACGATTTTAATGGCAATGTTATTGGACCATCCGGACAGTCACGCTTTTAATGGCAATGTAATGCTATTGCACTTGAATGAAGTTGGAAGGTACACAAACAGCGGAATAGGTGTGCAGCTATTAAGATGAGACTGTTTTAATGCCTTACTTGAAAAGCCATAAAAATATTTTGTTGAAGGCATCATGAACATAAAAATCGTGCAAAAGAAATTTAGACAGTCCATTTTCTCGGAGAACCAACTGATCTTTAAAGACCCCCAACTGATATGTAATAAATGGATATGATAAAAAAGGACTAGGCGTCTGTAGACAGCTCTACAGTAGAAACCGTTAATCTAGAGTTACGAATTCGGTACAAATATATCTTGGAAAGTGAAATTGAACCTTTCGAAGCGTTTTTTGTTGTTGTTGAGATTTTGCAGGAAAATGATTTTATAACGTCACCTTAAAATTGAAAAACTTATTCTTTCAATGAAAACTTATTCCAATTTCAATTATACTCAATCAATAACTATTCCAGTATATAAGTTTGATAAACGAACAATATTTTCTCAAAAGTTAATAGATTTTTAAAATTATTTTATATATTCTATAGTTTCTTTTACAGTGTTGTTTTATGCGCGTAAGTAACGAATTTAATTTTATACTTCACTAACAGAAAAAGCGACTATTTTCTTACATTTATATGAGAACAAAACGCTCCTGAAATGTTATGAAAATTTGATTCTTCTCATAAGAGACAAAAGGCATCCGCAACCAGCCTTCCTTTGGACTCTTAATTTAGAAAGAATTATGTTGGTTTTCAAAGATATAAACAAAATTATAAATGACATTTCTTTATACTAATAAGGTAAAACTCTTGAATAGTTTCTAAATGAAAAATTGTCTTCCGCTGATATTTAGATCAAAAAATAGTCTGAGACAAATAGAAAATAATTAATATTTTCGATGGCAATATTTTTCATACATCTCAAAATACAACTTTTCTGCGATACAAAGTAAATTCGGAAAGTCCAGAATATAAATTTATCATCACATATCTGGAAAAATTATGAGATTATTGTACAACCAGTTCGTTTCCTCTAGGAAAAGTTGTCTAAATCAAATCTAGAATAGGCCAAATAAGCAACGCTAAGTTTAATATAGATGAAAAATACAAATTTATATATTTGATTTATTTCAAATACACACAAAAAAGGAACTAACACAGAGATAACCAGCGGGAGTTGTCTCCCTAATACTTTCTCGCATATCCTCTAATAAATTTGTATGCCAGTTAACACCTTGCATAACATTGGTGTACAATAGTTACGAAATATTAACTATTGGACGGAATTTAGCATTACTGAATCTGTTGTGTCATCCTTGGAGAATTTTTTTTTTTTTTTTTTTTTTTTTTTTATGAATGCCCTTAATAGTTACTGAAAATTGAATTTGTGCTTCAAACATGTTTTTCTCAACAGAATGAAAAAAAAAGATTTGACATAAAACTTCACTTGCAGTTACAAAATCCTATATCAAATTTGATACATTTAAGTCATTCTACTTTTGAATTATCGTTCTTAAATGTTTTTGAAAGTGCAGACCAACAGGCACTCAACTCGTAGCAGGATTCGGCTCAATATTTGACTGATATGTATACTATAAATTGTGCACCGGATTTTATTTATCTAGCTTTCTTTGTTTTATAATTAGCGCGTTAATTTATATTCGAACAGTCAGACTTCCTCCAAGCAGATTTCACTTAAAATTTGATAGAAATCTGCAAATTTGGTGTAAAGACCGTATGCCAAATTTCAACCGTCTAGCTCAAAACATTTTTGAAGTATTTGACACAGACAGACAGACATTTTCTAAAAATGTGTTTCACGAACTCAGAGAGGTCTAAGACATTGAGATCCGTCAAAATCTGGAGTTCAAATTTTTTGATAATTACTATACTTTCTCTGTACTACTTATACGATAAAATAAAAATGAGTGTTTTTTCCTGACCAATGGCACTTCTTCCCTGCACTAATAATTCTTAATTCGAGAAATGTGTTGCCCGTCTTGATTACTTTCAAAACTAATTCATGGCGAATGAGTTCCTGAATCTGACAGCAGACCTTTCACATTACAAATGAATTGTTCGCACCGATAAGCGCTTCCAAATGTGGAAATAATTCTGTGTGCCAGTGCTTCCAAATATTTGTAAAATTCAGACATTCAGTTTCAATTCTAAATTGTATTGGAATATTCCTTTCGCATATTTACATATTTTATCATCTACTCATAAAATATTCGCAGTTATTAGCTGCTATGTACTATTGTTGTATGGTGAAGGTTGAGGTTCATTATGAATAATCAAGAATTTGAAAAATTAAACGACACGTTTTTGATTGAATAATCTACAAATAAAGTTTTGAAATCATTCTACAAATTCTGATTCTATAAATCAGAGAACAATATTTGAAAATTTCGTCCATCTCTGATAACTATCATCCAAGGTAAATTTTTAAGTGGTAGTATGACAATCGTGTACATTTTTCTCAAGATTTTTTTTTCTTATACTCCAATTTTTCAATGACTATGACATCCTGCTGTAAAGAATCTAAAAGTAAAGTTACAGTGCGGAAAAAAATTGTACGTAAACAAAGTAATCTCCCGACCTTGAAAGATGACATAACATTAAAGTCCTTCAACTTCGCGAAATTAAACTATTTTTTTACAACAATATACAGCATGCCGCCAATGTATAAAAAATTTGGGTACTCTTCAGGTGATGCTTCGAATATGAGTCTAATGAAATGTTTTTTCTATTTTATTTTTCTAATTTTTAAACCTGATATTTAGAAGCTTTCAACCTAAAGTTACTTATGATATTTTTATTGCCATTTATTTTTGATTAATACAATATTTATATGAATTTTATCTTTCTTGATGGTGTAACTTAAAATTAAATGATTTTCGTGCCAAATTCTTGGTAATAAAATTTTAAAAGACTAGTGGGATTTTAAGCAAGTGAAATGTATTTCATAAAAATAGGGAAAGATGCTATCCCAAATATTAAACTAAATATTAAAAACTCTTGCCCAAAATACTATAGCATAATATTGTTTTAAGAAAGTTTTGTCCTGATCCGATTGCAGACATATGCAGATTGGAACAATTCAAATCCTACAAACTCGAAACATAGCTTTTTTACATAAAGTGTTTCCCCATCACTCAGCAGAATGAATACAAGACAAATAAAAACATTATCGTGTGAATAAAAGTGAAAATAAAAACTATATTTTGCAATAAAAATCCAAAGAAAGCCATTTCTTTTATTATGAATTTAAAATTGCATAAACGTGGGAGTAGAAAATTTAAACAATAAACGGTAAAATAGATTTGAATTGCATTAATCATCATGAAGCACTGTTGAATTGATTTAAAAGTAAAAGGATAATCAAAATTAAAGAAAAATTGCTATACAAAATAAAATTGACCTCAGTTGAAAGCTTTTTTTTTAATTATTTAAAGTGAGGGCGAAAAAGAAACTGTTATACGTTTATATATTTGTAAGTTATTTTTTATTGTTTAGAAACTAACCAACATTTCAAAATCCCTTTTTTATTGACCGTCCAGCATCCAAGAACTAAAAATGTATGGAATTTGGTGTCTGCATGTTCAGCGGTCTGTCTGTTCAGAGTTTTGAACAATTTTTGGGACACGCAATTTGTTAAAAATTACTAGCCCAAAACCATTATTATGTCAACATCAGATTTATAAATGAATAATAGTCAAAAAGGCGTCATTAATCGTTATAGTTGTCCATAATTATGATCATATGATATTATCTATACTGATGATGAATGATTATAATTTCTGTGCATGGTTCAAGTGTACTGACAAAATCTATCCGACTTACAGCCATGAAATTTGTACACGGGTATCCATAATAGAAAATCAAAACTCCTTGAAGCCTGAATTTTTAAATTCAGTGTAGAAAATCTTTCTTATTTTTTTATATTGTTTTAAATGATATTCCGCGATTTCTGTTCATTGTGTAGTTTCTATTGATTGTAGAAAAAATTCTGATTGTAGAAAAAAGTCGTTCCAGAGAAATTTTTCTGCAACTTTTTTTTGGTGATAACATATTTGTTGAATATATGTACGTTTATAACGTAATTTATTGATAAATATTTAAATAGTAGTCACTTCAAATTATTAGTTTCAAAAGTTGAAACCAAAATTCCTACAACCAAAATCCTAATTCAGTTGCAAGTCTTTTTGAAATTTCAAACATTTTTCTCTGAATAAATAAATAGAAAAAAGTTCCTGGTCTCCATTGACTTGTTAAATTATCAAATTAGGAAAGTAAGATATAATGAAAATTTATGTATAATGCTAACGGGGACGTTAAATCAAGCCGAAAATGTTAATAGTCGTTTAGAATTTATTAATTTAAAGCGTCAGAAAGTTTGTGGTATCGAAATTTTTAAACAAAAGGATATTAAATTACAAATTTCATTTATAAATTCAACTTCATGCCATGATGCATTATAGAGTTTTCGTGAAATTTAGTTCCAACAAAATATTCGTCTCCCTTCTTAAATTGCAATTTTTTTAAAAATTAACTTTTGAAGGAATAAAGTTTCTTGTTTTCTAAATTATTCTACACATGGAAGTTAAAATAAGAAATAATGCATATTAAACTTCAATCCTTTAGTTTACTGCAATTTGAGTGATAATGTTAAACATACGACAGATCCACAAAATCGCAAACTTAACTCCAAGAATCCTTTTAACCACAAACTTAACTCCAAAGACTTACTTTTATACTCAAGTTTATCTGAAATATGTCACAATGCATCATAATTGGATTTTGAATGTTACAACGCCTATAATTTTCGTCTAAATATATTATGTTCAATATATTTAGGCGAAATATGTTGAATTGAAATATTTAAATTTTCACGAAAAAATAAATATTAAAATAATTTGTTACATTTCTTGAATAGCGTTTTAAGCAATCTTCTGTTCTGATAAATTTAATTATAATTTTAACTAAAACTCACTGCAGAATATTTTAATTTTTCTGCATTAAACTTTACATTTTTGTATTATTACAAAGTATTCCGGAAAAGTAATTATTGTAGTGGATCGAAAATTCGATTTTCATTTATTTCCAAGTTTCTTGTCTGCATGAGTAAATCGTGGCGAAAATTGAGAAATTGGTTTTAAATAATAAGATTTTTAAATAAGATTTTTAATATTGACTTATGAACCAAAATTCCATACCTGAAAATATAAAGTAAAGCGGAAAAGTAGTGTAAGGCTATAATTAGCTTCTGAAGAAATACATTGGTATTCGTACGCATTTGTGTTGATAAAGTGAAACTGCCTCAGTATTCCTCTCTATAAAACAAATTATTATTTTTTGTTTGTTTGTAAGAAACGATCGGAGCATTATTTTAATATTTGCTGTTTGTGCAGTTTTATCAGATTCACGTCTGTGACTCAAAAAGTGGGGAGGGAAGAAATGTCGTTCGTTGTACGTGAACATTTCACTTCGAAAGTAAAACGAGGTAGGCTGACAAAATTTAATATGTTGTATCTGCAACAAAATTACACATTTCGGTCAAATTTTACATTTTTGCATAGGAAAGGATTTCTGTCAAATTTACAAAATTACATATTTTTATCGAATTCTTCAAAAGGAAGCTACTTCTCAGTCCATCTACGTTAATGTGAGCAGAATAAATCAAATGCGCAAGAGGAAACAGCGGAAATTCGTCATATTTTTTTTTATCCTGATACTGTATCTGTATCAGGATATTTTGTATTTAATGTTCCGAAATCCAAATGTTGCTTGTCTGTTAATCTGTCGAATGCAAGCGTCTGAAACAATTAAAAAATGTGTCATATTTTTTTATCATGAGTCCTATTGTGCAAATATACGAGAAAGACAAGAAAATAAACTGCCTTTAGCTTTTTCTTATGGTTGACTATCGGTTTATCTTCCCTAACTTTGACATCGCCCCCTCTTATTATTCCTTTCACTCCATTGCTGTCAGCATGTTAAGAAATAAGAATAGATCAGATGAAAATATTCATTTACACTAGACCTATTAACATTGAAGAGATACCATTTCATAGACATTAAGGACCTAATCATTTCATTAATTAGCAAAGAGACTTTAATGAATTGAATCGTTACCGGATTTCCTGCAACACAATACATGGAAAAATTAATTACAGGAAACAAAAGGAAATGAACAATTTGTTCTGCTATTTCCTTTGGTCGGACAAAAGGAATTTTTCGTCATTTACTAAAAATAAGCTCTTCTTTCATGAGAATGGGAAATAATGAGCTTTATTTTTATCTTCCATTCATTAAGCAAGTCATTAACTGTTGAGAATTCTTTCCAATAAGGAACCTGAGCCATAATCGATATCGGCAACGACATAACTACCCCCCCCCCTCACGCCTGTTGGCTCATTTTTCAGAGATAGTCCTATGTGAGATTGAAAAAAAAAAAAAAAAATTGCCGCTATTTTATATTTTGGATTAACAGATATTTTTTGGAAAGTTTCTTGGAAAAAAAATAATGAAACATTTTGATAAAGGTTTCCGAAACAACATTAAGACAATATAAAGAAATGTTTAAAAAAATGCTTTTGTTAGGCGAAGAAATATTTATTTAAATTACATTCTGAGAAAAACTGTCGAAAATGTTTTTAAATTATCATTTTCAAATGTGTTTAACATTTTTTTTTCCATTATTCTTTGCTCTTCATGAAAAAAAAAGGTAATTTCTTATAAAATAAGATTAAATATAAAGGTGCTTTTCAGTTCACTGAAGATATTATAAACCAACCCATTCGATTTTATGTATGAAATTTAATGGTACTCACAAGTATAAAAATACTATATATTCTATTAAAATACTACTCGGGTAATTTCGAAGTGATTCATTATTTCATAGAGCAACTTCTATTTTAAATTAGGTTTTATTTTATTATTCGAAATTATATCGAAGCACTGTAATTAGAAATAATTTTTCCTATAAATAGCTTTATAAATAAAATCGAATTATCTTTAGACGCAGTCTGTGGTAAGGCAGAAAATATTTGGCGATAATTGAAATATAAGCGAAGACTGATTTGAAAAATGCTGCAGCTCCCATTTTACTAATATCAAAGTTTAAAAAAAAGTTTTTAGAAATTTTCATCTTTACTATTCACCTTTCTCGTAATATTCAATTTTATTAACAAGCTAATGGACCTAAACGCCCTCAGACATCAAGCTCATGAAAATGATACAATAGTGCGTCCATGGGCGTCGTATTTACATACGATCAGTCGGGTAGTGCACTGCGGCGGTACGTTTACGTGTTGCAACACGTTTTCGAGGGCGATTATTTTTCTAAAAGGTAAGTAGTGCTTGTTTTATGTATAATTATTGTAGGTACTGTCCGACAAAGGGTTAAACAATGTGGCAATTTTAAGATGCATTTTATAATGTATTTTATGCACAACTGACGACACAATTAATGAAATGATGAGGGTGGAACTTAACTCCATCCGATTCTTGCATTTCTCCTGATCACCCAGCTTGCAAGAACTATCGACACGTTTTTCCGTTGCCGGCAATAACTGGAATATAACATACATCTGCATCATTTTCTGGGTTCAAAATTGTAGTATAATACATTATATACAAAATTAAATGAGGGGCAAATGTTTGGTTGTATGATGAGTAAGTAATGTCTACTTAATGAGAAAGGTGAATGTGCATCTGTCTGTATTTTGGCCGTATGTAGGGGTAAACCATTAGACCTAGAGCTATCAACCAGGCTACAGCTTGAGAGACTTTTTTAGAACTTTTATTACAATTTTAGTCAATGAAAATTTAAGCGAAATTTTGGCAATTTTCCGGAGTAACATTCGAGAGTATTACAGCACAAAAAATATTTTTTCATCAGTTTAAAATGTTAAAAATTATATTTTGAATAATAGTTATTACTTTGCCATGTATTTTTTTCAATTATTATCAATTTATAAAAGTATATTTTAAACATATTTTACAAAAATTGTTTTCCCACACACACACACACAAAAAATTAACTTGCACGAACTCATTATAATAGCATGAAAAAAATGTCTTATTAACGTACTGTCCTTACACTAACAAAAACCGAAATGAAAAGAATGAATTAACTTTCATTGCAATCCATTATAATTGTGACCCAACAGATAATAACTGAACCTTTAGTAATAGGCATCCATATTTAATTAGAAAAATGATTTAAATGAATTGAATAATTAGATTTTATGTTGTTTAAATAAAATATTTTCATGAATTAATCAAATGTTCTCAGTCCCTCGGCCCTGTGAGTCATATTTAATAAAACATCACTGAAACACTAACAAAAAAAATACCGCCCCTTTGTGACAAAATTTATAAAAATCTACATTTTACAAAAACGCTCCAATTTAGACCACTTCACTGACCGCCTAAAGCATTGTTTCCCAAAGTGTGGTACACGTACACCCAGGGGTACAATAAGAGTTGGAGGGGGGTACAACTGGAGCGAAAGTCATCCCCCCGGGAAATCACGCGACTCTGTTCAAAATGAAAGAAGCCCAATCATTTGTGGTCCACTGTCCCTCCCTATGTGACCGAAATCGGAGAAATCTTTGATTTTTACCTTTGATTTTGCAAATCTTATGGCCTTTGTAAGATACGAAAAAAAAAAATCATGACGACTTTTTATTTTGCCAGCCTTTATTAGGTCACACAACAGGAGAAGATATCTTTAATGTTATGAATAAATTTATGCAAGAGAACAAAATGGATTGGAATAGATGTGTTGGAATAAGCACAGATGGAAGGAAAAGTATGGTCGGAATTAATAAAGGACTCGTTGCAAGAATTCGAAATGTTGCCCAGAATGTCATATCCACACATTGTTGCATACACAGAGAGGCTTTGGAAACACGTAAGATGCCCGCTGAACTACAGAAAGTTCTAGATGAAAGCGTGAAAATTGTTAACTACATTAAAAGCCGTCCTTTGAATGCACGACTTTTTTCGCAAATATGTGAAGAAATGGGAAGTAGTCACACCCAGCTTCTTTTTCATACCGATGTTCGTTGGCTATCTTAAGGAAAGGTTATGAGTAGATTGTTTGAATTTAGGCATGAACTTCAATGTTTTCTTAATGATAGATTTGAGTTGAGAAATTGTTTACATGACTGGAAATGGCTTTGTAAACTAGCATATTTAGCAGATATATTCTCTATTTTAAGCTGCCTCAACTTATCGTTACAAGACAAAGACATTTCATTGTTTCATCTTCAAGATAAAGTGAACGCTGCCATCGCAAAACTAAATTTATGGCAAAAGAGAGTTGGTAGCAGAGAAGTAGACTCGTTTCCCTCTCTTCATGAGTTTATAACACGTTCGACTACTAAAAGGATGCTGATACTCTGAAATGCATAACACAGCATTTGGAGAGTTTGCAAGGGGGCTTGAAAAACTATTTCCCTGATTTAAACAAAAATATTGAGTGGATAAGAGATCTGTTTAACATTGACATAACATCCATGCCAGAAGATTTGACGCATGCAGAAGAAAAGCAATTGTTGGAATTGGCTTCAGACGGATTTTTGAAAATTAAACATAGGGAGAGTACCTTAACATCATTCTGGTTACAAATGCAATACGTGTATCCGGTCTTAACAGAAAAAGTTCTGAAATACATATTACCTTTTCCAACTTCATATTTATGTGAAGTTGCTTTTTCAGCATTTGCAGAGATGAAGTCGACAAAAAGGAACAGACTTTTGGACGTGGAACCGCATCTGAGATTAAAATTAACAAACAGGGAACCACATGCTGACGATCTGTCATCTCGGCACAAACCATTTCATCCTTCTCATTGAGCCAAATAAATGTTACTTACAATATAACTCTTATTTATATTTTATAATGGATAATTTTATTTCACTTTTCTTATAATTTTGTGTATGTCATAAAAAGAGAAAAAATAAATATACTTCTGATTGTTATTAAAATGCAACCATTTTTTTGCCTAGGGGTACTCAGCGTTACGAAAATTATCGAAGGGGTACACATTTGTCAAAAGTTTGGGAAACACTGGCCTAAAGGGAAAACACATCTATTCAAGTCTGTTTAATTAATCTAAAATTATGAAATTATATTTTCAAAAGGATACTAACCCATAACTCAAAAATGCGATGGCTTAAATTATTTACAAATCTGATATGTGATTTTGTGACGCAATTGAGTTCTGAGTGAAGTTTTGGTCTGAATCGATTAGAAAAAAATGCATATAAAACAAAATTCAACTTTGTTAGAGAATATGCCAGAAAGTTTTGTGGAGACCAATCTCCGTACTTCCTTTTTTTTATTTCTACTTTCTTAAATGTCGATTAGCATTAAAAAGAAATAAAATCTGTTTAAGAGAATATGCTCTTTGGAAAAAACTGCTGTCATTCAAAAATCCGACTGAAAAAGTATCTATTCCTTTTATAAATCTGCATTCCTCAAACCCCTAAAGACTTGGGATACATCTTCCACGAAAAGTAATAGATCAACTGTTTTTATAAAGATGAGTTTGCTCAAGAAATTTCACCTTTTAAAACATGCAAAATGTATTTATATCTAATGGTCTCGCATTTTTCGTATTCATCCGATAATGATTTACGACTACATTCTTTGACATTTCTAATTATGCTTGAAATAAGATGCTTTTAGAAAGAAATAGGAAGACTCTGAAAATGCAAAAGTCTCAAATGATCAAATTTTGACACATTTCTAAGAAATGGCGACTCTATATAAGATGAATGTTATTGTCTGAAATTCGCGTCGTATTTATGAATGATTTTTTTTTTCATTTATAGATTTTAGTAAAACATGCAATATGCATCGGCAAAAAATAAGAGCTTCGTACTTTTAATACAAAAATCTTGTTTACTCTTAACTCATATTCTTACTTCAGTCATGTATAGAAAAGTAATCTATTGAAATTTCGAAAAAAAAAAAAATATCAAGATCCCTGTCATCTGGTTTCTACGGAAAAAATTCCCATACCTAAAATGTAATTACGTTATAAAAACTGTATCAAATTCTTTTTATAGGAAAAAGAAATCCCGCTTTTCCCCCTGCTAGACATCGTTGCAAGATGCTAAAATTATCAAAAATAAAAGAATCGATGGAAAAAATAAATATAGCAGAGACGGAAGATTTTACTTTCCTCTGGCAACTTTTTTTAATTTTAAAAAGCATTTCTGCATGAAATATGTCCCCACACATTTCAGATATGCTTATGGGAGAAAGTTTTTTTTAAACTTATTTTTGATCTTCCAGAATTCCGTCTATGATGAAGACTTCACTCTTTCAAGATCTTCAAGTATTATTTTTTTAAGAACTTATGTTCAAAACATTGTTTGTTCTAATTAGGAACAACAAACTAAGTTTCTAAACAAAAACTCTAATTAAAAGAGAATTGGTTTTAAAAAAACTCTAATCAAAATGTAAGAGCCGAATAAGACAAAATAACTAAAAGGTTTTTTTCCCCTTGATTGCTATTATTTAACTTTTCAGTTTTATTTTTATAAAAATCTGATTTTGCAGTCGATTTTCATTTTCCCATTGATCTGCGGAAATCTTTAAATTTTGAGCCCTTACATGATCTATTCAAGATCTTTATATCTTTATTTCTTATTTATCAATTAATCTATTCATTCAATTCAATTTTATTTTTATTTTTATTTGATACCAACGATAGCGAATTTAAGCAAGCATTTCTTTCAAATCACTTTTATAATATCAATTATTATAAATTATAAATTAAAGATTGAAAATAGTTTAGAAAATAGAAACAAGTTTTATATATAGATTTGATTAGTGCAGTGAAATGGAGAAAGTATTTTATAATAGATATGGCCGTTTAAAAAATTATGGAAATTGCAGTCGATGTAAACAAAAATTAAGAATAAAGTAAGTTGCAATGAATTTCATAGAAAAGATAAAAAATTAAATTATATTGTATAAGAAATTGAAATTTTAATTTGAATGTTTCTAATAGTGTCTTAGGCTTTTATGATTTGTTTTAATAACGATTTTTTTTTTATGAAAAATATTTTCTACTTCTTACTAGGCCGAGTAAAGGCTTATTTTGAAAACCTTTTTCCATTTATTATTTGCTGTATATTTGGTGATGAAAGTCACCTTGCTTTTGTAACAGAAAATTTAAAATGTATTGTCTCTGATTGCCTTTCTTCAACAGTAGCGTTTGACTCGTTAGGCAATCGATTTTTTTGGGGCGGGGGGGGGGGGTCTCTCTCATGAATGATTGGCGAAAATTGAATTTTAAGAAACAGCCTTCAAACAGAAGAGGACAGGAGGCCCCCTTTCTGCTGATGGATGTAAAATTCCTATGCGCAATTCGGGTTACGACGGAAGTAATTTGTCGCTGCTTTATCGCACCTCCACTTATCTGATGAACTAAAGCACCCTTTCGAGTGATAAGAGGGAATTCTTTTTTGGGAGAACTTTCCTGGTTGGGGGGGGGGAGAGGAACAGATCTGGGATCTGCTCAGTATGCACGAGGAACAGAATCAAATTCTGCTTGCATCATGCAAAAGAAATGGGTGGCCTCTTTGGACCTATCAGACAATTCTGAATTTAAAAAGCTAAAAAAAAAAATTTTTTTTTTTAAACTTTGCCTGGTATTACTCTGTCTGTAATTGTAGTAAAGGAAAAAAATAATAAAAGTCTTGTTTGTATAAAAGTAAAATGATACATAAGGCCTTAACGTGAAGAATGTTGATGCAGATCGAAGTTTGAAATAAAATCATTATTGAAGGTACGCAGATTAATTTAGCGATTAGAGATGTCTTGAAGGAATTAATAACAATAATGTTATTTTAATCTATGTTTTTTTAATGTATTTCTAATATGCTTAGCCTGATATACCTCAGTAAAAATTGTAAATTTCAGATTTTTTAATCTTTTTTATTTTAAAATTTAATTTCTAAAAATCAGAAGTAAAATTCGTATTTATTCCAATTTTATAGCTTGAATTTTCAGAACTAGGAAGTTTTTTCTAATAAACTTTCAGTTCTTTTCTTTTTAATAATATTGATACTCAAATGATGCACAATGATACTGAAATATCCAAATGATAAAGACGAAAGAAACGGATAGTAACTGTGAAAGTACTTTTTATAGATTTTAATTTATAATATGCCGATAGGTTTTAGTTTAGTTATCAAATGATGAGGATGCCTGAACGAGTGCCCCCACTTTGCAAACTTTTGCTCCGCACAAGCGTAATGAATTCAATATAATGAATTCAAACAAGTGAATTCAATACAGTGTACAACAGATCCGCTTACTCGTCAATTATTCTGTGGCATTTGGTTTCGAACCTGTAAAACCCTCAACCCCGAAGTTGAGACCCTACTGAAAATCCACCGCTGCCCAATTTGCAATTTATTTAGAATATAATTTGTATTAGAGGAAATTGAATAATAACATCTAATATATTTTGTAGAAATATTACACGATAATCTGATAAATGATATTTTTATGAAGATTTTTATATAATTTACAAAAACATGAAACTATTTTTTGAAATCTAAAATCAATACCATAAAAAATATGAATTTTTTTAAAACTTTAAGTGCAACAGTACCGTCTTTTTCTGCTTCAAAGCATTTTTTCATGAATATATATATATACAGGTTGCCAAAAAATAAAATTACCAGTTCGGAGAAATTGAGATGGAAATTTTTTTTTTTAATATCTTGAAGCGTAAAAGAGAAATTCACCTCCTTGAGATCCGCGAATGAAAAAAAAAAAAAAAAAAAAGAGAGAGAGAGAGAGAATTTTCCGGAGAATTCAAATCCAGATGAGGAAGCCCGAGAAATATTTATGTTTACTGCAAAAAGACGAACTTTCCGTAGACGCTGCAGAGGATTTGGAAATTCTTTTCCTGCGAATGTATATGACACTCACAAGGAAGGGAACGTTCCCCGACAGAATGTTACAATACGGATCGTTTCGCATAAATCACGAAAATATTTCACGTTGGAATGGATTTAAATATTTTCCCGATTTTATTTCCCTCGCAGCTATTTCCAAAATGCATCATTTTCCCTTCTTTTGAAACTTGTGATGCGATTAGATTTTTCTCTCACCTATTTGGGGACATCAAAGTATTTATCCTCGAAATGAAGCCTCCAAGCTTTGTTTCATTTTGATTCCTGCGAATAATACAAGTTCTGGAAGACTTTACAGAATGATATCAGCTGTCCATAAAATGGATGCGAAACTTCAAAAAATTACCAGAAGTAAAGGCGATAGGAACAAAATGTTCAGAGGAATAGAAAGAAGAAACATTTCTGATCATTATAAAAATTTTGAAAATGCACATCCTATTTATTAATATCAAGACTAAAATATTTCTGTAACTGAGAGAATATAGTTAGTTTGTTCCGAGAATTAGAGAATCATTACTTTTTATATTATTAACTAGCCTTCATCAGCATTTTTTTTGAGGCGGGGGGAGAGGTTGTTTAACGGTTTCTAAATATTTCAATTAAATAATTTTGGTTCCTTCGGCTTTCAGCTAATAAATATTTTACTTGAATGATATTTGATACAGAAGATCAGTGCAATCCGATATCATTGATATCATTCAGAAAAATTGCAACCTTTTAAAAATTGGAGACATCTTGAGATTTACCAATTTTCTATCTTCAAATCCATTCCTACGTTTTCTTTTTAATCAAAATCTACACCAGACGATTATTTTAAGCATTGCCAAAAGGTTTTTAAATAATAACAAAAGATCGGTGATAAAGCAAAAGGATGAAAGTCGAAAATAAATAACACTTTAATAATTTTTCGTCTAGTACAAATAGTAGAATTCCGAATAGTACAAAAGATATCCAAGTCCATAAAAATTTAATTTTAATGCAAAATAGTATTTCTTTTACCAAACTCCTGTTGTTCCCTATATTATAAAAAAGCAACATCATAAATCTCTTTCCTGCCTTATATCTACGAACTATTTAGAATGGCACCAAAATCAATATTTCATACTTAATAGCATCTAGCATAAGAGAAGATAAAATATAGTCAGCGTGTTAAAATCAGAGAAATGAATATAATAGAAGCTCCTTTTACATATACACTTTTATAAATGTATCAAAAGTAGAATTTTGTTACTTGAATTATTTTCTTATTTTAAATCTTCTGTTTATAATAAATTATTTTAAATATTATAGAATCTTGAAATCAGCAGTTTCTTTGATAGGTGTATGGAATCCAAATTTTATCGAATCAGTAATTCAGTTTTATGAATGAATAATTAATACACTAGTTCAACATTTACGATTTCTTGTCCATCAAGTCCAATGAAAAGTGTTGGAAGACAGAATTTTTTTTAAGTACTCTAAATAAAAGTGTGTTTCAAAGGTCTCCTTTCGCTCAACTTGTCTTGGAATGGAATACATTGACAGAAAGAGAAGGAAGAGAAAGTGAGGAAACTATGGTTGGCATACTCTTAAAATATGTGGCTGAAATAATAGGAGTGAATTGGCTGCAATACTGCAATCAAATAAATTAGTTATAAAGGTAAACTCTTATGGAGAACACACTAACGGCCAGCCCAGTAAAAAATGGAAATAAATTCCGTGCGGCAAAATCATAGTTTACTGAAGTTGGCCTCACGTGATAAGCACCTAAGGAAGGCTTGAAAGTGATGAATAATTGGAATGTTTATTTTATAAAAATAATTTAATCAATAAAAATCTGTAATAAATAAAACAAGAATAATAAGTTCTCCAGAAATTTATAAAATACAGTTTAGTATATGCAACTTACTGGAATGAATAAACGCAATGCGATTTTTGTTGAATTTTCTTACATGTTTGATAAAACATTCGTCATAATTTAATTTCTTAATTAATTCATAAACGATAGTTTGAACTTCTCAGTAAGTATGAACAAATGTTAAATATCAAGCAACTTTTTTATTATAATTTACAATTCCGAGGAAAGCTTTTTTGCAGATGTGATGGTAATTGACAAAAACATTAAATCGAGGCAATCCGTATCAACTGATTCTTTACATCATTTAAGAAGCTTGACGGCAGTCAGTCTGTGAACATTTTCTGATCTATATATAAGCAAAAGATATTTCATGTTCTTGATAAGTTTCAAATATGACTAGCACTATGCAATCGACGTTAGTTGTCTGCAAACGTAGTGAAATTTAAGGCACTTGACATTGCCTTCGATTGGTTGATGTATATTAAATAAATTATAAATAATAAAGAAAATAAACAAAATCACTTTACCTTCACAAAATTAGAAAATGCTACGGGGGCCTGGTGCTCTCGCACCGTTTGCCCACCCTCGGACCTTGAACACAGTAACTCTATTATAGACCGCAATGATTTTGCTTCTCAATTTTAATTCGAAACTTATTTCTAAAAATAAACTTGTCTTAAGTCCAAAAATATGTTACGTACAATCCAGCACTAAAATCAAGCAACCAATGACACTGGGCGTGCTTATATATTTTCTTTCTTCGGTTTTTCCTTTCTTTAGAATCGGAAAAAAAGCCGTTGCTTTTTTTTTTCTTGCAATTGAAGCAAAACTTCTTTCCCTTATTTCTTCACGTCTCTGTTGGTTTTAATTCGAAGACAGGCATCTCACTTTCGTAAACGATAATATTGGCTTTTTGTTCTTCCTCCACTTCATTCCTAATCCGTGCTACTGGGAGGCCCTAGGAATGTGGAGAACGGCATGTTAATGGCTTTTCCCGCTCACGCATTAAGGTTTCTTCTCGACTTGCGTGTTGTTTCGGAAGCGGTTTATTGTTCTCTCGGCTGTCTTTTTACCGTTTGTTCGGAAATTTTTATTCTTTTTCCCCTCCTACACCTTTATTTGTTAGACTTCCTGTCTCACTCCCTGGAAATACTTTCAGAGCATTCTTTTGGTACTTGGATGCCGATGGAACCATTGTGAAGGTGTAATATTGAGGAATTTTTGTTCAGAACACTCTTCATGATATAACTTATAATGCGGTGATATTATGTGGCTTCTAAAGAGAAAATACGAACGAAATATCTTTCACAGTGGCCAAAAAGGAAAAAAACATTTATGAGCGGAACATGATGCGCACTGCTTATTATTTTACTATAGGAAAGTTTGCCAAATGGCTAAAATTGTCGTTTGAAACTTTCCCATTTGAGAAGTGCACACACAAAAAAAATCTACAATGAGACTTGTTTATCATTATTCAGGGAAAAACACACTGGGAATGGAAAAAAACACACACACTAGCTAAGCATTTGATTCAATTCCCGGTCAATTATTCACAGTCATGATATTCACAGTCGATTATTATAAATTCCTTTAAGTCAAAAGTGAAAAATAAAAATCATAAATAACAAGAATGAGAGACGGAAGAGATGAAAGGAAGAAGCTAGAGGTTGGAATATCAACTAATCCAAAGAAAGCTGACATTTAAGCACTTAAAACCTTTCTGCATTCAAATTTTACTGTCACACTCAATTCGTAAAAAGTATGCATGTCATTTTATTTTTTATTATATATTTTGGTATTCATTTCAATCTTTACTATTAGTAGAGAAATGGGTAAGTGATGTGTATGTTGGGCGGGCCACTAGATTCATATTTACAAAATCGGTTCAATTTGGAAACTTTCATTCATTAAAACTTTATTATAGCACCAAAAATGATAGCTCAAATATTACAGAGCAAAAAAAAATTATTTTTGCATAAAAATTTATAAAACTTTATTTCTTCGATCGTACTAATAATATAGTGCCTTATAGTTTCTTTTCTGTAATTTTTATAAGGCAATATATATATATATATATATATATATATATATATATATATATATATATATATATATACTTTCATTCCATTTTGGAATGAAATTTTTAAAAAGGGATTTTTTTTACGACTGCAATTGTTTTGCATTTTTATTCCATTATTGAGGATTGATTGTAAAAGGCGTGATATTTATTATAAAAGGTGTGAATTTGATTTCTTTTTATTCTTCCTTTTTAAGGTATATGTACACACTTGAAACTTCGAAAATCGTTTAAAATATCGAATATTTTTTATTGCTTAATAATGTTCTCTGATCCTTTAGCTTTCAAACGATACCAAGATTGTTGTCAATATTCGAAATATTTCTCCAATTATAATTATTTTTCTTGAGGTGCTTTCAATAAAAACTCTAGTTACGTTTTTTTTTAAAATTCATTTTATGAAGAATGATATTTTTCTACTATGTTGCTTCATTCAAGCAATTATAACTCAACAACAAATTAACCAAATACAATTATTTAGATATCAAAATAATCTGCATGAAATAACGGATGTTTTGTGCTTCAATCAAAGATATATTCATAGAAATGAATTTTTAATAGCTATTTAAAAGTCAAAATTACAGAAAAATCTCGCTTTTTCTATTCATCGTTTATGAAAAAATTGTCGAAAAAACTATATATTTTTATAACTTGATTGAGGCAGACAGCATGAAGACTAATATTAGGCATCATTTCCAACTAGAATTGTGTGTCTGTACAAATTAGAATTTAAGATATCAGGTTTCAAAAAATATGCTAATTATCTCATTAAATATTATTTAATTAATTAATAATTAGTGTAATATGGTTTTTTTCTCTAACTGAGTTCTAACATACATTAATGACCTACTGTGAAAACGCTGGATTTTTAAAGTTAAAATTTTTAAAAAATCTTCTAGTGTGTACGTACACCTTAAAGCACAAATTGAAAAAAAAAAAAAAAAAAAGGAATTTTTTTAAAAAATTTTGTATTAATTATAAACATTGTTCAAGCTTCAAAGTAGGAAATTATTAACATTTTTAATTGTTCTTTTATTTCTAAGCACTATTTCTTTTCAGTTGTGAAATTGAAAGCATAAAAATATATTATTGCTCTTTAAACTTGAAGTTTATCTTTTTTTTCTTGTAATGTATAGTTATTATTGAATTGACAAACAAAAACTCTCTTAGATATTGCAAAACTATGAAACATATTCGGTATTGTTCAAAATACTCTGGTGCTAAACAATTTTTCTTATTCTTATATATTTCAATTCCCCCAAAAATATGGCGAGTTTGTTAAAATTTAATTTGATGCTTAAAATTATTTTTTGGGGGGAACTGGGGTGAATAAAAAATATCATGTTAAGATATTTAAGTGAAATCAACTTCATTTAATGTTTCCGGTGAATCAGCAAATAAAGGCAGTTAGTAGATTATATGTGTTGAATCATTTAATATGAAATTTTTTTCATTATACTGATATCAAATGTCTCTTGACATTTTAAAGTTTTTAATAAAAATTTATTTAAATTTCAGAACTTTTAAATTGTCCTTCAATCAGTTTAATACAAGTAATTATTCAAAACGTTAATTTTTTTTCATATTGTCTCATTGCAGATTTGAAGCTCGATAGCAAAGCTCCCCGACTGAAGAGACTATGCATCTGAAATAGTGTGATATTATCTCGACTTCTCGTGTTTCTAAGTCAAGGTTTAATCATGAATGTGAGCGAATCCAGCTTAACCGCTGAAGAAGCGGGTGATATCGAGTTCCACAAGAATTTCCTGCTGACTACCCGATTTTGGGTGCAAAGAATACTCGTCCCTTCAATCATGACAATCGGCATCGTTGGCAATGTGGTCACCATTGTGATTATGACCAGAAGAAGAATGAGAAGTTCCACCAACAACTATCTTGCTGCCTTAGCTATTTTTGACATGATGTACTTAATTTTCACATTCATTCTGTCTCTTAGTCACTACCCGAGAATTCCAGATAGTGACCATTTCGTATATTGGAGGTTAAAACCTTTTATCCTCATGCTCACAGATACTTGCAGTAATACTTCTGTGTGGTTGACTGTCACTTTCACTGTGGAAAGATACATAGCTGTGTGCCATCCAATGAAAGGTAAAGTATTCTGCACTGAATCTCGGGCTAAAAAAGCAATAGTGGCTGTTTTTCTGTTTTGCTTTGCATTCACTATTCCTACCCCTTTTGAATGGAAAGTAATCGAAAGAACAGATCAGACAACAAACCATACAACTCTGGCTCTGGATCACTCAGAAATGGGCAAGAACTACCTCTATAAGACCATTTACTATTGGTTAACTGTAGTGTTCTTCATATTCGTACCATTCATTCTTTTGGCCATTTTCAATAGCTTCTTGATCCGATCAGTGCATCTGTCGAAAGTCCAGAGATCATCCATGACCAGAGGAGAGAACAGTGACAACAGCCAAGAGAACAAGATTACCATCATGCTGATTGCTGTGGTCATCCTTTTCTTCATTTGCCAACTACCCACGGCTTGTCACCTATTGTACAGCACCCTTCATGAAAATTTCGATCTCAAACAGCTCTATCTCCTCAGAGGCTTGGGCAATATCTTCAATTTCTTGATGTCGTTGAATGCTGCTGGCAACTTCGTCCTGTATTGTCTTTTGAGTCAAAAGTATAGGAGAACTTTTATCCAGATCTTTTGTCCTTGTCTCAGAGAAAAAAGAGGCATGATGAATTCTATGTATTACCAGAGTACGGTTTGCAGCAACGTCGACACGGATAGTCCTGGTAGTAGCTCCAGTAGAAGGCTGAGCAACGCTAGAATAAGCAAACTTGGCACTCCTAGGGGTAGCAGTGGTGACGTCGATCATGCAAGAAAGGACAGCCCCGCGGGAGGCTCACGAACAGTATTTTTGCAGGTACCAAAATGTTCTGCTTCAAAAGTTGTGTACGAAGATGATGACGATGCATTCACTGAAGACTCTAGTCAAGGTCAAACCTCTTGTGCTGGTCGATGCAGGAAGATGCTTCGTGGCCCCTGGAGACACCTAAAGCAATCGATGGGCATCGAAGACAAGAAAACGCGAGAGCAAGTAATTCCACTGAAAGGAGGCGGCAACAAGTGCATTGTCATAACTGCGCCTGATGGGATACCGGATTCGTCTTCACATTGGACACCGAATTCTGCTGTATAACACACCTGATATGAAATTGTGCATCTTGGAACTATATTTAAGCGAGATGATTATCACCGATGAAAAACTTTTGAAAAATGTATTTTGATCTAGTACTGAAATGATTCGCTAAAAAGAAAGTGAGATATGTTTTTGTAACATAAAGAAATGAGAATATTAAAAGTATGCACCCATGAAGGAGACAGAAATATAATTTGTCCATATGTAAAAAAAGAACATTGTAGTATTAGATATGCTAATTTATGTCTATCTTTAAATAATCGAAGAAACTGAAAAATTGATGAGGGAAGAATGTGTAGCATCATTTGGCTTTAATAGACAGAAAGCAGCAATAAAAAATAAAACATTGCAGAATCTATCTGTAAAGTTACAAAAAACTTTAAATGCTAACTTGGTATTTTATTATTAAAACTGCTAACAAGTCCACATCCTTTGTAAAGTAGTATTTATAAGAACTAAGAGCTAAATTCTGTAGGATAGGCATTGTTTTTTTTATCAAGTATATTCGCCTATTTTCATTGCGAACTTTTTCATTGCAAAATAATTATTTCCAAATGTCCCTTGTTAACATAACGTAAGGTTGATGATGTGTATCATAAATATTACAATGATCATAATGTTTCTATAGTTATTAACAGGAACATTTATGTATAAAAATTCTAAAAACATTGCTGACAAAAATCAAAGTGCACATACATGCATAAAGTTCTTATAATAATGTATTTTTCTAGTATTGTAGAGAGAATTTAACTATGTCAAAATCTTGTTATAATCCTATGAGTAAAATTCATTTATTGATTCAATGTTTTATGACAAGTGGAAAATTTGAATGATTTTGAATTTGTTGTTTTGCATAAGAAATTGTTAATTTGTCAATGATGAATTATTGAGATAGAAGAAAAGCGAAACATCTCAGCACTTCAGTAGCAAAATTAACAAAATACTTCTTGCAATTGCCAAAACATTTTTTCAATATATTTTTTATTTAATTAAAAGTAAATTTAATAAATTATTTTTAAGTAGAATATGCAATTATAAACTAAAACATATCTAAACAAATTTCGTAGCTCACTTGTGTAACACATATCAACAATTGTTTCCATGTATGTTTGATAAATCTAAAAACTGAGCCCCACCAGAGTCACAGAAGTAATGAACTAAAATTTCTTCAAGGAATTCACATATCCTTTACTATTTACATCAGTCTTATGGAATTTAAAAAATATTATTCATGGAACCAATATTTGTGTACCATACGTCTAGCCGATTTAAACTCGGTATTTATTATGCATATTATTACTTCACATAATTTTATTTTTATGTCAAATGCAGTTCCCGATTTATTTGCCTTATACATTATTTGATATGTGCTTAGTTCTTAAACAGATTTTAAAATAAGCAAAACTAACTATTTGTAAACTATTAACATTATCAGAGTTCGTTAATATTTAAATCTAATTACTGTTCATTTTTTAAGGTTATGTAATGACTTTTATTTCCATTATTAGTCAGATCGATTTTTTTATCAGTTAGCTTACCATACAGTGAGCTCCATGAAAAGGCAACAAGCATTTATTTATTCAAACACTTTACCTTGGCATATACTTTAAATCACATAATTTCAGTAAGTAGGGATCTTTAGCACCCATTTATATTAATTTATTTAAAATACTTAAAATATTTTAGCTCCTGTAGGAGGAAGGTTGCAACTGAAAGCAACTATTATTATTATTTACTATTCTTATAGTGTAAAAGTGTCAGTCTCACCTATGAGCTCCATGAAGTGTAACCTCTCTGATTGCAAAATTTGCAGAGATATGTATATTTCTAAATTTGAAAAGGTTCATCAGACATTTTGGAAATTATTATAGGAAGAAATTATTATAGAAGTGCAAATATATTTTTAAAAAAAACAGAAAAATATCTGTTATACATAAATATCTGCTATCCAATCCGTCATCCAATGGCCATGATTTAAAAGAAATTTCGTCATTTTGGATGCTTTTGCTCAATTTGATAAGTCAATTATTGTAGCCATCGACTTCATCAAGAAATTGAAAATGTAGTCAAAGAAATAACGATTAGTAACTAAGAGTAATAAATTCTCAGAATGCAATTGCATGCGCAATATTAAACTCTACCTAAGAGGAGGAGAGACTCGATCGTTAAGGATACAAGCTGCATAAATAATTTTTGCAGCTTATGTTTATTTTCGTTCTAATTGGTATTTGCTTATTTTTCTTCTCTTGAGAGTTATATGTTAAAAGAAAATGGAAAACAAAAGAAACAAAATCAGCTGGCGCTCTTATCGCCGCTCCTTTTCCCATCCAAGGTTCGATTTAATGCCCTTGATTATCATTTTTTCCCCCTCCTTTTATCGTCTGTTTGGGGCTCGGTTTCGTTTGTGTTTTTCTTCAATGAAAACGTTTTTGGTTGCTGAAATGATATTTTCTAACTGTCGTTTTTCTTCTTTTAGAAAATGTTTGGCTATTATCAGTATAAGTTCCATCAATAATATGCAATTTTCCAACAGTGGAAATAATCTATACATGCTTTCTAATAGTTTTTAAATAGAACTATTAGAAACTGTTACATAGAATTATTAAACAATTCTCCATTTATTCAGTTAGTCATATAAGAAATTCTTAAATTCCTAGATAACATCTTTCATAACAAGCAAACAATATTTCATTTGAAGAATTGATATTTGAGATAATAATTACAATCGCCTTTATGTTAACTATGTAATGAATCAAATTTGATGCAAAAAAGAAAAAACAATTGTAAAATATTTTCAGAAAAAAATTTATATTGTTGGCGAAATAGATAATTGGTAATATGCTCCGTAAACATTATTTCATAGAAAGATATGTAAAAAGGCGCTAATTTTTACAAAAAATGTTTCCTCCACTCCATAATCATTGAAACGTCTTACGCTTTTGAAACGCTCCAAAACAGTGCACATATGTGCACACTGTCTTTGTTCTCATTACTTAATCATATAATAATAATTAATTACGATATGTTGTAAATACATTATATACTAAAGGATTAAAAAATTCTTGTAATCAGTGATCCATGTCTGTATGTGCCACGGAGCAGCAAACAAACCTCAGAATTCAATACAGCAAAAATTTCGTTTAAAAAAATACCCTGTAGAAAATAATATGCTTTGCATTTACTAAATGGACAATTTTTATAAAAATATTTCTGCATTGTAAAAAAGAGATCTGACATTATTTCGAGATTCGTCGTATCAATAATGCGAAACTTTATCATGAGGGACAATTATTTCTCAAAAATGAATCTCAATCTCTTAAGGAATGATTATTTACAATAAAAAAAAATATTTACTTAAACCATTAGTAAATTTACTACAGTTACGTGTGAAAACGGACAGATAAATCATATTTTAAGGCAGAGAGAATAATAATTCATTAATAGAACAGATAATCGAATAACACAACTGAGAGTCTGAATGTTTCATCAAGGTGTATTAATAAACCTTTTCGTAGATGTAGAATGTAGATGGCAGCGGCAGTCGCCCTTGATCACCATTAGGGATATGTTACGCACATGGCGACAGAGCTTGTAAACATTCCACTATTTAATTTCAATATCTTGTCAAAGCTATTGTTCATATTAACATTCTGTTGCAGAATAACGTTAAATTTGCTGATTCCAGGTGTACATATATATATAATATATGAAATGAAACTTGTCTATTTGTCGCAGATTATGAGAAATCATCTCTATTCGGTGCAAATGTAGTTATTTCAGAAAATAGATGTTGATATAAAAGGATTGCTTGTGTAGTTTTAGAAACGGCACTCCTGAATATATAAGACATTTTTCACCGACGGCTTAGATTCCCATGATTTCATTCTATTGACTAAAATTTAAGAGGGTAAGTATCAAAAAAGGAAAATATTGAACAATCTTTGTAAAAATTGTTTTTTATTGTAAAGTATTCACCGTCTTATAAACTATTAAAATAATTTTCTATGGTCAAGAATTGTTAAACATATCAAAGACAAACGTATCAAAAACAAAAGTATTGACAGCCATTTAAGCAACAAAATAACTAAGGATTGTCGCTTTATTAAATTGATGAGATTTCGAAATTTTTCATAATTTCACTACGCATACTGTGGATTTAGTACTGAACTCCCGATATCGTAAAAAATGTTATACCTTTGATGATATTTTGGCTGTAATATCTTTTGATGAAAAATGGTATTGATCAGATAAATTTTTCTTTTCTTTACTCGGTATAGGTATTTAATTTTCAATATTATATAGAAAACGCAAAATAAAATTAGTTTTAAATATACAGTACAATATCATTTCATTTTAGTTGTTTTCTTTTCAGTCTTTCATTTATAATCCGTAATATTTATTAAGTGTTATGGAATCTCCTTATGAATTTCTTACATGAAATTACTACAAGACGGCGGCATATTTACGGATTCAAAATAAAATTAAATTTTAATAGATTAGTTGATTCTTAAATTTTTAAAATAGCTTAGTTTATAGAGGAACGCAAGTCTATAAAATTTGGAAAATGTAAACTTTTTGGGAATAATTGGAAAAATCAAACATAAAAGAAGTTAAACAGTCGAATGTAAAAACATATGCCAAATCATAGTACAGTGCATTCCCGAATATCCGGTTCGCTTCTATCCGGCTTCCGCACTATCCCACCTAGTTTTCTTTGTCGTAATTAATCAAAGAAGGCAAGGCATTGCATTGGAAACATTGCCAAGGCATTAGAAGCGGGCGTCTCCTACGTGTCGTGTGCAAAATACAAGCTGTGACAGGAAAAGAGCAGCGTTCTGCTTGTTGTTCAGTGTTTCGTCAGTGTGTAACGGATCTCATTTGTTGCCGCTGTTCCTGATTATAACTACATAGTACGTATATAATTCGAATATTGTTCTTGGGGTATTATTAGTGTTCTTTTAAGTTACCACAGCGAAGATTTCAAAATAAGTGATAAACGAAAAAAGGTTTTAGCGACTCTGGAAGAGAAATTACACGTTAATTACGCAATAAGTAAGATAATACGTATTATAACAGTAAGTTTGAGTATAAAAATTTTGCCTTCTGGTATTGGTGGGCGAAGAAATGAGTTCATAGATCTCCAGCCTATCCGGCTTTTTTTTGTCATCCGGTCCGGCTTTCCACCACAATAAGCCGGATACTTGGGAGTGTTGTATTATTTTTCCTATTAAACATTTGTAAATTAAGTTGAACTTGGGGGCTTGCTATTATTCATGGACAGGAATGGATCGATTTGCAAAATTCTAAACTGCGTCTCTTCCTTAATCTGAAGATTCTCATCCCAATTATATATTTTATTTTTTATCTATCCAAATACATTTTCTTAGCTCATTATTAAAACAAAATGTGTTATCGTGTCCCTAAAGTACTTCTACAATATACTTCTTGTAGCACCATTAGAAGTACAAACGAGTCTAGTCACTTTTTTAATAAAGTCAGAAATATTTGCTTTCATCTCAGTGTTAAAGCTTATTAGCAAAAATATCGAATCAGTGCACCATTCGTAACCGATTTCGGCGGCCGACGTGAATAAAGGACGCCCAGGTCACTATTGCACATTATTGGTTCTGCACATGACTTTATGCTTTGTATTAAGATATTTAAAATGCTTAAAATTTGCAATACAAATAATGCTTCTTAAGTTAAATAAGGGATAAATATGTTTTTTTGCTTCATGAATTCGGCAATTAATATGTGTAACAAGGTCTCACAAAAACTGTAGTTTATTGCTTTTCGATATAAATTTTATGATCATGCTAATTTACAAATATAATTAAGAGTTAATTCATAATTGCATGTTTAATAAAGCGCTTGAACTCATAAATTACATGGTTTATAAATAGAAATGTATCACAAGCATTTGTACTTGTGTTCCGCTTCTGAATTTCTCGATTATTGTGAATGCAAGATACTAGTCAGGAAACTCGAGTTTATTGTGTTTGCCAATGATTTTCTTTTCAAAATAGACTCTTAATTTACAGTAAGAACACTTACTTATAAGCTAAATATAGTTTTTAAATTCTTAATGCTAGTAACTGCAATATGAAAAATATTTTTAATGTGTTTTGTCATTGACATCTGTGACCCGCATGAAAATGTAGATATCTGACAAAAGCTACATATTATTGTCTCTGCACGACTTTCCATTTATTTGATAGATATGCATGTTACATAAAAAGGAACACGAAAGGTGCCATATGAAATAGCTGTTAGATAGAAATGCAAATTAACTTCATTTTTTACCATTGTTTTTTTTCCAGTTATAGATGTAGGTACATGAATACAATTCGTTACTTGTATGATAGACAAAGACGAATTTGAAATATGTTATCTGTTGCACGCCTGTGAAACTATTTGTAAAAATTCTCGAAATATATCAATAATTTTGTGTTGTTTGAAATAAAGTATGATTTTTACGAACTGTGTTCGGTGTTCATTTTATATTCATTATTCTTCAATAGCAATTTCCTGCTTCGACAGAATGAATATATTTTCAGAGCATATATTTTACAGAAACAGAATTAAGATGCTTTTCTTTTCATTCGACTACCGTTGGAAATGGCCAAATTTCGTTTCAAAATAATTCTCTTGTAGTTGTGTCAAAACAGAATATTCATTAAACTACGCTGAAGTAACATCATTAAAAAATTATGGAAAATCTGTCCGATGAGTAGAGAGTGGAAAATCCAACATACTCAGTAATAGACAATGAATCTTTATTCTACACTAGCCGCCTTTGGCTAGTGTAGGTTCGCCAATCTTAATGCATGTTAAAATTTTAATAATTAAATATTTTATGTGACTCTTAATTTTAATAGCTTCTTCATCAAAACATTTTAAAGCTTGAACTTTTGATAGCCATATAATTCACTCATATTATTATAAATGCCTTCAGCCGTAACGTAATATGTATCCCTCTAATTTTCTGTTAGCTCCCGTAGAATTTATACTTTAAGTTAAAGTGGAAATTATTAAAGTGCAATTGATATACGAACATTTTTTTACCGAAACGAAGCATTTTTCTTTAAATATGAGTACTGATAACAAAGTCGCTGTGTATTTAAACCTTATGGGCACTAAAGAATATCTTTCTTAATTTATATAATATCTCAAGAAGTTTTCAACAAAATTTTCTCAGATTCATCATGAACAGATCGATTTATTAACAATGTTCAGTTTTAAGTGCATCAAACACTAAGAAAATAAACAGAATCGTTTGAAATAATCGGTCGAAAACATGTTAAGCCTTCAAACCCAAGTCCGTATCTGTTGAAAATAGTTGTCAACAATCAGAACACAATGCGAATGCCTGAATTTTCAACGTCAATCATAGTAACGCAAATACGCATATTTTCTACTCCAGTTGGGGTAATGCTATGCAGATTAGAAATATTTAAATTCCTTTATTCTGTTTTATTTTAATTCAAAAGTATTTCAGAATGAATTTCAAAGCTCGATTAATTAACAATGCTTAATTTTAAATGCATCAAACATTAAGAAAATAAAAAGAATCGTTTGAAATAATCGGTCGAATATTTGTTAAGTCTAACCTGATTAGCGTGGGGGGGAAAACTGAAGCCTTACTCATTTAGCGGTGAGGAAATAAAGATTTTTTAGGCGAGAAAGTTATATTTTAATTAATAATTAAAATTCTAATTAAAAATTCAAAGAAAGGGATCACAGGTGCACATTCCCGACCTCTAAAGTATGCATGTGCCAAATTTGGTAGCTGTAGGTCAAACGGTCTGTCCTGTAGACCGCCAACACACACACACACACACACACACACACACACACATTGAGCTTTATTATAAGTATAGACTAGAAACGGGTAACAAAAAGCAGATGAAGCGTCCGCAAATCATTATTAAACAATTACAAAAGCACGAACGCTCAGACAGGTGCTCACTGGAGATGTACCTTCCTAAGAGCAACTTCACTCAACTATTCCTCACTTGTCTGTGCACCTTCGCTTCTATAGGTCTCGTGATAGGGGTCGAATTTTCTAGAATAAATTCAGAAATTCGAATCCTAATGGAGATATCGCAAAGCTACTCGAATATTCGGGATTCTTCATTGTTTTGGCCAAAGTCAAAAGAGGTAAAAGGTACAAAAGAGTACCGAAATTATCTGCGATATTTACTTTTAACTCGTTTTCCTGATTGTACTCGGATCCTATTATTTAAAAATGCTGAATACGAATGTTAGGATGACAGATAAAATGTAAGAAAAAAAAATGATTCATTCATTTTTCTATATATAGTAACTTAGATCTGCAATTAAAAAATGTCTTAAAATAACTATTGTTTTAATAGATTTACGGATGCAGATTACTAGAAAAATAAGTAAAATATACATCACTTTTAATTCCATCACAAATGATAGGTCTCACGTCTATGAATATATTGAAGAGCAACGAAATAGCGTTTGTAGAAACTTATTAAACATGTATATATAGATCGATAGATTTCACATAATATCTTTCTCTATATGAACTCGATCCACGAAAGAATTCAATATTATTTATTTAGGATTTTCTTGACGTTGGTAAAGTGTTCAATTCAATAACAAAGAAAAGAGAAATAAATTAAAACTGCTCGCTTGCTGCCCTCTTTCTCATTTTCATTCTCTCCCACTTATTGATTTTTACTTCCCAATCGATATTTTTGTGAAAAAAAACTAGCATTTTGAAAATCTTGAATTGACAATATGTATTTAGTATTCAGAAAGCAAATGGACGATCATTTGAAAACGATATTTTACATTGTTTCCACAAGGTGACTACGTGAAATTTCCGATGTGACTGACAGCCGTGCTGAAAAGAAGCATTGTAAAGGAAGAATGACGTAAAAAAAAAATGATATTGATGCTTGGAATTAAAATGCTCGCTAGGAAAATAGGAAAATTTGATTATTCTGTCCCTGTCTCCGAAAGATTTTATTTCCATTGTTTTAAGGTAAGACTTTATAAGGCAACATATTAAAACTTTATCAAAAAGAATATTTCAATCACTTTATTAACAGCTTCCGGGTTTAAATTGAAAAACTTACAGTAAGCTGCAAACTTGCAAAGACGCCCAAACTATAAATAGAACGCAGAAGGTAGCTACAAAATTCCACATGCCAGTAAAATGCAAAGGAAATGTCAGAAAATAGTTTTCTTGCGTAAATGTTTGCATTTGCCATGTACCATACATTCTTAGGTATTAGGTGCGATAGAGTGAATGAGTGTTTCAATGGATGCATTTTTACAAGGATTTTGCTGACAAAGGATCGTCAGCCACCAGGTTCATGTCCTAAAGAACATTATAGACGTGAGTTGAGGAAAGGTTTGTCACACATCGTCTTTCAATTCATCACTAAAATCGTAATATTTCTGTATAAAGTTGACTTTTACGAAGAGGATAAAATGACATAGGAATTATGATAAGTATTATATATATTTCCTTACAATTTAAAAAGGGTGATGATACTTTGTGGCGATTATTGAAGGAATTTTAGAAAATTTCTACATATGAAATTGCAACCTAATTTTAAAAATTCATTTTCTCCATTTGCATATGAACTATTTCTCTCAAAATGTATGTGCAATCAGAGAAATGGAAGTTTAAAAATTTCGTTAAAACACATAAGAAATGGAAAGATGATATTAAAGAAAATGCAAATCAGCATGCTAGCAGACTACCGAAGGATATTGAAAAGAAATTATTCCCGTTAAATTCATCAGAAGAAAAACAATAATATGCAGGGTGTCTCAAAACCCTTGACGGTGGCTTTTATTCCTGAAATATTGATCATAGACATATACTGTAAATTACAAAGTTGCGTAAAAAAAAGTCCAAATTGCTATGAAATCAATTAAAGTTTTGGGGAATAAATTTTAAAAAATACAAAATTTAAATTTTTATACGGACCCCGTACAAAAAATTCCCTATGAGTAAAATGTGCCGCATCCTCTAATAAGGTTCATGTACGAAATGTCAGCATTTTGAAGGTACACCAATGTGTCCTGCCTGTCATTATGATTTTAGTATTAAATACATTTTAGATACCTTCCCCCCCATTTAATTCTCATTGCCATTATTGTTTTCAATCATTGTGTTTAAATTTATAAGTCTGAATGACAACTAATATCGAAACTTTTTTTCAAAGGCTATTCACTTTTTTACTTGAAATTAATAGTGTTTAACCAAATTTTCTATTTCCATAATGATTGTTTTCTATTTCCTTTTATCGAGTTTCATATTTACCAACATTTATGGGCGTATCAAAATATTTTACTCTAACATTTTTACCTAAATTTCTACACGTGCTGAGTGCAATATAGTCATGAATGGCTCTTGTGTCAAAAAAAATCCAAAGCTCAATCATGCATTTCACAATTTCTGAAGTCTTTTTAAATCTATCATTTTTTCCCCACTGCGATCTTCAAACCGAAAAGCCAGCGCTCTCTTGAGCGGAAACAGACGATGATGAAAGAATTACAAGATGGCACTTATGTTCTTCGCCAGCTGTCGGCAAATTCTGAAGAAAAAAATATAATGGTGGAGACAAAAAGAAAAATTGTTTATTAAGAAGTCAACTTTCAATATAAAATAACCAAATATCAAATACTCCATCGGAAGCATTGTAACATGATATATTTTTAGAGAGCACTGATTTTTAATATGTTCATATAATACTAGTTAGCCGTCATTTTTAAACCATGTTTAGTATCTAATCAGATGTAGTTAATTTCGCGTCTTTTCCAATATAATTAATTTCAAACTTTTATCTTAATTTAGCTCATTTTAACTTCATTCTAAAATGTTTTCTTATTTCCTGCTCAAATCCCACTTTTTTAAAAATTTAATTCTACATGATCTCTATACAACTTCTGAAGTCAACACTTTCCCTCTCTCCAAATGAAGTGATAAAAAATCCTTAATGTTTAAAACATTCACTTAAAGATACCTAAGATTAAGTCGATACGTGTAAAAGAAATCCCTGTCAAAATCTCATAGTAAAATCACTGGAGGGAAAAAATTGTGTTTCTTTTGCTCTTGTATTGCCATATAGACTGAAGTCTCTTTTGTCATCGCTTTTTCATTGTATGAAAATTATGCTTCCCGGAATGAAATGAATCGAAGTTAAATTCCAAAAGTTTCTTCCATTTGGAAGCGCAGCTACTAAAATATATTTACAAATGTATATTGATTATAAAGAAACTATCCCGATATATGAGACTGCAATTATCATAGCATTTAAAGGAACGGAATAAAAATTTGATTCAATGTATTTTGAGGTTTGTACTCAAAAATCAAATAAAAATAACAGTTAAATAACAGTTATTGTTAAAGTATCAAAATTTCAAAATTTTCAAATAGCAACACCAACATTTTTTTTCACTCGAGTGTGTTCTCCAATGCAAAAAGCAACTTATAACATTGGAACGATACCTGTAACACGAAAATCACCAGCGCCAGATGTTAGATTATGCTTGAACATATATGATCCAAAATTATTCAGCATTCTGGACATCATTTACAATAAAATACAATTTCAACGGTTTGTTAATGCTTCTAACATTGTTCACAAATTAAAAAACCCATGTAGTTACTTACTTAAAAGAAATTTTTAAGAACACAGAATCGATTTATGCCAACAAGAATGATTGAGAGAGGAGATCCCTTTTGCTGGAAAACTACACATGAACCCTGGAGCGATGTTCCAATTCTTTGGAGTAAAGTTCCGAATCTTAAATAGAAAGATGCGATTTGGCCAGTGGACAGATGTTTGTTTAAGCCAAAGGGCAGCTAACTATTTAAGCTAACTATGGAGGCAGTGCCTCCATAGTTAGCTTTGTACTAATTTGACAGCAGATGTGTCACTCGAAAAGTCAGCAGGGTTGTACATTTTTGGACAGTGTCCCAATCGGTTTGAGTTATAAAGTAATTTAATCTTTTCTACATAATTTTTGACATATGGTTGGAATCCTAAAGAATCACTATGTATCCAGTAATATGTTTTAGCCTCGAATTTGAGGCAAGATAACATTTATTAATGAGACCTGACTATAAGGCTGCTGTCAATTCAAGTCTTGGTAGTGTCAATGACTCCAACAGTGCATCCAATTTTTTGAGCCAATACAATTCATCTCTATTTCATTATTACGAGTAATAAAGCGCAAGTACAATATTGTGCGATAGTATTTTTTTCTCTTGTCAGAAAAACTACACATGCATTTCAAAAAACTTCTGGATTCAGTTCATCTAAGTCGTAGTGTGGTATCTTTATCTTAGTCAAGTCCTCAGCTTCTCTATTCCACTGTTGTCGCTTGCGGCGTAGCTTTGTAGGAAGTTCCGAGTCCAAATCTACTAACCAGAATTCAAAGATACTAAAGCGGAACATTTTAGTTTGTTGACAAATGGGCCAAGATTTCCTATAGAGTAAAAGATGCGCCCAACCACACCGAGAATGAATCATTTTTTATTCCATTTTACAGCTTATAAACTTCAATATGTCCTTTGGATAAAAACAAATCTCTTTCTGAATCCCAACAAGTACTAAAACCTAGTCTGAGATCAACAGCACTAATTTCAGAGAATTTTCTTTCAATACTTTCTTGTTGCCATTATGAATTAAGGTGTTTCGAATGAGTCAACCGATTGAGCGGTAGCATGCCTGTGTTATTAAATATTTGCAAGCATTCGAAAGTCATACGTAGAGCATCCGGAACATCATTTTTAACGCCAATGAGGAATATCATTTTTAACGCAATAAAATAAATTGCTCCTTATATTTTTTTTAATTTTTTGAAGTTGCTGCAAAAATATAGAGTTTAGACATAGATCCAAAAAGAACTCTTGTAACACTTAAAATACAGGGCTCGTTTTGAAATTATCAATCCAGAAGAAATGTATGAAATCTTGGACATTTAAGCCTAAATCCATTTCACATCAACTATAAGCGCTACAGTATTTTCTCAAAAACATAAAAGTAATTCTAAAATATAGGATGCAAATTTGGCAAAGCATATAAATTTTGGTTTAACGACGAATGCCCATATTCACGAGCTAAACCATCAAAAACAATACGAAGACTTCGGAATGAATCTATTTCGTTTTGAACCACCGAGAAAGAAGCCTTGACATTCCTCTCCCAGCCATAATATTAGTATCGTCCTTGAAAACGAATTTTCCATAATTGCTTTTGTGATACGTTGTTCTTAAATATTCGAATAATTGTTTTTCATCGAGTGAAATTTAAGAAAGTCTTCAGCATTCAATACTGCAATCATTGAAAATATTTTTAAAAAGAAAAAATACTAATTAAAATTTTTACTTTTATAAGATATTATATGAACTTAATTTTTTAAAATTCAAAGGTATTACTTTGAAAATAAATAGAGAATTATTAATATACCGTATTTAAAAAAGCTAAGTATTCCGCATTAAGCTTGAATAAATGAAGATATCTTGGATTTGTATGAAATTCATATCTATTCTGAAATTAAATGAGACTATACAATTGTAAATAAGTTATTTGCTTAATTATTTTATGTTAAATATTATGCATGAATAAATAAAAATATCTAACTTAAAATTATGAAAATATTCAAAATAATTTATGCACATTTAATACATATGACATGAAAAATCTATCCTGAAATAAAAGTTTCCTTTCGTAAAGTTAGTTATACTTAAGATGTAATTAATTTTTTAATTTCTTTCAAGAGGCAACATTCATTGCTGTCTGTCAATTTCTGAGGAGTTAAATGAAATTCTCGATTTAAAAATTTATCTGAGATACAATATCTTTTTCTAATAGATGGAAAAAAACGATTTAAATGTTGGATGAAGCGAAGAAATATATCTGTCTAAAATTTTGAAAAATGAAAAACGTTACAAATCGTAAGTAGAAAGCTTTCAAAAAATTGTTAACACCGGGGGGAAAATCGCGCAATTAAATACATCATTGAAAAGATAAATGTGTAAGTTTAAACTTGGTATAAAAATTGAGTCTTAACAGGATATATATGACAGTTAGGTATAAGTCCCATCTCTTACCATTAAAATTTTGCTTCAATTTTGATTAAAGAAAATTAATTCACTATCTAAAAATTGCTTTAAGTGCACATTGCCATCGTCCAAAGTATGTTTACCTCACATTTGACCTAGTAATGCAGGTGTATTTTATATATATGTGTGTGGGTTGTGGTGGAATTTTGATATTTGCCTGGATGCCATTTTATGTTAGTATATCTCAGTATATACCATTTAAGAAACTAATTAATTTATCAGAGTCACTAAGAATCTCTTTCTCTTTATTGGCAAAAGCCACCGAATGCTTATGAATTCCTGAACTTTCAATTTCCTAAAATGTCTTTAATCATCTGAAATAGATTCTACCCAAACGTGGTGCAATCATTCCGCTCATTGCATTTGTCCTGAGGTTTTTTCCATGAGGTCCATTTCAGATTGGCCTCGATATCGAATGATGAATTAAGTCTTTTTATTCGATTCAGTAAGAGCTAATAAAACCGATTCGCAACGAGATTTCAAAACTTCATGAGAAAATGAAACCTCTTGGATTCATTTTCCTCCTAGCATCTGTGTTCGGAATGCTGCTCGTTACCCTTGAAATTTCTTCAATTTCAATTGCCTCAATCACAGTCTCCTCCTCATTAACTACATTCCTTCTACTATGCGACAAATTTGTTTATTTAAGAGTTTAAATCGGAATGAGTAAATATTCAATCTTTTCAAACCTAATTTTCTTTTATGACGAATAATTTTTCATTTCCCTTATCTAAAAGGTGGAATATTTATCTGAAGGAGAATTACCGATCATTTCTGCGCTACCACTTTGCAATAAAATTTCAACTTTATTTTTGATCGCAGAAATTAAAGACGTAATTTTAAGGAGTAATTTAATTAATAAATTTTCTTAATTAATAATCTGAATATTTTTTTAGAATTCTCTAATTTGTAACAAACAGCACATACATGACGTCCTTGCCAGTATAAAACATTTTTCTTACACTTTTTAACAAAGCAAGAAATATTACAGCACATAAAGCATCTATTTTTTAAAATTTATCCCTCTTTTGTTGAGTGCATAAATTCTCACACATATTTGATAAATGAGCATTTTCCGAGTAAAATAAGCAATTTGAATATGTAGTGTCAGCAGCTCCTTCGTCGGTGTTTTCATATCCAATATATTAAAATTTGAGGCCGTTTTATTATTTAGTTCCAGCGCAAGTTTTGGAAAAGGTGGTTGCTTTGTTAAACAGAATTATTTAAAGAAAGAGTTACGTTTCGCATTTGCGTTTCCATCCATTTCGAATAGAAATGCTCAAAACTGTTTTTGCGTAACGCTCAGTACGGGCTTTCCAGATTTTAAACCTCTGTATTCTTCGCGAGTTCAAATTTCGATTTCCATGCTATCAATATATATTAAATCCTCCATTTCCTTATCGAGTCTGCTTAGCTTCTCAAATTTAGAAAATAATTTCATGTACCCCGCATACACTATTGTTTCATCGCCTGAAATGGTTATTTATGATTATACTTCATTTGCCTGCTGTACCACAACAGACCACCTCGTAATAGATCGGATCTCTTTCGTTCTTTCTATCAAAGCCTGATCTGCTGCATCCATTTTAAAACCACTCATTACAAAACAAATATTTCATATTGTGAATTCTAAAAGCAATCTAATACAATTTTCAGCACTTTAAAACAAGAATATATCTGTATATCTTAAACTCGTAAATGCAGCTGCTGAAATCCACAAATATTTACGACATCAACTTTACAAACACCGACATTTACTAATAAACGAAATCAAATATGAGGAAATAACAAAGTAAACAAATATCGAATTCAAAATTTCAGACACATGACTGCCAAAATATTCAAAGTGAAATTGAAACCAAAGTACTCACCCCATCCTGCAGCGAAGAAATAAAATAGATAACAAAATGAAACAATGCTTCGTATAGTGGTTTGCGAAAACGATCTTCCCAGATGATACACAAAAATGTGGCTATTAAACTATACTGATTTCTTGGCTATCAAACAAATTCCAAGGGATTCTCGAAGTCTACTATATCCACAACGAAAAGACACTGAAGACATCGCAAAATAATCATATAATATTTAAACATAGTCGACTTAATTATTGCATGTGGTTTAGATTTATGCCTTGTTTACACACGGCTAGTTATAAGACGGTCAATAGGCAGAGCATGCATAGAAAGGTTGAAGAATGCTGTTCGGTTGGTGGCAAGTAATAGTCCGCTGTAAAACATATCAAGACAAAACATGCCACTGTATTGTATTTTTTTTTTCTTACTGCGAATGCGTTTGTAGAATCTTGTGGGTTTGTTTTGTTTTGTTTTGGTGTGAAAAAATTGATCACTTATCGTCGATTCATTCCGACATTTTTTGCTCTTTGTTCTTTCTGATGCGATGTTGTTGGTTTTTTTTTTCATTTTATTAGTCTATAGTTTTCCAAATTTATGTATGTTAACCTTTTTTTTAAATTTTACCATGCTTTTTTGTGGAAATACCCATCCTTTTAATATGATACGCAATGAAAAAGAAACATTCAGGGGCGTCAAAATGGCAATTTTGACTCCCTGAACCAAGCATGGAATGCCTGAATCTATTTTATGAAAGTGTGGCAAACATAAATTAGTATCTTTCTACGCATGCGCTGCCTACTGGTTGACTCACTATAAACCCTACATTACTTAAGATACAGAAACGTGCAGCAGCGCCCTCTTGCAGCCACTGTTTCTGCACAATAAACTTTGAGGAATGGTAGAGCTTACAAAAGGATGCACGATTTTTGTATAAGATTATATGGTTGGGAATGGATAGTGGAAGCACAAAAAAAAGTGACAAATAAAAGAAAACATTGTTTTACAACATTATGGCAAATCGCTTTCCTGCAACTTTGTTTATAATAAATACTCGGAATTGCGACCTTTAATAGTAATATAAACCAGGAAGTTATGATTGAATAACATCATTTGCGACTGTGCTTTCGGACCAGACGGGAGATAACGAATAATAAATAAGCAGATATGCATCTAATAATATGCGTCAGTTTTAATGGGAACGAAAATAGAAATGCTACGGCTTTACGAGAAATGTTTCCGAAATTGGCGTCCGCCAAACACAAATTTTTGTGCTTGTATCTACACCTTGATAAAATTATTCATTCACTACCAGGAAGAAGTAGAACACAAACTGTACGCCATCCAAGAATGGAAAAAAACCATCTTAAACATTGAAATGCCCTACACAAGTACAAGAGCTGTTGCACGCCGTATACACGTACTTAACCAACAATTTGGGTATCCATATAGTTACCATTTGTGAAGAACCTTTACAAGCATGGGATTACTGACTGTAGAATTTAGTCTAAGGTTATTGCAGCCTTGTACGCTGCAGCCATATTTCCTAGTTTATGTGCTATTCACATATGAGGCACAGGTAAATGTTCTCACGTGACAAAAAAAATCCATAGACTACACGTTCCCCACGAAGTATATCTGCTGCAAGCACAAACATCATCATCGAGCGATTTCTTCGAAATCGCATTCACACTGTTTGAGATGCACTGACAGTTTTAAAATGAGTAACGAAAGCAATGTTGAGTTGATATTTTCTTTCAATTTATTCCCTATAAATTAATTGTGTGTCAAATTAAATACTATAGCGGTGTAGTACTGTCCTGTAGATGTTGCATCCTGTATATAACAAATCGTTGCGCTCTAGGAGGATATAAATCACATAATTCATAGGAAATATCTGAATGAAACTAAAGTTAAAAACTGTTGATGTAAGGTATTTTGATAACCTAACAAAGTTTTCATTCAATAAATTATCTTTTAATATAAGAAATACAAGTATATTACTGTTTAATACGAATAATCTATTATCGCTTTCAAGGATATTCCGTATTATTTCATAGTATCTCAGAAGTCGTGTAACTTGATAAATGATGTTTTTAAATACGAAATTCGAGGTATTTCATGAGATTGCATTAGATAAATCGAGAAATTCTTTATTGGAAGAAGGGAAAAAATAATTCATGGAATCTTCGCAGGTTCTAGACTACAAGTTCATTTCTATGGAAATTCCTAATGTAGACTAAATTTATACATAAAACAAAATTTTTGTAAATCATTGGGAATAAAATCAGCCGTGCAATTAAGATCTGAAGTAGAAAATGTGTGAGAATTCTCAGTATTTATAATAAATAAATAGTTATAGATTAGATTTAAATAACTCTCTATATATTCATTTCTTGGTTCACAAGGGATGCAATTAACTTTTTCCGATCGTGAACATGACGTTAATTTCTTGCTTATAAGATAAAGTTTTCTTTTTTATAAACAAGAAACCTTATTTATGACAGGTGCTATCTGTACAAAAAAATTCTTTTCCCACACTCAGAAGGTAGAAGTACCCGATGTGTCCTTTACAGCTATATTTCGAATCCGAGGGCCAGAAATTCTTTGCCCTCTCATAACCATCCCTTTTCGAGTATGAAATGCTAATGGTCGTTTGGCAAACGACCGCCCGAATCCAGAGAATACCTCGCACATCCTTATTCAATTCATTTCCGTCATTTTGAACTTGGGAAATTAGAAAATCCCGCCATTTTGCGAACGTTCGGGAATTCGTCGGAATGTATAACTCAGTCGTCCTGCACATTCCGGGATAATTTGAATCTACGATGGAGATTTTCAGGGAAATGTGGATTGTGAGTGTCGACATAGTTGGATATAAGAGATAAATGGTTATTGTATCCTAATTATTCAATGTAGGATCTGGGAGTAAATACAGGAAAGCTAATTTGACTCTGAGTTTAAATTAAAGCGATCATGATATCAGATTGCGGATTTAATTGAAATGTAACTATAGATCGCCTATCTTACAATTATGAGCATTTAATTTATAGGAGTACATTAATCAGTTAGTGAAGAGATTACCGATTCCCGTTGTAACAAATATGAAACATGCCATAATTGATAAAAGCGTGTAAAAAAAAGATAAATATATATAAAACCCCCCTTTCTAGCTCTCCGTTTTTAGAAAAACATATATAAAAAATGTTCTAGACTCTACATTTTCTATGAGTAAAAGCACTGAAAGGATCCCCTATCCACAATGCCAAAAAGAGTTCGCCACTTTTTAATTTCATATGAAAACTCCAGATACATGATCAAGTGGACTGCCCTACATCGTTTCTAAATATCGTGAGATACTGCAAAGTAAAACTTTGGTAGAGAACCTCAGCCTCAATAATTAGAGCGATGTCACCAATTAATTTTAGAATTTCCAAACATAGCTAAATAATTAGATTTCTCTATTTAGAAAGTAATATATATATACATATATATAAACTTTTTTTAAAACCTTGAACAACTGGCATATAGGAGTTCAAAGGATAAACTATAGTATTAGATCTGCCATGCAACATTAGAAAAGGTAAAAAGATTTTATGAATGTTATCTTTTCAGCCATATTCGGAATATATCAAAGTACGGAAACTATTTTCACATTTTTTGAAAATCACAAATTTATCTTTTCGATTATATAAATTTCTTTTTCGAATGATTATTTATTTAAGTTTCAGTTTTTCTAACTTAATTTTAATATAATTCATAGCGATCCCTTTTATTTTTATTATTTAAATATTAAACCTATTTTACTGTTTTATTATGTCATTGAATCTCCGGGCATTTCAAGTCCTTCCGTTGGTGTGGTGTGGGAGAGGAGGTGACAGCTCAGGTTTGCTCTCGTCCTTCTGTTAGCATTCTTCCGTTATCAGGGTCGTGGAGTGGCATTGTTTCATTTCCAAATGCCGTAGCTTTTCCAAAATGTATCGAAAAAGATAACATTTGCAATGAGGTCAGCACTGGAGGGTATATAGTACCAGTTAATAGCGTCAGTGCGATTGAGCGCAGCTGATATTAATTCCAAACTGCAATTTTAATTACAATCGGCTCGAATGATCTTCCCAAGAATTTCTTGCCTCAATGTACTGCGCACTATGTTTGTGCTGCAATGAAAAACAAACAAAAATACGTTTCAAACAATTCTGTCGTTTAGATCCAAAATTTAATACAAATACACAGTTTTAGTAAAAGAATTTATTCAATTTCTCTCATTTAAATGTTTGTGATGTTGAGTTATCACCTTTGCGTGCAGGCGAATAAATAGACTTGCCAAGTATCGACGAATGTATAAATCTTATATCGATTAACAATTCTGATCATCAAAACATAATCTTCATTGCGTTTTTGAATTGTGAAGTTTACTTGCGTGTGAAATAAGGAACTTCCTGTATGCAGATTTTTGTCCAAAATGCGATAGAAATCTTCTATTTTAAATTAAAAATAACATAACATTCTTTTAACTCTTTGCACTCTATTATTTTTTTTTTCATTAGCAGATCGTCAAAATTAAAACGAAATAACTCAATGCATTCTAAAACGGGTCGATTTATCTAAATTTCGAAGAGCAAATGTGTTTACAATGACCGAACTTAATCTTTGTCTACAAGAAACTAAGTATCAGAAATGGAGATGTTAATTCTTCGAATGAAATATAAACTACTTCTCTTCGAATGAACTGAAAAATCGATTTATTTTTCTGTTCAACACATTTTCCAATTCCAACTCTATACTTAGCTTCTGCTAACATTTCAGCCCGAACCACCCATCTGCAGGAAAACCGGAAAACAAAAGTACAGTTTTCCTATAAAAATATAGTTTAGAACTCTAAGCACGATTCCTCCCATCATTCCCACCTGACTGTCGATGAAATTTCCTCCCCGAGCTCACCTGTAATCTAACTTTTGTTCCTTACAACCACCTTTCCCCAGCCTTGTGCAAGAACAAGTCCGAAGTTCCAATACTCTGATCACTAACACGAAACGTGATCAATAATTCATGTTCTTGTGGTGAAGAGGGCCGTCTTTTCCTTTCGAATTCCGCCTGCTTTTAATCAAAGTAAACTGTCTCTATTCATTACCCACTCGGTGCAAATGGACAATGCATGCAAGGAGGAAATATGTGCAAAACATTGTGTTTTATAATTGAATTTCGATTGCTGTCTTCATTGAATAATCATTATTTAAAGACCAGAACAAATAATTGGAAACTGTGAGAAACTGTTTTATGAAAAGAAGCACTGAAATACATTTCATATATTAACTTTGCAGCTTAGCTACAATGTGTAAATGTGTGTATCATATGCGGATTTTATTCCAAAAGAAATAAGTCTCTAATGAGTCAAATGAATTGTATCTAGCTAAACTATCTTCAACAAAAGAAGAAGTTAGTTAAAAAAGTAGATGTGTCTATAAACCGAGCAAGAATGCACAATTCGCAAGACTTTTACAAAAAAATATAAATAATTGATATGAGGAGAAACAGAATGAAGTTATTCGTCAACAAGAATGTTTATCAGACATGCTCTATGACGATGAGAAGAGCTTCGCTTTGATGACTTTCCGAAACCGTCTGTATCTTCAACAAGCATACCAAACATTTAAAGGAAGTTTTCCTCGCCACTCTGTAGTGTGTAAACTGCAATTGCGTTTTCTTTGTTCTGCCTATAACCACTTGTTTTATCGCGAGTCCAATATCAAACGAGTTGTGTGATGTATTACATTAAAATTTAAGTGTTAAAATAGAAATTGCATTGAAGTAAGTGCTTAAATTGAAATGAGGTTGATACTGTTCATTTCAGTATTCCGACACTGCCACTTTTTGACGATTCTACTCACTAAGGGGTGAGATGCCAAAAGATAAGAGCATTTCGAGAATTCTTCGACCTTGATTTCCACTCTATTAGATACTTTTTCACTCAGTTTTTTTCCCACATGCATGTGAGTGGCTTGTCGTTTTTTACCATACTATTTTATGTTAACTCACAATTGCGTATTGATTCTTTATATGATTGGTTCAAGTGGCAAAATACCTTTCAGGAGTGGCATGAAAAATGTTTTATATAATATCATAAAATACAACAGATATTATCTGCTGTTGCTAATCTCAAAATGTTATATAAAAAAAGGCAATAACAAAAAAAAAGTGTTTTAACATAAAAAAAATATTATTTTGTAAAGAAGCGAGTTATCAAATTTTAAGAGCAGAAGTTTATTCATCAAAATTTAATGTTTAGGCCCCTTACAGTAAACAAAAATTACTTTAAAGTACTTTATTGGGAATTAATACTTTTACGAGTTATTACTACAATATTACGAGTTACGACAGATTTTACGCCTCCCAGTTTCGCAGATAATCTGAGTTCGCCACATGGTTAAATGTAAACATCTCCTCCTTCTATCTTTCCTTTCACTCCTATTTTGATTACAGAAATGCACCCAGACGTATGCGCAAAAGAGCGGTGGGTTTTGAAATCCGAGAAAGAGCTATATGCTTTCATTTTGTCTATGGACATTTATTTTCATCGTAAATCTAATATCAGTAAATTTGAATAATGCATTGCATCAAACTGCTTTCTTATTTACTTCATACTTGGTGTTACCCTGGTGCGCTCATTTTACTGGCCCCTTTAACAATAATGCAAAATAATAGACTAAGCAGTACAATGCATCCAAATACGGATTCCCTCTTATTTGTGTTGTTGTTGTGACTTACAGCACTTTACAATCCCGCTGACAGTTATGTGTCAGCAATTTAAACCGAGTCTCTTGTTTTTTCAGTGGCGCCAACTAGGGCCAAGAGTGCGACTTGGCTACTTCATGCGTCACATTTGCTTGCGCAGCGCCATTTTGCGGAGGTGCATTCACACACCTCACAGATGGAGCACGGAGAAGGAGCAACCAATGCGCAGGCCGGAGCTTGCACCCGGGACGCCCGGATCACGGGGAAGACGAGCTAGCTGCCTCTATGCCAGGATGCCGGCCACTCTTACTTACTTTACTTTTGCCCTATAGCAATGGTTAATGCAAAAGAATAGACTAGATTTAGCAATACAATACATCCAAATATGGACTCCTTTTATTCGCTTCACTTTGTCGCTATCCAGATGAGCACTCTTTAATATTAATCATGAATAACACCAGAATACTTGGATGGAAACGTCACAATCTATTGAATCATAAAGTCAATTTGAGTCCTAATACTTAGCTATATCTCCTTTTTTTTAAAATAGAAAAATTATGAAAAAAAAATATTCTTAAAAGAACTGGTATTTATTTTTTATATAAGTAAAATATAGTTTTGGAGTATAGATGTAAAGACAAATTTGCAATCGTAATGTCACTAAACTTTTTTTACTTTTCAAATTCCTTTTATTATTTTTTTTTAAAGTTTTGATGTATTTTTTAAATCGAATAAACATTATCTAGAAATCGTAGAAGATATTTCCGATGTTTCAAAACAATAAAGGCGAAAGAAACATTTCACAAAGCAGAGAGACGCTTTAGAGAAAAATGTCAAATATGGAAAGAAAACTAATATTGTATACTCTAATATAAAACCCAAAACTGTGGTTTGGTTTTATACTTTTGGAACAGTGAAACCCAGAAATTTCTATTTTTTAAATTAATATGAAAAGGATTCATCACGTACATACATATATATTTTTTACTAAGTCATATTTAATAAATATTCCTTTATTTGCGAATTGTAAGCTGAAGAATACCCATATGAACCAGTATGGCCATTAGGGTGGAACAAAAATGGTTAAAAAATTTTTTTGTTAGATTTTAGTTTGATAACAGTGCGAAAAAGTTGCCTTTTAGGTTCAAAAACAATATTACAGAATTTGGGTGCAATATTACACTATTTTGAGGTGTCGCAAAGAGCTTGAAATTTGTAAAAAAACTGAAAAAGTGAAATTTTTAAAAAGGGCCTTTAAAATTTTTTCTTCGATTTTACTTTGGAATAATGCGGAAAAGTTGTCTTTTAGGTTCAAAAACAATATTTAAAAATTTGATTGCAATATTACATTATCTTGACGTGCAATTTAAAAAATGAAATTTTTAAAAAGGGCATTCAAAAAGTTTTCTTAGATTTTACTTTGGCAATAGTAGTGACAAGTTAGCTTTTTGGTTCAAAAAGAATTTTTAAAAATTCTGGTTGCAATACAACAATATATCAAGGGGCCGAAAAAAGCTAAAATTTTGTAAAAAAATTGAAAAATTATAAATTTTAATAAAATATGTTTTCACTCATGTAATGTTACAAAAGATTACTTTAAATACATATATAAGCATTGCAACTGGAAAAAATTATTAATTACAATTATAATAGTAAAAATATATTTTTGTGTCAAATTTTGCGTCTCTTACTTCTGTATCCTTAATGGTTACAAATGTTACAACTGCAAAATGTTTGTTTCCGCTTTATTGCCACATTAAACAGTTTTTTTAAATCAAATTTTGGCATTAACACGTGAGTCAATTTTTGCTCTTATGTATCCTTCACTTGCGATTAAACCACAAACATTTTGAGCCAATTCGGCCACCAATCTCACAGCTCTTTTCACTGCTTGCATGTGACAAGGAAGCCAGAGAAAGTCGATAACCGAGTCCCCTAAACTATTTGGTTCAGCGTCAGATACCTTTTGTATAAAGTTTTAACTTAATATTAAACCGCATAGGCACTTGGTAGTTTTATAGTCTCTTGTCTATTTGATGGATCTGGTTGACTTGTCTCTTTTTGTAAAGAACACTGTTCTTCAGCGTTGTCATTCGCGCCAGTAATCGTTTCTGATGCACTAGTATTTTTTGTCCGTTCTTGATTAAATTTAACTATTCTCTGTAGTTCTTTACTCTTTCTTGCTTCTTTCTTCCTTAAAGCGCTTGTGGTAGCAATGTCAATATTATATATAACTTCTGTTAGAGCATTGATCATTTAGAACCTTTTATTCCATAACTGGCCCTTTTTTTATACATACAAGTCAACAATATCAAATAACCATCTGGCTTCTTCTCCAAATTCTGTGAGATTGGAATTAAATTTATCTGAACATTTTCTGCTTTTTGACTTTAATAAATTCCTGTATTTAATATGATAAGCTTTTATCGTTTGTGAAATTCTTTAGCTAGAAGCAACGGGAATAGAAGCTCTTGACCATATTTATTCTATTATGGTAACTAAAGTGTCACATATTTCGCTTACAGAAGGATCCTTCTCTGAAGCCATTTTGAGGTTATTTCTAATATAATATAAATTCGTCAGTAGTCTGTTCAACTTCAAAGAAATCACTAAATTTCCCAAAAATAGAACTCTCCAATATTTTTCTTGTCTTCTCTAATTTAGGCTGCGCCATTTTTACCCACAGCAAAGCACACAAGCGCACAAACTAACAAGTCAGTTACGTTAATCAGTTACACTATAAACGGAGGGAAGACGCCAACTCAACTGAACTCGGCAAAGCTACTGATTTGAAACCGGCTCTGTCCTTGTCACTGGACGCAGTCAAATCTCCGCCTCACCTCAATAACAATCGCTCCGGCGAAGACTCAGTGCCAAGCCAGTGCAATAGTAAAACTGTTTTTATACTTTTATTCATATGATAATGCCTAATGAAAGCTTTTTATTTCATAATCGAAACACGCAAAAATCCTTAAAAAGTTGCAAAAAGTGTGTTTTTATGAAACTTTAACGTCTTTGCGGTACCTCAAGATATATTCTAATGTTTTTTATTATTTTTTATTTATCTTATGACGAATTTCCACGTTTTAAACCTCCCTGAGTTCGAAAAATACATTTTTGGAAAATGTATGCTTATCCGTCCGTCCGTCTGCCTATCTGTGATAAAGATAAACGCTTCTAAAACGCTTTGAGATAGACGGATGAAATGGATACATGGTCTCTTTTCCAAAGTTTTAGATTTCTATCAAATTTTGAGCAAAATCAGTTGAGAGAAAGTCTATATGTCCGGCATTTTCAATATAAGTTAACGCGAAGGACTACAAAACGAAGAAAGGTAGATGAATAAAATTCAGTGCACAGATTTAACATCTGTATTAAACATGTCCATTAAATTTTGCTCCAGATCCAAAAAGGGCTTGAATTTCTGTCGGTCTGTACTTTCATAGGCACGTAAAAGCGGTAGCTCAGAAACACAATGATTTAAATATTTCAAATTTGGTATGTTATTTTGTGATTTCAATTGTAGTTCTATGTCAGATTTTAGTTTTTCCATCAGTTGAGAAAAAACGCGTCTAAAACAGAAATTTATCTTTATTAGAGACTATGTGATAACGTTTTGAGTAGACCAGTCAAGCTGTCCTTTTATTTGGAATATTAAATTGAGCTTAAATATATTTCAATTGGTAGATCCTAATAATCTATATAATGAATCTACCAATTAAATATTTAATTGGTAGATTTATTATATAGATCTGCTATAAAACATTCTTTCTTTTTTAAAAAAAATGATCACTAAATTGGAATGTTTCGCACTTTATACGTTCACTCACGACAATCTAATTTTCGTGTATTAATAATGGTTGTACAAAACTGTTCGATTAAAACAACAAGAATTTGAATCATTTCCCTCCGTGTGCAAAGTTGGACTGATATTCTGATATTTCAAAAAATCTTCAAAAAAAAAAAAAAGTCCAAAAATACGACAGCGTTCTAGGGGAGCAAAGTGGAGGGAAAAAAGCCAGATCCGCTTCCGCAGCATTTTCACAGGCAGTCGTTGATTTTTATGTTACTTTTTAGCCGCGGTGTAAGAAGGGAAGAGTGGGAGGGCAATGTGGAGAAAAATGGGGAAACCGTGTTTGCGATGGGTTGATTCCCATTACAATGGATTCTTGTGAGATTTGGAGGTTCTTTCGAGCTATGCTTCTTGAATTCGAATGAGCGAGTGATGTTCGAAAAGGTATGTCGAAGATCTGCGATAAAGAGTGCTAGTGTGTTGGAGAAATGTGTACTTATTTCCATTCCATTCCGGATTTCGGTCACAGTTTCATTCGCAGAGAAAGATTTTCATCTGCCTCTCTGGGATTCAACTGTTCGAGAACTGAAACGGATGCTTGCTGGCAATGGTTAGAGTTTTTTTCCATCGTTTTTTTTTTTTTTTTTTTTTTCCTTCAGTCATTTGTTTTAGTATAAGTAGCAATTTGCTGAAACATCAAAGAAATCACAAACGTTTATTGTTATTTCTAAACAAAGCAATATTTGACCCTCAAAATCGTAAAGCATATCTTCAATGTTTACATATTTATAAATCATACTCAAGGAGGATCAAGATTAAAATGAAGGGGCGAAATTCTATGGAAAGGAAATTAGTTACTAAAAATGCAAATTTTTGAATTCTAAGATAATGCAAAGATCATTTTTGAAGAAAATTGTTTCAGAATATGAATAGTCATTTTCATAGGCAAATCATAACCAGTAACAAATCTATCTTTGCCGTGGTTTCAACTTTCTGTTAGACGCCTATTTCTTGATTTCTTTCGTGTTTTCTTTCCTCTGACAGAATGCAGTTTTTGGTGACACAGTGAATCCTCCCCAGAACATTTCTAATATTTTACAGCTCCAATCATTAGCTACACGAAGCGTTCAATGTGGCTGTAAAGATTCAGTGAAGCAGTCTGAAATGCATATGATGATTTGTTTATTTTTGAGTGTTGCCATTCAGAAATAAGTAATCAAAGCGATTTTGTGCCACATAGCGTTTTATATACAAATTGTGCTATTGTAGGCAATGCTTTTATTGATGTTAACCTAATTTTCTGCTAAGTATGGTGAATTTTCCTATATGTTTTGTGACTTAATATATAATACTCATTAATATACGCTTTTATTTCATTTTAAATATTTGATATTTTTAAGAATGGAATGTTCTGACAATCTTTCACAGTGTTTGCAATTTATTATTTTAATGCTTCCGATAACAATTCATTATTGTAATATTTTCAGAAAGTCATTATCAATGGATAGATTATTTTAAATTAAATTTTATTTACATGCAAGAGAAGCTAGTTGGAAATGTATGTAAAACAAAGAAATCAATTTTATGATACAGTAGTTTTTATAATGCTGTTTTCGCTTCCATATTTTAGATAAACAAATTATTTAATATTTCTTAGAAGGGAGATAAAAGCGCTGTATACATTGATTAAAGAAAGTTTGAAAAAAGGCTAATTTGGACAAAAATTTTATAGAAGTCTGTAATTTTATTGTCAAGCCTGTAATACTATTTTAATTACCTTCCTAACACAGTCAAACCCGCAATATACACTGTATATAAAATTTGTATATTAAATGGTAATATAAATAAAGACAATATAGTGGATCCTCATTCAAGATATGGGATACGTTCTGCATTTTAAGAAATCCCATTCTATTCTGGGCACACATCAATCTGATGAATTATACAATTCAAATATGTTTCCAAGTTGTAAATGGGCATACTGTTAGAGAAATGCAATTTATTATAAACCACCCATTTCATTTCTCATTAGTAGTGGTAATAATACGTAATGATATCTTATAACTTTAAACAAGTAATTCTTATGTAAGTAAAATTAAAAAATATTCATATATAATCAGTATGTGATTCATATTCAAATATTTTCTCCGAAAAAAATATAATATTAAAAAAAATGACTAGTAAATTTTGGTTACCCAGGTACAGTATTAACCCTTAACTGGAGAGGTGAAATTTTAGGACTTAACTGGGGAGGTGCGGTCTACGAGACCGCATTTCATTTACACTCAAATTAAATTTTCTAATGAATGTATTAATATAAAAAACTGCCAATATATTTTGCCGATATTTTTCTTGATATATGATATGTTTTAGAAATTTTTCAAAATATATTGTCATTGAAAAAAGTAAATGCGTTATAACATACATTTTCTTCTCAAATTACATGTTACAATAAATATATTCTTGAAAAAGTATATTACTTTTTACTTTTTTAAATCATATTTATTTTTCAATTATATGAAAAATAAAAAAATGACAATGGGTAAAGTTGGCCCTTTTTTTATCGACTTGTGTGACTTTCATAGCACATTTTAAACATACAGGTTAAGAACTAGTATAAAAATCAACCTATAAATTATGTATATATATCTCTTGGTATATTAATATATTTTATAAATTTTTCAAAATACATTATCACTAGAAAAATTAATTATGTTTGAACATACATATCAAAATGCGAACTTTCATCGAAAAACTCTTCTGTATAATCATCCTTATTACTAAAATCACTTTCTGATTCATATAAAAGTGTCTGGAGTACTACTTCATAATAGGATCTGTAAACTGGATGATATTTCGGGGCCCAAGTTTTAGCGCCATCTGCTAAGCCTTGTTTATCACTGAGACACTAACAGGGAGATGCGGTCTTAGAGACCGTGCTCGAAGAAATAACTGAATTATTTTAAAAAGCATCTGCTGAAATCGGTTGAAAAAGTGCACGCGTATTGAAGGTCACAAAACAGGAAGCTACAGGGTCAATCCATTCAATTGAGCTAAAAATAGAATAGGAGTGACAGAAAATCCGTCGCTAGCGGTCTCACAGACCGCACGTCACCAGTTAAGGGTTAGTAATAGATAAGTAGCAATAAAGGTCCATTTACTTTCCCCCAAAAAATTAATAACTTTGAAAATGTCATTTATTTTAATTACAATAGGGGATTATCATCTTGCGGTATGAAAACTATTCCCGATTTTTTTCTTTTTGTTAGAAAGCATTTATATAAGAATTCATTATAATTATCAATCTAATGCATTACTCTGATAAAAACCAAACATGCTTCAACTGAAAATGAAATTCTGTTTCAAGCAAAATATCTCACTCTTTAATAATAATAAAAAATTTATGAGTTATTGCTCTACATATTGCACTTCATTACAAAAAACAATAGTTACGTTATAGTCTTTTTTACTAGAACCCATGTACAACACTTAAAGAACTCAAATGACCTCGCCATTTTTATGTGTTTTTTTCATCCTTTGTGATTTGTATGGTTTATCGCAATCAAATATGAGATAATTTGCCTACATTGCAGTACATCTTCCCATGATCTTATACTATGCCAGCTCTAAAGCTTTACATAATCATTTCTGGAATGAATTGCTCAACATTTATCGAACTTCGTGGAATTTACTTTCGTCGAATGAAGCAACCAAACGCTATCCGGCATTCTGAATCGAATCGAGAGAAACGAATCCACGAAGAACGAATTCGTCGAAGCTGAAATGTTAATTCCAGAGGAGTGAACCGAAAGATTACCCTTTCCGAGTGTGAGGAAAATCCCTTTTCGAATACTGGATGTCTGTGTGTTACTTGCCTCGCAAGGGACAATGAGATCGTTGAAGGAATGGCTGGTTAAGAAGGAATTATCGGATATTCGCAAGGCACTCCTTGCGCAACATATTTTAAACCTGAAATCGTTCCCTGATGATAAGGCTTTGACGAAACGATCAAACAGCAACACGCATGCATCAAGTAAGTTAAGTTATATGAACACGTTCTTTTTAAATTTATTTACAACGTTTAATGTAGGATTGTTTAACAATGGGATTTAGAGGTGGAAATGACCAGTTGACAACTTTCGAATTTCGCAAATAAGTCGCAAACTTCACATTCAGGGAAAGCGAGGAATGCCATAATAAAAAAAGTAATAAATAACGATAGCCAGGTAATCGCAAACAAACAAGCCCAATTGGAGAGAAAACTACATCAAAAGAATAAACCATAAATGTATAAAAATAATTAATTTATAAACGATTTCAAAATAAATTCTTGTTAATAGATTCAATAACAAAAATTCAATCAAATGCATGCCACCACAAAGAAGGAAGTCACTCATAAAAGGAAGGCACTTATCATTTTGTCATGAACACTAAAACTGATAACCGGTATTGAAACTATTACAAAAATCAGCCGCTGAATGGTTTGAGCTTTAGAAAATCTCTAAAGAGAAAACTGAAAAGATGTCGCAGTAATGCTCTGAGTTCAGTAACCCTTCCCTATGGGTAAAGAAATCTACATTTTCTTATCTTTCAGAATGTTCATTTTTGTTTCGAATCTATAAGTATACATATAATATCGTTATATTGAACTGGAAAAATGTAATGTAATATTACGATACATGATACGATTTTTAATGCTGCTTAATAAGATGTAAAGAATTATCTGAAAATATTTATGATTCTTATATGAACTTTCACATGCATGAGAATGTACGCACTTTGCTGGATTTGATTCAAAATTTAATAAAAATGTACACATCAGATGATAAAACTATATGTTATTACCTTGTTCCTAAGCATGCGAAAGTGCAAATGGGCAGAAGGTCAAACTGTTTACAGATTTAGTTTAAAAGTTGTAACAAATCAACTTTTTAGATGCTAAAATTATTTATTGTAAAAACTGTATAAATCTGAATTTCATTTATTTACACTGATGAGTTTTTGAATTTGCATGCATGCAGACGATCACTTCTTTGACAGATTTAGCTCGAATTTTAATATAAATTTTAACTTTAGGTACTAAATCTGAATACCTAATTTTTTTAAATCTAGTTTTCTACATTATACTTCATCAGAATGAATTTCATTCAACATTTATTAAAAAATCTACACATTTTGTGTATACCAAATTTTATCCGCCTAGGGTAGAAAGCTTTTAAATTATTATGTTCACAGAGAGAGGTAATTTTAAAAATGTTTTTGAGCTCAAAATTTGCGAGTCGAATTTTTTTTTAAATTTACAGTACTTTTTCTTCATATATGATAGAGTAAAAAAAATACATCCGTATTTTTCCTAAATTCAATTCAGATTACTATAATGAAAAGTTTTTCGGTTACTTTGAAGTAAACTTGTTATTTAAAAATTGTATTTCAAATAAATTCTTTCGTAGATTTTTTTTTTTTTTGCAGCTTCTACTTCTATGTACTTCTAACTGCTACTAACATGAATTCCATTGCTAATGGCCAAAAGGTTGAGAGATGGTGTTCGTGTCTAAATCCGGAATCTCTAAATAAATAACTTGATAAATATCTAACTCGGATGTCATTTCATTTTCTTCTATGAATGTCATTACTCCTATTCGCATGATATACTGACATCATTTGTAAAGGAAATCCAATTTTAATTCTGTTTTATATTCTTTTTATGCTGATTTCAAAACTGGAATGAGACATGATTCAGTTTGAAACTCAGACATGAGAAAACTTCTTAACCCGAATCATTCTAAAATGGAATGTAATTTCTCAACTAAACATTAATAGCTGTTAGAGATGATTTTACACTCCACTGGATCCCATTTCTTGCTGCTGTTGCTTCGCTAGAGTGCATTTCTGCAGAAGGACAACCATTCTCTATGCGCTTAAGAAAAAAATCTATAAACCATTGTAATATTTTAACAATTTATAATATGGTATATAATAAAAACCATCTTCTATAAAACTCATCGTAAAATAATTTTATATTTACTGCTTGAAACATTCACATTCACTTTATTGAAAAGAATTCTTTGGCTTATTTTATCTGTATTGGTATCATTCCTGAAAAAAGATTTGTTTCAAAAATCAATCACATCATATGAGCAGTCTCATTTACTTTTTATTCATTTATTTTTCACTCTACTTAAGCCGGCATATCCTTAAAATGAAATTGGCGTCCCTTTTTCGAATAAACCCAAGATGGATATTACAGAGACTTATCATAGCAGAAAAACTATTCAGAAGTTTATTATAGCTAACTAGATTACTTTTAATTATGATAGAAAAACTTGGAACTTTGGAGAAAACTTTTCGTCATCATTAAAATAGGATCAGCCGTTTTATGTAAATCGGAAACAGCTTAAGGGCAAATAGAGAAATTCTTTGCATTTATCTACCAAAAAATTTTAGCTGAAAATAATATCTTGATTATTTCCAAAGTAAACTGTATTTTGAATTCCATAAAAATATGCTTCGAAATAATGAACTGAGTTATTTGCTTAGATTTGATTTGTACTGGTTGCAAAAGAAACAAGTGGGGAATTATGTGATGAATTATTAGTCGCAAGTAATTTAGATAGAGTTCATTAGTAATAACAGGTAGATAGAGATCATTAAATAAAATATTATTTCACTTCAGAAGAATGACCATTTTCATCACATTATTATCTATTTTATAGCCTTGGTTTCTATATTATACTTCTTAAAATATCAATGAACATTCATTTTATCTTTGCATTTTCCCACTAAATATCTTTAGCTCAATTTTAATTTCATGATATTTAGAATTCAATTTTTTTTTCTTCTGTTAACCATTGCTATGATATAATCAAGATTCAAAGTCCAACTACTGAATTTTGAATATCTTACTAAAAATTATAAAAAAATATTGATATTCAAGGCTCCTATAAATCGGACGGATGTGAATGCGGATTGCCAAGCCAAAAATATTTCCAATAGTAACGATGCACGACCAAAATATTTTTGAAATAGTTGTTTGATTACAAATGTATTAGCATTTTCCTGTTTAGTTTAGTTTAATTACATTAACGTCTGGTTTTAAAACAACACTAAGGCTATTTTGGAACAAACCTCGTAATTCTGAACCGTGATCAGATGACGAAGATGACACCTTAGCTCCTCATTGAGGAATAAAGTGCCACTCATGTTCAAAGATTATATCATTTCCATCTGTTTGTTTACAAAGCGGAATTAAAAACAAATAAGAGTAAACATAATTCCTCAAAGAGTATTATCTTGCTGCTCGTTGATCGACTGGGCACAAAATTTGATACATAACTATAGCTTTGATTTCAGTACTATATGCCATATTACATGCAGCTACTTTATTGCGCTTCCGAGTTTTCTCAGTCACATTCTGCAAAAAAGAAACGATCAATACTTCCAAAAACTAGAAATTTGATGGGGACCTACAGAAGAAACAGTTGCATTTGATCAAAAAGCAGATCGTTAGCAACAAAAAAAAATGATAAGAGCTAGGAAGTAGTACGTTGATATTGTAAAATAAACGAAAATTAGATTTCACAGAAAAAATGATTAAGGGAATATTGCTATTAAAACAGAAAGAATTAAAGGCTTGATAAAAATCAAAATTTAAGCACCATTTGACCCTACCAAAGTATAACTGGGAATAAGAAATCAAAAATATATAAATAAAAAAGGTTTAATTTAGAATGCGTTAAAGATGAATAGATTTCGAAATTAAAATATATAGCTGGAAACAAAGAGTTATTGGAAGAAAACATTAAATTTAAATGTACGGTAAAAAAAAACCCAAAATCATAATACTGAGTGCGTTATAATTTCGTACAAAATTCGAAAATCCGTATTAAAAGAAACAGCAATCGGAAGAAATTTCGGTTTGCTCGAATGTAATCAAAGGAACATCGGATATGTTTTACCATTTTATATATATATATATATATATATATATATATATATTCCAAAAGTAATTAAAAAAGAGCGCTCACTCACACTGAGACATTTTATGCAAATCAGGTTATTAATAAAGCACCTGACTGGATCTATATTCATCATTCAATCCTAGCAACATGCTATCGTTACCAGAACGAGCGTCTGCAGTTAAACATTTCTACACGAGTATCGAATCCACAGCTATTGCATTGCGAAAGTATTGCACAGAAAAAGAACTGCATGCTCAAAAAAACGCCTTATTCCGTTGAATGGTCTGCTGAATAACGGGTACCTGGCGTTCTCTATATGAAAGCCCGACGTGAATCAGATTGCAAGAAAAAAACTTGTCGCGTCGGACAACATCACACAAGTCCACTGTTAAGACGCCCACATTGCATGTTCTCTACTCGAAGCTAACCACTGACGACAGTAACTTATGAGAGAACACATCTGACAGGCCTGCGAACATATAGACCAATCTGACAACACACAATGTTTTGTACATGGTTCACTTTGAAACTGTCGCGCCCGTGGCTGAAGATAGCTGACGAAACAGGTTTGAAGCTGTGCTTCTTTTGGTGGTTACTACCAAATACCGGTCGTCATGCGGCGTTGTAACTCGGGGGCAACCTGTACTATAACGTCAACTGACATTTCCATCATCTTGGAGTCATTGCTAAACCTAGAAGGGACACATTGGGAGATACCAAGTTCCTCTGATACTCACATTCCCGACGGTCAATAATTCTACCACATAAAAAATCATCCAAGTGCGTCCTGTGTGTCGTAACTGTTAGGTTATGGCGCTGAGCGATTTACAAAACGTTTGTGAACCATTTTACTTCTTTGAAACCGTTTTTATACGCCCCTCTCTTACACTATCGTCATTGTGACGTACTAGCCATTTCATCCAGTGTCTTTCTGTAATTTGCATATTATTCTTCAAGATGTGTGGGATAATTCTACAGATGAAATTTTTACTTTAGAATCAAAATCCCACGGTTCTATTTCCGTGTGATTCTGAATAATCTTTAATTTATTAACATGGGTGTATTTCATCGTCTTTTTGTTTTTGATATATATATAAAACATCTTCATCATGATGTGTAAGCGCTTTATTTCGGCTACTTTGCAATCATTTTTTATACATGTGCAAAAAATTGAATTTTGCTTTGATCACATTCATGCATACCAATTTTTTTTTCTTGGCATTTCTACTTTTATTCTAAATTTTTGGAATTTGTATGAATTCTTTACACGCTTTCTAAATAGATCGGGGGGGGGGTATTTTATGTTGAACAGGCTATGAAAATTTAAAAGAACAGAATGAGAAACTGTACAATGAAAATATTAAACATGAATATCTCATGAAGGGGTAAACTAGATAAGCTTCATAGATCCAACTTGTTCTTAAAATTATAAAAATTTCTAAAATAAATATGAGATGGAATTCAACATTTTCATATAGATTGAAAATTGCAATTCGTTTCTATATTCCTAGGCAAACCCTTTTTCTATGATTTAACTTCTCAAAGGAATAATACACAATATGATGTGTATATTATGGATTTCTTTGCTGGGCCTTGACCTTGACTTCCATCTCATTCGATGAATTTTCTTTCATCCCATCGTATTTTGGCGAATTAAATGCCTCGTGATACATGCGGAAAAACACAGAGTCTTTCCGTATCTCAAAATTGACAGTGACATAATGTCCATCGTAGTCAAAATATATTTCCATTTGTTTCAACTCTTCTGTTGTCTGTCCTCACACGATGGTCCTTAATGAAAATGAGTCAGCTACCAATCCACAGTTTTACACTTTGGTGATTCATACTTTATTTGGTGCTTACCTATCTGAGAAGTTGCTTTTCAGAGTATAATTTTTTTTCCCTTTAGACTTGGGTTTTGGCGATTTTTCGATTTTGCACATCTACACGACTACAACTCTGTTGACAAAGCCAAATGCTAAATTTCATCACATAGGATGCTGAATATCATTCGCCGTATTCACATGAATTCTAATGGGAAGGCAGATATATTCGCTGTTGAAGGATTTTCTATAAAATTTAATAAATGTTGACATTTTTGGTTTAAAAAACAAAAATGACACTTCCTACCTCGTTCATAAATGAGGTTATCTTATTGAAATTTATAAGTAACTCCAAAAACGAACTCAAGGATGTTCTAGAAATTGACTTAAAACTATTAGATGCTTCTGTTGACAACCAAGTTTATAATAAATTCAGTAATATACGTAACTGGATGCCTGGCAAAAAAAAAAATCCCTTCAGATGGTATGGTAATAAACAAGCATATAGGCAGGAAAAAATGCAACCATAAAATATTTTGTCTTTGATATTCGAGATTCAAAGAAGAAACAAATCGTTTTCTCAATGCATTTTGGAAGGGTCTTTTTTTCCCACCAGTTTTAAGGGCATATTCCTACCATGTTGCGATTGACTATTTCACCCTAGTAAAACAAGGTGAAATGTGACGAGCAAAAACGAGCAAAGGTGATAGTAGCAAAAGATGCCGATATATTTTGGCATCAGCGGCTCCTTTTGAGCCCGACAGGCAATTGTAAGATGAGTGTCGAAAAAAAATGTCAAAGTGCTAAGCATGAAAATGTACTTTATTTTCCCTTTAAATGGCCTCAAAAAATCACTTCGTGAATTTTATGTGGAAGAATCTGGAATTGCAGAGAAACAACTTTTTTGAGGCCGAAAAATTGTTTTAAAGTAACAGCATTCCTATATAAAAAAAAGTATGCACTATTCATTCTATGTGAAAGTAGGAAGGATTTTTACTTTCCCTTAAACAAAGCATAAAAAATGAACATGTCATTTAAAAAAAAACTAGATTTTGAAACTTGGATGACATCCAATAAATCTAGACCATCTTGAGTACGAGAAAAGCATTTTAGTTATAATACTTGGATCCTTGGTACTTATAGAAAGAATTTTCTTGTCCATGCGCCCTTCGTTGAAGATGACCATCTCATTTGTTATTTTTTTTCCTAATTTTATTGCACGCATTTCTAAGTGGTATAATTAATAGAGTGAAAACTTTGTCAGTTATTTCCTTTTCAATATTTAGTTTTGCCAAGGTATCAGTTCTTTCATTATCAGGAAATCTTTAAAGGGATTTAACTCCTGAAAGACCTCAAGATAATATCAGTATATTTCTATGTTTTCAACATTGTTCAGATCTCTATATTTTATCTCTTTTATTATTTTTCCTTTTTGCTTCACTGATTGCAATGGCAATAATACCGATGTGGAATGAAATAGAGTATGGAAACCATAATCCATAAAGCAAAGACTCTATTAATATCAGTCATAATGTTATCAAAACTCTACCAATGACTTTTTTGATTTGACACTTTTTTAACACTTTTCAATTATTAATTAACAACGGAGTTTATTGCTTGCCTTATTGCGATATTTTCTTTCAGGTATCAAGTCTGTATATCCGATAAGTTATTTATTTGTTGTTTAAAAATTAGACAAGTAAGTATCCGATTCTATCATTTATTTTAGATCTATCGATATAGAATAGGTTACCGTTTAACATTTCTTGAAACTATATAAATTGTATTTTTGCAATTTCCACTGAACTTCGTATTCGAAGTTTCTGATTCTTTCAATGTTGCTCTTATTTTTTATTTTCTGTACTCTCTTTCGATTTAAAGAAATGAGTGCTGAAGTCTTTAATGTATTTTTCTAATCAAATTGAATTGAACAAAAGGGATAAAAATCATAAAGTACGTCTCGTGCCACTTTTAAATAATCTTTTTACCAAAAATCTTGAATTATGATCCAGAAAACTTTAAATATATCTTTAATAAAAGGCTTTTATATGTTTTATAAATTTACTCGAGTTGTTACATATTTGTAAAAATGGAATATTATAATTGATTTTTGACCCAATTACTAATCCAATCATTATAATGTTGACATTTGGATCATTTTGGAATTTTTCTCAACATTAAATCCTTGACAGTTCGAAAACCTATTGACCTATCGAACTGAAAGAGATCAGTGAAATTTGTACAGCTATGAACTTAAATTTAAACATCATCAAAAATAATCTTCACTCCGAAAAAATTACATTTTCAAAAATTTATTTGAGCATGATTGCACACATTTAACAAATACAGAAAAACTCTTACGATTTCCTATGCTTTCGGAAGTAATTTAACATAATTTTCAAAATAAATAATTTAAAAATAAAAATGGGATTTCCCTTTTTCCCAATGCATTCAATCGGCAAGAAGTCCCGAATATTTCTGGTTAAAAGGTGTTATAGCTCTTCATTTCTTGTTCTATATTTTTGGAAATCCCAAATCTTGCATTGTAAAAAACAAATTATGTCATTACATAATGATAAATAAAGTAAATAAATCCTAGAAATTCCATAATGACCCACACATAGTATTAAGGACAAACTAAAAGCAAACATCACTGAAACTGTTATTTATGAATCAAACCTTCCCTTCCATGTCTCCTCTACATATATTCGATGACGCTTAGTTTCGCGTGTAATCAGCAAAATAAAATGCGCATTTTGGATTGCTTTTCATGGTCTCAAAACTCATTCACAGTTTTGATTTCAAACACAAGTTTCACATTCGATAGCGTCATTAGCTGCAGCCAGCTAATTCAGTTGAATGCTATTTTGAATTTTTACATTCACAATTTAACAAACAATCAGTCGGTTGGAATGATGATGTCAGATGTTGTCAGAAATTCAGTACATATGTACAATTTCGGTAATAACCAAATACAGTTCTCCAGGTTATTGCGTTTGCCAGCTATCGTATTCATAGGCATTGGCGCTTCACACGGCCGCATTTCGATCAATATTTAATCGAAGTCAGCAATTTTAAAGATTCAAGTCAACTGAAAGTCAAAAACTTTAGTGACTGAAGTCTTAGTGACGTTAGGGGTCAATAATTTTAATGACTCAAGTCAACTAGAAGTCAACAATTTTAATGACTCAAACCAACTAGAAGTCAACAATTTTAATGCCTCAAGTCAACTAGAAGTCAACAATTTTAGTGACGCAAGTCAACTAGTAGTCAACAATTTTAATGGCAAATCAACTAGTAGTCAAAAATTTTAATGATTCAAATCAACTAGTAGTCAAAAAATTTAATGACTCAAGTCAACTAAAAGTAAACAGTTTTAATGACAACAATTTTTTTTTGACTAGATTACCCACATTTTTGAGTTGATAGACCGATACAATCACAAAAGTGTTTTTCTGATCTCGGGAAGGTAAAATTTGGGAATTCGTCAAAATTCGGGATAGACTTACGATTGCAGCATTCTCTCTCTGTATTTAGCCCACGTAAAAATAAAAAATAAAAAGTGTTTCACTCATTTTTTTTTACTTAGTTTCTTTTTCCAAAAAAGTTTCGGTCAGTCTCCGAGTCTTTCCGGTTTCGGAGTCTTTACGATAGTAATAGAAAACAGATTATTCTCTGAGAATCAGCGACAATAAAAATCTCGTCCCCCTATTCCAGCCACCTTGTTCTGTTTATTGGCACGGTTACGAGGAGTGAAGTCATCGATTCTCCCAAAACTGGGTTTCCATTGATTTGATTCCCAATAACATTATACACTCTGTTGCTGCTTTCATTATTTCTGCGTCGTAAAATAAATCCGTGTTTCTCTAAATAAATGGGATTTCTTAGTTGGATCTTTTCAGACTGATTCCAATCTTCGATCATCTGATTCTTAATCTTTGCTCCATCACGCATGCAGCAAAAGGTGATTTATTTATTCTTATTGTCGATTTCTGCATCAATGTCATTTTTGTATTCAAAATCCTCTTTAATTTAATCTCCAACACAATTTTTTAGAATGAGTGGTAACTTTTCAAGAAATTGGAAATTAAAGTTTGGAAAGAAAATAAATGAGGATTTACTCCAACAGGTGATCGTAATGGAATTTCTGTCCACTAATTTCTGACATCATAGGGGGATTCCCGACTAAATAGACTGAGTAGGTAGGCTCCTGTGTGAAATAACTGAGGAGGGTCATCGCTCAACTGTTTAAATAATTTTACTAACGTAATGCAATTTTTTTTAATTATAAAATTTTACATCTACAAAGGTATTTATCCTAAATTATTAAAATCATTATCAAATAAATTAAAATGTAACTATTTATCTATTTATAATATAATGGAATCCATTTGACATCTCATAAAATAATAATTTCTATTTAATTTCCTTTAAATTTTTTTATATCTTTATGTCCTATCATAATAACTGAATACTTTTATTTTTAAAGTAGGAAACCATGAATTAAATATTATGATTATTTTTTCAAGAATTTAATTACGCTTGTCATTTTTTCCAATACACATATCATACGCAATATACATATCAATCAAAAAATAAGCAATCAAATATATTTTTGTTTCTTTTGTAGTTAGTCATTTAATTTAATCATTCAAATGGCGCCTTTTAAAGACAAAATTTAGCATTTATTAAATAATACAACGTATTCATACATTGTTCTCGAACGGTGATGTATCATCTGCCGTACTTCGTTTTGAATACCGACTGTTGAAATTTTTATGCAGACATTTCTACTAACATTTCTACTAACAAGAAATAAATTACAATATTGCTTTTGTCAGCAATGAATATAATATACGCACATATATTTTCATGCATTTAATGCATAAAATAAATATATATATATTTTCGCATAGTTATCAATAATAAATTAAAATAAATCAATAATAATTTTAAATGTTAATAATTTGTACATTTTTAAGAATAATTTTATTGAAGTAAAAACCAAAATGAGTCATTAACATGTTGATTAAATAACAAATTTGTTGAATGTGAAAGTATTTATTAAATGAGGAGTGTCATAATGCGCATTACTTGAGGCCGCCCCTGCTTGATCCACGTTTTCTGTCAATGTATCTAAGATGAATTCCGTACCTCTCTCTTTAACAACGAATGCACTTTTATTCTGTATGAAAGCTTTTCTCGTAATGAAGTACTTTTGAACTTCATAACGATAAAGGGCAGAATACTTTAACAGCAGGTGCAGGTGGTGTTCAAAATAATGGAAATAATGACACCTGTGAAAAAAATGACACCAAAAAACGCGTTTCGTAAACAATAAAATATAATTCTGACTGCCAGTTTTTTATATAATATATATATATATATCATGATTATTGTTGCTGCTTATAACAGTTGCCAAGGGATGCGAATCCAATGCCCTACCAACCAGGCTATCCCGGCCCATCTATCATGATAGTTTGAGGTAGCTTTAGAGAAGTTCTGTACGTCTTGGAATTTTGTCTAAAATGTACAATGTCAAATTTTCACACATTTCCAAGAGGACAAATTGTAATAATTCGACTCATTGGAGCAACTGTGACCGAAACATCCCAGTTTTTAGATATTTCTAGAAGCACGGTGTTTGAAGTCATGACAGCAACCAAACAAGCTCGGAAAAGCAAAATGATGGACGGAAATATAAATTGGGTGAAATAGATATGCAGGTATTGTAATGTTTAAAAAGAAAACAAAGTGAATGAAAAGCTCAATCAGCATCTGGATTCTCCAGTGTCCATAATTACAATTAGGATGCACCTTTATAAAACAGAATATTTACAGAAGAGAAGCAATTTCCAAGTCACTTGTCACCGATGTTAATGTCAAACATCGTTTATAGTGATGCCATAAACACAAAACCTGGTCAATCGATAAGTGGAAGACAGTTATATTCTTAGTTCAATCAACTTACACACTTTTACCCACAAAAGGAAGGGTACTCGATTGAAGAACACCTGCACAATCGATGATCGTGATTGTCTCCTTCCTTTGACGCGGATCTGTCATGGTATGAGGATCACTGGGGAGAAGTTTTAGCTGACCAGATCCTTCCTATGATGCCAACTGTTTCTTGCAGGAAATATAAATTTCCCAGCATATTCATGCACCTGGTCTTGTTCAATCATATTTTGATGAACACAAGGATGAAATGAAACATCTACCTTAGTCCTCACAGTCCACTGATTTTAATATAACCGAAAACGTACAACCTAGAATCTATATTCTCTACCGGTATCTTTCCCGGAACTTTCACATCTCCATGAAGAAATATTCTTTTAAACACTATTCAGCGCTTGTATAATTCGATACCCATGCGAATCTAAGCTATATCACATGCCAAAGATAGCCCTAAGTTTTATTAAGAAAGATTCTTGTATTCGATTGTGGCGTTCCAATCATTTTGATAATTACTTGTAATTTAATTACTCGAAGCACTTTTACAATTATTTCTACAAACATCATTTCTCCAATTTAGATCCTAACTGATTAAGTTTGACATTTAACAATTTTCCCTTCTAGAGATTCAAATTTATGTTTCGGATATTCACTGCTGTTGTACCTTATATTATTCTAGAAAAAGGATATTATAAATTGACTCTTATAAGATGTAACAAAAAGTTTTTTTCTGATATGAATCAATATTATTGTGTTTTTTTATTTAAAATTAATTGTTCATATAGAAATGCGACACTACATCGCAAGTTATAAATTCAAAAAAATGAATTATAAAAAAATTATTTTAAAAATCCATACTTGAATTTATGTACTACAGTTTAGAAGATAATTTTTTCCCCATAGAAATTCTGGCGGTCGAAGTAATAGTCATAAAAGCATAAGAGCTTACAGAAATAGTTTAAATGTATTAGAATTTTAATCAGATTTCTTACATATTCTATTTTTCAAAGAAGGTTAGAGTGTTTTTTTCTGATATTTTATATGGCTTAATTTCCTTATGTATCGTTTTCAGAGTTTAGAGCTTTCATAAATTTTGCTTTGACCTGCAGATTTTTCATAGACAAAAAATTATTTTCTACAATGCAATGCTCTATTTCAATTATGCCTTTATTTTCTGTTTTTTACTAGATTTTTTTTATTTTTATGATTTTTCACTCCTTAAATCAAAATTCAATTTCACAATTCGTAAAAGCATTTAGTATGACCTATTTTTATATATATAATTTCAAATTAATTGCCCTATTATATTATATTATATATATATATATATCTTAATATATATAAATTACGTGTCACGTTGTTTGTCCGCGATGGACTCCTAAACTACTTAACCGATTTTAATCAAATTTGCACACCGTGTGCAGTTTGATCTAACTTAAAAGATAGGATAGCACTTTTTTGGAATTATTAATTAGAATTTTAATTATTAATTAAAAACTAACTTTCCCGCCAAAAAAATTTTCAAATCGCCAAATGAGTACGGCTTCAATTTTTTTTTTCAACAGTCATGAGGCTAGGCTTAAGATTTTTCGGCTGATTATTTGAAACGATTCTATTTATTTTCTTAATGTTTGATGCATTTAAAATGAAACATTGTTAATGAATCGATCTTTCAGATTCATTCTGAAGTACTTTTGAATTAAAATAAAACAGAATAAAGGAAATTAAAAATTTCTAATCTGCATAGCGTTACCCCAACTGGCGTAGAAAAAATCACGCATTTGCGTTCCGTAACTGGCGTTGAAAATTCACGCATGCGCATTGTATTATGATTGTTTACATTTCAACGGAAGCGGACTCGATTTAAATTATTTTTAGGTTCGTTGCATGTTTTTGTAATTAAATTGTATTTAAGTTAGTTATATATTTTTTGTATACGCTTATAGTTTTAAGTACATCGTTTTTTAAGTAGTTTTTTTTAACCTGTTTTCTACCGATTATTTTAAACGATTCGTTTTATTTTCTTAGTGTTTGATGCATTTAAAATGAAACGTTGTTAATGAATCGTTCTGGTCATGATGAATCTGAGAATATTTTGTTGACAAATTCTTGAAATATTACATAAATTAGGAAAGATATTCTTTAGTGCCCATAAAGTTTAAACGCTCAGTGACTCTTTTCAGTAATCATATTACAAAAAAATACTTTGTTTCAGTAAAAAATATTATTATATTAATTGCAGATTAATAATTTCCACTTTAATTTATAGTATAAATTGTACGGGAACTAACAGAAAATTAGAGAGATACATATTACGTTGTGACTGAAGGCGTTTATAATATTATGAGTGAATTATATATCAAAACTAGCCACCTTTGGCGACCAGCTGGTTCGCCAATCTTAATGCACGTCAAAATTTTAATAATTAAATATTTTATGAAACTCCCATTTTAATTGCTTCTTCATTAAAATATTTTAAAACTTCAAATTTTAATAATCATATAATTCACTCATATTATTATAAAGGCCTTCAGCCATAACGTAATATGTATCTCTCTAATTTTCTGTGAGCTCCCGTAGAATTTATGCTTTAAATTAAAGTGGAAAGGATTAAACTGCAATAAATATAATAATATATTTTTTACTGAAACAAAGCATTTTTTTTTTAAAATATGAGTACTGAAAACAGAGTCGCTGAGTATTTAAACCTTATGGCCACTAAAGAATATTTTTCTTAATTTTTATAATATCTCAAGAAGTTTTCAACAAAATTTTCTCAGATTCATCATAAACAGATCGTTTAATTAACAATGTTTACTTTCAAATGCATCAAACACTAAAAAAATAAACAGAATCGTTTGAAATAATCTGTCGGAAACATATTAAACCATCAAAACCAAATCCGCATCCGTTGAAAATATTTGTCAACAATAAGAAAACAATGCGCATGCGTGAATTTTCAACGCCAATTATGCTAAAGCAAATGCGCGAATTTTCTACTCCAGTTTGGGTAACGCTATGCAGATTAGAAATTTTTAATTTCCTTTATTTTGTTTTATTTTAATTCGAAAGTACTTCAGAATGAATCTGAAAGATCGATTCATTAACAATGTTTAATTTTAAATGCATCAAACATTAAGAAAATAAATAGAATCGTTTCAAATAATCAGCCGAAAAATCTTAAGCCTAGCTTCATGACTGTTGGGAAAAAAAACTGAAGTCGTACTCATTTGGCGATGGGAAAAATGAAAAATTTTTTTGGCGGGAAATTTGGTTTTTAATTAATAATTAAAATTCTAATTAAAAATTCAAAAAAAGGGCTATCCTATCTTTTAAGTTAGATTAAACTGCACACGGTGTGCAAATTTGATTAAAATCGGTTAAGTAGTTTAGGAGTCCATCACGGACAAACAACGTGACACGTAATTTATATATATTAAGATTTGAAGTTTTAAAATATTTTGATGAAGAAGTTATTAAAGTAGGAATTGCATAAAATATTTAATTATTAAAATTTTAATGAACATTAAGATGGGCGAACCGGCTGGTCGCCAAAGGCGGCTAGTATATATATATATAGTAAGCAAATTTTAAGCCAACATTGGTGGTTGTGTCCTGTGTTATCATCAGGACACAACCACACGATTTCAGATCGCTAGCCCTCAGGAAGCGAATAAAATATGTAAATCATTGCAAACAAATAAACGCTCATGAAAACCCTGTAACTGTCCATGAGTTTGTAATACAGTCTTTTAATATGCATTTACATGCCACGAATTAGGAAACATGATTGAAAAACACGAAACTTTTAAACATTGTTACTGTTCCTCTCTTTGAAGCAAAAAAAAAAAAAAAAAAGAAGAGAATTTCTTATCGATAACATTTTCAAATATCTCTTCGTTAAGGGGCAACAAATATTTGATTATTAAGTAAAGTGACAAAAGAAAACCATTTTCCTTTATTTCAAAATCGACGTAAAAGCTCAACCCTGTTATGTTAGGTATTTTGTTTCTTCGCCTTTTATTCACGCTTGTCGGCTGAAAAGGAAATAAAATAAGGTTTCAAATAATTAATATTTATAATGAAATATATATTATTGAATTTTACCTATGCGCATGTTTTGAAAGGTTATAATAACTTCTCTAATTCAGCCGATGCAGACTTCTAGAATTTAATTTGTTATCAGAAGTCCACTAAAAATGAATCTTTTATTTCGAATCGATTCCCTTGTTGAAAAAAAAGGGGCGTTTTGTGTCTCTGGATGTTACGAAGAAAGCTGAGAATGCATTTGGGAACATTCACTGACTAATAGAGTTTTAGTTTAGTTAGATTAGAAAATGTGTTCTTCGCACTCAGCGAACTATGGATCGCAAAGATTCGTCACCTCTCGGTTTTTTTATGCCTTCTCTTCGTACGATTTCTTTATTTCAAAAGGTAATATTACATTTCCCACGATTTGAGATAGAAACTTTGTTTTCTTATTCCCTGTGCACTGTTATCAGGAAAATGACACATTCTAAAAGAAACTAATAACTGTTTATTATCTAACGCGTTCTTTTCTTACTAGATTCCAATATTTTTATGCTCTTTTTATACCCAATAGTTTGGGAGGTTTTTCTTTGAAATGGACCGAAAGAACAAAAAGAAAAGAAAGAGAACATGTTTCTTTCGAAAAGCAAGTTAAATATCTCTTTCGTTTGATCCAGTGGGAAATATTTAAGTGGCGCAAAAACACTAGTATCGAAAATCTCAAAAAAAAACTTCAATGTAAAAGATTTTTACCGTTCTTAAGGACTAGAGAGGAATATTTTTGACGAATTTCGTAGTTTTAAGCTAGGGTGAGTTGACGAGGATTAAATTGAACTTATGTCCCCTTTGCGAGTTTCCACATTGAAAAATCGAAAGATGTAAGATGGAACACATGACAGGTTTATAACATTAGCCCAAGAAAAAGGTTTTACTTACTTTTATACTCTAATTATCAAGCAATATTGACTAATATTTATCTGCTCCTTATTTTAATGAAAATCAAACATCCTATTCAGCAACAAAATGAGAGAATTCATTTAACACTACAAATTAAATTTGTAAGACGCAAGGAGAGGTAATGTGGGGAAAGAAATTAAACGAAACCATAAACTTTACCAAAGGGTTGGCCACGATATATTGTATTCTTCGCTTCTTAACTAACATTTTCTCTCACTCACAACTTTCAGTACTGCTCAAAGTTCTTTAATTCTTTCTGATGACAGCGCCAAATGCATGCAGTTCAGAGTTCGGCAAAATATAACTGTCACAACTTCTCTGTAACCTGACATCTTTTCCTTTCAAAAAAAGACAGGCAATCTTTCTTAATCATAAGACAATCACGGCGAGAATAATCGACTTACATAATCAATCATTAATTTGTGTTTTTGCAAAATTAATCATTAGTTAGTGTTTTCAAAATTTATTCCTCATCTTTGACATTCATCACTTTGAGAATTCGATGCCCTGAACCTTATAACCACAATCCGCTGCGTCTTGTCTTTGAGTTTGATTGAATGATTGAATCACCCGAATAGTAATATATCGGAAACTACAAGCAGCTTATGTGTCATTCATTCAAACAGAAGTACAAACAGTCATCGGCTATAGCCCCGGACAGCAACATCGCCGTTGTTGTGCCCAGTGGAAATGACCCCATCTCTGAATCTGAAATTCAAACTCTCATCCCCATATTTGGGATAAATCGAAACCTATTTGTAACTAACTTTTTGAAATGAATTGATCAAGTTATTCTTTTACTGATTGCGATAGCTAGGTTACAGAAAACCAGCAGGAATAGCTTCCCCACAAATTTTCTCGCACTCCCTTCTCAATTTTATTCCGTAAAATATTTTGAACCTTGAATAATCCGTAAATGTCTAATGGCGAAGAATGTTAACGAAATATTGATTTTTGACGTGAATTTAGCGTTTTTACTAAATCTATCGTGTGATTCTTGGCGATTAAACCCTGAACGTGGTTAATAATACTAGAAAATCGAATTTGTGTTTCAGATGCATGTTTCCAACCAATTGAAAGCAACATTTGACAAAGAACTGCACTTGTTGTCATAAAATCCCCTTTTAGATTTAATGTAGTTCAGTCATTGCATTTTTGAGTGTCGCGTTTACGTACAAGTGAAAGTATAGAATGTTACAGAAAGTCAACCCTTTGACGGATTTGATCCCAAATTTGATAGTATCTACATTTTAGTTATTAAATTTGCATACCTAATTTTATTCATGTAGCTCTCTTCGTTTTGTAGTTGCCGCATTAATTGATATTGAGATAGTCGGATAGAAAAGATTTCCTCTAAATGGGTTTCATTCAAAATGTGTTGGAAATCTATAAATTTAATATGAGTTATTTTTGTCTCAGACAAACAAACATATTGATAAAAATATGTTTTCCGGACTGAGGAGATCTAAAACGTGGGAATTCTTCAAAAGTTCGATTTTCCGAATTTTTTGACGATCAACAATACTTTTTCTAAACTTGGAATACGAGAAAGTTAAAAGAAAATCAGGCAAATTGAAACTTCAAAAGCTATATTCCGTTACGGATTCTTAAATTAGAAATTCTGAACTATCTCTGCTGTTTTTCAGAACCTTTCACTAATCTAAAATTTAATTTTTTCAGTTTCGGATATTTTTTTAATGTAATTCTTTCCAACATATGGTAGAAAATTTCAAATTTCTATTGTTTGCAAATTAGAAATATTTTAAATTAATGCGACTTTTAAAGTTCTTTATTGAAGATTAAATTCTTTAAATATTAAAATAATATACTGTAATACCATAAAACTCTAACGTATAATGAAGTCATTAGAAAGTCTTGAAAATTCCACCTTGAGATACATGAAAGTGAAATAAATGTATGCTACAAGAAGTCTGGTTGAAACGTGAAGCAAGGGTTTCTACTTCATTTTCTGTATAGTTCCCATTATGGCTTTTTTTAAGGTTGAACCAGAGCGTTTTCACGTTTTTCTTCAACGGTTTACTTGCGGTTAATGCCGTCGAAATGGAAGAAATAACTCTATTTACAAAAGGAATTGTTTGTTTCTGTGGTGCGTAGACAAATATATCAAATCTGTCGCTACTTATAGTCATGAAATTCGGCACACATGTCGTTATAATGGTGATTCAATCCACATCCATGCTCGGATTTTAGAATTTAATGTATAATAATTTATAATTTTTTATTTAATGTTTTTTGTTGTTTTGTAAGATTCGTTGCACATATTTCCGATTTAAGAATCTTTTATCGTAGGAAGAAATATTTCTCCAACGAAAACTAACCACTGCCATTCTAAACAAATTTATTTTGCACCCTGGATGTAATTTTCTAAATTTTGAGACATTTTAAAAATGTATCGATTTTTTTTTTTTGGAATATTTTTAAAAATTGAAATTAATATTTCTGCATCCGACATGAAAATTAAGGCATATTATACTGAGTTGTTATTCAAAAACTACTCTATAATTTGAAATAAGAACAATCAGATACCTTTTTGGATTAGTTTTTAATTAATTGTTTCCAGATTAACTAAAAGAATTTTTTTCCTCTAACCATTCGATTTCTTTCGCCATTTGGAGACATTTTTCTTTATTAATGATGGACAAGGTCGCCAAATTAGGAAACAAAAAATAATAAAAATTATTTTACATTTATTTTTAATTATTTGTTTTGATTTGTGTCTTTACTGTCCATCAAGTCTAAACGAAGGGGAAAAAATCCTATTGAAAAATTAGCTATTATTTTTTACAGCATTTCTTATTATTTAGACTTTGTATTTCTGATTTCATTGACATCCAACAATCACGGGTTCCTCGGCTAGTAACAGAAGCAAGAATTTTATAACATACTTACTTCGGCTCTGCTGAATGGATTTTGTCTACACAATAACCATCCTTGTCGATTTTGCAATCTTGAAAAAAGCATTGAGCACATTACCTTGTTCTACTCTAAATACGTCATTCATAGATCAAACCTTTGTGCAAGACTAAATTTCAATCTTCAGTCTTTTTCAAACTACAAAGTCTTTATTCAAGAAACTGATATCAATAAGCGGTATCTTCTGATCCGTTTACAATCTCTGAAATGTTTTGACATTGATTGAGTGACACTCTTTCAACATTAAGGAACAACGATTTTCGTTGCTAAAAACCTCATTTTTTCAATCAATGTATCATCAGTCAACAATGATGGGCAAGAATCATGGCAATTATTTTTATATAATTTAATTTTAATAGTATGTCTTACATCAAACGTTCTTATCAAGCTCAACGTTCTTAAATCAAACGTTCTCTTTCCTAAGTTCAGTCGTAATTTACTTGAGAATTGAAAAAATACACAACAGTTGTTTTATTGGTTTAAGTTGTTGGGTTTTGTTATATTAAAGTTCCGTTTTAAAACAAAACTTGAAGTATTTTGGGACGGACCTTGTATTTTTGAACTGTGGCTGGATGACGAGGGCGACACATGAGCTGAAATCCACTTTCCAAAATTTCCATACCACACCAAAGAGAGGTCGTTTGGTCCTGACGGATTTAACATGCACCAGATCCGCCTACACGACAATTCTTCGGTGGAAGCGGGTCTAGAGCCTGAAACCTTCTGGTCCCTAAGTCGAGACCTTACCACCAGAACACCGCGGCCTCTTTAAGTTGTTGAGGTGATTATCCAGAATAGGTCTCTAAGTTTGCACTGGAATATGTTATCAAATAAGAATGGAGATGGCAGTGGGTTGAAAGAGCAGTTTGCCATGTGCGAATAAAAAGCTATTGGTCTGAGAGTAAAAACCGAAGCCAAATGATTACAAGTATTATTTAATTCCAAAATGATGTAATTCTACGTTAGACAATTTGTCAAATAAGCATTTGCCAGACACCTCTCAGAAAAAACACTCTTTCAGAAATAACATTCGCTCATTGGAGAATTAGATAGCCTCTTTCATTTTGTCATCATCATTTGAATTATCGAATGAGTGATATTAAATGTTTACTTTGCAATCTATCGCATGAACTCTTTTCTCGCCTGTATATTTCGACAAAAAAAAATCAATGTTTCATTTTAATATGAAGAAACAAAATCCTCACTGTTATCGGATCCAATCGATTTCTCCTTATATGCGATGAAATTACCCTTCCTCTGTTATATCACAGAAAAAATTCTCGTTTCATTCAGCGTGCTTAAAATGATTTCCTCTATTCAACCCTAACCTTGTTTGCTCGAACTTTGAAACAGAAGAAAGAAATCTCTCTTTTTTTCTTTTATTTTAACGGATTTTGCAAAGTGGATAAGAATTATGAAAAGCAACAAAATATGTAAATGCGATTTCTTCAGTAAATTTGCATTGGAGACACGTTTCACGTACATACAAGAAAAGGCCGCAGTTTAACCTAAATTGTTTAGCAAAACAGAATTCCTCATCGATGTTACAAACATTTTGTTTTTATAGCATCAGTAGGGGAAGTGTTTGTGAATGAAAGTGCCGACAATTTCATTTCAATGAGTAGTATTGCATATCATTAATAAGATATAATTATTCTTTTCAAAAGCGTTTCACTCTCTGATCTTATTTAACAGTGGAAAGATTTAAATCTGTTAGTTGTAAATTCCTTTCCTTTTTTTTTTACTTTCACGTATACAAAGCGAGAGCATTATAAAGGTTAAAAACTCCGAGCTTGAGGTTTAAACCACCCTTTAGATGCAAGATATCCCAGAATCCGCAAAACACAGTTTTGGTCCCTGAACACAATAACTCGAAAATACTTTAAGCCAGACGCATAAAATTTCATATATGCTCTTTACACTTTAAACTGTATATTTCTACCAGATTTTGAACGAAATTCATTTGGAGGAAGTCTGTCTCAAACAGCGAAACAAATAAAATCTGGTTACTATTCTTAATGTATAGGGAAGCCATAAAATAACATTCCGTGTTTGATGGCATCTGCAGCTAAAATGAATGAACAAAATGAAACCACATTTTATATACAGACTGTGAAGGTTTGGTTTAAGAGGTCTAATGGCACAAGAGCTTATCTTGGCTAAACTGCTCCATATACACACTGTGAAAGGCATGGGAAGATGAATTCGCAGGGGAAAAAATTAATAGCAAAAGTTGAAGATAGGAGAAATACTGGCGCTGTGGTTAAGAATGAATTCATGAAACTCACAGAAAGTAATCTTTTATTCATCAACATTGGGATCCCCTGCATGTCGTGCAACATTTTTAACATTTTGATCTTCCCTGTGTACAACATATTGCATACGTTCACCATTGCTGTGTGTAAACTGTCAGTTTCGATGTTTATAACAGCCCGTCTTATGTTCTGTTTCAAGACAAGCAGATTAGCTAAAGAGCAACCACGGCATTACACTGTATAATTTTACCAGTAAAGCATGCTGAGGTAAGTAGGGCCCATATGAAGCACACATCAACAGTCAAGCACAAACAACAGTCAGGGACTCATCAATAGTCAAAAACGAACTGCTAACTAAGTCGTTTGCTCTTTCCTTTTTACAAGGAATGCATGGCGCTGCTGTCACGCACGCACTAAAATTTTTACATAATTCATGTCGATATGCAAATTTCCTCATTAGTACGTGATAGCAACGCCGATATTACTCCTATCGACAACTTTTGGTACTATTTTTTTTTCTGTGGAATTCATTTTTCCATGCTTTTTACATGTATATGAAATGTGACTCCATTTCGTTTATTCGTTTTAATTGTAGAAGCCGCCAAATAAGGAAAGTTATTTTATGGCCACACTGTAAATTTCAAATTTTGAACCATTTTTTATAGCTGTAAATACAGAACATTATAATTGCTTTTCACTCCCCTCTAAACAGATTAGCTTTTCCTAAATATAGCAGGTTGTGTGTTCCTGATAGAACAATAAAAATGTTATGCTTTTAAAATAAACTCAATTTAATCAATTCATTTTAGCTTCGATTCAGTACGAATTTCTTTTTCTGGAAATGAATGAAAGAAAAAATTATCTCATAATTCTATAACATTTATAATAACGAATTTTCTATTATAATAAATACTAAAAGGAGATAAATGATAAAATGGAATAAGATTGTTTTGAAACACGCTTTAATAGAATTGTAAACATTTTAATTCTTTAAGCATTTAATTCTCTTATAAATAATGCGGACATAAAAATAAAATTATAAAAGGAGGTCATCCTAGAAGAAGGGGAAAAAATTGAAAATTAACAAAGGAATTCAAAAACAATGAATAACATAAGAAAGAAATAAATAAATTAAAATAAAATAAAATATAAATGTGAATAAAATTCAGATTCGATAAGTGTTTCGTCAACACCTCCAGCTTTTACGATTTCGTCTTGCCGTTTATGTTTCGATAAGAAAAAAAATGTTTTGTGTTCCTTTAGTGCATTGATAAAAAATGCTGTTAAAACCTCATTTAGTATTATTATTGCAAAACAAATGTTCTCTGCATTTTCTTTAAAATGTTGTAAATGTAGAGATTCACACATTTTTCTACGTCTTTCAAATATTTTCGGCAATTCCCCTGAAATTTTGTTACCGAAAGCATTTCGTAAAGTTTATTATCTTTTTCGAAAGTAACAAAATTGCACCCAACTGGACTCCAAATTAAAACATGCTTTTTTGGCACAGTAAAAGCAATCAGATGTGATGTTTCAGCCGGAGAACATTTTCTGACAGTGAGCCTCAAATCTTGAAGCATATGAACAGTTTAATTCGGGGAGAGATAAAAAAAAGAATGGCATCTTTAACGTTTTGTTTTGATCTTTACATTTTTTTGTCCAAATAAAAAAAATATTTTACTTTTAAAAGGCAATTAAATGTACATTTAAATTTTCATTTCTGAAGTTCAAACATTTTTTCGAGACGATATTTACCAGCAACAAAATTACTCTCTCTCTCTCTTCTTTTTAGTCTTTAAAAAGGTTTTTAAATCAACCATTTCAGTATTTTTTTCTTGCCGTGTACGTTTTAATTAGTTTTTAACGAAATTCAAGTGCGCACGATATTATTCATTTCATTTTAATTCATTCCCATTTCAACATTCATTATTTTTCTAAAGCACGAGTTTTGTAAAAGTCAAAACATTTCCATGGAGACTTTTTAAAAAAAAAAAAAAAAAAAAACCCGCTGTTTAGTTTCAAATTTAAATGTATAGTTTTTAAACAATAATGTTTCCTGATTTATAAACATAAAAACTTTTAACTGCATGATTGTATTATTTTACCAAAAAAATAGATTATAATCTTTAAATAAAAAACATTAACAAATAAATAAAATCTCATAATCATGAAATGCAACTATAAACAAAAAAATGTATTTTAAGAAAATTACAATGTATTTTAAGTTTTACTCAATTTTTGAGCATTTACTTTCATTCAATTTTTATTTTGGATTCAGTTTCTTTTATTGTACTGCTTTTCGCTGCTAATATTTTTAGTGGGAAAAAAAGCTATATTGCGTTTTTAGAGCAGAAATGAAACGATATTTTTGAAATCTTTTCCATTTTTAGTAATATTTCCTAATTTTTAATCTTTGATACTTTTATAATTTAATATTCCAAATATTTCCCAATTTTTAAATCAATATTCCCCAAATTTGTTACTAAGTGACGTTATACGAGTAGAACCAACTGAATTATAATCAATCTATTAACTAACAGTTAAGGTTCTAAAAACATTAGAGCATTATTACACAAAATATTATAATTCTACCTCACAAGAAAGTGGGTGAGAAATGAACTCGAAAATTCCAACTCTTCAAAGTTAAACAAATCCGACTGAAGAACGCATGTAGTTTTCACGTTTTATGTAATATCGTTTTTATCAAACCTGCTTCCCCTCTAGATAAGTACGTATAAAATCGTGTTCAAAGGATTAATACATTTAGTGTGGAAAAGATTAACCACTACGCTGAAGGGAGGAGCACTAAAGAGGACAAGATAACGAATAGTAAGGAAACAGCATCCTTCGACGCCATTAATCTCGCGAATACATAAAGACCAAAGTTTCTGTAGCCGGCAATATGCATGAGATTAACTTAAAATATACTTAAAATCTTAAAGAGAACATTCTTTAAAATGAAAAATGTTGTTTGTTATAGGATGGATGCTTATATAATTTAAAATGTAAAACATGTCGTGCTTTCTCCTTACATTTAAAAGCGGTGTTGTTGTTATAAAGCTAGAAGTTAATAAAAAAAAATTGGGTAACAGATTGGCGAAACGGTAGTATCAAAAAAATTAAAAAGTCGACTATGTATTTGGCTTCAATGATACACATTTACTTAAAATTAAATTAATACATAATTAATTAAATACTTAAAATTTGCAATTTTCTCGCAATGTATAATCTTATGAGCATTTCCATTGCTTTTCCTGAATGGTGAAAATAGAAAAATAGAACAACACCATTTTATTCCATAACAGATCTCACGAAGTCACAGAGCATTGGAAAAGTTTTGATTCTTTCCTCCACCGAAACAAATTCGACAGTTCTGAATGTCTTATCTTATTTCTGCGAAAGTCTTTTCATTTCCGTTCGCTACTTTATCAGCGCCAATAGGAAAGAGAACCATCTCGACTTTCTCGAATACTGTTAGGTTCGCCTTACAAATCTCTGCATTCTCTAACCATATCGCGAGAGGTGGAGTGGGAAGCGGCAAATCTTCGAAAGTTAAAATGAAGTTCGTAATAAATGCCTCCTCCACCTCCAACATTCACTTGTAATGACGAAGTATGCCACGTTTTGTTTCGAGATCAAATTTTAATCCGATCGGGTTCAAATTTTAATACAAACCTACAACTTTGGTCAGAAAACGACATACCAAATGTCATCTATCTAAGTTAACGAATTAGTTCTTGAATTATCACGTCTATATGCACACGAATATACAGATTGGTAGATGGCCACTGTATAGATAAGGAGCCAAACAGGCCACTAAGAGCCAATAGGCCTAATAGTGGCCATCAGGTAGATGTCCACTAAGGAGCCAAATTTCGCTCAAATTTTTCTAAAAGGCCACATTTTATGCATCTTATATTTTGCATTCTTGAGTTATCATTTTCACTTATGCATGAACTGAAATGTTAAAATTTAGTGATAGCACTGCACGCCAAGGTTTATCCTTTCAACGGAATGCGTTTTTGAGACATAGTGTTCACAGACATAAATCCAAAAACTTCTTTTTTCGAACAGAAAAGTCTAAACCATGATTCACTCGAATCTCGAAATCGATTTTATTTTCACTGTTACAATGGTGTCTCTTTGAATACTTCGTATACGAGAAATTAAAATAGCAGAGTGTTTTTATTTTGCTGTTGTTGATGTCAAATTGTCACATAAGAATTTCTATATTTGTTTATAGATACCGACGAATTCTTATTTGTAACCGTGATGGTTTAAGATTATCTTCTGGTTAAAACTACTTTCCGATAAAATAGATTTGTGTTTCAGATGTCAACATAAATTATAATTTATGTGTAAACATTACGGAATATTATAAATGAAGCTTCGAGGAAAAAAATGAAAAGTCACATTTCCAAGAAAGAACAATTTGAATTAACAAAAACATTATCTGAGTTATATTTACAAAACAAAACAAACAAACAAATATTTGAGTTATATTTACTCTCTCGTAAACAAAAGTAACAAAGACACTGTAATCATCAAAAAAAGTTCGACGGCATTCTTTTGATGAAAATCTACATTTCAGACCTCTTCGAGTCTCAAATGCCGTTTTTAAAATAATGTCTATCTGTGTACTTGAAAATTCATAAGCAAACGGATGAAATCTAGTATGCGGTCTTACCAAAAAAATGTTAAGGTCTATTCCATTTTGGACGAAATCGACTTCTGACTTTCCATGCATGTGCGTGGGCATTAGTCAAAACAGCAAAGAGATAGATTAATACAATTTGGTATGTAATTTTATCGACAGAATGTTTTAAATGTTCAACGAAATAAGTCCCGAATGATATTCATGAATATCTAAACGGAGTTAATTAAAATTTGATGTTTCGTCTTGACACTAATTTTACGGACCTTCGTCAAATTCTGCTTTAAAAAAGCGATTTTTAGTCATTAATCGAGAATAGTGTGGGACTATTTTCTTTTATTTTAGTGCTGCCTTAAATAAAGTTGCTTAATTTTAACATATATGAAGCAACATGCTACGAGTTAGAAATTTCCATTTTAAAGTTCTTAAATAGAATTACTCCGTACCAGCAGTTAATTGTAGGTTGACATCGCTTCATTCGGTCACTCACCTATTCGATAATTGCTTTGTCATGTTTAATTCCAACTAAAATCAGAGCTTCAGATGTCGATGGTGCTGAAAATACTAATTTAACTAAAATACCAAATACTAAATTTAACTGTCAATGAAGACAAAGAATCCTCTGTGATAGAAACTTCCAGGAAAGTCTGTAACAAAAGGCAGAGTTAAAAATAGCCCAGCCCTTGGATCTGTGTCATTATCGATATTCCCAACTTATGTTTAGGCGTCAAGCAGCACAGACATTTGGCGACAATTTGGCTGTCATATTAATTTAGAATTTACGAAGACCACAGATAACTGTTATATTCACTTTATATAAATTATGAAGCATATGTCTTTATGTGTATGCTTAAGATTATACACATAAAGAGAAAAAAATCAAACATTTTAAGCTATTAAATGATTTTTTAAGTCATGAAATTAATTAGCTAAGTGAAACGAAGAATTAAATGCCACAGCAAAAGCATTCAATGAAGCAATTTGAAGCATTCTTGCGGCGATTTGTTTATATTTGACTATTGTCATGTGAAAAAAAATAATAAGAAGAGATTTCTGTTTTATGCATTACAGCTTTTTACAAAAATAGATTTTTCAATTGAATGACATATCTTTGTTTTCATAAAGTTTATGATCCTATAATTAATTTTTATTCATGATATGGGAATTAAATATGGGATCACATTTTATTTATATTATTTTTTCTAGATTATAACGTAGACCAATGAGAAACTGTCAGCAATTTTTATTATTTTATATTTATGCTGATTCATAATATTATATTTTCACGTACCAGTTGGAAATTACAATAATATTTTGTTCAGGATTTTTCTTATTTTATATTTGGTATTGCATTTTTTTTTTGCCAGTGATTCATTATTTCTTTCAATCCAAGTTTAGTGATTCATTTTCATTTGAGTGTGTGAGTGTTCGAGAGCACAATTTATAGAGATATTACTGCAAGGAAGTCAAAGTTAGTAAGAGAAAAAATTGCTTAAAGAAAGGGGAGACAAAGCCAAAAAATATTAAATCAGAACTGACATATTGTTAACAAGATAACAGACCGTCCATAAGAGCCCATTTATAGATTATTCATAAATAGACTGCAAATATCGCGATTTCTAAAAGTAACGGCAATGTTTTTTAAGAAAATAATAAATGCTTCTTTTGTTTTATATAATTGAGGAACAAGTCCCTGAAGGATAAATTGACTTTATATCTCAGCTGTTCAAAAAGCTAACTTGAAACTGAAAATTTACTGTCCCGAAAGAAGATTTTGATCCTCTTTGTTTGGAAAACATCCTTGCCCAAATTAAGGAGAAATGATCACGTATTCTAAAACAGAGTATAAAAATGTCACAAAATGACACTATTGAATGAGTTGTAATCAGAAGAATGAGAAATAAATCGATGACAAAGCGAGTGCTATGCTATTTTCTCTGATCACGCTATAAAAATATCTTCATTGCATCGAACTCCTCTTATTCATGGAAATTTTATGAAGGAGGTATTGCTGTGAGTTTCCAGATGTCCATGTGTAAAAGTGTTTACATACTTTGCGCTTTGATCCAGAAATGCATCTATATTGGATAAAAAGAATTTTTTTAAGGAATACTTTAACGCTGTGAAAAAAAATATATCGTTTGTAGAATCCAGTTCAGTCATATTAGATCCATTTCCTATTTTAATGCCTTTTTTTTATTCGAGATTTTCATATTATCTTAACCAACTTCATCTTCCAAATATGGATCAGTTCCAATGGATGCTGGCGTATTGAAGAAATTTTATATTTATTCCAGCTACTTGCAATATTTCTTAGCTTATTGATTGATATATTCTAAATCGATGATGTGAAACAATTATCTTCTACCTTCTTTTATTAAATGTGGATCAAGAGTACGAATGCTTCAAAATATTGAACAGAAAAAAGAAACATATTTTTTTTTAATTCTGATACTTTTAATTAAACAGTTAGGAACGAGGCAATCACAAACATTAGAAAAATACAGAAAGTATAAAGTGAGTCAGGGAAGGACGAGGTTTTTCTCAGTAATCATACCACATAATCAGAGTTCTCATGGTTTTTATAGGATGAATGCTTTTTTTTCTTTATGAGTGACATCAACAGATATGCCGTCATTGACTTTCTTGGATACCATCAAGGGACTGGACGGTGTTACAGAGCTCAGCTATCAACTCATTTACAACAAGGTACCAGATTACTTATAAAATATTAAATAAGAATAAAAATGCAGGACAGTTTTGAGTGTATGAAAAAAAATTTCATGAAGATTTCCTCTGTTTATTAATAATTTATTAATAAACTGTATTTATACTCAGAACAAGAAGAAAGAAAATCATTCCAATTTTACTTTTTGATCTAAACGCCAGTTCAAGATAAAAAATCCCGCTCGGGAAAAGTATTTAAATGTTTCATTCAGTCATAATATACCCCGGGTTGTTAACGTTCGTAATAATTATGTCACTTATTCCAAAAAAATCGGCTATCTAACCTAGAAGATAGATACTGAAAAATATAAGATGCCATTCATTATTTTCTGAGCCAAAATAATGTGTAAGTTTGGAATATTTTTTCAATCTTGTGGATATCAAGCACAAAAAATAATAAAATTTCTTCAGAAATTTTAAACGAACACTTTTGGCCGCATATTTATTAATATTCAATCTTACACTGACTGCATGTAGTTTCTGGAAAAAAAAAAGTGGAAGAACTTTTACTTCGGATTTTATGGTTCGATTTCACGCCCCGTTCGTCGCCTCTTGATGAATGATCCCCAGTTACTGGAGCGGTTGATAGATGTTCACCCATGGTACAGCCCCTGCTAACCATCATCACTCAAGCCCCTGCACCGTCAGCAATATCACGTAAAGTTATCTGCCTGGTGGCTTTCCCGTGAACAAGAGGCTGAGGAGTCGGGGAAGAATATGCGGAAAAATCTGAGGGAAGCGAGTAATGATATCGGTTTGTCATGTCACTGGACAGAAGTTTTGGTTTTTCCCATATCTGTGTTTGACCTTGACAAACACATTGAAGAGTTGAAGTAGTGAATAAACCCAGTTGTGATTTTACTTAACAATAGTATAGAACCAAGCTCAGTCATAGAAATAATATGTGATGTTTAATATTTGCGTTAAGCCTTCGTTGCATGATGATAGAAATTTCCATCATAACATTTAGTGAACAAAAAATTTTACTCAAAACAGGTGTACTGTAAATTGATTGTTGCTGGCGACTTTTTTCACGATTATTGCGTAATAAGGAATGTAGGCGTCAACAAAAGAATCAAATGTCTCAATCAATATAGCGGATTTGAACTTGTCATTCCGCTTGGAAGAAGCTTGCAATTTCTTGAATATTTTTTATAACTAATCTGAGATTTTTTTGCATCGGAACGATAATGAGTGGTGAAATTTAGAAGAGAGAGAGATGAGAAATTGAAGATTTTGCACTGAGCATAACATGCAAATTTGCATGATGATGGATATTTCCCTCATTAATTAGTTTTTTAATTATTTAATTATTTATTATACTAGAATTTTTTAATCTAGAGCCTGAATTATATGATCATGATTTATTTCACAAAAAAAAGAAAACATCATTCAAAAAAAAAAAAAGGTTAAGTTTTTTTTCAGTTAGGATAGTAGGTGGATATTTTCGTTAATTATTTACTTTTTATACAAAAAGATATGCAAATACAAGTGCAATAGCCATTGTGCAAAATGACATTTTGATAACCATTTATCGTATTGACCGTCAAAAACATATCAGAAACCACCTCGCAGTTCAGGGAAAAAAATTACTACAGATTAAGATCGAAATCCTCTTTTATCGAAAAATAATTTTCAAAAGTAATTTCTTTGATTATGTAGGGAGTCAACTCCATTTTAAAATTCATTAAAAAAATCCAATTATACACATAAAATTAATCTGAATCTATATAAAACTTTTCCATTTTCAAGATTGGAAATTCAAACCTTGTAAATTAAGAGAAGCTTGAAGTTTTTCCATCATATTTAAAAATATTATAAATAAATTGGTTACAATGTTTCTTGTTTTCCATTAAATTGATATTTAAAATATAATTGTTTATTAATTATTTATTATGAATTATTTTACGCACCTTAAAAATTATTGAACAGATTCACATAAAACCCCTGATGTAATAGAGAAAGCACAACTGAAATAAATCTGTAGAAAATTGCCGTCCGTCACAATTTACGTAACTATTGAGAGAAAAATATCAGTAAAAGGAAACATCAAATGAAGAAAAAAATTTTGATACTACTTAAGATTGATATACGAGTATTAACACTAAACCTGACTCCTATTTCAAAATAATTGTTATCTGAAAAATGGAGAAGTATACAACAATCGAAACATTTCTGTTTATTTTAGGACATTCAATTAATATTTCTAGTTTTTCTGTAAACAATTCAGATGAGATGTTTTTTTTTTCATTTTATATCATTTTGTTTTTGTTGTTTAAAATACTCGCTATTTTCGTTATCCATAAAAAGATAGAACTATTTAAGTATCAAATTATGCGGTCTTTGTAAATCTGGCTTCTTACATCCAGAAAGTAGATGTGATTTTCAAATAGACTTATCTAAAAAAAAATTTATGGTTAAGGAAATCAAAAAAACTTTTTTGTTAATACGAAATAATTTTTAATTTTCTTTCTATCGTCAAGCATAAAAATCCGAATAAATTATCTCGGATTCAAATTTTTAAAACAAATGTTTTAAACTACGTCATTCGATGCCTATCTTTTTTAGGAGCAGCTAAAATGTCCATTGCCGAATCGAGAAATAAAATGTTGATAGTAAAAGAACGTTATATAAAAAAATGTATTTTCTATATTTGCGTTTATTGAGAAAACTTCTTTATCTCTTTGAAAAACTCTTTGAGAAAATTTCTCTCTTCCGTTAACTTGAAAGAAAAAAAAAACAATTATTTCTTATCATGTAAAAAAAGATCAAATGTTTCTTTCTTCAGTCTTAAATGGATATTCCGCGTTCATACATAAAATGATTTGAAGATAAAGTTCAAGCAGTCTAAAATAGAAGCCAACTATATGTGATATTTGGACAGTGAATTCCAGGTTTTATTTATACTCGAACAATCCATCTCGAATCTTTCTCTTTCAACTCTAACCGTTTAAACATCTCATTAAATACGGCATATGCCTTAAATGACATATGGATTTGTATATTTTAAATGATTTCAAATCAAATTTCTTATATGTTTGTAAAAACATTTGATGTAAAAGAGGATGTTAGCAAATTCCGCATTATTCGAATTACAAGACTTGATGGATTACTTATTTTCATTGAGTCAGATTTTGCTTTCTCGTACACGAAGCATAAAAAAAGCCTTGCAAAAAAAATTGGAATTTGAAATTTTGGAGAATCTTTATACCAATGAGTTCGAAAAACACACTTTTGGCTAAATGTCTGTCTCTCTGTCTATCTAAGAACAGATAACTTTAAAACGCTTTGAGTCAGAGGGCTGAAATTTGATCCAAGGAAATAAGACTAAATTTGTAGATTTCTGTCAAATTTTGAACGAAATTCTTTCGCAGAAAGTCTATCTGTTTGGGCTATTCGAGTAAAAGTGAACTTTATGTCTATAAAATAGAAAGAACTATGTAAATAAAACTCGATACACAGATTTAGCATTTAAAATATAACCAAATCTCTCAAGCGATTGACCATCTATAGTACATTCTCATATATGCAGGTAAACGAAATAAATCGTAAACACAATGACTTAAATCAATGAAATTTGGCATTTTATCTTGTGATTACAACCGTAATTTTGTCTCCGACTTTTTCAAAATCAGTCGGTCATGAAAAAGGCGTCCAAAATACATATTCAAGCGATAGATTGAGAAAAAAAATGCTAGACTCGCGCCAAGAATGTATATTTCATAACTATCGTTCAGCGAAGTAACCATGCCAAGTTTCGTGGCTTTGAACAAGGCCCCTAGTTTTATGGGGAGGAAGGGAGTGGAGTGTGAACTTTATTGGAGAACATACGAGGATGTTTCGGACCATTTCCGCTAGTTCATTTTAAAAATTTTCATCAAGCTTGGTTGTTTAAGCATACGAAAAGGTAGAAAGGACAATTTTTCGCACCTTCGAAATAAATTATACGGTTAATAGTTTGGTTAATCCATTAATATAGTTAATACATCGCGTACGAAACGCTAATTATACGCAAACTTCGAAAAAAATGAATAGTAACCATGTTTGCTATTTATGTATGTTGATTTTTTTCGCATTAAAAAAATGAGGTAAAAAAATAAAAGATAAATGGTGCTCACACTTTAAATAACTGAGATTGTTTATGGAAATTAGGAAAACAGAGCACAGTAACTTAACATAGCGCATTTTAAAACAAAAGATGTTCAGCATGACCGCTATCTCAATATATTAAGTAAGTGAAGCGCGTAATTTGCTTATTAAGCTGAATGTTGCATGTCGGAATGGATGTCACAATATGGCGTCTTTCCTTTCCACCAAAGTGGCTGGAGAGCCCCAGTAGACACGAGACTTCAGGTGTTCCCACAACCAAAAGTCCGCTGGCGGAAGGTCTGGTCCATATAATCTTACATCTCGGCTTACCACTGGCTCCTCAGTGAATGTGTCTAGGAGGAACATCCTGACTGAACGAGGGAAAATTCATTCAAAAAGAAAAGAATATTTTTTAAATAATTCGAAAAGAAAGCGTTTATTCATTTCCCATCGCCAAACCAAAGTGAGAAGTTCTATCAAAGCATAAGTTTCTTTAAAATCATCTTTCATTTAAAAATGAATGAAGTTTAACGTCGTTTTAGATATTTCCAAAAACTTGATATAAATGGGGATAAACGAGGTATGAGCTTCACCAACCTATTGTCAAAGGCAAAATCGCATCATTTTAAAAATATTTCTTCACTATATTGTTTATATAAAATAACTTCAACCCTATGTGCATATTTTCTTCAGATATATAAAATGATTGCCTAAAATCAGTGTGATTCTTTTTCTACTTTCTTGGTGCTTCTAAAATCCCAATATTTGAAATGAATTTGTTCATATTTAATAGAAATTTGGAGGAAGAATTGTAATGTTCAAAAATGAATGTATTTTAGACATTTAATTATAACACATTTTTTTATAATGAATGTACTTTGAAATATCCCTGGGTCTAATATATTACACACCTAACAAAGGTTTTGTTTTAATAATTTCTCGGTAAAATTTTCCTATCGTAAAAAGCTGCAAGATACAATTTAATGAGACTCTAACTTCTTTAAGTGGAAAGCATCTATGGGCGAATGTTATTCCGAAATCAGAAGTTTCTGCATTGAAATGCAAATGAGAGATGACAGAATAACGAAACCGAAGGATGAAAATATCTTCGGTTTGCCGTTCCACTTGGAAGGCAAAGCAATGGAATTATTTATAATTAAGCAACGAAAAGTTTCTCCCATTAGAAAAATTCCCACTCTTCCAAAAAAAAAAAAATACTCTTGAACAGAAGACTTTCTCCCACCTTTGAATATTAAAGCATTAGATTTGTTTTTTTGGTAACCAACTTTCGAATATAAGAATTTATCTGTGGATACTATGAACTTACATTACACAGGCCAGTGCGAAGTGGTTGAAACGGCTTTAATTTTTTTCTTATACGAGATAAACAGACACTGTATTACAAAACAGCCAAAATGAAGGTAGAAAATATGTTTATGTTGAGGATAAAACTCTGAAATTAACTTCAAAAGGTTATATTTTTTAAATTTTAAAATAATCTCCCTAGGCAAAATTGGTCATTTAAAAAAAGACTCTTTCATTTCAATTTCATCATTTTAAAAAACTGTATATATGTTCTGAAAATGGATGGAATTTGGCTTATTAGAAATTGAAACAACAGAGATATTTCAAGAACTACATAAGAAAAACTGAAAAGGCATACTTGCGAATCATTTCCTTGATTCATGATACATGAATTTTCTGCATTTTCAAACTGAAGCAGGCCATATTTTAATTGGAAAAAAAGATACCTATTTACATTTCAATTGAAAATCAACACAAAGTTCTGCAATTAAGATCCTAAAAGACGAAATATCAGACAAATTTTCGTTTTAAATATAGTGGAGTCGATTCATTTTCTAGAGTAACAAATTATTAAAGTAAAAAAAAGCAAAATTTCATAAAGAAAATTTTAAAAAAATTTCAGAAGTTGATTCTTTTTAATTTTATTTTTTGCTTCATATCCCCACAGGAAAATGAATTTCATTCATATATAAAAACTTAAATAATTTATGGCCCTTTATTAATTCTCAAAAGTCGTCTCATTTTTATTTTTTAAATGGTAGTTTTGCTTATGTTGGAATCATTTGTTTCTCTCACATAATTAGTTTTAATTTAATTTTAATCGTATTGGGGTTATTTTAATGATATATTTCTTTTGCTTAGCTTTTAACATACTAGTTGAATAAACATACTAATGTTTATTTTAGCAAGTGAATTAATAATTATATAAGTCAATTTCGTAGTTAGCATTACTAAAATGTACACAATCGAATGAAATTTATGAAATTCTTTTCCAATCTATGGTAATTTTGGGTTTCAGTATGAAAACTGTAAAAAAAATTTATATGGCAATTGTTTATCTTTTTCAGTTCATCAGAATACTCTTTGTCTGATGAGAGCTTGTTTGTAGGGAAAATAGCCCACAAGGATCATTATGATATAGCAAAAACATTTTTCAAAGGAAATACACCAACAAAAGAAGCCTTTTGTTTCCTTGTGATGTGAGATAAAAAATTCCTAGTTGCATTCATTTAGAAATGACTCTTGTAGCTGATATTTGCATTACAAATATTTAAATATTCTGTAACCAATTTATAGAACCTCATTGTTTCCTAGTTAATCATTTTTTTTTCTGGAAGAATCGCAAAAAAGTTTGCAAATTTTGAGAAAACGGAAATAAAATTTTTACCTTTATTTTATATAGTTATGAATAATTATGAAGACTAAACTTTATACAGTTTACAATCTTATGAATCATATTCAAGGAAATAATTTTTATAATATAAAAAATGTTTGAATCTTCTACCATCAAGTTTGACCGAATTATAAAGCCTTAAATATCACTATTTTAGGATAATGAACAATTTTATGTTTTAGATCAATTAACCTTGGGGAAATCCTGGTCTATAAATGGCCCATTTTCTTCAATATGGTTGATGAAAAAGTCTAAAATTGCATGTAAAAAATTGCATAACGTTGCTTAAAATAAGATAGTAATATTAAGTTTTTCATAACTCACTCGGTTTTAGTCGCAAAAGAGTTGAATTGTTTTTATTCAAAATATTAGTCTTAAGAATATTTTATTAAATACTAGCCGCCTTTGGCGACCAGCCGGTTCGTCAATCTTAATGTTCGTTAAAATTTTAATAATTAAATATTTTATGCAATTCCAACTTTAATAGATTCTTCAGCAAAATATTTTAAAACTTCAAATTTTGATAGTCATATAATTCACTCATAATATTATAAAGGCCTTCAGTCATAAAGTGATATGCATCTCTCTCATTTTCTGTTACCCCTCGTAGAATTTATGCTTTAAATTAAAGTGTAAATGATTCATCTGCAATTAATATAATAATATTTTTTACTGAAACAAAGCATTTTTTTTAATAATATGATTACTGATAATAGAGTCACTGAGCGTTTAAACTTTATGGGCACTAAATAATATCTTTCTTAATTTATGTAATATCTCAAAAATTTGTCAACAAAATTTTCTCAGATTCATCATGAACAGATCGATTAATGAACAATGTTTCATTTTAAATGCATTAAACACTAAGAAAATAAAATGAATCGATTAAAATAATCGGTCTAAAACAGGTTTAAAAAAACTACTTAAAAAACGATATACTTAAAACTATAAGCATATACAAAAAAATATATAACTAACATAAATACAATTTAATTACAAAAGCATGCAACTAACCTAAAAATAATTTAAATCATTGAAAACAGGTTTTAAAAAAACTACTTAAAAAACGATGTACTTAAAACTATAAGAATATACAAAAAATATATAACTAACATAAATACAATTTACTTACAAAAGCATGCAACTAACCTAAAAATAATTTAAATCATCTGTTGAAAGTGGTTGTCATGACAACAATCAGAACAATGCGCATGCGTGAATTTTCTTAGGAAACTTCTTTTCCCTTTCCAGCTGCGTTGCCATAGAAACCGGCGCACAGCTGTTTACACGTTTATGTTTATCTATTCAGATTTTATAACATCTAATCAGAGTAACGGTGAATATCAGTGTGTTCGTGTTCGTCAATAAATGTTAATTTTTTTAATAACATGATTAACGAAAACAGAGTCACTGAGCATTTAAACCTTATGGGAACTAAAAAATATCTTTCTTAATTTATGTAATATCTCAAGAATTTGTCGACCAACCGGTTCGCCAATCTTAATGTTCGTTAAAATTTTTGTATTTAAATATTTTATGCAATTCCTACTTTAATAGCTTCTTCATCAAAATATTTTAAAACTTCAAATTTTGATAGTCATATAATTCACTCATAATATTATAAAGGCCTTCAGTCATAACGTAATATGTAACTCTCTAATTTTCTGTTAGCACCCGTAGAATTTATGTTTTAAATTAAAGTGGAAAGAATTAATCTGCAATTAATATAATAATATTTTTTACTGAAACAAAGAATTTTTTTATAATCTGATTAATGAAAATAGAGTCACTCAGCGTTTAAACCTTACGGGCACTAAAGAATATCTTTTTCAATTTACGTATTATCTCAAGAATTTGTCAACAAAATTTTCTTAGATTCATCATGAGCAGACCGATTAATTAACAATGTTTACTTTTAAATGCATCAAACACTAAGAAAATGAAACGAATCGTTTAAAATAGACGGTTTAAAACAGGTTTTAAAAAAACTACTTAAAAAACGATGCACTTAAAACTATAAGCATATACAAAAATATATATAAATAACATAAATACATTTTAATTACAAAAACATGCAACGAACCTAAAAAAAATTTAAATCCAGTCTGAATCCGTTGATAGTAATTCGTCAACACAATGCGGAATTCAGAACACAAAGCGCATGCGTGAATTTTCAACGCCAGTTACGTAACGCAAATACGTGATTTTTTTTCTACGCCAGTTGGGGTAACGCTATGCGGATTAGAAATTTTTAATTTCCTTTATTCTGTTTTATTTTCATTCAAAAGTTCTTCAGAATGAATCTGAACGATCGATTCATTAACAATGTTTAATTTTAAATGCATCAAACATTAAGAAAATAAACAGAATCGTTTGAAATAATCCGCCGAAAAATACTAACCCTAGCCTCATTACTGTTGGGAGAAAAAAACCTCGGAAGTCTTACTCATTTGGCGGTGGCGAAAATGGAAGATTTTTTTGGCGGAAAAGTTGGCGTTGGGGAAAATGGAAGAATTTTTTGGCGGGAAAGTTAGTTTTTAATTAATAATTAAAATTCTAATTAAAATTTCAAAAAAAGGGACCCCAGGTGCACATTCCCGACCTCTAAGGTATACATGTACCAAATTTGATAGCTGTATGTCAAATGACCTGGCCTGTAGAGCGCCAACACACACACACACACACACACACACATTGAGCTTTATTATAAGTATAGATGACTCACGAAACAGAGAATCTGTATAAAATTTTAAATCTGTATTTCTTCAAAATATTTATTGATTTAAAATATATAAAATATAATTATTGATTTTATGTAGATCATTTTTATAAGCTAATTACCAAAGTTTTAATAAGTTGTAATACCGTAATTAAAATGGATATCCTATATACACTAAGTAAAGTTTTGCCTTAATTAAACTGGATTAGATTAATAATATAAATATTTTAAAAGATAAATTATACATTAAGTAATCTTTTTTTTAATTAAAATCGATATTAAATTAATTATATAGATATTTTAAAACATCACAGAAAACTGTTTCTTACACTCATTTTTTTAGAAAATACCCCATTACATATTTTTTCCATTTCGTATTTATGTTTATTATTCACTATTATATTTATTTCAGATGTGTGCTGAATATTACACTTTTCTGTGCTGTAAGAGTTAACTTATCTTTTAGTTTGAGCTTTTTGTCAATGTGACGGCAATATGTTGATAAAAATTATTTTTTTACATTTTTGGCATTATGTCTGTCTATCAGGTAGTCTGTCTGCCTGTCCATGAACACTATAAAACAAAAGCGTTTTGAGATAGATGCATGAGATGTGGTATATTAACTTATTATCACATTTGTAAATTTCTTTAAAATTTTGAAAATAAAACCATTCTTAGAAGTCTGGCTGTTGAGTATAAAGGAACTCTATACTTACAAAATGCAAAGTGCTGTGTAGATAAGATCTGATATGCAGGTTTAGCATCTGTAATATAGATTTGCATCGAATGTTGAATCAAATCAACCGTTTGTCGGCTTGTTTTACCGCATGTATATAAATGCAATCACTTAAATCAATGAAATTCGGTATGTTGTCTTGTGATTACTACTGTATTTCAGTAGCAAATTTTGATGGGAATAGATTGACAAATTCTCAAGATGGATTCAGTAAAAATGCTACCTTCACTCCAATTGCAATCATTCATCAACGCCATGCTAGATACTCGTGATTTTACACAAGGCCCAAAATGTTGGGGGGGGGGGGAGATTATTGCAGAGTAAGTCAGGAAGTTCCGGAGAAACCATTTTCATTGGATTTTGTCTAAAGATTAGAAGGAATTTAGAAATAGGTAACTTAGATGATAAGAAATCTACCTTTGATTTCCATCGTGCCACGAAGAATTTTTCTTCTTTTTTTTTAAATTAGCAGCGACATTATTTAATTAACATATACTTGTTTCCAAATCTATTTTCAAAGCTTTTGCAACCTTCATTGCCTATTTTTGGCAAAAAATAAAACGATTTTTAATCTTTTTGGGACACCCTGTATAACATCATGTTGATCAGCTGAAGTAACTATGACATTTTAGTTATTTTTACAGACAAATTTAAATGTCATTCTTACTTTAAACATGAAATTATTTCCTTTACAAAATCTAGTTATATGGCTAAAAAAGAATTTATAAATATATTTCGCTAGTTAGTAAACAAATTTAATATCTCTCATTAAAATAAATGTTTACGATTTAATCCAATACTTCTACTAAAATTTCACGCATGTATGCAAAAAAAGCTCAGACTTTAAAAGAAGAAAAAGAGGCAGTTAATGAGCTCAAAAATGTGCTTTTTTTATTTCAGGGTTTTTTAACTTTTTATCTCATTGTAAACATGTTGGGTTTTTTTTTTTCGGTGTCTGTATTTTGAATTTCTATATGCCTGTCATCTCTTTCCTACATATAAAGAAAATATGCAATTATTATTATAATTCTTCATTGTTTTAACTTTTTTTTATGTCTGAATATGTTTATTCGCTTCATTTAACTAAGTTTTCTTTTATCAAGATTTTTTTTCAAATTTTATTATTTTTTTTTTTACTTTTAAGTTAAAAATAAATACTCTGACTTTTGACATTATGTAATAGCTTCTGCATTATTTATTATTTGTCATTAAATTGTGAAAGTTTAATATAAAATGCGAATAATTAGATAATGCTTGATTTTTATTCAACAAATTGCAAAAATACATTCTCGAAAAAATTTTATATTCCATAAAAATTCCAAATTACTCAAAAATATTATAAAAATAAAATATCGATTCTATGTTCGAATCTATCAAGGTTTATCTATATAAAGTTAGATTTGGATCTCTAAACTCAAAAATAGTTGCATGATAATGATCTGGGTGTAATTTATCTATTTTTTATTATATTAAAAAATTTAACTCTTAATTATCACGATGAAAATATGAACATAAAAATATCGTCGTATATCGAAAAATATCGTAAAAAGTATCGTTAATATCGTCACAACACTTGTAAACGCACTAAAATAATGAAAAGTCCTGTTGTAAAATGTATCTGAAACTTTATTAAATGAATGGATCTGTTCAAAAAGTAAATTACACTAGAACAATGTAGGCCAAAAGACACTTCATTAAGAAGTATGCAACAATACAATATGCACAAACTCAGCACTCTGTTGTTCTTCTTCGTGTATTCCATGTTGCTCACTGAATATATTCTAAATAAAAGCCGATGTGATTCTTTAGGAAGAATAAAAGTGTGGGATCACAGCACAACGGGAAATGGCATGCTATGCTTTGTGACATTTCTCACATCTCATGAGTTGGCTGATACTCGAATTCATCAGACAGTTTTTGGTGGAGTGCGGATTTGACTCGTTAATAAGATAATAGTGTATTGACTTTTTTCATGCGTCTTTTCTTCCTCCTTAGCGTCCCAAACTAATCTTTTAAATATTTTACAATTTCCCTATCTTTTTTAATATTCTAATAATAAGAAATATTTATTAATAGGTTGCAAATTATATACAAAAAACTATGACTGTCATCATAATGCAGATGAATTGCAAACATTGCTTCATATTCGAAATGATATTTATGGGTAAATAAATTCTTCACAGTTTCATGTATGAAAGATGGCTTTGAAGAAGTTATGTAAATCATGCCTTTCTTACATTTGTAAGTCATACTGGAGCTAATCGCTTCCCAACTGAAGGTAAGTGAATATACTGAAAGATCGGCAGCAAAGGCGGTAATTACGGTTTAGTCAAAAGAGCCATGACCGGCTATGGTATAACCGCTCCTGTAAAAGGTATATTATGTTCCGTCATCGACAGTAAATCACTCGACCACACACCATTACTATGTCCATCAGCATATGAACTAACCATAATACTGGAAGCTTCTCAATTCCATTTTTTTAGGAAAATGTTGTATTTATAAATGAAAAATATATAATTGCTCAAAGAAGAGAAATAATTCAATAATTTCAAACTGGCAAAAAATTTTTTAGCAGATTTATATATAAAATAATTTAGATCACGTTTAGATTTAGGTAAAATGGAATAGTTCAAGTTTATATTATATCATATAAAATGAATAATTTCATGGAAATAAAGACACGCACCAGATTCACAATCAGAAGGAGGTTTTCATAACTATGAAATACTCATATGTATTGATGATTCATTTCTCAATATTTACATTTTTTGAAAAGGGAATATGTTCAGTAATTTTCAATTAGTAGAATAATTATGTACAATAATTTTAGTCTTTCCTATTAGTTATTCACATCTGTGCACTCCGAAACCTTAAAATCTAATTTATTACTTAAATACCTAGCTATTCATTTATCTAAATTATCTTTTTTCATTCTAATTTCCATGTAAGATATCCGTATTCTCTTCATTAAATCTTAGAATATCATGAAAGAGAAAATGAGTTGCCCGACTTTAGCGCCAATTATGCGATAGTGAAAAGAATTTTAATTACTTTTTCTCTTCTTAATCAAGAAAAAAAGGCCATTGGAACTGAACACTTTGGAAGAACATTTTCCCTTTTAAAGTCATCAAAATGGCGGCGTTTTAAGAAGGATTTAGATCATATCACCGAAATCCTTCTTTTAAAAACTACAAAACTGTAATGAGTCTCCCTATTTTTATAATTAATAGTGCCTGCGGAAAAAACTAAAAAGAAATTTGATACACATTTCATGAATTAGAAAAAACACGCTGAATATATTAAGAAAATTAATTGAGAAATTTAAAGAAAATAAGAGAAAGGGTTTTTTTTTGCAATGTGTTTCAGACTCTTAACACTTATGAATAATAAATTTTTTTCGGCAGTGATTAAATTAAAAATATATTCTACTTTCCTGTTAACAAAAGGCTACCTGATTTTCTAAAATTGTTTTTTATATGTAGTGGAAGCTTGGACTGCTGAACAAAAATTTAAATTATTTTAAAATTTCTCACGCACTTGCTCAAAAGTGGATAGTTAAAAAAAAACTACAACTACTTATTCAGGGTCATTTTTCTAAAAAATAATAGAAAAAAGTTATTTTCCACTTTTTACTCGCTTATTTTAAAATTAAATACATCATTTTTCGTTTAAAGAATAAAAAGTGTTTCTGTTTTTGATGGATTCAATAGGAAAAAAATAACAAGGACCTTATGATCAAGTTAAATTGATAAAAAAATGAATTGGCCAAAGAATTGAAGATGAATTCCATTTATTGTTGCGTTATTTTTCGCTTTCTCTATCATTTCTTCTTCCAAACCATAAATTATTCATTGCTTCATTCATCACGATGTTTATTTCTGATTTCTTGCCACGTTTCTAATTTTCCAAGTTTTGTGAAATATTTTGTTCCGTCGCTTTAATTTAAGTTTGGAATTAATTTTTGTAACTTTTTTTTCCGAGATGTAAAATTAAATACTTTCATTCTTTTCAGTCATTATATGAACATTGCTAATACATTGCAACATCTTTTTTTTTTTTTTTCATAAAAAGTCCTCTTCTGACAAATAGTCTGAAGTCGGGGGTTGAATACTGTAGCAATTCAAACATTTTTGTATTATAAATAATAATATGTTATAAATATTCAAATATTTTTTATATTACAAATGAATTTTTGTAATGTAATAAAGTTTTTTAGCTGATATTTACAGTGTAAATTACACGATGTAAAAATCATGATGAAACAAGTCTAAAATGCTATCATGTTAGAGTTTTTCAGATTTGATATTTACATTTTAAATACTTATTTTTCACACTTCTGAGTAAAAGTAAGAGTATAAATAAGATTGTAAATATGCATAGGGATCGAATACAATGGCTACACTGTTTCATTGTGTCTTAAATTCAGCTTATGGGCACTTACCATGATTAAAAATAAGAAATAGTGCAAGTATAAAAAAAAGTAGGAAAAAATGTTGCGAAATTTCACACGACCTATTTCTTTTGAATCACTTTTAAAACTAAGAGACACATTATGTTCACCATATTAAAACATTGCTCATTCGACAATTTAAAGCAGAAAACAACATTCGCTTTTTTTTTCATCATTTACCACCTTTAGTATTAAATTTGTCAAATTTATGATGACGTAGTAACGTTCATAAATTTGCTATTATGTTCTCGACGCGACACTTTAAAAATCGTCAAATTGCCATAAAACGCACGTCAAACATTGTTTTGTATCCACGTAATCATCCTCCTGTCTGTAAAATAACCGTACCAGACCGCCTCTTCGAGGAATGGCAGACTTCAAATACAAGAAACCTGCGTCGATTCCTATGAGGAATGCGTGCTCATCTGTTCTTGACAGTCTAAGTTTATTCTTTTTCTATTAAAAAAGAATTTTTTGCTTCATATAATCTTGGCATTAATCTAGTTCTTACATTAAAAGTCCAATTAAGTCCTTAAGAATATTTATGATACATCGGTTTCAGATATTTTAAGCAAAACGATTTTTTATTATGTGTTACAAAATTTAAAGAAAAATAAAGTATTTAAGATTTATCGTAGCCTCTCTTTCACTATTTTTACCAGCGCCTAAATGTCGTGAGTTGCTTCCGTTTCTACCAAAAATTGAACTTTCATTCACGTATTAATATTTCACTCCGACTTCAGAGTTCAAGTGAAAACGTGGAACATTGACCAAAAATATGATTTTTAAAATTCCAATTTTTTATCGTCAAACAAATTATGATACGATTATGATAGATTATTGTCTGAAAGAAAATAATCGCCGATCTTTTAATTCTTTTATTCCTTAAACGCAGTTTGCCGTTGGAATTCTGCATTGATCTATAGATATTTCAATTGTACATGTTATTAAGACTTCTTTTCGAAGTCTGGCGATGTTCATTTTAAGACATTCACATTTTGATTCTAACTATAATTCTGAAAGGTTTTCCTATTGGTAAAGCATATATTAAGCAATTTTGTGTAAATGAACAATATGTAAATATGATGTTTTATATGCTTTATGAGGACCTCATGAATTAATATCGGAATTTTTTTTATTGAAACTGAAATAATTCTAATTCTAAAGCAAAAATTATAATTTCAGCAGTGCTGCATAATCTGAAAATTACTTAATATATGCACACATTTTGCATTTGAAGCTTTACAAGATTTATAACATTTTATTTATTTCTAAACAAAAAATTTAAGAAATAAATAAAAGTTTAAGCAAAAAGCGTTGATGGAATTATTTTACAGCATAATCATTACTAATAAAACAACTGCACTTGTCCTGAATTAACTTCTAGGATGATATTAACACCAGCCTGACCCCAATGTCTCCAGCAGGCCATGCATTCCGTCTCTGGTAGGGAGTCAGCTGCTCTCGAAATCCTTATTGTATCCATCAAATAAGCGAGAAGCCTCTAAATATTTTGCGATTTTTTCATCTAGTATTACTGAGAAACCGCAGGAGTATATTATAGAATACATTACCGAGTATCCGGTTCGTGACTCTCCGGCCTAGTTTTCTTTTATCATAATTAAATGAGGAAAGCAAGCCGTCTATTAAGTCATCTATTAAGGAATTTTTCAAAGCCTAAAACTCTAAGTTTTGACTCTTATCTTAGGGTTGCCCTTTCATATCTGTCTAATCATTTATCAGTGAACAATAAAATCGGTTTGAGCCAATTTTCTTAAGAATTAGACTTGTGAATTACGTTAATGTTTTGTTTAAGTTTCCTGCATTTAAGTTAGACATTGCGGAAATTATGTTAAAATGTGAATTGTTTATATCCTTTAACTTACTTTTTCTCAAATCAATTCTTGAAATGTGTAATACTGTATATAAACGTTTATAAACTACCAGTACAGAACCTTCTATTTTAACTCGACATGTCACCGGCAACTGCTTCAATGATTTACCGGTCGACAATCGCGTTCATATTCTACATGACTTGAGTTGAATGGAAGGCTTAGTACTCAATAAGAAGGGAGAAAATACGTATTATAATAGTGAGTTTTGCTATAAAAATTTTGTCTTCTGGTATGGTGGGCAAAGAAATCAATTCATAAAATTCCGGTCTACCCGGACCTATTTTTATCTACCTACCCTACCTACTTTTTTTAATCCGGCCAGTCCTTACGCCACATTAGGCCGGATACTCAAGAGTGTACTGCATTATAAAACTATTATGGAAATTTCAGGCCGTCAGCTCAAGAATTAAGAGACATCCACTCTGCTCTTAAACGTCTCTTAGAAAGTCATAAACAAATTTTTGCATACATAAACGATGTCTTTCCTTTATTTATTACACAGCTTCCGAATATGTTTTTCTATATCTGCGTAATAAAGTTTTAGGGGACATTTTATGTACTTTTGATAAAAAGAGGATTTAAGAAAACATTTTATTATTGCGTTATTACAACGCATCACAAATGTTTGGTTCATATTTTAAGAATAATTCTGGAACATGCAACGATTCCGCAGAGTGTAAAATGTATTTAAAAGACGACTTCTGTAAAGTCTTCATTCAATTATTTCCTCAGCGGTTATCTATGAGTTGATAATTGTTAATGCTATTGAAATCAGTTGTCAAGCAATGAATGATAATATTGCTTCGAATATCTAATTCAATTCCAATATTTGTTTAGAGCAAATTATTTTAACAAGTATATTACAATTTCATTCATCAAATATTTGTGCAGGCATCGACTGCTTCCTTTGATTGTAAATGTATTGCTGAAACCCTACATATTGCTTCCTTTAAATATTTCGCTTCAAATGATTGCGCTTTAAGATGCTTCAAAACAGTAGTATGCTTGAAATAAGTATTCATTTCCCAAGCTGTTGATCACCTTCCATAGACGAATGCGAATGTTATGTGTAGTTTTATCTGATAATACCTATAGCATTATATAGTATTCAAATTCTGTCATGTGGGATGCTTCAAAAGGCCCTTCACACACGCTACATGCAAGGCTAACATCAATGGCAATTACTTCAATCTCAGGTGGTCAGCTTTCAAAAGGAATTTTCAAAATTTTATCAGATTTTTATTTCATTGCAAATGATCGAAATGCCTGTTTTTTCTCAATTTGGGAGCATATTTTCATACAAAAGCCATTTTGATAACACATGTCATGATGATCTGTTGGATATCTCATTATTTTCTCGTAATATTATTTAACAATCCTATTGTGTCACGATATTGAGAATGTATTTTGTCTAAAAACACTACAGATATTATCTTCCCCTTTATCATCGAAACCCAGCCTTAAGAGGGGAGTTGGGGTGACTTTTAGTTCTTATTTAAAATTCAACCTTTAGATCATGTATAAATAAAATCTGAAAACAGCTGTATAAATGGGGAATTTAGAAGAACAACCTGGAAAATTATTTCATTCTTTTATCAAATTATTAGAAAATAAAATCCTTTTTTCTAACACCCGAGGAATTCCATTGTGCCCTCTTTCATTTGAGAATATATAAAAGAGCAAATACTAAAAAAGAGATTGGAACTATTCGTAGAATGATTGATATACAGAACAAATAAAACTACGGCATACAAAACATAGAGAGCTGAATAGCTTTGTTAAATACATAAACATATCAGTGATTATTTATTTTCTTGCATCCATGTGATGAAGGTCTTCATTCAACTTTTTGCGTTTTGTTTACATGCACATTTATGCATCGACAGAGACTTTAATTTGCCAAATTTCGCTAAAATATGAAGTAGATATATCATTTCGATGTCAACGTTACATATGAAATTTTATTTTTCTAATTTGTCAGTTTTTAATTATTGTATTTATCTGCATACGAATAAAGAGACTGACAACTTTAAAATGGATTTACTTTAAAATTGGGAAATAGATCTGATTCTAACTGACACCTGGTGAAAACTGATCCTAGTGGTCAGATTTTAACTCCATTATAGAACCATTAGCTCGATGCAATTTTGAAATACGTATTCTCATGAAAGAAACATATTTTGTCTATAATTTTTCAAAACTAGAGAAAGTGGTTCCCTAAAAACTTTATTGCATACTCTCTAACAAAGTCTTTATTCATTGGCGTACAATAGATACGAAATATTAACCTTTGAGATGAACTTAGCATTTTTACTAAATTTATCGTGTGAGCCTTGGCGAGTTTTTTAGAGATTTATTCCTGCCGTATGGTTAATAGTAATCGAATCTATGTTTGAAACGCGTTTTCCCCAACCGATTGAAACAAAAATTGGACACAGAATTATACTTGCAGACGCAAAGTCACATTGCAAATTTGATATATTTAAGTCAACCGGTTTTTGAGATATCGCGCTTATATATTTCTGAAAGAACATATCAATAGACGTTCAACTCTTTGCTGAATTTGGTTCAAAATTTAATAGGTATGTAAAATTTGTGTACAGAATTTTACATATAAAAGCTTTCTACGGTTTGTAGTTATTGTGTCAACTTATATTCAAAAAGAATGACAGACAGATTTCCTCTGAACGAAGTTTGCTCAAATGTTGAGAAATCTACTCATTTGGTGCAAAAGCAGAGTGAAAATTTTCATTCGTCTAGCTCAAAGTGTTTTTAAGTTACCTTTGTCACAGACAGATATTTCTTAAAAAGGTGTTTTTCGAACTCAGATAAGTTTGAAAACATGGAGATTTATCAAAATGTCGAGTTTGATCATTACAATATTTTCTCTATACTTCGCATACGAGAAAGTGCAAAACTAGGATTTGTAAAGAAAGCTCCATACCTTATTTTTTCCTTCTAAATCTTGAAATTTTGAAGCTATCTCTTTCACAGATATAATAAAAAATGATTTTTTCAATACAATTTCGGATGGATCAAATATTTTGGTGCTTGTTATACTTCGTACAAGAGAAAGGAAACAGAGTGTCAATCTTCAGCTGAGAATAATAACTAATGCTATTGATTGTGACACTTTTGTTAATGAGTCGAAGTTTCTTTAAAAAAGGGCACTTACCTTGGAAAGTGAATAATTCTCTGTGATTGAACTGTTGGACACCATTTGACGAATGACTTCCGATTTCACGGTCGGCTGAGAGCTCTAGCAGGCCATCATTACTCATTCTCCTGCGCAGAGAGTTGTCTTGATTGTGAGAGGGCTTGAGGTCGAAGAGAATCGGCCGAAAACGAGTAACAGATGGCTGTCGAAAAGAAATGATCTTGGTTAATGAGTTGCATCTATGCTAGAGCCGACCCTTCACTTGAAGTCTGACATTGATGAATTGTGAAATGGGTGGAAGACACAAATTTAAAAAATGAAGTGAGTGGAAGGAACAAGTGCGTTTTAATATTTATTACAGGACAAAAAAAATATTTCGTTTGAAAAAGTGGATGGCAATGGATTTCACAATGAATTATATCGATTCCATAATACTGATAATATCAAATCGTGAAATACATTAAAACCTAAACGTAGAATATAAATAAAAATAAATTTTAAAATCTTTCATTGGTGCACTTAAAAGCAGAATACAATATTTTAATAAAAATGTCTGGCCCATAAAACAAAATCCGTATAGCAAGGTGCGCTGAAAACAGTACTAAAAAGGAATTAGGAAAATATCATGAACTTCCTTGAAGAATCAATATACTGCCTTATAACTGTATGTGAATGGCTCACGATTTTACTTTGAACTCTTTCACTTCGATCAAAATTTTTGTTTCACTTTTTAGAACACTTATAAAAATTAGTTGACTATGTATAGTAAATCCAATAATTCATCCAATCTCTTAATAGTCATTCATTTCGAATCGTTTCTTGATCTCAAACTTTACTTTCATTTTTGAGTTGAGCGAGATTCTGTCTAATTTCTGAAATTTGAATTGTCCATTGTGGAACTACTGTACATTTGAAAATCATGCTGCTAAAATGGATGCTTGCTTTGCAGATTTTTGAAAAATTAATTTATATATATATATATATATATATAAACTGTGAATGCATTTTTACAAGCTTTTTCTCTTGCTTTTGTTTTTCTTTGGTAAAGCCGTCTCTTTCTCGTCATGAATTTAAGAAAGAAATTTTAAAATTTACTAAACAACTGAGTTTTTTGTTTAATCATGAAGAAACGAATTAAGAAATTATTCAAAAAGAACTGCTCAGAAGTTGTTTATTAGTTATTATATTATTTACATCATTAGTTGTGAAGTTCCAAAGCAGTTTTAGCGAAATAATGTCACTCTACATCTTTGTTACTCTTTTGATTCACCTGTTTTTTTTTAATTTTATTTTTAGTGAATCCCTCCCATTTAACTTACTTTGTGAAAGGGAAGTCAAGGATTTTATGTAAAATATATATTTTCGTGTTTAATCTTAATAATTAAATTTCTCACCATTTCAGTTCCGTGAGGGAAAAAAGAATAACGGCAAAAACAAAATTAGGTTAGAAAAACTGAAATTCCATGGTATTAATTCCATTATAATTAAATTAAGTACTAACGTTGGAACAATTTTCATTAAAAAATGCTATTCTGTCTTTTTGAAGAAAAATGAAAAAAATGAATTTTTTTCTTCTTTTTTTATTGTCAGTGTATTAATAATACAGTTCAAGTGACATAATTATCATACATTTAATGCAACTTCCCTCTGATATCTAGCACTGAACTGAACACTCTTACTTGAGTCACAGCATTCCTCCTTCAAGATACACAACACAACGGAAAATGACATTGGCTACTTTATTATTAACACAATCACTCCCATGTTTCAAGCCTGATATTCGGACCACCTATCTGATTAGATGACCCCCTCTTTTGCTATTTCTTAAATATAGCAAAGAAGGGCGCATCTAATCAGCTAAATGCATGACTCACGATGACGCTCATAGCAGTGAATGCGTAACTTTATAATATTTGTTATGAAACACACTTGTAAAGATAGCAATTTCTAATCGATTTTTTCACTTACTTGGTTTGTCAGAAATTCAAAATTTTGTATTTTGTGCAGGCTAATTTCTACCCGGCGAACAACATTTCCGGCCTCAACAGATGGCTTATCTTTACTCGGCAAAACACTGAAATTTGAATGAAAGAAAACCGAGTAAGTTATAACGCGCAAATTGTGGCAGCTCAATCAAAGATCTTCTAATGTTTATTTCTATAATCTTGTGTGTGCTTGTTTCTGTAATCTAAAAAAGTTTAAAAGCAAAATATGTCAGCCAGCTAATTTTTTTTTATTAAAATTTACTAATAAAAAACATAATTGTTAATTCGTTGAATGCATAAGCTAAGTGTTCTTTTAACAACCGAAATTTTCTTTTAAAGTTGTTGACATTAAAAAATATGAAGAGTTTTATTTCAAATATACTCTTTTATAAATGAGTAAAGATATTATAGGAGAGTTCCTCACGCTATGGTTCAACTACTACTAATGGCACTTTACATTATTTGCGATAATATGTATTTTATACAAAATATTTAAATTAATGTAAATAGTGCCCTTTTTAACATTTTGTTTTAATTTTTATTATTTTTATTACGTATACAGGGTATCTATTCTAATCCAAGTCTAATTTTTCAACTTTTAAAGATAGACACATAGTTCCGCTTGGAAATAAACTTTAAAATAATGTGAAGAATTATATTTTTATGTTGTTTGAGTCGGAAACTATGACTTTCTGTAGATCTTCACCTACCTAGGTTGGTACCTAGAATCCAAAACCCTCTTTCGTTCAAACACATTTATATTTTATATATATATATATATATATATATACAGGGTGATCAAGAAATAACAGAAGGTTTTTGGAGCCCTGTAGCGTGTTATGTACTGGACGAAATATAACAGAATTTGGTATTTAAAGTATGCAATTTCGATTTGTCAAAGAAAAATTTACCAAAAAACGCCGAAAGGAGAAATCCTGGCGCATCAAGCGCATAATGTGTGAAAAAAGAATACATAATTTGCAATAAAAACGGTAAATTAAAATACACCAAATAACAATGAAAAACATTGATTTAATTTGGCCCAAGGTTAAAGGTTAAGGTTTGACTCAAGGTTACCAGCCTTATCTGACAGTAATTGTATGCGGTACACGAAATCTTCGACGACATGCAAAATTATTTTGTATTTCAGTCATTGCGTTTTTCAGTCATCGCATTTACAGGCTTCTTAAAATACAGTCCGATAGACGGTCAAACCCTTATTGGATTCAAAATTTGATAAATGTCGACGCTATAGATGTTAAATCTGCGTAGTAAAATTTTATTTATCTAGCTTTCTTCGTTTTGCAGTTATCGTGTTAAATTACATTCGAAAGTTCAAATAGATAGACTTTTTCTGAACAGATTTTGCTTAAAATTTGACAGAATTCTGCTAGTATACCAAATTTCATCCGTCTAGCTCAAAACATTGTTTAGGTATCTTTTTTACAGATAATGAAACATATTGTCAAAAATGTGTTTTTCGAATACAGTGTGGTCTAAAACGTGTAGATTCGTCAAAATCTAGAGTTGGAATAATTTTACGATTAAAATATTTTCTTTATACTTCATACAAAAGAAAATAAAATGTCGTCATTTAGTATTTTTTCTGCCATGTTGAAAACTTTAATGAATTGGTTGGACACTCTGAATTGTTCATTTTGAAATTAATTCATCATTTTATCCCAGTTGTGGCATCAAAAGAATGAAACTTGAAGTGAAAAAAATCAAATTATGTTTGGATAAAAAAAAGGACATTTTCTTCAAAATTGTGAGTGGGTTTTGGAGGACTTTTCGATATTTGTATGCAAATGAATCTAACGAGACTGGGGCGGAAAGTTCGTCCCAATCCCGATGAAACAAAAGCATTTTGATTTGAGCGAAATTTTCTATGTTGGAAGAAGAATAGTTATACAGGGAAGCTTGAGATAAAAAGGTTCCAGTTTCTCTTCGTTTTCAGTGAAGCAATTTTCTTTATTTTAATTTTAAACTTTTTTTTATTCTCAACAAATTAGATACTAAATTTTAAAAAAATGTCCACACTTTTTATGCTTTAAAGAAAATAGTAAACATATATTTTTAACTTGAACAATTTATTTATTAATTCTTAATTCAACTTCAATTATTTGATTGTTTTTTTTTCTAAATATTAATAAAATGTCAAATCCTACTTGAGAAAACTTTGAGAGAGTTGAGCATGCATTGTAATGGAGAAAATCTCTTGTTCTCTCATTTTAAAAGTGCATGTAGGCATCTACCACATTACCTAATTGGATAGAGCATATTAGATCACTATATTTGCTTTTGCGTCTCGCTTCGCGAATAGGCGCGGAATTTTTTGTAACTTTTTTTTATGTAGAAGAGAATGAAGATGGGATGCTTCATAAAACAAGACATTCCATTTTGTGTTTTGACCTTGACCCGTTTACGACCAGGCTTCATATTACCTACAGAAGAATAAAATATCAAACTCGTATAACTCGAAATTAATGAATTATCATTATTAACTTCGAATTACATGTTGTTTACTTATTTTATAAATTTTATTCATTGATTTTTAAAATACTGTTCGTTTAACTTTCAGCTAGAAAGAATAGCAAATCCAGCACTCAACTTTTTGTGGAGGGAATATAAACTTCTCATTGTCAAATTTGAAAATAATATGTTCAAACATTAAAGTATGACAAACTGCTGCATTCTCCGAATTATTCGAAATAACAAACATTAGTACAATTATTCTAGCAATTGGAATAATGTAAAAAGAAAAAAATTCTTTCTAGAGAGTTGAATTTTATCGTCTAAAAAATATATGGAATATTTCTAATGCAATTTTGTATCTTACATCTAATTATAAATTTATTTCCTTGAAGAAGTATTCTACTGGAAATTGCCCACTCAGAGTGTTTTAGCCGCAAATAAAAAAAGTAGTGCACAAAAAATTAAACTATATTATTTTGAAAAAAATTAATTCAAACTATTATACTGCCAGTTTCAATAATGACCCACTGCAGTAGAGTGTCTTTACGCAAAGAAACGGACGGATGAAACAAGAACTACTCGAAACGTTATCTTATTGAAGTCTTCTATACAAATCTGATCAAAAGAAGTCAACTGGTCCAGAGTCGCTTTTTCCACATTACACCAAGGGAATGTATATCAGATGGAACATGGAACCAAGAACTTGCCATTAGGCATTCCGAATATTGATGATACGAACATCCACGCTTTTCACTATTTCCTTTCAAACTTTGTATTATTATACGATTATTCATTGCATTTATATTAGGATAATTCTTTTTTATTTCTATTCACTATATAAAATGTGTTACATAATAGATAGAAATATGTACTATGTGTTTCATGAAGATATTCTTCGGTATCAACGTAAAGTAAACGAAACGAAGTAAGTAAGCGTAAACGAAAGTAAGTAATATTTCACATTTTTTCATTTAACAAAAAAGGAAAACATTTTATCAGCAAACTGCTTTAAATATTTGTTTTATGCATTTTTATCTTTTGGATGAACATCAAAAATTAAAAAGGGAATTAATTATTAATGTTTCATAAAGAACATTTATACGATACAGAACAGATAGAAATATAACAGATATTTACACCATACAGAATGATAGTAGTTCTTAGTTTTTGTCACATGTTTGGAATTCAAATGTTTCAAAATCTCTGACTTTAATATGACCAGATAGAAATTACTTCACCTATGCGTGAAACACATTGAAACACAGAATTTGATTATTTTCATGCACATGAGCATAATAATTCTGAACCGAAACTCCACAGATTATTATAAAGTTGTGTATTGAATTGTCATCAAATTTGTTGATCGAAGTTCACTATGTCAGAGGAGAGAAACCCAGATAGATTTCTTTTATAAATCATGAGGGCCGTCGTGACCTAGTGGTAAATTTAGTGGTAAATTCCCGTTCACCTTCAGAACAGAAGGGCTTCAGGTTCGGGACCCAATTCCAATGCAAAACTGTCATGTAAGTGGTTCTTTTGCACCTTCCATACACCAGGGTCAAACGCTCTCCCCCTGATGTGATGTGAAAGTTTGGAGAGGGGTGGCAGCTCAAGTGTCGTCCTCGTCCTCTGACCACGGTTCAAAGTTACATGATCCGTTCCAGAATAACCCTTATATTACTTTAAAAAGGGGCATTAACATAACTAAACTAAATTAAAAACCGCGAAATGGTATTTGTGAAAATGGAGGTGAGCATTCTTGTTTCTCATTTTTTGTAATGCAATAAAAATTTGCATTATACTGAAAAAAGGGACACTCATAAAAATCTTAAATTAAATGGAACCGAAATAAAGGATTGCAAACGCTAGAGTTTAAGTGCTTTGTAATTACGTTTTAATACGTCTTTTACCGTCTGTTTTTTTTTTTTTTTTTTCCATCTTAAACATTTGCATTACTGAGTTTCAAAGTACATTGAGTACGAAGTCTTTAAAACATATTTCTTTACATTGATTATTCATAATTCTCTTTTTGAAGAAATATTTTCTTTTGTCTTTAATTTGAACTTCTGGTCCTGATTTGTATTTACATTATTTGTATTCTAGTTACAAAAAGTCAGATCTTCCCAGAAGAAAAAAAAGATTTCTAACTTGAACCATTATTGCGCTGAAATGTAAAGAGTTTTAATTACTTTTTTTTCTCTTGAGCAAATAAAAAAAAATGTTACTTAAATTGAATAGCCTGGCGAAATATCTGCAACCTTTTTTTTTTTTAATTTAAAGACAGCGAAATGAATAGTCGACAAGAGTAATAAATTGCGCGAATCTTTTCTTCTCCTTAATGCTGTTGAATAATAATTAGCTTTAGTAAGAAAGATTCTTTTATAAAATTAAAAAGTATATTTTATACTATAATGAACATCTCGTTCAAATTTTTTGCTACACAGATTACTAAAAAAAATTATGAAATGCCTAGGAAATATTACCGGGAGTTGGAAATTAATATGTTAACATTTTTTGCTGTATTTTTATGATAGCTACAAATATTAGTATTAAAAGAAGGGCCAATTTTCATTCATTTTTTCATTCATATAAAAAAAAATTATCATTTGACAACTTTTTGCAATTATGTTTAATTTTTTTCTCTCATTTTTCATGGAAATGAATATTAATTTAGAACTTCATTTTTTAAAATAGTGGCCAATGTACAAAATAACATGAATGTTATACACAGAATTTATATTTTTGTGACAAAGTAATCTTGTTTTGAAATAGTTTTGTATTTATGCTCAATATATCACATATGAAGGATCCATTATCTCCATAAATGGACCCAAATGTAAATGTGCTTAGAGGCAATAAAATATTTTTTCAAACATAAAATAAAAAGTTTTAAAATAAGCGTTAAGCAAATTGGATGAAAAATGTATTTATTTAAATATGCTTATTTCTTATTGGATGATTTTCGCAGGATAGGACCTGTGCTCTATTTATGATGCCCCGTTTCCTAATAAAAAAAATCGCTTTTAAAGCTGCAAACGCGAGGCCCCAATGGAAAATTTCCTATTTTTAGATATACTTCCATTTTTTTCTACTGTATGGTACCCAAAATTTTCTACACTCACAGTGAGGTAATAATTCATCATGATTATCCCTAAGTGTACGGCAGAGTGTCACCCATTTATAACCTAAACTGTTAAAAAGATCGGAGGTCAGTCCAAACGTGAAAGTTGTCAGAAGTTTTACATTTGTATTTTTATCGCTATCTCTTCTCAGTATAATATCTTGCATTCCTTTACCGTATTAGAATTTATGATATACATTCAGCAAAAAACGCTTTGCAGTGCTCTCAAACAAACGTGTATTAATAATTTTTATAGTGTAAGAAACGTTGATAAAAGCGAGTCTTCAATTCTCAATAACCACAGAGGTCCTTTCAGGTTGTATGGCGTGGTTACATTGTTCATGTGAGAAGAGAATGTATGCCTGCATCGGTACAAAATAATTAAAAAGGTGCAAAGAAAATCCTTTTCAACGGTACCAGTTTAGATGTTGGATCATTTTTTCCTGAATTTTTAAAATTTTCTCAATATATTTTTGCATCATTTGCTTCAACCAAGAATGAAATTCAACCAAGTTTTCTTTGTTACATGAGATATTTCATCACATAAATTTTTCCATTGTTGTAAACTAAGGAAGAAATATTCTGTTCACTATTTGAGGAATTCCGAGGTATATGAAAATGAAGTTTCAATACTTTGAGAGGCAACGTGTAACTGGAAGATAGATGACCCAAGAAATTTCAGCTTTAAGGAAACTTCTAGTGGTCAAAAGCACTTAAGATAATAAGACTGTCAAAATTTTATGTTTTTTGAGGTAATTGATGAATACCTAGCAATACACAAGAGATTTAATTTAAAATTAAATATTATCATAAAATCAGATGGTCGCCAGAGGCGGCTGATATTGACTAATGTATTAATGATTTTAAGATAGCCCAGTTTGAACACATTATGCTTTCTAGAATTTTAATCATTATGCAAATCATTTTACAAGTTGCTGAAAGATTCTTCTATTAACCATCGTGGAGGGCATGACCTGTCCTTAGAATACATAATCTGTTGTTTGTTTCTAACCCTGAAAAGGTTTGCAGTGGTTAAAAGCATTAAGAGGTTGGTCACTGATGCTGCTGCTAGAATTCGAAATTTGTTTCTGGCAACAGAATTGAATACTCGAGTGGTTTTCTTTTGAGAGCAGGAACGGAGGTTTCCAAGCTCTAAATCAGCCGTGTAGAGATCCTTGTGGGAGTTACTTTTGAAGCAGAAATTCAAACTGCTCCTGCTTTTGTGGTACGAGATTTCGAAGCGGATGTGCCAACTCAAACTCAATCTCACCATCTGACTATGATTCACAATGATAATATCCGTAAATTATTCTTCTCTTTGCTTCAGAAGATATATTAATGCGACTCTACTCAGTTCGATAACACAAATATTTTGGCATCCAGAAGCTTCTTGTCCGATAATTCTAACGAGAAAAATCCAATATCCCCTGTTGTTGGTGGTTATCTTTTCAGAAAAGTTATCTTGGTCAAAAGAAAACAGAGAAGAAAGAAAAAGGGCCTCCGTTTTCAGCTACACTGTCTTTAAATATCCACAGACTAACTTTGATAGAAGGAAATGTGGTTTTTATTATTATTACTAAGTGCTATCTCCTCTAGTTTTTAGTTTCGCTCTTTTGGATTAAGACCACAAATCTCTTCTTTGGCCTGGGGCGAAGGGAATCTCTCACTACGTGAGAGGCACTTTAAATCTCCTACGATCAAATACGAGACCACAGGGGAATCTTTTTTTCCTCGAACGTAGCTGAAGGGGCAGAAATATTACATTTTTAAATTTGAATAATAAGGAAATCAAAAAAAATTATTCTGAAAGGCAATAGCTATAGCACATTCTTTTTTTTTTTCTCTCAGGACTTAGTAATTAGTTTAAAAATTGTCCTTGTACGAAGGTAGTTTTAAAAATAAGATAACAAGTACTCTGAAAGAAAAGGTGATATCCCGAAATGAAAGAGATATACAAAGTTAGAAAGATGGTGATATTTATTACATTTCCACACAGTTATGATGGTTGTTAAAGTATTTGTGCCATCGGCAATGTAATCTATCGAATCGTAATTGATAAGAATTTAGGGTACAGGTCTCGGTGCTACCAAACTGCAGCTTCTTGATCTTCGGCGTCGATTCTGAACAGCGACTTTCCAAGTACTTCTTCGACGGTTGAAAGAGAGAGAAATATCACTTGGTGAAAAATATAGGCTGTAGGAAGAATATTACAGCGGAAAATCTGTAACAAATTATTGAAACTAGAGCAATGTGTGGTCATGAACTGACGTGCAATAACAGGACACCCATCGTTTTTTGCGAACTGCCTTATTGCAATTCGCTCTTCAGCCTCACAGCCGCCATTTTCGGAACGCTGCGGTACAAGTAACGGTATCACTATACCTATTGTTTATTCAATTTGGACTTGCATTTAATTCGTACAAAGGATTCGTGCACCTGAAATTGCTTTTGTCCTTTTTGATCCACTTAACCCTCTGACTAAGTAATTTTTTAAAATCAATATTTAGATGCGATGTTTGCCAATAAGTTCAAACATTTTTCAAACAAAGTGAAGTTATATGTTACACGATAATAATATGATATAAAAAAATCAGCCATCTTAAAAGTAAAAACACTAAACTGCGAAAAACTTGGGATGAATAGAAAATGGACTGATTTGCAACCCGTGGAAACCGTGAGATAAGCAGCTGGAGGGTTAAGTAAGTACCTTCTAAGACTAACACCATAGCTAGACTGTCACACCCGCAAAGCCGGAACAAACTCTGCGGTTATTTCAAAAATTTATCTATTCTTCTTTTTTAGATATACTTACGAACATTTTATTTTGAGTTTCGATTGTTTTATAGAATTGAAGATAAAAAGCCATTTTAGATTTACTATCCTTTTATCGAAGTTTATCTATGGAAGAACTCGAAACTTATTGAAAGCGAAAAGTGTTTCTGTGAGAGCAAATGAATGGTGAAAGGAAATCTTTCTTTTAGCCCCTTAATCATGAGAAGATTTCCAGCCAAATATTGATCAAACTCGTCAGAAATGAAAATCAAAATCCATTCGAGTACGCGAACTGAAAATTATCTTCATTAAATAGAAACATTTCATTAAAAGAAAATCAATTTGTAAAGCAAGAGTAGCTACATTCCAAGATAGAATTTTCTGGGAATACAAATAGATATGGATACTAAATGTCAACTATTTCCACATTATTCGGATTTTCAATTATCGAAGATTTTAGTATTTCGTAAATGGCAAAAATCGCAATTACGTATTCATTTTTGGATTGATATTTGGTATTGGGATTTTGCAATTTTTTTGGCGCAAGAACCATATTTGGCTAAACTGCGAAATTCATCTTCTGGCAATGATCAAAATAAAATAAGAATGCTATTTTTTCTCATTCTTTAAAAACCTATTTAATATTAAGCTCACTTTTATTATTTCACTTTATTTCTTTCTTTTTTTAATTCACTTTATTATTTTAAATTTTGTGAGCTTTTTTCGTGCTTAAATGTAAGGTATTTTTGAATATACCCAAGAAATCATTATAACGCTCATTTATAATATATCTTCACTGAAGGCTAATAGTTAGTCATCAGTCTGAAAAACTTTAAACATACTTTATAAAAAAAAAATATAAATAACCTTTCAAATTAGAAACCTAACAAGAACATAAAGGTTGGTTCATTCGATACATGAACATCAAATACATAGATTGAATTCTTGTCTCGATGATATTTTTCGTTTTCAAACAGACCGGAATGTGAAGAAAGAAAATAATGCAAACAAATAATAGATGTGTTAATACTTATTTCATCATTTTATCTCAGTTACCGCAGGTGTTTAAGTAACGACCCTAACAAATTATTCAGTTTATGCTCTGGTTTCTCTTGAAATTATTCAGTTTCAGGTTGTTCTTCGTTAAACGATGAGCAAACATATGATAGTGTGACAGTTGGGAGTAGGACTCTTCCTACAATCTTGAAATGGTTTCTTCTGGCACATCGAAAGATTCCCAAGACCCCTCAGCCTATCAAGTTGGGGGGCGCGGTGGTCTGGTCTCGGCTTCGGAATCGGAGGGTTTCAGGTTCGAGACCCGATTCCACCTAAAAACCATCGTGTAAGCGAAACTGATGCATGTCAAATCCGTCAGGCCCAAACGTCCTCCTGATGATGTAGTGCGGATGTTTGGAGAGAGGGGTGCCTGCTCAGGTGTCACCCTCGTCATCTGACCGCGGTTCAAAATTACGAAATCTGTCCCAAAATAACACTGATGTTGCTTCAAAACTGGACGTAACGTTAAAGCTAACACCTACCCAATTTGGGTGTAAACAAAGCAGAAAGGCCGGGGAGAGAATCACCTGAGATGTTATAACGTATAAAATTAACAATAGCAAATTTATGACACCGATATTGATTCATGTGACTTCTGTGAAGTCAGCGAAGGTTAGAAACAATAATCTTGGCTGGACAATTTGTAGACAATGCTTTTGTAACAATAATGTCCTATATGAAAGAGTGATCTTCTGCTATCTCCCAAGCAAATTTAAACAACAAATCTGGAATCAACTTATAACACTATTCTCACAATGATACTTACTTCGATTTTTCAATATACGTTTAATGTGAGAAAATGATTGTCATTGAAATGCTCATGAATCGTCAAACATTACAAATTGTAGAACTATTGAAATAGGATAATAACACGTTAATGTATATTTAGGGACAGAGGATGAAAAGTCATGTTGCATCTACTTTTTTTTACCTTCTCTTAAACTGTGTCCTCTTGAGTCCACTTATAGAGGGGGCAAAAGTTCCAAATTTATATTAGTTATTGGTCAAATATTATTGAGCTCCAATAGAACTCCGCTTAATGAAGCCCTCCCATTCACTTCTCCCAATATCTGAATTGATTTTAGGAGTAAGAGAAAAAAGTGCTTAGAGTTGTGAATAAACAACGGAATCACCTCGACACATCCGTTCCCAAACGAAGGATATTATTAATTACAATACGGATGTGCGTATGTAGATGTTCACAAGTAATTTTAATATATATCTATATAGTGACCTTTTACACATGATTTATTTTGTGGGTTTTTTTTATATAAATTTTGCTCTATCAACAGTTTTTCTGTAGTTTTATGTTCAGTTTCTGACTTTCATCCAGAGCTCGGAATTTCGGATAGCCGAATCTTTCGATGCTCTTTTATTTCGAAAGGGCAACGGTGGTCTGGTGGTAAAATCTGAGTAAACAGGTAGGGGGGAATCAGATTAGAGACCCGATTCCATCGAAGGGCCAGGTGCACGTTAAATCCTTCGGGGCTAAACATCCTCCCACTGGTGTGGTATAGAAGTTTGGAGAGGGGATGACAGTTCAGGGATCGTTCTTGTCATCTAACCGCGATTCAAAATCACGAGGTTCGTCCCAAAACAGCTCTAGTGTTGCTTTAAAATCGGACGTTAATATAAATAAACTGCCGGCGTTATTAATTATTTATAAACTAATATAAATAACTTTATTCTGCCGGCGTTCTGGCCTAAGAGTAGCACGTCTTCCCCGTAACCTGGGCGTCCCGGGTTCGAGTCCTCGTTCAGGCATGGTTGTTCTTCGCCTTATGTTTTATCTGTGAGGTGTGTTAAAGAGCCCCCCTGTAACAATTTGTTGTGCAAGCGAATGTATGAGTGATATCTTAATGAGCAAGAAGTTATACTTCTGCCCTAGGATGCTCAGGGGTCTTACTCTCAGAAGCTACTGCGACCCTCTTTCCATGGTAACACGGACACGGCATTATCAAAAAAATTCACTGCAACCCTTTTTACGTGCTAGCACGGATACGACATCATCATCAAACTTCATTCTTGCAGTTATATGGTATTTAAATTACAATTTTTAATTTAAATTAAATTTTTTAACTTATCTTGAACCAAAAGAAAGATGAAAATGGAGCTCAAAATTGTTCGATACGACTGCGAGTAGGCTTTGATTCCATATTTTAAGTATCCCTCTCTTATTTGACTTCTGACCACAGATTATTGCGTCCGTCCAACAGAACAAAAAGATAAAATGGCTTAAAATCAATGAAGTTCTGCAAGTAATCACATAATCTTTCCATCCTAAACGGACGTGATTAAAGCAACTTTTCGAACAATACGTTAAAAGTTAATTTCCTGTCTTTGCTTAGCTGTGAACTAGTAAGAAAATGTTTCCGAAATGAGCTCATTCTTTTCTCTGATAAGAATCAAGAAAGCTGAAGGCCCTTTAAAAATATTCTAACGGTTTTCACAAAAGAAGTGTGTGTAAAAACACGATATTATCGCTATAATTAGAGTCTTTTTTCCCCACTATTAATAAATCTACATTCTTTGCAAATATCTCAATATTATTAATTACTTTTTTATCACGTTTTCATTAAGGAGCTATAATTAGTTTTTAATTCTTCTGAAACCTAATGAATCGGCTCTAAACAATGAATAGTTATAAGCATGAAATTAAATCTTTTATCTTTTTTTTTAAATCTTGGTATCAATACTTTCCTTATCTATATCTATACTTATAATAAAGCTCAATGTGTGTGTGTGTGTGTGTGTGTGTGTGTTGGCGTTCTACAGGCCAGGTCATTTGACATACAGCTACCAAATTTGGTACATGTATACCTTAGAGGTCGGGAATGTGCACCTGGGGTCCCTTTTTTTGAAATTTTAATTAGAATTTTAATTATTAATTAAAAACTAACTTTCCCGCCAAAAAAATCTTCCATTTTCCCCACCGCCAACTTTTTCGCCAAAATAATCTTCTATTTTCCCCAACGCCAAATGATTTAGGCTTTAGTTCTTTTTTTCTCCCAACAGTAATGAGGCTAGGGTTAAGATTTTTCGGCGGATTATTTCAAACGATTCTGTTTATTTTCTTAATGTTTTATGCATTTAAAATGAAACATTGTTAATTAATCCATGTTTCAGATTCATTCTGAAGTACTTTTGAATTAAAATAACACAGAATAAAGGAAATTAAAAATGTATAATCTGCATAGCGTTACCCCAACTGGCGTAGAAAAATTCACGCATTTGCGTTACCGTAAAAGGCGAAGAAAATTCACGCATGCGCACTGTGTTCTGATTGTTGGCATGGCAACCATTAACAACGGACGATTTAAATTACTTTTAGGTTGGTTGTATGCTTTTGTAAGTAAATTGTATTTATGTTAGTTATATATTTTTTTGTATATGCTTATAGTTTTAAGTACATCGTTTTTTAAGTAGTTTTTTTTAACCTGTTTTCAATGATTTAAATTATTTTTAGGCTAATTGCATGCTTTTGTAATTAAATTGTATTTATGTTAGTTATATATTTTTTGATATATGCTTATAGTTTTAAGTACATCGTTTTTTAAGTAGTTTTTTTAAACCTGTTTTCGACCGATTATTTTAAACGATTCATTTTATTTTCTTAGTGTTTGATGCATTTAAAATTAAACATTGTTAATGAATCGATCCGTTCATGATGAATCTGAGAAAATTTTGTTGACAAATTCTTGAGATATTATATAAATTAAGAAAGATATTCTTTAGTGCCCATAAAGTTTAAACGCTCAGTGACTGTATTATCGGTAATCATATTATTAAAAAAAATGCTTTGTTTCAGTAAAAAATATTATTATATTAATTGCATATTAATCCTTTACACTTTAATTTAAAGCATAAATTCTACGAGGGGTAACAGAAAATTAGAGAGATACATATCACGTTATGACTGAAGGCCTTTATAATATTATGAGTGAATTATATGACTATCAAAATTTGAAGTTTTAAAATATTTTGCTGAAGAATCTATTAAAGTTGGAATTGCATAAAATATTTAATTATTAAAATTTTAACGAACATTAAGATTGGCGAACCGGCTGGTCGCCAAAGGCGGCTAGTCTTAAATATAAGAATTCAATTTCGGAAGCGAATCAATTATTTATTTATTTTTTTAAATATGCGAAATCGATATATAATCCTTGCTAATTATTTTATCTTTGTATCTTTTTATATTGGATTTTCCATTTATTTCATATAAATAATTGTTAAATCTTTCTAGATTTAAGCCATCAACATTTATTCAGTCAATCATTTACCCACGGATTCTTTATTAGACGTCGTTCGTCTACACCAAACATTCCCAAGTTGTGCCATTAGAATCTTGTTAACTAAACTGTTGGGAAAGGCAGTAAATGAAAAACATAAGAATTCAAGCTAAAAATGTAGAGAGGATTTTCTTTCTTGAAGTTCGTGTTTACGGAGACTGGAAGTCTTATAAATATCGTGAAATTACTATTAAAAGAGGAAAAACAGAAAAACTTTTGGATTGAGCATTTATTTGTGTTAGGTATACTTACATTTAAAAAAAAAAATTCACAGTGAATTTGAAGCAGCAACAGACTTGAAGCCATATCTCTCTTCAATTGAATGAACCCTCTGTACTCGGAAAAGTAATTTGATGTATTATTGTTCATCTAATACAGACTTGTTTATTTCACCGAAAAATAAATATATATAATTGTTTTAAATTGAATTCTCCCGTTTAATTAATTTGCATCTTCTTAATACTCTGCAGGTATTTTTAACAATCAAAATTAAATAAATAAATAAATAAAACTTCAAAATGATGCACCGTCCTGAATAGTGAGTGAGTGTCACTATCCGAGTGCAAAGGGTTAATAATTTTATTGTCTTGTCTTGTCATATTAACAACCCTTATTAAAGTAACAAGAGGGCAATTTTGGGATGACCTCGTAATTTTAAAACGCGGTCAAAAGATGGCACCCCTTCCCCTTCTCCCTTCTACTGACTTCCCTGCCCGTCAACGGGGAGGGGAGATTTGGCACGAATCATATCTAATTACACTGTTGTTCTTCTGCAGAATCGGGTCTCGAACCTTCTAGCCCACAAGCCGACATCTTACCAACAGGCCACTGAGATGTCCTTAATAATTGCATAATATTCATCTGCATGAAACAAGCTCAAAGATGGCATTTAAATTTATTTCCCTTTAATATTTGATTATCAGGATAATTTTTTCCATAGCAGATTAGTATAAAACTATTTCATTGTTGTTTTCATTTATTAAAGCGCATTACTTATGCTTATAGAAAAATAAATAAATATAGGATAATAATTATAATAGATATGAAAGATACAAGAAACAGAAGTAAAAATCTCACAAATGTTATTAATTCGAATCATGTGACTTTTAAACAAAATAAGAGACTGAATGTTATAAATAAAAAAAATATCGCATCCCGTGGAATGAGGGTGGGGTATGAGAATAAAAGGGAAAAAGGCTTCGTCAAGTTGTATGAAAAAAGTAAAGGATGAGAGCAACCGGCTTATGCAAAAGGAAATGTTTATGGACAGTATTCAGATAATCTATGACAAGCACAGCAACGACTTTGACGAGCATATAATTATAATTATGACTCATTACAGAATTGAATGAGATTATTTGACGCGAGATTTTTAAAATTTAAATTTTAAAAATTATCTCAGATCTTGCGTTTTTTAGGTGATTTTTGCACATATTTGCGCATAGTATAATTTTCGATGACCATAAAAAACAAAAAAATAATTGCCCCTCTAATGTATTTGAATATTTTATGTATTTAAGCATGACTTTCAAAATATAATCCGTTTTACCGAAAATTTTTAAGAATTAAAACTAAAAGATACAATATTAACATTTTGTTATCTTTTCGAAATTTTGTGAGATAATATATATCACTTAATTAAATTAAATTATTCTTAAATAAGAAAAGTCAAAATACCTTCTTTTATTGAATTTTTATTGTTTCCTGATGAATTCAAATATTTTCCTCTGACTTTCGATGCGAACACCCTAGAGGAGTATTTCTTCTTGAATAATCATTGACTTAGAGTTCCGTCACATATCTTTCCAATCTGAAATTGTCAAGGAACCTAAATGAGAGTTACTGTTTCTCGAATTATGAAAACTATTTTTATATTATAAAGCTTTGATTTTAACTTTTATAGCAAATATTCCAATTCCACCATTTTTCTGATAAAACTATTTTTTATTAAAAGGTGATATCGATGCCACAAAGTTGCAGCCATTTGGAAGAAATTTTAATTATAAAAAAATTTAATCTGTTAGTCATATTAATATTTAAAAAAATTTCAAATCTTTAAATATAGTATAAGCTTTTTTCTCTCCCTCTCTGTCTTTCTGGAAAATATCATAAAAGTCTTCGGGGGTTTTAGGAATATCTTTTGATGTTTTTTGACAAAGAGAAAAGAATTTTTATCGACTAGCATTGCATAAAATAACGTATTTCAGGATGTAATCTTCTGTTTCTCAACAATAGACAGTGTCTTTCCTTTACAGCATTAGTCTGTTCTCCTGGGAATATGCCAATAACACTTGAGATGGAGAAAATTTACAAGTTTTTTTTTCTAATGGAAACAATATTATTGCTCTATAAGATTGAAATGTTGACTGATTTTGATCAAAAAAAGGAATCTGTAAAACTTTCTATCTCTCATTTTGTGTCATTTCATAAGAAATTCCAATAAAGAAAGAAACTGAAATTTCTTTTTCCTTCCTTTTGAAAGAAGCGGGTGACTAAAAATAATTTCGTTTAAAGTTTTATTTATTTATTTTTAATTTTTATAACTAGATACTTATAACATAACAAATTTTAATCAGATATTTTCAAATCCTACCAAAGATTATAGGGTTTCTTTCTTAAAAATCTTTTTCTAATAGAATCAGTATTTAAAAATCTTTTATATTCATTTCTTTTCTCACTAAAAGATCTTCGTCAATTTGATAATATTACATTTGCGCCTCTTAACTTTCTGTAGAGAAAGATGCTATGGTAGAAAACAAAATATATTGCGAAATACGTTTTTTGTTGTCAACAAATGTTTTGGCTTCCAACAAATTGTTTTGGATCTTAAGAAAAAATTCCTACTAACCGGTTTGTTTTGACAATAATGCAAATATCCTGTTTCATTACAGCCTTATTACTTTCGTCGAAAATATAAGTAATCACTGTATTATCCAGAAGTTCTGATCACAAATTGAAAACTAAATATATGACCTCCTTCCGACATTTTTCTTCAGAAACCTCAAAACACTGTCGACACTAGCACAAGAAATGTTCAGCCGAAGACTTCTTTGCATGCGTTTTTCAACTATTCCGAGGATGCCAGTCACCTTCCACGTTTACTCCAGTATACAACTTCACTCATTACACACTTTAACATGAAAAAAGGTCCTTTGTATCGCTTTCCACTTTTAATATTCAAATGACGCTTCATGAATGTGAAATTGGAGGAGATTTCGGTGATGTTCCATCTTACACTTCATATATTACGTCACAAAGCATTCCTGATTGTTAACTTGGATATTTCTCGTAAACCGTTTTTGGTGTTAGATGCTTAAAGTACATCGGCCTTACGAAACACTGAGTAACTTCACGTTTATTCTGTAGCAGGAATATCTTTAGGGATTTTGAAATTATATTATGTATTAATATATTTTTATATATAAAATAAAGAAATTATTTTTGAATGAAACAAAGCGCTATAATCAAGCTTTATTTTATTTATTTATTTTTACTTCTGTGAATGCACCACAGCCCGAAACAGAAATATCACTTAATTTTTCACAAGCATCAACTCTAAACTCACATTTGATTACCCATATAAGAGATAGAACGCATAAGCAGTCACCTGTGAAGTAGACGTACACAAATATACGATGGTTTCCACAGCGCGAGAGGGAAGATATGTGCGAGTTAAGGGATGGACGTAGTTGTGGATTTCGACTACTCTTGATGATAAGGTCTTCCCTAATGGTTTCTAAGACAGTCTAGTGGCAGGAATGGTGGCTTTCATCAGTGACCAACGGGAAATGTTCTTTAAACTGGAGGCGTGAGGATGCTAGCGTTTTCGCATTGAGAAGGTTCTTTTCTTGTTATGGCCTATGAAGATGAACCCTGGCCACTAAATAAGCAATTGTGGTTTATGACACATTGCGAAAGATTGCAGGATTATAAGGTGGTTCCAGAATCTTATGATTTATAAGTGGTGACAGATTCCATAGACTTTTTTGAGACACAGGACTAGAAGTACATTTTGTCCAAGCTGTATGTCCATCCAAAGTGTACGACTGAAGCGAAATTCGTTACCGTAAAAAAGCGAATGCAAAAATTTTCTCGGAGTTTTATTGAACAAAGTTTTATATTCAGAATATGAATATGTATGAATTGATGATTCAATATTGATCTAGATGATATATTGCAATTCAATATTTTGCCTGAAAATTCTATCAAGTAGCTAAGACTCGACTCGGTGTGTCACGTTACGCTGTAAAATCCTATCAACTATGTATGTAATTAAAATCTTATATATAGAACTTCATAACCGATGTTAATTATGCATAATAAGATGGATGTATCCATTAATATTTGAGTTTATTAATGGGTGCATCCATCAGATGAAACAAATTTTAAACTAGTACTGTTAACATTGTCTTCATTAGGTACTAAAACCACACTTTTTAATAGATAATTAAAGGGCTTTCGGTCTATAATGAAGGTCTTCAAAAGGTAAATTCGAAAGGAAATTACCTCCGCAAAAGGTTATCTTCGTCGTACAAGAGCATAGATCAGAAAAGGATTTATGAATACTCATATAACCAGCGAATAGTTCGTTTGTTTAATAACCTTCGCCAAATTGTTAGGGGTTTTAAAGAAAGAACAAATATTCCACGAGAATTATATGCCACAAAAATATCAGCAAAGCACTGCTATAATAAACTTCAGAATGATAATGTAATCATTATTACACACTTGCTTGATTTGACTCGTTTCGTCTTTAAGAAATTTGAATATCATAATCTATTCTTTTCTAAGTTCCGAATTTGCAAGAATTTAGAATTTTGCATATTTGTGTTCTAGATGATAACTACTATATCAAAGTTTTATAATTTAATGATTAATGATTAAATTAAATGTGAATTCCATGTGAGGAACGCTTTGGAATGATTGAAGATATGAATTAAATATCCGAGGACAAACACAAATTTATTATAAAAATTAAAAGTTCTTCAATATTTCCGTTTGGTTCTAAATAAACAGGCAATTAATATGGAAATAAGTTTTGAAACGAAATTTCAGTAAGTTTTCGAATCAAATATAAACTGAAATATTAAATTTATTATTCGAGAATAAATTTCGCTAAAATACCTGTCTTATCAGATGCAGGGTCACGGAATTCGAGAACCCATTCAAAAGCGGTTGGTTCTCCGCATTGTTTATTGGGTTTTGAATGCAAATAAAACTCTCAGGGACATTCAAGGAATACTACTGAGGAGCTGAACGGAATATTTAGATTGAGAAGAGTCTGGGTCAGTCTGTGGTGACGAATCACCAATGATTCATTAATGCATGAGATATGGATGAATCATCGACCTGTCGATTAGAGGTCGATTTCAAAAAATCGTGAATAGTAAAAATAATCGTCTTAAAGAGAAAAAAAAAACCCTAAAACGCAGAATATTTCCAAGACATTATTTGCAGTCTGTAGTAGTATCTTAATTTAACTTCAATATATATCGTAACAGGTTTAAATTTATATCTTTGAGTTAACATCCTTTTGTCCCATGTCTAGTTATTGTAAGTTTTGAATGGACTAAACGCCTCCATGTTTAACTGGTGCAGGCCAATAGACCAAGAGTCAAGTAGAGATGTCAAATATAAATTGCTATCTCCGTATCACTTGTATTCCGAAATTAAGTCTATGCTTATTCCTTCAACGGCGTATAGTAAAACCCTAATTGTTTCTTGAACTCACGTTTTTTTTTTTTTTTTTTAATACGGAGCAAAATAACTTTCAGAAAGTACAATAACTAACATTTGTGGCGTCTTTTCGAAGTCACGTATTACGAATACAGCTCGGTTTTTTTTATTGTTGGTCCCAAAATCCAATAGGTGACGGTAGCTGTTGCTGAAGAATAAAAGAAAATTTCCTTTATTATCCATGCCTTTCATGAAACAAAAGGGAATCTCCAGATCTAAATTCTTTAGATATTTTCATGTGAGTTTATAAGAAAGTTTGTATACATTGAAAGTTTTATATTTATCTGCAGGAATTGAAAAAGCGTATCACAGGTTTTATTCAATCCAAATCTCCTCAGACGTCTTCAGCTTCAAGTCTAACCGTTTGGGTATATTATGCAATCAAAGGATCTTACCCGGGTTTAACTTTTGTAGTTCGATTGTAATTTAATATAAATATTTTTTAATGATCAGTCTATTTCGGCATGAAAAGATTAGAATAAGCAAAAATCTAAATCGTTAAGAAACGTAAAATATAAAAGTCTATGTAAATAAAAATAAATAATTTCTTAGTCCATTTCTCCATTCTTCCTTCTTTTCTTTTTGCTTTCTTTTTTATTATTATGAAATAAAATATTGTTTGAAAAGAATGAAATTCGAATCATCAAAAATATTTTCGTAGATCTCAGCGAACAAAAAATTTCTGTATTGGCAGGATTTCCATAAAATAATATTTTTTCTCTGTTTCACATTTTTTTTTCTCTCGAGCAACATTTTATGGTTTGCTCTTATTTCTCGTTGTCAATCTACTTCTATCGGTATTTCTCGAACCAAGAAAAATCCATAATCCATAGCATTTTTTTTTTATATATAATGGCAGTTACATTTTTGCTCTTTTGGATCGAAATATTGACTGCTTTTGATCATCGAGAGAAATTTGTACGATTTTCTTTTCTTTGCTTTCGAACATTTTATTTTAAAATACATAAAAAATGAGATAATATTCTCAACTTAGAAGATGATAAATAATTCCATCGAAATTTTATTCCAAAATGTTTTCTGACTCTGAAACTCGGATGATCTTGTTCTTGAAGAATTTGAACTCATCAGTGAACATTTATTTCTCTTATAGATTTCTCGATCTTTTCTTATCCAGAAAATATATAAGCATTCTCTTTAATCATGGTCCGTTAACTATTGGAAATATACTTTAATGGAAAATTTTTGTTTTATGCTACTTCAGTCTTCAAATTTTCTAATGAAATGGATATATGTAATTTTTATTAGTTCCTCTGTAGTATATAGTATTAGGGATAAAATTACTTTTGGATGATCGCTATTAAGTATACTAAGCACTTAATTCTTGACAAGTTAAAAAATATTTGTTGACATTTTTTAGCAGAAAATAATGGAATTTCTAAGATTAAAATTTGCATTTGATTTAGCTAAATTTTGAATTCGATTTTTCATTTAAATGGAACGAACATGCGTTTGGTTGCATCACAAAAGAAACTGTTGCAGCAATTATTATTTAAGTCATAGCATGTTATTCATTTTTTGTATTGAAAAATTATTCAAAAAATAAAATAATTACAATATTTAATATTCAATAAATTTAAAATGTAGTCGAAATAAACATTTGATTACAAATAGGAGTATCACAAGTTTGTAGAAAAGCCTACTACATCAATATGATAAAAAATATCAAAGAAAATATAAAACTTTTGAAGATGAGCTTTCATTCACGCACTGAAAAGTAAAAATTGCTAAAAAAAAATCCTATATTTGAATTTTCGACTCTGACAATATGGTAGTCATGGTTACCTTACCTTAAACTGACTACTGCGAGCCGCTCGAAAGCACATGGAAAAATCTGAATAACCAGACCGTTGCAACAACAACACTGGGAAGAACGGTTGAGTCCGAACGGCCATCACCGGCCACGGTACAGCCCTTCTCTTGGGAAGAATGTCCTGTCAACAATGGGAGAAGTCGACCCCCACCTTTTTCTGTACCCACCAAGGTGGCAAGAACCAACCACCATGCTGGAAGTTTCTCATCCCCATGTCTGAGGTGTCCCTCTGGCTCATGGTAATCATGTTTAAGAGAAAAAGAATTCCCTGAATTTTAGTTTCAACTAAATCAAAAAGAGGCAATCATTCGAAAAATTCTCAAGAAGAAATCGCATAACCGTTTCAGAGGAAATCAGAGCCAGTGTAGGTCTAGACTCAGTTCTACTTAAAATGAATTTAACTGTTATCATTATAAATTCGGAAGAAATGAGTACAACCATGTGAATTTAAAAAAGAAAATATGAATTGATCGGATCCGAGTGATTGCCTTATTAATAATTGTTTAATAAGCCAATCGCTCCAGAGTGCATGGCAAGAAAAATTGTCGCTTATATTTATACTAGCCGCCTTTGACGACCAGCTGGTTCGCCAATCTTAATGTTGGTTTAAGTTTTAATAATTAAAAATTTTACACAATTCCTACTATAATAGATTCTTCACCAAAATATTTTAAAACTTCAAATTTTGATAGTCATATAATTCACTCATAATATTATAAAGGCCTCCAGTCATAACGTAATATGTATCTCTCTAATTCTCTGTTAGCTCTCGTAGAATTTATGCTTTAAATTAAAGTAGAAAGAATGAATCTGCAATTAATATAATAATATTTTTTACTGAAAAAAAAGCATTTTTTTATATGATTACTGATAACAGAGTCACTGAGCGTTTAAACTTTATGGGCACTAAAGAATATCTTTATTAATTTATGTAATATCTCAAGAATTTGTCAACAAAATTTTCTCAGATTCATCATGAACAGATCGATTAATTAAGAATGTTTAATTTTAAATGCATCAAACACTAAGAAAATTAAATGAATCGTTTAAAATAATCGGTGGAAAACAGGTTTAAAAAAACTACGTAAAAAAACGATGTACTTAAAACTATAAGCATATACAAAAAATATATAACTAACATAAATACAATTTAATTACAAAAGCATGCAACTAACCTAAAAATAATTTAAATCAAGAATCATCCATTGATAATATTGTCAACAATCAGAACACAATGCGCATGCGTGAATTTTCAACGCCAGTTACGGTAACGCAAATGCGTGAATTTTTCTACGCCAGTTGGGGTAACGCTATGCAGATTATACATTTTTAATTTCCTTTATTCTGTGTTATTTTAATTCAAAAGTACTTCAGAATGAATCTGAAAGATCGATTCATTAACAATGTTTAATTTTAAATGCATAAAACATTAAGAAAATAAACAGAATCGTTTGAAATAATCGGCCGAGAAATGTTAACCCTAGCCTCATTACTGTTGGGGGAGAAAAAACTGAAGCCTTTCTCATTTGGCGGTGGGGAAAATGGAAGATTTTTTGGCGGGAAAGTTAGTTTTTAATTAATAATTAAAATTCTAATTAAAAATTCAAAAAAAGGACCCCAGGTGCATATTCCTGACCTCTAAAGTATACACTAAATTTGGTAGCTGTAGGTCAAATTGCCTGGCCTGTAGAGTGCCAATACACACACACACATTGAGCTTTATATAAGTATAAATAGATAATAAATAAACCAGTAAGTAATATTTAATCGACATAAGAACTGACATATCTGTAATTTTTTTAAATAAAAGAATACAAAACAAACACATTTTATTCTTTTCACAGCTATAAAATTCAAACTTTTGGCACCAATACTTTAAAAGTATATCTTGGACTTCGTCATCAATTTATTTGGTCATTCACAATAAGCAAATGGTGTTTTGAGATTACTAATTGATTAGAAAAGGAATTTTCTAATTGATCTTTTAACCACTCTATCATTATTTGTAAAAACAGTATAATAAAATAGATTCTCAAATCTTTCTCTCATCTTAACAGATTTATCAATATAAAATTCTTCAATATCTAAATTACTCCTGGTTAATTAAAAACGAAATTTAAAAAATAAACTAGTGCCAAAATTCATCAGTTAAAAAGCCCAAACATTTCATTACACACCATACAATAACTTGTGGTCTTCCTGTAAAAATAAAAGTTCATCGATGAGTCTTGACAAACTTAAAATAATTATAGCCAAATTTGATTACATGTTAGAACAGGGAATTCGCAGTACTTCGAATAGTCCCTGTGCAAGTCCTGTACATTTTGCATTGAAGAAATTTGGCAGTTGGAGACCTTGTAGATGATCGAACTCTGAATGCTGTTACATAGCTAGGCAGATATCTTATGCTTCATTTGTATGATTTCACTCACAATTTACATGGGTGCACTCTATTTTCAACACCTGATTTAAAAAAGAGCAGATACCAGTAGAAATATCAAAAATAGAGAAACTAAGCAGGCTAATTATAGAAAACATTTCTCTCGAACTCATCAAGATTTCGAAGTCGAATTGTTTGCCGATTAAAATTCTTTCTGGAAGAAGTTAATATATTCATTTAATAATATCTATTTCTAATTTAGATTTAATTTTATGTTTGTGCATGCGAAATTTTTTTGACGGATTATTTTCAGTCTATAACATAAAATAGCAATTGCGACAGATTCTGTACCGGCACGATATTATCAAACCTTAATTTTTCTTAGCTCAATCTGTAAATTAATTAAAATGAATAAAATTCGCCGAAGTAAGGAAGAACAGAATAATGAAAATTAAAATTTGTCACATCCATATGCTGCTTTAGAATGAATATTTTTGGTGCTGTTCACGCATCCACGAACTGAAAAGACGGGACATCATTTTTTTCCCCAAAAAATTACTGAATTCTATTACGTTTCAAGAAAAAAATTGTAAAACGTTTCTCGTAAGCGTGTGCAGATTATTAGAATCGCTAATAATATATTTATTAAACGCTGCAGTAATTAAAAATGACAATATATTTTGAAAAATCAGAAACGGTAAAACAGAACTGCCGAAAAAATGCTTTTAACCACTCTATCAGTCCGAATTATCGACTAAAAAAATTATGTTCTAAGAATCTTAATTCTAAGGTTCCAGTTTGTATGGTCGGTTTTCAGAAAAAAAAAGTCAGAATTAAATTTGAAAAAGTAAAAAACTTATTTTGTCGACTGTTCTTTAGAAAACATTAAAGAATAGTATTCGCGAGCTGACGCTCATCAGAAAATGCATTCAGACTTCACAAAATATTAACTTCAAATTTAATTTTCCCAATTTTTTTTCTATAAATCGTTTACAATGTTTCCATCTGAAATCTTAAATCTATATTTTTAGAATCGAAATTTTTTATGTCCACGAATTCGAATGGTTGGTGAAAGTACTTGTTTACAGGCGTTTTACTGTACTCTATTTTTTTAACATTGAATTTTCAAAAATTAAGTCAAGTATAGATCAGAAATTTCCCTCTGGTGTAGCATGTATTTAAGTATCATTTCTCTTAAATTGAATAAAAAATCAAAATATTTTATGAATTTTTTTTAAAAAAAAATTCCTTGCTAGTTTCAGTTATCTTAATGTTTGGTGACTCATCGTATAAACAAACTTCTTAAAAACTATGAACTATTCTATTAATCTGAAAACTTTAAACCCTTTTTTTTTTCAGATTAATAGAACTTTATTTAAATGCGGAAAATCGTCTTATTTTAGGTTTATTAAACAATCATTATTTTTTTGTATATATATATATATATATATATGAATAATTTTTTTACTGTTTTAATTTTGTCTTCTGAAAGGTAAAGTTATAGTCTGAACATACATAAAAAAACATGTAGATTCACTTCTTTTATGTTAATCTCTTTTGTTGAAATTCTAAAATTAAAGCTCTCTAGTTTTACATAAGAGATCCCAAATTCCATTATCCATAAGCACTTCATTTAAATATGAAGCAAGAGCCAGTTACATAGAATGGAACGAAAAGATCAAAGTGAAGTAAATATTCAGGCGGTGCATGGAACAAATACAGCACCAACGTACTAACTTTTACACCAGTTAAAGATCGAGCTGAATAAATTATTAATAAACCGGAAAGAAAAAACTAAAACTAAATTTTTCAAAATTCGCTGACTGTCTTGATTTAAAATTGCACTTTTATGAATTGTTTTCACACTTCAATCAACGTTACGTGCTGAGATAATAAGAGAATTTATTTCGCTTGATAAAATATTAAGACATGTTTTCTTGCATGCCAAATGTTTTATGACATTTTTTTTTTTCGCCTTTGAATTTTTAAAAGTGTTATTAGCTGAAAGCATTCTCGGTACGAATAAGGAAACACGTATATGAATTTTATTTTATTTTTCTTTTGCAGCGAAATTTTAATGCTGGACTGTTTAAAATATTGTGCAGTCGGGTTTTCCAGCGAACTTTTTTAATATTAGTATTTTCATAATCCATGCATAAAAAGACATGAAGCAGAAGTTAGGACGCCATAAAATCAGTTTTAAAAACTCAAGGAGGCCCGCGTTTTCTACCCAACAGCCGTTTCTGAAAAATTAAAACTCGGGAGGAAAAGATTCAATTTTTTTGTTTTGTTTTTGTACAGAAGATTTCTTCATCTAGAAATTTTTTAAGGCAGTGTCACTGTAATTCATTTTTTACAAAAAAGAATACGTTTAAATTGAATTTTGTATTCCTTAAACATATAATATTATAATTATATGAGTATCACTTTATTTCATGATGCAAGTATACTCATATTTAATAGGAGTATTAATATAAGACTCATATATAATATAAATATTAATTTATAATTAATAAATATAATTTATTTCAAGATTTGTCTAAAAAATATTTTTTATAATCTGCTTAAGAGTACTATTGATGGATTCCTGTATTCTAGACGAAAATGTAGCATTTAATGAAACAACAAATTCTGCATTGGTTCCAATAACTGGGGAAATGGTTACGAGGGGTGATCCAAAAAAAAAGTTTACAAGGCAAAGGAAAAATGCTTTATTAACAATAGACGCAGGATGCAAATGGTAATTAAGAGACATATATAGCGGTCACTTCTCTACATAATCACCAAACTTATTACGCCGCTGGACCAATTTGTTTCATCCGTCTTCGTAATAATCAGGCCCTTCGTAATTGAGCCAGTCCTCGGCACTTTTTTGAACATCACCGTCTGATATGTACCTTGTTTCGAATAAGTGTTTCTTCAATGCCGGGAAACGGAAATATTCACTGGGAGCCAAAACGGCGCTATATGAGGGGTGACTCCAGACCTCCCACCTAAACTTTTCCATCAATCTCTCTGCCCGCTTCAAAAGAACGACACCATTTTGCCATCTGTTTTCTACTCATTACTTCTCCCCGTACACTTCAACGATTTGTTTGTGAATGTCCGATGGGGTCACATTCTTGGCCCATAGAAATCGTGTCACGGCTTGCGCCTCTATGCGAGACCACTTTTCTAGACGTCTTGCCATTACTGTTGCTGTTTCAGGTCTCTGTACTAACACTATCTGCTCCAACGACCGGTCTAAGACAACTAGCGCTATCTGTCTTCACTCTGGGTAACAATATTCCCAGCCACAATTTCTACTTTCCAAATGCTGCTTGTAAACTTTTCTTTTTTGGATCATCCCTCGTAGTAAAGAAAGCTTGACAATGGAGCAGCACATTTCTGGTTCTCGGTTTCAGAGCACCCGCAAATATGCACTTCGATGATATACTACAAATTTCTGTTACTGAAGTATAGCAACCGATAGCAGGATATACGTACCTCCGGCTTAGAGGAATGCCATGGAGACAAAATTTTAGTGCTCATATATTATTTTATATATATTATAAAGGAGTAAAAAGAATATTATCATGTGCATGCGTAATCTATTCTTCTTAAGCCAGTGGAAGTGATTTAGAGAGAACAAATTTTTATTATACTCTGAAAGCACTTATATCAACTGAACCATTGGATTATGGGTGAAGAATTAGAATAATCCAAATATGGACTTGATAAAAGATTTGTTCTAGAAATAAAACCGATTATTTACATTCAAGGGAAAGTGTTTCATTCTTTCGAGTTTCAGTTCATTACTTCGAGCATCAAATTTTTCAGCTGATATTAGATTCTGGCTATGGCATCGCAATGAATTCTCTGTTCGTAAACATCTGACCCTGAATGATGGTTAATTTTTGCAAAAGTTTCATAATTTGGATTGTCTCGTAATCGGTCGTGAGAACGTCGCCATTCAATTTTTTAAACAGTGTTTTTATTTCGTTTTACAATCTTTCGTAAGTGGTTTTCAGAATGTCACTGTTTAACTTCTTCAACGGATTCATTCCTTCGTTCCCTGAGTTCTTTGAATTCTATCCGATTCAGAGTTTGAGCTCCTCAGCTTGCTTGTCGTGATTACTTTTTGCCCTTTGGTGGAGGGGGGAACATGCAGGATTAAATGTCTATCCTTTTCTTTTGGGAATTTATAAAATAAATATTTTCAGAAGTTTAAGAAAACTTACTGGAACTTTTCTTTAAATGAAAAGAAACAATTGTTTTTTTTTTTCTTCAGCAGTTTCATTCTTTCATCTCTCAGGTCTTTGAATTAAATGCAATTCACGTGTGTGTGTGTGTATCTGTGTGTGTGTGTGTGTGTGTGTGTGTGTGTGTGTGTGTGTGTGTGTGTGTGTGTGTGTGTGTGTGTGTGTGTGTGTGTGTGTGTGTGTGTGTGTGTGTGTGTGTGTGTGTGTGTGTGTGTGTGTGTGTGTGTTTATTTTGCATCTTGAACTTTCTCGTGCCGTGAGTTTGATGAAAGTGCAGAATAAAATTTCTTTTTCTATTAGGTAGTTATAAAATAAATAATTTTAGAGGTTGTAAAAAATCCTTTATTAGTTAGGATTTTCCCATGAACTAAATAAAAAAAATAACCGCTACTTTTTCATTTGTTAGCTAAAAATGGGACTCAGTAAACTTTAGTGATTTAACACATCTAATTAGAATCAATTATATATTTATGAAAATTAATTGCGAAACAAGCATTGTGTTTTATTAAAAAAAGCCACCTCTGGATTACTTTATGTGCATAGATTGCAAGTTAAGAAAAAAGCGGAAATGAAAATTCACTCTTAGAATAAGTGTATAAGAAAAGTTATATGACAATTTTTAAAATAGCAAAATTACGAAAATGAAGTAATTAATGAAACAACAAACTGGTCTGTAAGTGGAACAATTTTCTTTAAAATTATAGATAATAAAATTACTAGCAGTTAAAAGATAATTTGTACCTTTTTAAGATAGCATAAAAATAATTTTGGTACAAAAAATGGCGAAAATTACTTTGATTTTCGCTATTTAATAGAGAATCTAAAGGATTAATTCATTTTGAAAATTGAAAATAATTCTTTATTCACTTTTTTCTCGAAATGTTGGTTATAATCAGTTTACTATTCCATGAAAAATATTCACTTTCATAAGGCACAAATACTTGCTTGGTAATCTGAATGCCACGCTAATACTAGGGTCAAGAACTTTGAAGTTTAAGAACTCCGTGTCATATTCCTCAAATCAGCAAATCGGCTACCGTTTACCGTTCAGAAATTACGCGCATAGTTTCCCTGATTAATATTTTATAGATTTTCTATTTACTAGTAAATTTTATTATTTATTATTGCAATTATTATTGGATCTCGAAATAATTTTCCCCTCAAATACATTATCAAGTGGCCCTGAATATTAAATCCACATTTATTAAGTCACTGTAGTTCTTATGAAATAGTGCACTCCCATCGAGAAAATACAAGATTTCAAAACTTCACCACATCTAAATGTGAATGGAAAATCAAATAGAAAATTCAATCTTTGAGAGTCCATCAAATCGCCTAAAAATATATAAAAATATTTACATATTTTGATGTATGAAATAGACATATCATTATTTTCTTTGATATTATTGTTTCAATAAACGATCCATACACCCAAGACGAAGAAGTATAAGAATTTCCAATAAAATATAAAAGGTATTTTCACAAATATAAACCACAACCTTTAATTTTAAACTCAAATTTCAAATTTATTCCTAACAAAATTTATACAAATTTTGTAGCACTTTTCCCTCGTTAAATTGTCTACGGAAAAAAGTGCCTTGGAAATTATCACTGAAAAATATGTTTCAAAAGTATCAGAATAAACTACGAAATTTTTCTAAGAATTTGAAAAGTTTTCGATTGAAGTAACTCTTGAGAAATCACACTTTATTCCTCTTTGAACTGATGTTTGATTTGACGGCATAGATTCATTCCATTTTGAAAGAATACGATCCATCGACTTGTGTCATTTTGGCTTGGATTCAGCTTTCTATTTTGTCTTTGCATGCTAGTGCTACATTACTCGTTGGATGTTATGAATATTTAAGAGGTTTGATTTTTACTCATGCACACAATGTTTGAGGTTTCTTTTGTATTTTGTTTCTTTTTGTAGAAGTTTCACCAAAATATAATCTGCATAGCGGATGAGTATGGTGTATTTTTAATAAAGAAAACAAAGAAATAATGCAAGTTAGATTCTGCATTCGGGGGAAGAGAACATATGTTCCATTTACATCTCCTATGATGCGATTTTGAATAGAAAGCGCTTGCTGAAACAATATTCATACAGGCATCTGACTAAATTTATAAAATAAATAATAATACATTAAATTTTAACTGAAAAACAGGAAGTATTGAGGTGAGTTAGAAGAACTGGAAACAAATTTTGCTGATTTTTTTTTCAAATTAAAGTGATTGTATAAGATGGGAAATGGTCTATAATTTATGTGAGTATCTAATCATCTTTTGAAGCCTCACTGAACAGGGACTTTTAAAAAAATTATTTATAATTTAACTAATCTCAGGTACTGGAGCGTTTATAAATTGCTACAATATGTTGCCTATTGTAGAGTTTATAAGGCAATTGAGAATTCGTGTTTTGTCTTTCGATCACAGTAATGATCTGATAAGAAAATCATATAATTGAAATAATCAGAAACTACATCATAATGCCATAGAATTTCTTTTATTTTTCGTTCCCATTCACGCTAAAATACTATTTTTCATTAAAAATATAATTTATTTTATTATTAAAAGAAAGTTATTTTATTGAAGATAAAAAATTTTAACTAGGCCGGATAATATGAGACTATATATTGAAGGAAGAAATTAGTAAAGTATCTTTGAAACGATAAAGAACTTGGTTTTCATACGAGCCATTTTCATTCATAAGTCTGTATTTCCTGTAACAAACTTAAAGCCAGTAGTTTACTTTTGTAATATGATTAAAACCTCGATTCCTGACACTGAAAATTATATAATGTTTGTATCATGTGATTCTAATCGTAGATACAATGCTTTTTAAAAGAACCAATGCTAATTCTCTGTAATTATTAAATGCTATTTCACATGGAACGCATTCGCTAATCTTAGAATATGTTACAAATCATTATTTAGATACTTTTAACATGTGGAGGGTAAAATTGGTGAGTATAGGGTGTGTGCCAACAATGACATAACACCGGTAAAGAGCTCACTGATGTTTACTTTTAAAAAAAAATCAGAATTTCGCCAACGAACAATACGTCTTTCAAAATAACTTTTTTAAATTTAAAAAAAAACGAAGACACGAGGCAACATATACTGGCTGCAAAAAGGTGACAAAAAAGAGGTGGGAAGGAAAATTATTAAATAAACAATTTAAAAAAACGAAGACACGAGGCAACATATGCTGGCTGCAAAAAAGTGACAGAAAAAGAAGGGGGAATAAGAAGGTAAAATTGTAGAAATGGAAGAAGAGGAAAAAATAAATATAAAAAAGGAAAGGAATAAAAAATTATAACAATAGTAACAGAAAAAAATGAAAAAAATAAATAAATAAGTACAGTACACTCCCGAGTATCCGACCTAATGTGGCAGAAGGACTGGCCGGATACCAAACAAACCGGGTAGGTCGGAGTTCTGTGAATTCATTTCTTTGCTTATCAATACCAGAAGACAAAGTTTTTATCCAAAACTTAACTGTTATAATACGTATTTTCTCATTGAGTACTAAGCCCTCCTTTTATTTCAATGTGAACGCAGCCACGTCTCCGTTGATCGTAGAAGCAGTTGCCGGTAACGTGTCGAGTTAAAATAGAAGGCTCTGTACTGGTAATTTATATATGTTTATATACTGCACTGCACGTTTCAAGAATTTAGTAGAAAAAAAATAAGATAAAAGATATAAACAGTTCACCTTTCAACATAAATTCTGCAATGCCCAACTTAAAGGCAGGAAACATAAATAAAGCATTAACATAAATCGTAGGCCTAATTCTTAAGAAACCTGGCTTAAACTACTTTTATTTTTCACTGATAAATGATTACACAGATATGAAAAGGTAAACCTAAGATGAGAGTCAAAATTTACAGTTTTTAGGTTTTGAAAAAGTCTTTAATAGATTACTTAAAAGACACCATTTGATTACGATAAAAGAAAATTAGACCGGATAGTACGGAAGCCGGATAATCGCTCACAGGATACTCAGGTGTGTACTGTATAATAAAAAATAGTATTCATTGTTAAAAATTCAAGGTGGCTACTACCAAGACAAAGTTTGCATCTGAAAACAGAAACTGAAAGGCTAGGACAACGGAAACGTTTTCGCTAAACAATAGACAGATCTTGAGGAGTTTAGGGAAGTTTCTGAGTTCGCTTGCTATAAATTGAATTGAAGCACCACTTTCAATGAAGAAGCTGAAAAATATTATTCTCGTGGTGAAAAAATAAACCCAAAATGTCTTTAGCCTCTTGTGTTAGAGGACTGTTAGAGAGGATAGAAAGAAAATTGATTTGATCAGAATTTTCCTTCCTTAGGTAATTCGTGTGAAAGCACTTGAATACATAATGCTAAATATCATCTCCACAACAGCAAACGCATTTGTGAATCTTCTTAAGTATTTAGGACACAATCAATGGATCGTTGCTATTTGAGAAATATATTAATTATTCATCACAAATGTTTGAAAATATCTGAAAAATAAATCTACTTTTTATTTCATTAACCCCTTTTATCCAGAATGCTTTTAAGTGACATTTTAATTTATCTATTCGAAATATTGAGATATATATCCACATCTGCTTTAGTCGTGACAGCCTTAGCTACTTTATCGGCCGCTTCATTTCAAGCTATACTAATTTGGACTTTAACCCAGTGCAATGAGATCGTCTCATCAACATGCTCTTTGCGTCTTCAACCATATCATTTTTAGGATAATTTTGCAGAACTTTCAGAACTGACGCGCTGGGTGTCCAATATCATTAAGTCTCTTATACTTTTTCCAGGTGAAAGCTTTGTATGTGGCTAGACGCTCGGGTTCGTCTGAAATATTCCTCCTTGTGTTTAATAAAAAAAATCTAAAACTCTTATGCATAACTTGATATTCATTACTCCCTAGACAAAATTCCTTTCGCTTAAAATTGAGATTGATGTTAAAATCGTATTTTTTGAATAGCCTTTTTTTTTCTTATTGTGTAATTGGACTTCCTAATGAAGCTAAATATTATGACATCACTATCTCATTATTGATGTAAATGTCCGAGTCTAATTGGACTTCCTAATTGCACGATATTGTAGTGGCACGCTCTGATTCCTCATATAAACAGCAGAAATGATATACAGAGTCCTTACTTTTCGATCTTGAACAATACAATATAAGAATAAGATTAAATAATTGAAAAAACAATTCAAAGAATTTGAATTAATTCCCTTACATCAATAAAAACTCTTCATAAAAATTATGGAAAAAATATATTCAAAAAGTCTTTAAAAATTCAAGAAAAATTGCACAACCATTAAATTAATATCATTAAAAAAACAATTTAAAAAAAATCACCCCGTCAGCCCCATTCTCTCTCTTATGTTTAGAAATTCTACAAATTTGTAAAAGTTTACATCTGTTACTTCCTATGTCTTCATGGCCGGGGGGGGGGCTTGAAGGAGGTTAGAACATCAGAAATCAATAAAGCAATGTAACTCATTTTTTGCCTGAGGGTAGGAGTCAAATTGACTTTTACTTGTTCGAGATCCATTTAATGTTATGGCTTTCACAGCGTATGAGTATGAGCATCAGGGCTTCGAAGATCTTCTATTGAGTTTTTCTACTGACTAGTGAAAATGAGGAGAGCTCTGATTCGTCAGAAATTAATGAAACTTTTGAAAGTAGTTATGATATAGAATCGGAGCAAATTTCAAGAAATGAATGCCAGTGCCGAAAAATTCAAGTGGTATTAAAATCAGTTTCTGCCATGTTATTTTTGGAAGTTATCGACGACAATTTCAAAGTTTTCTCTTAAATTTTGATTAAATAATGTATCATGATCGTTCTGACACTCACATTCCAAAGCATAATTGTGTTCCATTTGATAGCTATACATCAAACGGTGTTACTTTTAGAGCATAGTAAATACACATTATCTTTCATTGAGATAGAAATAAAAATAAGTTTGTCAATAACATTTTGTTAGAAATACAAACTGAAACGAAAAAAATGTCATATAGGAAAATTCTTCGAGATTTTCAATTTAAAATTCTGAAGGATTTAGAATTTCTTTCTTTTGAAATTTATTATTGCTTCCTCTCTTTATTTGTTACTTTCAATGCCTGTTTCCATTTTTTAACCTTGATTTCCAGATTTAAGAATGAAAAATATAGTTTTTATTTACTAGCATGTAAAAAAAAAATAGAAAATATAATATACATATAAAATATTACTCATAAAATTTAATATTAATAAATTAAATCCTTTTTTAAAAAATATTTTCTTCTTCTAGTCATTCTTTAATTTATGATTCATTATATCAATTATAAAGAATCTTATAATCAAACTTTCTCATATTCCGTAACCAGATAGCGATTTTTTTATTTATTCGAAACTTAATAAAATTCAACCATTGAGTGAGGGTTTTCATAAAAATGTTCAAACAATGCATTGTCATCAAGAACATACGATGTAAAAAGTGAAAACTCTAATATCTCAATAAGTGAGTAAAAATTCGATTAACAATTTCATCTTTTACAGCGTGAAACGTCAAGTTAAAAAAGAGAGCGCGCAAGCAAAACATTGAATTTTGATGAGCTGACATATGAATGTTTTCTACTTGGTTTCCATTGACATCATTTCCACTGCAGCATGATGTGTGATAACACAAAAGCGAATCAAATCCAACAATTTTCTTTTCGTGTGAAAGGATACACAAGCCAAAAACCGAAAAAATGTAGAACATTAATGAAGCATGTTGGCAGAAAGATCTCAAAGCGAAACTCGAAAAAGAGTTGTGGGTAGACTTCATTCTTATTTGAGTCTTTTCAGTAATAACAAAAAGAAAAGGAAAGCAAGAAAAGAGAAGAAAAACAACAAAACAGAGATTGAATAAAGTCCTTGTTCTGGAAATAAGAAAGAAGTTCTCTCCAAGAAGAATCTCATCTGAAAAAAAAGAAAGAAACGTCAAAAAAAGGGACATCAAAACTAATAGAAATATTTAGAGAGGAAATAAAAGAGAAGAATCTGGAACTTTGTGGAGTACCTCCTCCTCCTTTTGTTATAATTAACATCAAACCTAGCATGTGATTATAAAATGTCTGCAATAACAAAGTAACAGCTAAACATTTCACTCTTTCAAAGAAAAATTGGGATTTGTTTTTGTACACTTCGAAGGATTGTAAAGATAGAATTTTGAAATCCTTTTGCCGTAATTTTGAAATGTTACATATTTATGTGCCTTCATTAGTAACATTGGTTTCTTAATATTTTTGGAATTTATTTACATGTTAATCAATTAATTAAATGAAATTATGATTAACATCAATTAAAATTAAATTCTTAAAAACAAGCTACAACTACAAAACAAACATATTATTAAAACTAATAAGTAGAAAAGAATAAAAGTTAAAAAGAAACACTATTATGTGTATTATGTATTAATACACATAAACTACTACAATTATTATGTATTAATAAAAGTGTTTTAGCAACTATTTTTATTAAATTCAACATTACCTGCTTTTTTATGGGCGGTGCGAATATTGTAAATCATCAACAAAAAAAATTGAAGATCCTCTTTAACTTTTTATTCATTATCGCATCTCCACAAAATTGGTGTTAATGGAAATGGTTTGAAGGGATAGTTGAGATATACTAACTGATTAACCGAATTAATTTGCATAGTTAATTAACTACTATCCCAAAATTTTCCAACACGGAAATCGATATTTTTTATTAAATCGATTCAGCAAATCTTTTTATGTATGTGTATTAAATTTCGTTCCGAAATTTGTTGTATTCTTGAAATATACTTCATTTTGTTTGCTGAAAACTCAGCCCAAAAAAGAGCCAATCCATCAGAAGCCGTATATTAAATAAATCTCAACTTATTAATAGCAAAATAAAAAAAAATTTCTAGTTTTTATTACAAAAATTTTGAAGGAACAAACAACACGACTCAGATTTATTCTTAATGTGAGTATAATTTTTCGAAATATAAATATTTTTCTTTTTATTTAAATATTGAAACATTTCCATTACTCCTAAAATCAATTCATCGTTTACGTTTTTTAAATTGATCCCACCCTTGGAAATAAACATATATCTTAATTCTTATTTCGAATGAAATACGTTATTTAGCCCATTTTTTTCCCCTTAAAAAGCCGCTGTTTGGCGAAATGCGAATACGTAAAGACATTTTAAAGACATGAAAAGACATGAAAGACATGAAATTATCAGTTTTTGTTAAAAGGATAGATTTTTGCTTTCAAATGGAAACAATTGTTAAGTGAATAGATTTATAAAGTTCATTACTATAAGCTACAATAAGAATGACAGAGTGATGGATGTTCTTTCTGTTATGCAACGGCTGATGTGATCAAGACAAATAAATATAGACGAATTGAGCCAAACACATTATCATGCAAACAATATCTCGAACCAGACACTGGCATTTTTGGCGATTTAAAAGTGTTCAATTTAACATATTGGATTAACAATGTTATGCTAACATATTGGATAACATAATGTTTAACATATTGGATTAACACAATGCATACAATATTCGAAGGATTCTTAGTTATTCCGTATTGGAAACCAGTACCAGCCCTCGGTGGTAAATTGTAAAATTTTATATTTGTATCTTTATATGTTTTTCCGCATTAAAAATAAAAAGCTCAGGATCCATCTTTTTATTTTGGAGTGTATGGAATGCTAATATATATATGTATATATATTAATGAATAATTGTAAAACAGTATCTTCAATTTTGAAGTGAGCTACACAATAATTCTAGAAGAGAAATCAATAATTATGAAACATTTTATACGCTTTAATTCCTGACATCACAAAAGAAATAGAAATTAAAAACAGCCAAGAACAAATATGTTAGGAATATTATCAACTTTTAGAAATAGAATGTCAAACTTTTCTTCACTGCGCTTATTTTCCTATTTAGTGAAACTGAAAAGTTTAAAATCAGGAACTAAGAATGAAACTTTGCCTTTATTCCTAAAATTAAGAGAAGAAAACTGCCGTAAAAACTTTTCTCCTCTCCAGTTTAAGAAGCAGTAAAAAGAACTGAATTTCGATCTTGTGTTTCCGAGTATTTCCCGGCGGCCGCTCACTCGACCACGTCTCAATATCGTTTGTTGCGCAGTAAGCACTCCCTCCAGAATAATACACTGTTTCCATTCCCTGTCGTAGAGTCTGTTTTCCTCGAAGTTTTGTATGCAATAGAGAGATTTAAAAGATAGAAGAGTTTCATTTTCAAATCTCCAATGTGGAAACAATTCGATTTTACAAGTATAAAGAAATTCTTTTCGGCAGGTTTTTTTAAAATTCAAATTCATAAAAATATCTGTATATTCACAATATGTATATTAAAATACGCATCCCAACTTTTTATATCTTATCCCATGATTTTAAAAAAAAATCCCCATATTTTTCATTCAGCTGATTTTAACATCAAATTCTGATATATTCCAGTTAACTAAATCACCCGGAAACAAATGAATAAATTCACACAGTATTATATAAAAAATTTAACATTGGCTATAACTTATGTATTTTAAATAAAGGCTATGCAATAAGACAAAATGTAATTTTTTTTTACTTATAAATAAGTTTTGAAATAACTTTTATTAAAAGCGGTTAAAGAATGCTTTTAGTCTAGGATACAAGAGGACAAGCTTTTTTAAAAAGGAAAATAAAAAAACTACAATTTCATTCAAACGAAAAACAGAAAACAGTCTTTAAATATAAAAATGTCATTCATCATTTTGACATCGATTTTCCCATCCACTTGCATAAGTGGATGGGAACTTGTGGTTTTCTTCCAAAAAACATTTATATTGAACACAGAGCGGTATCATAATTTCTTTTTGTCTGAGGGGTGATTTATTTTTGATTTTGATTCAATTGTTTTCGAAATACATTCATAACGACTTACTTTATTTTAAACTTTTATTGTAGACTAGATTCGTTAAGGCGGTTTTTATTATTTAAATAATCAATCAAACATTTGCAATATTTAAGATAAATCACACAAACATATTCTTAAATGGAAAAAAAAACAAATTGTTTCCTTCTCCTTACTTTTTTTTTAAATTTCCGGAAACGATTTTGCCTAATAAATCTGAAAAAAATATATGAAAATTAAAATTATGGGGGAAAATTGCTACATTTAAATTCTTTCCAATATTACAAAATATAATATATTCTATTCTGTATTGTAATGTATTCTAATATGAAGATCTATAATGATGAATATTCATATAAGGAATATGCCGAATACCAAACGGAAATATTTTCGAAGATCTCAGAAAATGTATTTTATTTCTACATGATACATTTTAAAAATAATTTATCAAACCTCTTTATATCTCTATATTAAAAAAATTCGGAAATTATAGAACATTGCATCACAATGTCACATATTCAAGTTTATAATTATTTTGGTGATTTTTTTTCTCTTAAAACAACTTTGATCACATCACTACTTCTTTACATAATCAGGATTATTTCGTTAAGAGATCAGAATATAGTCTGGGAATACAGCATGATTATTTTTTAAGATGATCAAGTGATTTCTCCGATTATTTTACTTCATAAATACTTAGATTTTAAAGAATTCTTATTTGGTTGGTGACAGTAAGTTCTTTTCTTTTACTCTTATCCCCATGCAAGGTTAGATTTTTTAAAATAATCCCAAAATCGTTTGTAATCTGTAATTTTCATCTTATTCATTCTAGAAATTTCTAAACAATAAATTTTATGAAAACTTCTAAAGAAAAAGTTATTTAAGTAGTGAATAGTAGAAATTTTTATTTTAATTGTTTTCTAATTGACCCTTGTAATCCGTATTAATTCCTTCAATCATTTCCCTACCAGTAGATATGAAATAAAAATTTAATTATGCTGATAAATTAAATTTCTAAAATTGTGTATCAATGTATCTGAAATTTCTGAGACACTGGAAGATCGTAATTGCTGCATTAGAAATCTTCGACAATGCTATTGCAACCTTCTCTCTATTTCGAAAAACTATTGTTTCTATTTCTTGCTCTGTTGATATACCTATGCTGCCCACTAAATGATTTATTTTGTTTCAGATGCATTTTCAAAATTTTCATCATTTCAACGTCATTTGAGAGACAATATGTGCTTTTTTTTTTTTTTTTTTTTTTGTTCCTTTATTGGTCCAATGAATTTAACAGTAGAATGAAAATAAAGTCTGTCGAAATACTCAAACAAAAATAAAAGAAGACATATTATTTCTAAGTGAACTGAGAATACTTAAAGATTGAGTGATACAAGAATATCTGAAATTCCCTAATTTCCGACTTATCCAAAAAGGGTGTAATGAATAAGAGACGGAGACGGGAAATGAACCACCCCATCATGCTGAAAGTCCGCTTGACCAGCCAACCCATATGCATTTTCCCGAACATGAACTGAACAGGCAAAACAATGAAAGTGGCTCTATGAGGGCAAGGCAATAAAAATAACATGTGCAAAGTATTTGCTTGACTTAAAAGCAACCGATCACGGCGAGATCTGTTAGATGATGGAAAGCTCGCCGCAAGTAACATTAGAAAAAAGCATCAACATTTTGAATACTCTTATTGAATTAAAATTTTGGAAAGAAAATTATCCATTCATAGTTGGCAGTTACTACCCAAGAAGTGCCAAATGTGGTAATTTGGGTACAATGTTATAAAGCGTTTCGAAAGACTTCTGTATCATGTATGCCAACCTATATATGTTTCCATTTGAAATCAAATGGATAAAAATGTGGTCTGTTTTGATGTTTCGGTTTTTGATACAATACTTAAACGTTCTTTCTAAAATAAACAGTGTCTGAATGTGCATATATCAACCATTCATCATGTGATCTTTTTAAATGCTTATGGAATTTAGAAATAAAAAAAGGCAAAGGCATAAAATTGTTACATTTTGATTTTAGTTTTTAAAATAGGTTTGGGAATGATGTTACATTCAATGTGTAATATATTTCCATAGATGTTCTTTTAACCTTTTGATTATGTCGATAGGAAAATATAGCACAATTTTTTAAAATTCATATTTTGAGGAAAGAACAGGTACTTTAGTCTCCTTCTTGTGCTTGATTTGCTACGCAGCTCCCCGTCTCTTCGGTCGCCTCGACTTCAGGCTTCCGGGGTGCAGGTTCAAAAATCAGATCCTAACTGAAAATCTATCATATATACTATCTAAGTGCACGTAAAGCCTGAGGGTGAATATCATATGCCCGCCACCTGCATAGCAACAAATTTTGGAAAGAGAATGGCAGCTTATTTGACCAAAGGTTCAAAATCAGATTCATCCCCTCGAGTTGCTTTAATACGAGATGCTAATACTGTTAACTACATTTCTGTTTTGGTGCGTTTCTTATTCTTACTTTTCTCAATTTTCACCCTTGCGTAGGAAAGGATAGAGAAGTAATACGATCTACACTTTTACTAAAGACCATAAAAAATTAGAATCTCTTAGAGTAGGAGATATTCTGTGAATCGAGCATAAGCAGAATGATATATATTTGTCGGTGAAAAAACTGAACTTCTTAATAGACAAAAAGATGAAGATGACAAATACATAATGTTATAATTTTTTTAAATGCATTCGTATTAAATTTTAAAAGGGGAATTTTATTTCAATTCTTCCTTACTTTTTAATCTTTAATTTAAAATTCATTATTATAAATGATACGGACAGTATTATTATTGAAATTTACACAAAATTCAGCAAATATCAACGACAATTAGTATAGTAGTTGTACGGTGAAACAGTCCAAGAAACAAATACAATCAATAACAACGGAAGGCTCTTTATTCTACGAAGGCGTGAACACACAGACAACAAAATTCAGTTGAAGCATAAATAGGAACGGCAGAATTCAAGCAAGCAGCAAATCGGTAACAAACAGCACAAAGCTTTGAGAGAGAACTCGTTACGAAGAGAGGCTTCACACAACTATTCAAGCTCCTGAAACGTCTGTTATTCTGTACTATCTACTCGAGCATTGCCTTACTCTTGAGCTGTATTCTATTGCCAATTCTCTACCAACGCAATACTCGACTCAACACTGAATGTTTGCTCAGCACACGCCTCAATACTCGACAATATACGGCACAAGACTCAATTCTCTATCTATGACGATAGCTTCAGCTAAACTCATTTGATTTCAGCTCTGTTTCCTCAGTCTTTAAACTTTTCATCACAGGGCAGAGAAGGTTCCAGAAAGATCATCATAAATGACATCCTAAAGGACCTATCGCCGAAATTCCTGCAGATGTTTTGCTCACCAACCCCCAGGGGTATTCTTTCCAATGGAATTAACTGCACTGGGTTGCTATATTATAGATTTTTAAAACTTTTGCATCAAATTTGCTACCAGAGAACGTCACATACACGGAATCAAAATTTACTTATAACGATCTGATTATTAAATCTTAAAAATATTAGAATAGGATATTATCGCAGAATGCCGCAAAATTTTGAAACTCTCACCCTTGAGGAAGTGAATGAAAAAAGATAATAAATCCACACTTATAATCTAATCAAATAAAATAAAAAATTTTACAAAAATGAAATAATTTTTTTTTATTTTAATTTAACGATTAACCTCTTTTTAAAACTTCAATTTCTCAATCTTATTTCTCCTCCTAAGCTCATCAAGCCTTTAAAACTAATGATTATAGTAGTAAAAGAAATCTTTAGAATGAATAAAATTCAGTGTCATTTTAACCATTCCACTTTTTTTAGTGCCTTTCAGCTTTTCTATACATTGTGCAAGGATTATCTATTCCAACTAACATTTATCGAAGTGATTTTCGAAATCAACCTAATAAAGATTTATTAAATATTCAATAAAAAAATATAGATTTCATAATTCACCACATTTAATCTCTCATTATTCAGTTAAAATTATTATTTCGAAGATTTGTAAGATAACTAAGGATATTCTGTGTTCAACTGGATAACAATTGAGGCCAGTTTTTCTTTCCCTAAAACATCATATCTAGTGAATTTATAAGTCGAGAATTTCACGAAAGGAACAATTGGCGGCACCTTTAAAAGTTAAATGTAAAGATCGTTTGAGGCTTGTTTCAACAGTAATTGTCGTTTTGTTTGATGCACGGTCTGTTGAAGATAATTCTGCAGAATTCTCGAGTTCCTCTTACAGGAGTCTTAAATTAAGAGGGAGAGATGCAAAGGGTCGCTTTCTCCATCCTTCATGGTCGAAAGCACATTTCTCGTGTTTCTTTGTTTTCCTCTAAAATTCCTTAAGGAGGAGTTTCGACCTTCGTTTTAATATTCGATGGTAACTTTTCATCTTTTAAAATGGTGGGTAAACATTCCTCCTTTCAGAGCTTCCACATTCTTTAGCTTTCGGTTTTAAATTGTGAGGTAATATGCAAGGCGAATATTAAATATTCAGTTCAGATTTTAGTTTATATTGAAATTTATATATAAAAATGAATTAATTCTTTCGATTGCTTTGCTTATGATTAAAGGCAATTCAAAATAACAAACTCTACATTCATGAAACTAAATTTCGGCTTTACAAATATATTTGTCCTCTTACTTAATGACTGAAAGATAAAAACTCTAACTCTTTTCGCTAATGATCATTATAAAGCCACACGGTTTATATCACATACAAAAATCTGGAACAGCATTTCTTTTGCGTCTTTCAGTGCCGCAATCAGCTACAAAACTGGCAATCTTACTCTACAGATAAATGTCTTGTGCTTTCACTTTCTTGCTTAAGGCTTTTGTTACATAATTACACTCTTAAGAATTCTTTTTCCTATTTCTTTAGAAAGAAGGTTAATTACACGCCAAGTGAATCCAGAAATGGGTATATACCACCAATTTACAAAGTAAAAACTCCAGTGGTTTTTCTTTTTTCTCTTGAACAACCATTTTACAATTTTTTAGTGTTGAATCTACTCAACAATGGGGTTGCGAGCAGATAGCCGGAAGAAAGCCCTTGTTTCATGGTATTGATTTTCAGTCTTATTTTGTGAAAAGATACATATTTAAATCTCTTTACTGAATTACAAGGTTTAATAGAAAGTGCGCATTATTGTGAAGAAATAAGGCAAAGTCAAGAAAAGAATATTTTCGCTAGATTTAAATATATCAGTCAATAACTTTGTAATTTAAATAATTATTTGAATCGTAGTCAAGTAACTATCCTGAAATACCAGTTTGAGCCAAAGTCTGTTTATAAACAAAATTTTAAATTTGTCTCAGCTGCTAAATTTCTTTGACTTATTAAACAAATATTTCCTTGCACGAAACAATAATTAACTCTAAATAAGCAGAGATTAAAATATTGTTTACGGATTACTTCCGTGCGGGATTCTTTGTCTGGATTTGTTGGTCTGTGAAATAAACAGTCCTTTAGTAGAAAACGACGACAACATTTATTAAATATGAAGACACAAACGACAATATCAAACGACAATAAACGAAACAAATATATTGCCGAGACGAACGCAGACAACACACTACAACGTACATTAGCCCACAGGTAGTAATCGGTTGTAATAACAAAAACAGCACCCTAAGCGACCAGACAGAATTCAGCAGAAGGAGGGAATCTACGTAGCTTCACTCTACAATCTCTCCTAACGTCCCCCTCAGGGGCTCACCTACTATAGGTGAGTACGGGTGTCCCAATCCCGAGGTACCCAGGGATCTTTACTCCCTTTCAGTTCGCTCTCCTCTACGCCTTCTGCTTTCTGCTGTGTCTTTCCTTCCCTCGACGGCAAGCGAGGGAGCTCTCCATGAGAAGCTGTCGCCGCTCTGTTTGCTTCTTGCTTCTCATGGACAGCCAAAACCCCACGTGTTGGCCGTGCGTGGCGACCCATTTGAAAGACGGGTGGCATCAATCGGCTGGTAGCTAGTCACCTGAGTGGCTAGTCTGCTAGGGATCAAGCGAAGGGGTTACTCCTTGGGCTTGGCGTTAAGGGTGGTCACTGTCCCCGGGGGTAACTCCCAGCGTATAGGTACCGATTAGCACTAGGATGGATGCCGAGGTTGGGAATGACCAGAGCCGGTAATTACCTTCCCTTGTTGGGCTCCGTGGTGGGCGGTGCCGTCGGACCCGAATCTTTTATCATATCGTATGGGCTCCTCCAAACGTGGTCCCTTCAGTGGGCGTCGCATTGTACCAATTACTTCAAATTATGACCATTATTTTGATAGTTTTTTTATAGTTAAGCGTATATCAGAAAAAAATGAAACATTTGAAACGGTATCGCCATTCTTAGTGCAGAAGGCCATCACCGCAACTGTTGGTGAAGTAACATCAATTAAAAAGATGCGATCTGGTGACTTGTTAGTAGAGGTCAATTCTCGAAAGCAAGCCCAGAATATACAGAAATTTGAAAGCACTTGCAACGATCCCAATCAGTGTCAGCCCCCATGCATCATTAAATACCTCTAAAGGTGTTATCACCTGCGGAGAGATTCTGAATCTCCCTATCGACTATATTACAGATGAATTAAAATCACAAGGAGTTGTGCATGTCCGCCGAATTACCATCAGGCGTGATGGAGAAATTATTGACACTAAACACCATATCCTAACCTTTAAATCTCCAAAACTACCCGAACATATCTATGCAGGCTACATCAAATTACCAGTAAGACCGTACATCCCTAACCCCCTCAGATGCTTTAACTGCCAGCGTTTTGGCCATTCAAAGGCAAACTGCCGCGGGACACTCACTTGTGCTCGATGCGCAGAAAAAGGTCATGATAGCCAGCAGTGCGCCGCAATAGAAAAGTGCGTGAACTACGGTGGCGATCACATGTCGTACTCTCGATCCTGCTCACGTTGGCAACTTGAAAAACAGATAATAAGTCTAAAAATCAAAGAAAGTTTATCTTACCCTGAAGATAGGCGGAGGGTTATAGCTCAAAATCCTACTCCTGACAAAACATATGCTTCTGTTGTACAAAGGACATTTTGTGCAAACTGCTCTTGCACAAACTGTGTTAAAAACACCACTAAAACCAAGCAGCCAAGTAAAGCCTCTTATTCAGATACCGAAAATTCCATCAGTAGTACCCCTGAAACTCCAACAATTTTAAAAAAGAAATCAAAGAAAAAAGCTCAAAAATCGCTGACACTGAAGCTTGCAAAACGCGGCCATTCATTACAAGATGTTACTACAAAATTAAAAAAGTCAACATTAAAAAATTCCGTCGCTTTCGGGCTTGCGACGCAAGGTAATGTCCATAAGGACTTAACGTCCATATTTGGCATGCCAAATAGCCCTGATATTAAATTACACCCCTCTGGTGATGAGGATGATTTGGAGATGAGTTGTGAATATGAAGCAATTCAAACAAATGCTTCTAAAGCTTCTTCTTCCAAACCGCTTTCTTAATGGGTACCTTCCTTTCTTGGAATTGTCGTAGTCTTAGAACGAAACTACAAGACATCAAGTCAATTATCAACACATTTCATCCCTTTTGCTTTGGCTTCCAAGAAACTTTCTTGAAGCCAAATATGCCGTTAAAACTGCGTGGCTATAATTGCGTTCGGAAAGATGCAGACTCTGGATCTCGTAGTTCGGGAGGAGTCTGTATTCTAACATCAAATCTGTATCCGAGCACACCTCTCCCATTACACACTTCCCTGCAGGCTGTGGCTGTGCAAATTCATACTCGAACACTGGTTACAGTCTGCTGCATCTACTTGCCACCACATGATGTCATAAGTCAGCAAGAACTTAACAAAATAGTAGACCAGCTTCCTAAACCGTATTTATTAATAGGCGATTTCAATGCACATAGCACCTTCTGGGGCTCAGAAAATACGAACTCTCGAGGGAGACAGATTGAGCAATTTATTGCTGATAACTGTCTCTGCCTACTAAATAACGGAGAAAAAACATACTTCCACGAGCCAACACGTACATTCCATAGCATCGATCTGGCCATTTGCTCTCCTGAGTTATTGCCATTACTGAAATTTAAAGTCGGAGATGATCTTTATGGTAGTGATCATTTCCCTTTGATTATTTCCCAAGTCGATAGAAATAATGGAACTCGTCCTCCACAACATTTCCTTTTCGAGCAAGCAGACTGGTCCGTATATACAAAATTGGCAGATATTACCCAGGCAATGGTCAGTACGACAGACATTTCGGAAACGGTGCAAAATATCATTGATGTCTTGATTAACGCCGCTAAAAAATCCATTCCTCAAAGTTCACCAGGTTTACGAAAATTTCGAAGACCTTGGTGGAATAAAGCATGTCACGACAGTTTCAAACTGCAGAAAAAATTATGGAACATCTTCAGAAGGTACCCGACGACGGAAAACCTTGTCGCATTTAAACGAGCCAGAGCCGTTGCTCGTCGTATTCGACGACGTAGCCAGAGGGAGTGCTGGATAAGATATATTTCCTCCATTACATATCGCACTCCAAGCAAACAACTATGGAATAAGGTAAAAGCTGCAAATGGAGTTTATCAGGAGTTTTCATTTCCTATCCTGAAATCCGGTAGTGCAACATATTCTTCTCCATTAGATATCGCTGATATTCTCGGACAGACTTTCGCACAAGTCTCCGCTGCGAAATCATATTGCCCTGATTTCGTGGCAATTAAGAATCGCGCGGAACAGATGACTTTGAATTTCCAAGCTCGGAAGCTTCGTCCGTACAATTGCGATTTCCAGATGACCGAATTAAGAAGGGCATTGTCTCAAGCTCATGATACTAGTCCCGGTCCAGATGGAATAACCTATAGTATGCTTCGCCACTTGAGTGTATCATCGCTCTCCAGTCTCCTGTATCTGTTTAATAGAATATGGAAAGAGCAGACTTTCCCATATCAGTGGCAAGAGGCTTTTGTGATTCCCATTCTGAAACCGGGAAAGGACCCAGAAAATCCTCTGCACTACAGGCCTATCGCTTTAACGAGTGTTCTTTGCAAGACACTTGAACGTATGGTCAACGCCCGTTTAATCTTTGAATTGGAGAAAGTGACATGTATTCCGCTCTTGCAGAGTGGTTTCCGTAAGGGGCGCTCCCCAATTGATAATATCGTCCAACTGGAAATCTACATCCGCAATGCTTTTGTACGTAGAAACCATCTTGTCTCCATTTTCTTTGATATAGAAAAGGCGTATGACCGTACATGGCGATACGGAATTCTTCAGAAGCTTTTTAACTTGGGAGTTAGGAGAAATCTTCCAATTTTTATTCGAAATTTTCTAACATCTCGAACTTTCCGAGTTCGTGTCGGCAATTTTTACTCCAATTATTTTATTCAAGAGGAGGGTGTTCCACAAGGGAGCGTCCTCAGTGTTACGCTTTTTATCATCCATTTTAGTGACATACTTAATCATTTACCACCATCTGTGCAGGGAAATTTATACGTTGACGATCTGCATATCTCTTGTGAGGGTAGTGATATGCGTTTAATTGAACTTCAACTGCAAAATGCAGTTAATAAATTGAACAAGTGGTGCGAGAAAAATGGACACACTCTTTCTGCCGAAAAGAGTAAATGTATGCATTTTTGCAGAAAACGAAACCTTCACCCTGATCCTTCAATCTATATACGTAATGGCCTGATTCCAGTTGTTGATGAAGTGCGGTTTTTGGGTGTATATTTTGATAAAAAGCTCACTTTCCTTCCGCATATTTTATACCTTCGGAAGAAGTGTGAGAGATCACTCAATATCCTCAAGGTACTTTCTCGCACTTCCTGGGGTGCCGATCGCACCTCCTTACTTCGTATATACCAGGCTGTCATTTTATCTCGGATTGACTACGGGTGTTTCGTATATGGCTCAGCCAGATCTACTGTTCTGCGTCGACTAGATACCGTGCATCACTCTGCTCTGCGGATTTGTTCGGGAGCTTTCCGCACATCGCCAGTGGAGAGTCTTTATGTCATTTGTCATCAGTTGCCTTTGGAGCTGCGAAGGAAAAAACTCTCCCTGCAATATCATTTTCGAACGCTGTCTCTTCCACAACATCCTGTGGCAAATACGACTCTTCCTGCTACTCTCCGCAGAATTTATGATGCTCGTCCTTCTAACATTCTTCCCTTTTCTGAGAGAGTGAAAAGCATACTTCAAAATTTGAATTTGCAGTTTCCTGAAATCCAGACTGTTGATTTCCAAACTTTTCCACCTTGGGATATTCCCAATTTTTCCTTTTTAAATCCTTTTAGTGGTTTCATAAAAGATACAACTGCTCCAGTGATTTTTCAACAAATTTTTTGGGCTCATCGCAGTCAGTATCCTTCCTTTGTGCCTGTCTTCACTGACGGTTCAAAGGCAACCGAGCATGTTGGTTGCGGAATTGTTTTTGATTCCGACATAAACAATTTCCGTCTCAATACATCCTTTTCAGTTTTGTCAGCCGAATTAGGGGCAATTTCTCATGCTCTGATGAATATATCATCCTCACCTGAGAGACAGTTTTGTATATATACAGATAGCATGAGTTCTCTGGAAATCCGCTCTCAATTTAATCCCCATACAAATCCAGTTGTAATAGAAATCTTGGGACTTTTGAAAACTCTTCAAAATAGAGGTTTTAATATTTTATTTTGCTGGATTCCCAGTCATATGGGAATTGCTGGCAATGAGCAGGCAGATCATGCTGCAAAAACTGCGTCTTTTCTCTTACATCACAAAATACCATACAGTGATGTAAAGAAATCTATTACCAATGGGATTTTTACTCTGTGGCAAGAGACATGGAATATGCAGACTTAGAATAAATTGCATTCTGTTAAACCTGTTATTGACACATTGCCCGTTTTACCGATGCGTAGGGCTGATGTAAAATTGTCTCGCCTACGTATTGGACATACTCGGATTACCCACAAACACTTGCTTTTCGGAGAAAGGGCACCTGTGTGCTCCTCATGTCACACCGAATTGACAGTTGGTCATATTTTGATTGAATGCCCAGCTTTTGAATCTCATCGCCACCATTTTTTTCATCTATCAAATGCTACTCTCCCAGAATTGCTGGGAGAGAATTATCATCCAAATATTTTTAAATTTTTAATTGCTATAAACCTTTTACCATGTATTTGACTTCAATAATTTCCATTTTTATTATTTTAAAAAAATGTCATATTTCGTCTTAATCTGTTTTAGCTATTTTATATTAGTTTACACATAAGCATACTTAATTTTATACTAAATTCCAATCATCAACAGGGCTCTACTTTTCACCATACGCATGGCGCAGTATGGCCAAGAATGGCCCTTGTGCCAAAAAACCCAAACTAACCAACCAACCAACCAACTCTCCTAACGTCTGCAATTCTCCACCGTCTCTTCGATTTAGCTGTATACAACTGCCACTCACTACTACACGGCTGGCTGCTACTCCACACAGGACTCGATGCTGCTTCTACAATACACACCAGGACCAGTTAAGCAATTGTTTGAGCTCCACACAGCTTGAGCTTGTTCTTCACTGGACTGATTCAACTATTTCGCCATTGCTTCGGTATTCTCTCGACGACTCTATGCACGACTACGACTGACTGCAGCTTGAGACTATCGGCCTTTTATAGTTCCCGGGAAGCGGGCAGAGAAGGTTCTGGACCAACCAGGCATATCTCAATTCCTATTAGCTGAATTCTGAAAGATTAAATAAGATTTTCTAACATTGGCTGATTCTAGAAAGATTTTCTAAGATTGGCTGATTGTGGAAGTTTTTCTAAGATTCTGGAAGTTTCCAGTAATATCTGTTTTGTCGCAAAATTCGTTGCCAAGTCGCCAAACGGTCGCCAAGTTTGTGGCAAGCTCTGAGATAACTGACGCGACACCCGATCAGCACCTAACAGAGCTGACCGTAAAACGCTCTTTCCAGTGATTGAACTAACTGTGCTGGGAGAAAACATTACAGGTTTGTAACAATATGTTATCATTAAATTTCTATTGATTCTTGCTTTCTGCGTCTTATAGAAAGAAAATTGCTCATCGTTTCAATAAAGATCACTTTAAATCGCTTTTCTTATCCACTTTTTGCGACCATCTGGTACTCAGAGAATATTGGCCATTTCAATTTGTTGAATATTTTATACAGGGTGATCAAGAAATAACAGGAGGTGTTCAGAGCCCTGTAGCGTGTTATGCACTGGACGAAATATAACAAAATTTGACCACCATATACATTAAAGTATGCGGTTTAGAAAAATAAAATTAATACCAAAAAACGCCGGTAGGGGAAATCCTGGCGCTGCGATCGAAAACTTTATTATATAATTTGTTTATACGAGTACTTTGTGACATAACATCGAACACAAAGGGAAAGGTTGCGGGAATTTATGTCATTATGCAAGGATTCGCCCATCGATTGCGTTGTCACTACGTAAACACGCCTTATTAGTCAAGCTGTTATCGGCGGGATGAAAATGCCAATGCTGCTCTTCGTGAATACCGGCGGTTAAAACAGTTACGTAGAGGACCGATGACCATAACTAACTTACGAAGAATGGTTGAAAAATTTGAAACAATAGGAATTCTTGATGTGCAACCAGGCCGAGGACGTAAAGTTATCAAGCAGGAACAAGTTGAAGAAGTTACAACAGTCGTTATGGATCAGGCGATAGCTAATAAGCAGGATATCAGCAGTGCACGTTCAGTATCACGACAAACAGAGACCCCGTTCTCGACGATGCAGAAGATATTCTGTAAGATCCTGAAATATTTTCCGTATAAGATAACACTCGTTAACTGATGACACTGATCTGAATCTTGGCAATTTCTGGTTGTGGGGCGGTTCTGGTTCACTTGAAGGGCGTTGTGTATCAAGGTCATGTTCCTGACATTCCTACTATAAAAGATCAAATAACGTTTCATGTCAGACGAATAAATGCCGATATGCTGCGAGCCACCGTCTGAAACCTCTTGTGCCGCATGCAATTATTGAGACATCAGGCCTTAAGCCTTGAGCTAAATTTGAGTTGCTACAATAAACGTTTTTCACTGGTATTTAGTGTGTTGCTATTTACTATTTCCATTGGCAGTTATGTATTCTTTTTCCACATATTATGAGCTTGCAGCGCCAGAATTTCCTCTATCGGCGTTTTTTGGTACTAATTTTTTTTTTTATTGACAATTTGAAACCGCATACTTTAATATGTATGATGGCCAAATTTTGTTATATTTCGTCCAGTACAAAATACGCTACAGGGCTCTGAACACCTCCGGTTATTTCTTGGTCACCCTGTACAAGACTTATTCATGATTTTTTAATGAAAGTATTTTTGAGTATCAAATTGCGATAGACAACTGCATTATTTTAGTAATCTTGAACATGTTTTTTTTTTTTTTAATCTTTCTAATGGAGTTAAGTCCTACCACATCGTAGAGTGAATAAAAACATAACTATGCATGTAATCTATCTTTTAGCTGCACGTATGTTTTTGCAATGCAGTCACACTCATTTTCTTTTTCTTTGTGTAAATCGTAAATCGTTGTGTAAAATCGCACTGTGTAAAGGTAATAAATATATTTCTTTCTTAGTTTCAACAATGGAAGAAAATCATGCGATTAAACATTTGATGAAACAATTAAATCGGTTTGAATTTCTTAGCAACAATGAAATGTATTGTTAAAATTATTCAAAAAAAAAAATACTCGACAAAATTGTCAAATTTCAGGAAAAATTGTGCGGTAAAATGATATCTAAAACATTTGTTAGAATTTGAATTTCACCTTTATTTAATAATAATCTAGGAAGATATTGTAGAAAATGCCAAAGCGCTCCTAAAATTTAATTAATAATCTTAAAACAATCGTATCGAGGGTTCCATCCTCATCTTACATAATATATTTCTGCCAAGTTCATCAGCAGTTTCAGATTAAATAATCCTGCCTGTAAAGATTTAGTTGCTACACAAGCAGGCACACATTATTGGTAGCAATTATATGGTTATATTGAAAAGAATCTAACTGAAGAAATGAGGACTAATTTATTATTTTTTAACAAACAATACAGAATTTAGAATTTTCTCTGGCCAGACTCAAATTAATCACAGAACATTCAGAATGGTTATATGTTATTAATACCTATTTCATACTGCAATAGATTGCTGCAAGGTATATCAAATGCTTCAGAAAGGAGTTTAAGCAATATTTTAAGATTACATAGAATACGTCTTCATTCCATAGAAGCTACCTTCGTACGGAAATGAATTTTTTTCCACTGAAGATATAAATAAATAAATAAAAACAAAAGAATCGGAGCATCGTAGATTGTTATTGCTTCAGGCTTGCGTTCATCGTCTATCGTTGCAGCTGCTGTTGCATTCCACACTTGACGATTAATATGTTCATCCAAACGTGTGCTAAGAATATCATGCATCGAAAAAAAGATACATGACTTGATTGAGCTGAAGCAAAAAATCGATGATACCATTACCATCATTGACGTAGCTACGTTACAGAAAACATGACAAAAAATTGAGCATTATCTCTTTCTCATTCAGTGTTTACTCCGTGCCTTGTAACATCTGAACCAACAAAATTTCGAATTTTTTTTTTTCTATTTTACGAGTGTCATATATCGAAGATACTTTACACCCAGTAATATTTCTAAATCACATAATACGACATTTTTACTGCATTATTGTGAGAACGCTGAAAGAAATAGGTTGAGATATAGAAACGTTTGCTTCAATCCTTGATTATCATTTCCTCAAATCCTTAATTGTCTAAAATAAATGGTCAATGAAGGCTCACTCTTGAAAATGACACAGACCAAAGTAATGCCCTTGATCTAAACACTTTCGGCAGCCGCATGTCACTTCTACTAAACGGCAATAGGTGGTTACCGCACAACATAAGAGCTTCGACAACAGCGAGTGTCTTATCTGGGAATGTCTCTTCACTTCCGCTAGTTGCCCCGAACGCTTTCCGCTATCAAAGGAGATAGGGAAGAAAACGAAAGCCGATTTTGGTGCCACGGTGTCGCAAAAGAAGCAAGAATGTCCGTTCAATTTTATAGAAACCGCGGAATTCTCAGAGCAATATCTGTAGGCTCAAGTGTTTCTTCCGAATTATACCGAGTTCTAAGAAAATAGAATGGACCGTAAACTTTTATAAAAAAATAATCAGAAGATATGACAAGTATTAGAATGCAAAGAAGAAGCACGTGCAATCTAAATTTAAGTGGCTTAATGTTACTTTTTAATATATTTAACTTATTTTTATGAGGAGAACTCTAATATTAACGGATTTTATGCTCGTTCATTTTCAAAATTCGCCTATCTAAGGATATACTTTTAAGAAATTGAAATTCTTCTTCTTCTAATTATTTATTATTCTTATTATTTATTATTATTAGTAGTAGTAGTAATAGTGGTGGTGCTGCTGCTGGTGGTGGTGGTGGTACTATTGCTACTAGTGTTGCATAGCAGCATTTTTCATCTCACATTTTTAAATAAATGCCATCAAAGAATCTAACAGTTGGCATACTTTCTTTTTTTCAAAAAAACCTGAATCTTATGAATCCATTTATTTAAAAGCAGTTCATTCCTTCAGAGTAATTCTTTATTTAAATAAAATCATTTCGGCTGTATATGCTATATAAAATATAGAGATTAGAAATTTCTTCAATGTTGAAATGAGACGTAAATAACAATTTGATAAGCACATACATTGTTGATATTTCGGTGAAACATGCTGTAACCGAATGATCAATTCTTAACTGTTTATAATAAGCAGATAACTCATTTCATTTTTCCCCCTCTAGAGAAATAGTCACTAGTCGCATGCTTATTCAAAGATGCCTTTACACGATTACTTTTAAAAGAAAACAGAATGAAAGACGGGAATGAAAAAAAAACCAAGCGAACGAATAAATCACATTTGTAACACGAGGTTCAAATTTTGCTGCGATGGATAGGAAATGATTCTCGGATTTGATAATTGGTTACTAAATTTCTTTTTCATGTTACATGGGCATTTTGTCTGAAGCTACTTGATTACGAAGCGCAAGAAATCCGCCTGAGCTCTCAATCTCTTTCTTTTTTTTCTTCTGCTTCTTCTTTTCGTAATAAATAAATTCCTCGCTGATTAAATGTAGAATTATTAAAAGAAAATATATTTCTTTCTTTCTCTCTCTCTCTTTCTCTCTCTATTGCTTTAGAACAAAAAGCGCAAACGATTCGAAGATCATTCCATTACATATTCTTGTTTGCATTAAAATTATTCAAATAAATAGTTACATCGTATTTTATTTTATATATCGATTCTCAGAAGCGGTAATTCTTGACGCTTTTCACATGCCTCAGGAAGCATTGAACTTGCCAAAACAGGAGAAAGAAGATGAAAGATGAAGGAGATGTTTTCATTTAATAATAAAATGAGCCCAGATTATTTACTGAATTAATGAGTGTAATAATCACGGGTAACACGAAAAATTGCTGGAAACACAAATTTTCTCGACAATACTTTAGAATAATTTATATTTCAATAAGCCACCTAAACATGAATTATGACTTGATATACAATAGATTTCTGTGCTTAAAATTTATTCATTCATTTTGTTGCAAAAATTATAAATAAAAAAAAAAATGTTAAACGTCTCGCTTTCAAAGCAGAAAGTAAATTGATCAAAGAGTTTTTGTAATGTTTTTAACATATAAAGTATACACAGTGCGATTGTTAATGTTGCAGCAAAATTTATCAAATAAAATTTTTTTTCAAAAATATCCATTTTTTTTCCCATCTTATTTTTCCTTTTTAAGTGAAGCAAAATTTTGATTAAGTTCCTCTCCTATTTCTCGGCAGATCTTATTAATGGCAGTATAGAAATGGCGAAAATTTGACACTTGTTTTATAAGCGGTTTAATGATTATTTCTCTGCTTCTCCGGCACACTATTTAAATTATTTCTATATATAGAATGTTAACGTAAATAGCACAGAAATCGCTCTTAATATTATTGTCAAATGACAACAATCAAATACAAACAAAGCATAATACAAACGTGTTAGACTGATTCACATTCTGAATTTAATTCTGCATTCTGCATTCTTTATTTAATTAACTAAAGGAATTGCAAATTATTAATAGAATTTCACCGAAGGAGGCCTGCTGTTTCATTAAAAATTTCATTCACTCAAAGGAAAGAATATGTAAAACAAGTCATGATGATAGAAAAAAAAAGCGTTAAAAAAAGATTATTTGAGTTATTAAGCGAAAATAGTCTTGATTGTCACCACTATGAAAACTGATATTCATAACTTCCAAAAATATAACTTTACCAAAATGGTTTTTGAATTATTTTAAAATTCAATGAATTGTTTTTTAATGATATAAATTTAAATTCCATAAAATTCCTTTCTTTGTTTTTAAAATATGCATTATTTAATTTACTTTGATCTCAATTTGAAATAAACTTCTGATGAAATTCAAACATCCATTAAAAAAAACTCAATCATATGCTTTAGCCAGCATTAAAATTAGGATTAAAAAATTGTCTTCTTTGGACAAAGTAGAGAAGCAGGATTTTCACTTCTGCTTTATTTCATAGTTTCTTTTTAATTTGCATCCCAATGATTTGTCGACTGTTTCAATTAAATTCATGCCTTTCAGTCATTTCAAATAAAACATTGAAATTTTTTTCAATCAAGCTCATATCTCCTCATCAAACTCATTTTACATTTCTCATTGTACAAAGATCTTATTCAAAATTTGGCGTAAAAACTGTTAGGAGAGAAAATCTGAAAACAAACTGCAGTCATGTAAGAATATATGACGAGAAACAGCATCCGATTGAGCGAGAGGACGCAGGAGGATGTAGCAAAAAGTAATTATTTCGCTTTAAACTTGGATAATAAGATACTCACCTGTAGCATGGTTGGTACTCACCTGACTTATCCAAAAAAAGTGTGCAGTCAAGAAGTTGGCCAGAGGAGAGAAAAACACTAATAAAGGCAGACACATCCATTCAGATAAAATAAGACCTTTGTCTCCAAGCATCGCCAGAACAGGGACAGTAACCAATTCATGGATAAATGAATAAAAAAAGCAGCTATTCCACAGCGGCAGGAATAAAGGTCTTCTCTTGTGTAATTAGATGCAGTTTCTTTTGAAGAGAGTCACCTCTCCACTTTGCAAACTGTTGAACTCTCGCCGAATTTATTCGGAAAGTTGCTCTGAAGCGCCGAAGTACTGAGCTAGCAGACAATGCCCTCTAGTGCATTTGGTTGGTGTCTCCTACCGCATAAACTTATGATGATTTGGTTTTAAATTAGTGTTTCTTATCTTTTTTTATTAGTTAATCCATTGCATTTTGAATCATTTTATTGACGTTGGAATAAAGATCAAAAACCAGAGTTCAGAATAAATGAGGTAATTAATCGTTTCCCATGAATTTTCAAATTTAACATTTGATTTAAATGAAGTCTGTTAGGAAATAAACAACCCATCTTCTGGCTTTTCATGTGTTGAATCTCTTTTCCAGTTCCAGAAAACCGACATTTTTTGCTATTTTTTTATTGGAACCTGAATAGCTTTTTTAAAATTCCTAATGAATTTAAAACAAAATAACTGTACATAAAAAGTTAGGTATCTGTGAAGAAGAAAATTACTTCACTCATTTTGAGGGCAATTATGCAAAACTGTAAAGAATTTTAATTACGTATTTTTTGTTACTAAACTACTAGGAAAAAAAGGTTACGTTTAAATTGAATACCTAAGTTATTTTTTTTATTTATTCAATCATCCAAAGATTGCACAACAGAACCGACGTCAGATTTTGAATGTACCTTATTCATTTCATTTAAAAAAGATTATCAATTAGCCTTATTACGAGGATAATTATTTCAGGTTAAGAATTCTAAAAAAATAGTAAAAATACAAAGAGAGCTAATTGAGAAGATAAAAATAAAATTGAACTTTTTTTGTAAGAGTAGTTTAATTATTTAACCCTGTGCAATCAATTGCAACCTTAATCAAGAACAGCGATTTCTTTAACGATCTTTATTAATGACATCGTGCGTGCGCGTGCGTGTAGAGGAAATGGGAATTTTCATTTCGCAATGGTGACATTTTTAAAGTTGTAATTAATTCAAAATTGAGCGAGATTTTAAAATATTTCGGTAAGAACTTACGAAAATTTTATTGCAGAAATATGAGTGACAACTATATTAAAATGTAAAAAATATTACCTTATCAATTTGACTGTACGTAATCTTTTATTTATTTATTTATATGAATTTTAAACTATCTTTTAAATTATTTTTTCCGAAATTTTTAATAACGCATTTTATCAATGCTATGAAATTTCATTGTTCTCATTTCATGCATCTCAAAATACGAAATAACGTGACTTTTTTATAGTTGAATACTAAAGAAGACGTATTCTATTTATGAGTTGCATAGCCCGCCTAAGAAATTAGAATATGAAGTTATAATACCGCAAAGGACAACGTGCAACTTTAAGATAGAATAGCCATACAGATGCGTTTTTATTGGAATTTGACTCTATTATTAAACTAAAATTGAAATGAAACACAATTAATATTCTCAGTGAGTTAGTTGATCCTCAAAGAGGATTAGTAATTAATAGATATACAAGTAGAAATTTGGCTCTAAAGTTGGGTGCATTTAAGACATACTTTAAAGCATCTAATTTGCCCGTCATTTTGCATATGTAACTTAGTCATTACTATTTTTTTACAAAAGTTTCAGTCATTTACACGCAATCATTCCGTGTGTGTTAATTTTATGAAACGAATGTCATTAAGCAACACTTACTCAATTGCATTCTATTGTATTTGTGAATGAAAAATGCAGATGAAGTTATGGAATGAATTAATTGACTATGGATGAACATTCTGTGAATCATTCAACAGTAAAAAAATGGTCTACAAGATTTCGTAATGGACGTTTTAGTACTGAAAACGATCCACATTCAGGTATAGTAAAAAAAAATTGAAAGCAAAGAACTTCAAGTTTTACTGGGTCAAACTAAAGAAGAGCTTGCAAAACAGTTACTCGCCATGGTTACTTTAGTTACTCACCAAGCAATATCATTTCGATTGCATGCAACTGATATAGAAGAAGGGAAACGGGTTCCCCGTAAATTGACGGGAGAAAGCAGAAGCATTGACATCTGTATAAATTCGTTTTTTTTTTTTAATACAAAAGAAAGACTTTTTTGCATAAAATCTTCATGGCTGACGAAAAGTGAATTTTATACAATCTAAACTCAGAAAAGCATGGATTGATCCAGCCAACTGTCAACATCATTTGCAAAAACGAATATTCATGTTAAGAAAGTTTAACCTTACGAAAGAATTCATTTATTAAGAGGTTCTTAATGTATTCAGATTGTTATAGTTGAATGTTACCAGGCCAAACTGATCAATTTAAGTAATGTTCTGGAAAAAAGGAAGACCATTTACGGGCCACGAAGGACGGAATGAGATACTGTTTCATGAGGAAGCTCGTCCAAATACAGAAAACGAATGCAGAAACTGTCCTTAACTCCTTCTCCTTAGGAAGTTGTCCAATTGGAGACGTATTCTCCAGACGTGACTCTTTCTGATTACCATTCATTTAGGTCAATGTTTTCTTATTTGAAAGACTGGTGGTTCGCAAAAGTTGAAAATGTGCGAAAATATCTGGATGATTGTTTTGTTTCGAAACCACCAAACTTCTGTCGCGGAGGCATTCATCATCTACCCGATAAGTGACAAAGGACCGTTGATGGTAACAGCGAATATTTCGATTATTAATCTTTGTAGCAAGTATCTTTTTAAAAAATAAATTTGACCAAAAAAAGTCAAGTTTCAACTTGCACACCTACTGATTAAAAACTAATTATATTTTACAATTTAAAGTTACATTTTCAGATTATTGGCCATTTAAAATAAACATTTAATCGAAAAAATTCCAATTTAATCAATTAAAAATGATTTAAATTCGTTTTTAGGATTACTCAATATACATAAAACATTACTGAAAAAATACTGCAAAAGTCAAATTTCGATTAGGAAATTTTGAAGCATCTGCAAGATATGCACATGAAATCGAAACTCTCTCTTGAACTTGAACTCTCTGAATTCGAAAACAATCTCCGAGAATTTAAAAATATGTATTCGTCAGTCCGTCCGTGTGCAGAAGAATATGATAATTGAACTTATGAAACTAAATCTATGAAACTTGGTAATGATACAAACTCCATTAATGAAAGTAATTCAAAGTAATAAAACCAAATCTTTTGATGGAATGAAGAGAACTTAAGGAGAAACCATACATGAATTGGATTGTTTGTATCCTAAAAAATTGATCAGCCTTGTATAATAGGAACGTTACGCCGATTATAGATTTGAAGAACCGAAATTATATGAATAATTTTTTAAGAATGTGACTAACAAGAATCTACGCGTCGAAGAGATACACTTTTTTGCCTTTTTCTCAAAACGTTCTATACACAAATATGTAAAACTTATTTTGAAAAAAAAAAAAAAAAAAAACAGTCGTCAAGCTCTTTGACAATTTTTATTCTCCATAATTTCAATAAAATAATTCACTTTTAATCTTTTGTCAGAGTTTTTTTTTTGTCCAAACTATGGCGAACACGGTTTAGCATATTGAAAAGAAAGGCAAGAAGCCGGAAAGAGTAACCATGAGAAAATATTTGTAACTTTTATAGTTTTAGAAAATAATTTATTGACTTAGCGTTTGAGTTTGGTGGGAAGAATAACAACTCACGCAACTCAAAGCTACACTGGAAAACCAGAGCTCGAGTGATTAGAAAATTATTTTGAAACCTATATTAATTGAAAATTATTATATATCTTATCATTGAATTCATATGAAATTTTATATTATAATATTTAAAAATAGTTTTCAAATCTATTTTTATTTATTTATGATCAATAATAGAATTTTCTTTATAAGGGAAGCAACATTTTCCCGATTTTCAAGGTTACAAACTTTCAATATTTATTATAATGAAGCCAGTGCATGTCTGAGGCCGCTTAAAATGACAATAGGTTCTGACAGATTGTTTTGAATTTTGTACCTTTATTTTCACCAGTGAGTAGTTCGATCGGTTTTTCAGGTAAATTAAGCTCTCTCAATGATTTAGCAATTGATTTTAGGTTATTTTTTTATATTTCAGTAACTTCGTGAAAACTTTTCTGTTTTTATTTATTTATTTATCGCATTTGGCAATCAGCTAGTTCGCCCAGATTAACGGCTGCATAAATTACTAAATAAATATATATATATATTTTTTTTTTGTTACCTGGTCCTAGTTCTTTTGGGTAACCTTCTTCGGCAAAATATTTTTAATTCACATTTTTATAGCTATATAATTATTACCATTTTAGAAACCTTATTCCGTTCTGTTTATTTTGCTATGCATACTCCTATTTTCTGTCATCTCTCTTATAATTCGCAAAAAATGAATGCATTTTACTATTTCAAGCTTTCTAATAATGTAATCTAATTTCTAACCTAAAATAATGTAAAATTTGATATTTTTCTTCGCTTCAATAGTACTTTAAATACAAATTTAAATCGTTTGCAGATGCTTCCCAGAATGAAGGAAACATATAAATATTGCTTACTTGAAATCTGTTTTGCTAATAATGATTTATGTTAAGAACAGGAGAGTAATTCGGATCATAAAACGAAAATGGAAATATATCTTCAATGGTAATCTTCCAGAATTTTTATGTTTTTGTTTTATTGTTCATGATGTAATTAATATTCCGTTAGAATTTTTATAATTCTTGTTGCAAAATATGCTTAAAATATTTTTAAATTTATTAAATACTAGCCGCTTTTGGCGACCAGTCGGTTCGCCAATCTTAATGTTCGTTTAAATTTTAATAATTAAATGTTTTACGCAATTCCAACTTTAATAGATTCTTCATCAAAATATATTAAAATTTCAAATTTTGATTGTCATATAATTCACTCATAATATTATAAAGGCCTTCAGTCATAACGTAATATGTATCTCTCTAATTTTCTGTTACCTCTCTTAGAATTTATGCTTTAAATTAAAATGGAAAGAATTAATCTGCAATTAATATAATAATATTTTTTACTGAAACAAAGCATTTTTTTATAATATGATTACTGATAACAGAGTCACTGAGCGTTTAAACTTTATGGGCACTAAAGAATATCTTTATTAATTTATGTAATATCTCAAGAATTTGTCAACAAAATTTTCTCAGATTCATCATGAACAGATCGATTCATTAACAATGTTTCATTTTAAATGCATCAAACGCTAAGAAAATAAAATGAATCGCTTAAAATAATCGGTCGAAAACAGGTTTAAAAAAACTACTTAAAAAATGATGTACTTAAAACTGTAAGCATATACAAAAAAATATATAACTAACATAAATACGATTTACTTACAAAAGCATGCAACTAACCTAAAAATAATTTAAATCATCCGTTGATAGTGGTTGTCATGACAACAATCAGAACAATGCGCATGCGTGAATTTTCTTCGCCAGTTGGGTAACGCAAATGCGTGAATTTTTCTACGCCAGTTGGGGTAACGCTATGCAGATTATACATTTTTAATTTCCTTTATTCTGTGTTATTTTAATTCAAAAGTACTTCAGAATGAATCTGAAACATGGATTAATTAACAATGTTTAATTTTAAATGCATCAAACATTAAGAAAATAAACAGAATCGTTTGAAATAATCTGCCGAAAAATGTTAAGCCTAGCCTCATTACTGTTGGGAGAAAAAAAAGCTGAAGTCTTACTCATTTGGCGGTGGAGAAAATGGAAGATTTTTTTGGAGGGAAAGTTGGCGGTGGGGAAAATGGAAGATTCTTTTGGCGGGAAAGTTAGTTTTTAATTAATAATTAAAAATATAATTAAAAATTCAAAAAAAGGGACCCCAGGTGCACATTCCCGACCTCTAAGGTATACATGTACCAAATTTGGTAGCTGTATGTCAAATGACCTGGCCTGTAGAGCGCCAACACACACACACACACACATTGAGCTTTATTATAAGTCTAGATGGAAAAATATTTATATGAGAAAAAACCGACACCATTGAAAATATTTATATAATATATATATATATATATATATATATATATATATATATATATATATATATATATATATATATATATATATATATATATATATATATATAAGATAATGCAAAATAAATTTTTGTACTGTAATATTTTTATTAGTTATCGGCGGAAGATAACTACTAAATTACCAGATTCGGTCTAAATTTTAAAATTCTAATTAAAAGTTTTAAAAAATCGCTCCGATGGCCACATTCCTGCTCTCCAAAATATATATGTACCAAATTTTGCAGTTCTAAGCTAAGCTGTCTTAACTGTAAAGTGCAAACACACACCTACTCATACACATTCATCATTATTGTACTTAAACTCGATATTATATTATATTATAACTCGAGACTCTGAGGCATGAATATTTATGCCCCATTCAAGCATATTCGCTACGTACAAATATTATAACAAACTAAACGTAACGATACAGATGGCAATTATACATGGAAAGAATTAATACTGTCCTACTATTTATGAAATTATTTAATTTGCATTTTTTTAAAAAATATTTATTTAGTATCTAAGCTAATAATACTCCTTTATCTCTCGAAATATCTGTGCTCGACTCCCCTCTCAGTACATCGATCCTTGGTAGCTGCCTAGTCTGCCTATCCGGAAATCCGCCTCTGGTTGAGAATTAATTTATCATAAATTGAAGAATGAAAAACAAAAAATGACTTAATTAAAAAGATTTCTTTTTCTTGTGTGTGGGGGTGTGGGAGAGAGTGAATTACTGAAAGATAATTTTATCTCCTTTACTATCGAACTTCAAATAACTCGCCCTGGTAATAGTGATTGGATTTTATTTCAGTTTAATCCCTTACGTGTAATTTATTAAGAGAATAATTTAAATTTTTGCTATTAATTATCCTTTTCCGTTGAAGTAATATAATTTAAACATTAAAAATGCGCTTTTATATTTTTGCACTTAACGTTTAAATGAACGTTCGTCATTGAATCACGTCACATCTTCCATCACATCCAAACTGTTGTCAGGGGCAAATTTCTTGTCTTTTCCGCAATATGCAGCTCATTCCAAAGGCAATGGCAGTTGGAAACGCATTCAATAGCATATCGACTGAATTATAGCCAGGGACATATTTATGGGTAAGGGAGAGGGGACCGAAGCCCTTCCTAGAAGTTCGAATATTGTTATTTCTCTTTCTTAAAAATTTATTTTTCAGTTTGGTATTTCGCGATAATTTACATATTATTTAATTAATTATTACAATTACAATTTACAGTTATTTAATTTTTTTTTTATTTAATTACGCTAAAGGCCTTCTGTATAGTTACCATTTTTCCGGTTTCCATTTGCAAGTTCTATTTCAAAAATGACTTGTTTCTACATGCCTAACCTGACTCTAGACTATGTAAACAACCTTTTCTGACATTCTGTATACTCTTAAAATGATTACTGTTTTCTTAAAATGGTGGAATTCCTGTATAATCATATTATTTTTAAGATAAACCTGCGCTTATAAATAAATAAGATGCGCCTGAACCCTCTAGCCGCGTATTTTTTTAAAATCACTATGTAGATGTAATGTTTGCAAATAAGTTCAAATATTTTTCAAAGATAGTGAATTGATACTATAGGTTACACGATAATAATATAATATAATAAAAATCTGTAATCGTAAAAATAAACACTCTAAACTGCGAAAAACACGGAATGCAACAGAAAATGGAATAATTACCCACCCTCGAAAATCGGGGGATACGCAGCTGGAGGGTTAAGATACGACTCTGTGCTTGTTGTTACCGATCTCGATTATAAACATATTAATTCATTTTTTATATGGTGTATTTCAACATATTTGATCCCTCGAATAGAAGTTATTTCCTTTAATCACTCAACAAATAAGGTATTACATAAATGTCCATCGAAGGCAAATTTGCTTCCTTTAATATAGGAAAAATCTTGTTAACAACTACACTTGTTTCTTCAGTGTATCTAAAGAACGAAGACAAACTGCTCCTTCTCTTTCATATACAGCAGATGTTGTTATTTTGCTGTTGTTTTTTCAAATCCTTCCCTCTCAGAAAGGACAATACTTTTTCCTCTGTCTCCGATTACAGCGCTCCCACTAATCCTTTTCTGATTCATTGTCTTTTGTAGCGAGGAAAGATTATCTCAACATTTACCGCTGTCTCCGAATATTGAATTTCTTGACAAGAACAGGGAAAAAAATTAACAATGTATGTGCATTGCAATCCTAATTCTTCAGAGTGTCTTAATCGTGAACGTTTTAGCTAACTTGTTTCATATTTGTGAAGGTGGAATTTTTCATTCACTATCAAAATGTCAGAATTACATTACTATTACCGTTTTTGATCCATAGAACATTTGAAAGATTAAAATAAAACTGAAAATTAAATTTTTACGGATTCCGGGAGATTTAAAAAATGGAGATGCATCAAAATATAGAATTTGAATTTTTTTAGAAATTACTAGATATTTTATTAGTATACTCATGTATGTGGGAGATAAAAAGTAATAAGAGAACTTTCTTCGTAATATGTAATAAAAAACTTTAAAAAAATCGCGATTTTAATTCAACATTACTATATAAAGGATGTCTACTTTTTCCGTGGCTCATTAGTTAATTTCAAAACCATTAGAATCACAAACTGATTACTCCGACCCTCCGGAAGGCACACGGAAGAACTTAAATGACCGGACCGTCGCGACAGCAACACTGGCAGGAACTGTGATTGAGTCCAAACGGCCATCAAAGGCCAAGGTACAACCCTTCTCTAAAGTACGTCCCGTCACCGATGGAAGGAGCCAGACCCCCATCTTTTCGTGTACCCACAGGTTTAACGAGAATCAACCACCATACCCGAAGCTTCCTAAACTCAATTACAAGGTACTCCCCCCCATACACCATATAGATAATTCCAGTTGGAAAAAAGGTTTTAAATGACAGAAAGAATAGTATTTTATGCTGTTGCAGTCAATAAATGCATTTCTCAAAAAGTTATGAATTCTAATTTCTATCACGGTCTCCCAATGCTATCAATGACATTTAACATAAAATTATTGACACCCTAAACTATACAATAAAAATTCTTCCTTGTTTTATGGCTTGTTTTTTACCTAGCTATTTCACTTAAATGGGATTGCACGTAAATTTATCTTAAGGAACAATTTGAAAAAGCAAAATTTTTGGATGGAATTAAATATTCCAGTGCAATTTTTTTATTGGCTGACATTCAACGGAAAAATATAAAATAGATATTTTACTTATACATAAATAACAATACAGATATCGTAGGGCGTGTTCGATAAAAAAATATGATCAAAAACTAAATAATTTTTGTTAGAGGAAATAAAGTAGTGTTGAAAGTGCGGTTCCAAATAATGTTTTTAAAGGCTTGAAATAAAGATAATTTTACCATTAACCTTTGAATGTTATTTATAATGAAAACGATTTAAATTCTATAATTAATTCTTCACCAAATTTGATACCACACAAAGAGTAACAAATTTTCTAAAACACCAATATGTTAAGAAAATTTTTTCGGAAAAGGCAAACTCGTATGAAAAATAAGATTTTCATATAAATGAAAATAATTTCAGTTTTGCAGTTTTCGTGTAAATTTGCATTTCGACAGATAGACAAACTTCTTTTTGATATACTTTTTTCGAAATTTTATTAGTAAGTTTCAAATTTGGTAAATACAGATATAAAATCTCATCTATCTAGCTCAAAACATTTTTTAGTTATGGTGCTGACAGACAGAAAGGTATAATCCCAAAAATGTGTGTGTGTGAGGGGGATGGCACAAGGAGGTCTGAAACATGGAATTAATAATTGTATAATGCAATTTTATGCTTGCAATGTGTAATACCATTTGATACTGTTATGGTATGTAAATGCTGTAGCATATAATATACTTACAAGAGGAATGTTTCAACACTATATTGGGGGGGGGGGGATTTGCCGTTTCCATCTTTGTAGCATTTTTATTCGCCTTTGGATACTCTGTTCTTCCAGATTTTATACATATAATGAGAACCATGACGTATTAACACTAACCTCCTTTCATATTGACGACTATCTATCAATAAGCCATTTTATGTATACACTTCACTGAGTATTTAATTTCAATAATACAAAAGAAGGAAAAGGAATGCGCGGAAATTTTTTCATTGATTTATTCGTTTGTTTTATGTGTGGAGTATGTAATACAAAATTAACAATAATTGTATTCAATTATTGGTAAATCTTATGTTATTCTTACATTGATTTTTTTTTTCACTCAAGAAGTTTTAACTCGAGGTAATGACGCCAAGAAGGGACAAGACTTTATTCAGAAATATCAACAGCTCTAACTATAAAGAATAAAACAGAAGCTGTTATTTATTCATTTCAGTTTTTTTTTAAGCTCTAAAAATTATTAAAGCAACATTTTCGGTAATTATGAGAGAAGCATTTCTGATATCGAAGATACCCTGCATACCCTGCAATTAACAGATTTTCGTGCGTCAAAGTAAAATTGCGTGCTTGGAAGAACTGGCTTTAACCAGAAAAGTTTATCTTGATAGATTGGCAACCCTGTAGTTAAGAAGTCGTTGAGGCTTTTGTCATGAAAAGCAGATGAAAATGTGAGTCAATTGGAAGTATTGTCAATTTCGCTTTTTCTGCGCTCTTTTCAACAATCAATGGAACATCTCCGGCATAAATATTTCTTTATTCTTTATTTCCTTTTATTCGTTTTCAATAGTTTTCAGAACTCAGTTTTCAATCTTTTTAATGTCAGAGTTCTTCACGTATTATATTAGATGAGAATATCATTGCTCAGTCAATATCATTCATGATTTATTAAGCACTTTTATTAAACATGATTTATTTCATACATTTAAAGATGGAATTATGCAACTGATTTGTCATTCAGTGTTTGTTGTGTTAGAAATTTGAAATGTTCTACATTTATATTTTCTCACTAAAAGCAAGTTCTTTCGATATTCTTATAAATTGAGTATACGGTAATTATATAACTTTATTTAAATTTTCGTTCCATGCCAAAATTCAGGCTGGTAGTGAATTTTAAAAAATTTGATTATAAAATTCCTTGGTATTTATCAAAATTAATTATAAGTAGAAAATAATTATAATAGAAAGCTATTCTTAGAACTTTAATAAAAATGGAATTAAAATAGGTGTTCCAAAATATTTTTATCATGCCTTATCGTAATCATTTTGGTGATATTGAGTTTTATACAAATTTTTTATTCAATATTTTTTTGTGTGTGTTTTCACAGAATTTTAAATGTAAAAAAAAAGTTTTTAATTTGCTTCAGGTATTTGCAAATAATATACACTTACTATGGTAAAATTTTTAGAGTATTAAAATGAAAAATGAAGAATTCAGAATTATCAATCAACCTTAGTGCATTAACAAAGGAAAACTGATACTTTGGGATTATCCTGTCAACTATTTTTGTACTTTGGGCTCATTCCGTCGGTCATTTTCGCCAAACCCAATACTATCGCCAAAAGGAAGCTCGACAAGATAGGATTGGATTGGCGCATTTTCGTGACAGTTTGGCGCATTTTTGCGAGCGTTGACAGTCGATGGGATAATCCCAAAGTACCGGAAATCTTTATCAAATATTTTCTAGACCAGTTATGTATATAATGAAATTTCGAAGTCCGAATGTGATGAATGATTTTGATATGTGTACTGGCATACTAGAAACTAAAAACGGATAAATTTTTAAAGAAGCAATTTCAAATGCAATTCGCATTCCTACTAGTACTTTGTAGCATTTTGCTTTTAAACATTTTTACTTCAACTTCTGTAAATGAATGGATTAAATGATACTTACTTTACTCTAAGATAAATTCAAAATCATTTATCAACGCAACCGTTATTTCCATCAATAGAAACAGCTTTTGAAAACCCATTTTTATTAGAATAATTTTTTTTTTCTACTTTTAAATCTCTTAATTGTGATTCATTCAAATACTGTGCAATCATAAAATTAATTTATTTCTTATGTTAATTTCCAGGCGACGCCACTCATATGAAATCAAAATTTAATCAAACTTATTACATAACAGAATAAAGTTCTAAAAGTATTATAATGATATATGAATTTCAATGATTCACATATGAAAAAAATTTCTAATCTTCAGAAGTATATTAGAAAAAGAGAGAAAAATTAACAATACAATTATATTCTTACATACTCGAAATGAAATGAAAGCATGGAATTACCGGTTTCTTCGTTATGAAGTCCATTGGAAAAATTATCGACAAACGATTAAATTCTTTGAAAACAGCAACATGGTCCCATCTTTCTTATGAGAAACACTTTACTCGTAAAAGATCTCACTAATCTTTAATTTATTTTGTTAAAATCAAAAGTAAGAATTTATAAGAGATTTTACATACATGCGTTTTCGTTTATCTCATCATCATTACAGACTTACATCTTTTATAACTATGAAAGAAACTGCCTGGAATATTTTTTTAAAAAGAATTCTTTGATAATCCAGAATTATTTTTAAAGAAAATGAATTCTAAAACTAATTATAAAACGCGTGTTTTAAAAAGAGATCCGTCCATTTTCCATGTTGTGAATGCTTAAGTATTTTGTATTTTAATAAAAATACATTTGAAAAATGACTCTTTCGATTCATGAATATAAAATATAATTGATTGACATTGAATGCTGATGATTCATAAGGCATCCAATTCTGATAAAACATAATTTCAGTTTTTATTTAGAAACTTTACATGAAAAATTTTGATAAAGCAATGAAATATCTGTAAGTAATTTTTAAAGATAAAAAAAAAGGAAGTTAAATATACGAATGTTTCTATATCATCTTATAAATTGTAAACTGTGTAATATTTCTATGGAAATCAAACCATTCATTTATTTACCTGTGAAATCTAGAATTAATTTTTTTATGGAACGCTGTTACTTAGCACATTCAAATGTGTGTCAAAGTTAGGTTTCAATGAATTACAAAACATCTTGAAAAAAAATTCGCAGAAAATTTGAGCATCATTGCATTGCATTGTTTTCAAATTTCATTCAATAATTATTCTCAGAAAGATTAGGAAAATAATTTCTCCTATTAAAATATTTTCATTCAGTTTTTCTTGTGGCTTTTATGACTGAAAAACATTTTCTATTAATAAAGGTATTGTTTAACTCGCTTGCGTTGAAAAGTCTATCTTTCTATAATTTTAAAATATTATCCAAGCTTGAAATTTTAAAATTTTATATACTTGCATATTGAACAATAGGATATTCCAGAAAACTCCTCATGTATCACCATTTTCATAATCCAAGCGTAAAAGAATATTAAGAAGTTCGTAATCCTTGAAATATGTTTGAGGAAGAACACATTTTCTACTCAAAGAGTGCACTTTTGAAAGTGATGGTGGTGGTGGTTGGACTGTTGTATAGAATATAATATATTTTTAAATATCAAAAGCAAAAACAGATATTCCGTTGAGTAATATTAATGTTAGTTAGGGGCTACACATTCCTTTTGTCTTTCCATTAATTCAACATGTGGCCATTTTTTATCGCCGTAGAAGATAAATATAAACTAATAAGACATTGAATTTATATGTTCTGTATTCGTATAAAGAGGGCGATTAATTGCTACTTTGAAAATTGTTTTTGTACTCATTATATTTCTGGAAGACAGTAGTGCCATTAATATCAGATAAATTTACTATCTTCTTTAAAAAGAAGAAAGTGTTATGATTTTCGAAAAATTCCACCTCGAAATCCAAATAATTCAACATTTTTTTTTTTTTTTTTTTTTTTTTTTTTTTGCGGGTGGAGGGAGGAAACATGCTACTTTATGTGTCATTTTGCTTGTAAATACGATAATTCGAAAATGGAATGAATTAGGTGGATGAAATTTGGTATGGGGCTTTTATACCATAAATGTTGACAATTTTTGACAGCAAATTTTGACTGAAGCTAATTCAAAGGAATCTGATGAGTGTCTTGTCTATACGATAGTTCAAAAACCTAAGGTGATCGAAAAGATGAAATTTCGTATCTGGTCTTTGCATGGGTCTCTGTCACCAGGTAACTTATCTACAGTAAACCGGCGAATCAAAAGTAAAAGCGAATTCTTGAGAAAGATCTATATCTCTATCTTAATAGAGTGATCATCATAATTCTTGTATTTTTCGAGAATATTCATTTCAACGAATTCGTCATCAAGTTGATCACAAGGGGTGAGGTCTGGTGCCATAAAAGTGACCATCACTGGTGAATAAAAGCCAGTGATCACTGGCTTTTATTCTGTATCCATTAAAAATAGCTGAAAATTCTTCTACCTTCTTCTTTAAAAGAACCCTTATCAAAATTGACAGGTGTAAAGAAATCCCTATCAAAATCTCACAATGTATAATCTCAAGGGAAAAAAATTCGTGAGCTTTTTTTCAATTCGTTTTGTGTCGTTCTGTGTTGGTGTAATCGTCACTGCTGATTGTACATAAATCGTGCCACCCGGGATGGAATAAAACGAAATTAAAAATACAAAGTGTCTTTTCTATCTTCAGCCACGACTCCGCTTCAAAAATTGTGTGTTATGTGTGTGTGTGTCTTAAAATGAATAAAACTATAGCTAAAGACCTCACTCCCTTAATCCTCTAAAGGGCCATTTTTTTCTAGTCATATCATGTTAAAATATTTTTAGGCTTGAAATTAGAATAAGAAATGGGATTCATTTAGCTTATTAGATAAATTTAATTTGATTAATTAATTAATTTGGTTAATTAATAATTAAGTAACAAATCAAGACACATCATTTTGTCTGAGATAAAGAACTGAAGCATCTAAGTTTCTGACTTGCTAACAAAATTTGCTATGCCAACCTACATAATTTCATACAAAGATTGATAAATTTGGTGGGAAGCATACTTCCCACGGCCCTAGAAAGGGTTAACTTAAAATTGTGCTTTCATCTCCTTTGTTTAATTTATTTCATTGTGTTTTAAGAACATAATCTTTACTCTGATATTTGTCCTTGTAATGGTTTTGAATTTGCTACTTTTGTCTGCGAAATTTAAAACTATCTGCTCTATCATAATTTTAAAGCTTTAAAATAAATGGGCAGTTTGTAAAAAAATTATAAATCCAAATTTATTTGCAATCTAATATTGAAAATTCAATCAATTATAATAACATCTTAATCTTTTTTTAAATGAAAAAAATTATTTTGGGGCCTAGTATTTGTAACGATTAATTTCATGAGTTAGCTCCATTTTTTTTATCTCTAAATGACATTAAATTCGTGTCTTTAAAGGGCAGGAAAAAGAATTTCACTTCAGATGGTTCTAAACAGAACCATCTGACCTCAGGCATACCGATCAATTTGTGTAAAATACAATAACATTTAAAACATTCCACAAAACTTGAGGATGACGTCTTTAAAATATACATAAAAATTCCTTGATACTGTAAATTTTAAAAAAAATCAATCCTTTTACCATTTTATACCGTTTCTGTTAAGATTCGAACTAGAAATCTTAAATTGCCAAAATAAAACCTACTGTTCTTTTACAAATGTTCACCAAAGAGCAAAGAATGTTTTTCCTTTTTATAATTTCAGTTCCGTTCTATTCTGAACGAACGCATTCCAACAACAAAAAGACTTGCACCATTTTGTCTACGAATCAAGTTCGTGTTTTGCATTTGAAAGTTACTTCAAACTTCTAGAAGTACCTACTTTATCTTTCGTCAAAAGAATATTTTATGAATATTTAAAGAGCTTTGATTCGCGAGTCTTACGTTTTGCTCGCTGCTACTACTTTGTTTTACTGTGGAGAAGCTGAACAAAATATCTTTTCCACGAAGGATAAATATAGTGTGTTTTTAACTAAGAACAAGTTTAAATTTTGCATTTGGTTGAAGTGAATGTGTATTCGAATGTTTATTTCTACCGTCTGTTTGCGTCTTGAAATAGTAGAAAAAAATTAGAAATATATGCATACAGATTTCTAATTCAGTATAAGAGGTTTATAAGTATAGACTAAGCTGATATTACTTCGTATAAAATGATATCATATTCTTAAGTTTCAACTTTTAATATATTATTTAAATTTGAGGCTCAAGTCTTAAATTTGTTATTTAAGGATTATTTTAATAATGAATTTATGCTTCTTTTAATATTGAAGACATAATATTCTCATATAAATTAATAGTTTTTGAAACATACTGTATTTCTTAAATTAATATGGTTTTTATAGTATTTTAAAATTAATTAATTTTGATTAAAATCCCGTCTTGAAGTGATAAGAAGGCTTATTCATTTATGTCATGCAACGATGGCAGAATGAGCATTCATTATTGAAACAATATTCCATAAATCTTATTTGAATTTAGATGCAACAAGATAATAAGATATAAGATGTTATGTTTCGATGGCAGCGTATACATTCATTACTGAAGCAATATTCCATAAATATTCGAATTTAGATGCAACAAGTTAGTAAAATGCAAAATGCTAGGTTACAATAGGAAGCGTGAGTATTCATAATTGAAAAATGTATACTATATGAACAACGGAATTTTCTTCGAATTAGATGCAATAAGATACTAAAACATAAAATACATAATGCTAAGATACAATGGCAACGTGTGCATATTGAAACAACATTTCTTACCATATGAACTACAGAATCTTCTTTTAATTCAGCTGTAACTAGATATTAATTTTTGTAAAAGTTGCATTCGTTTTTCGCATTTAAAACACGAAAAGTAAAATTAAAAGAAGTAGTAAGAAACTAATTTAAAATTATGCACAACCTATTGATAATTTCAGTTTAAAATACTTAAATCTAATCAATATTCGAAAGACTTCCAATATTTTATAATTTATTCTAATAATTTTATATGTAGTTTCCAAAAGTAACAAAAGCCTTCCAGAAAAATAACACTTTATACTTTATAATGAAAATGCACTAAATAAAAAAATAAAAGAAAAAAATGCCATTTTTTAAAATTCTGTTATCTAAAATATACACTCATATCCAAAATTAAGGTCACAAACATAAAATTTGCGAAAAATGAAAAAATATTCACTTTGTTGCCACGAAATTTGGCACAGAGGTACACTACAATAGACACAGAAAGAACATAGACACATAACAACATGGAAAAGATTTTAATTGGGAACTAAGCAATAGGGTATATCAAAAAGGGTTACATTATGAATCAGAGGTAAAGCATTTATCTCGGGAAAAACCCGTCTAATATGAGTGTGACGACTGTGCATTGCTATACAGGCTTTACAACGAGCTTTCATACTGTTTGTGAGGGTGTCAATAAATGCTTGGGGCAAAAAAGCCCATTCTTCCAAAAGAGCGGCTTTTAACTCTGTATTGGAGGGTATTAGGAGGGGGGTTACGCTGTGCAATGGCTCTTCCGAGAACATCCCAAACATGTTCAATAGGATTGAGATTCCGGTGACCTCCAGGGCCAGTTCATACATCGAATATCCTCTTCCTCAAGAAAATCATCAACGACCTGGGCTCTGTGTGGACGCGCGTTATTGTCGTCTGGGCCAAAAGCACCCTGGAATAACCTCACATAGGCTTCAAGGATGTCATCCCTATAGCGATGGACATTGACAGTACCCGCATCGAAGACGTGCAGTAGTGTACAACTGTCCAACATTATGCCACCTCAGACAAGGATTCCTCTGCCACCACAAGAAATGAAGATACATCGGTTGATGTGTGAAATCTTGTAATAAGTCATTGGAAAAATGGAAAATCAGTTCGCTGTATGAGACATATATTGAATTGAGTTAGTCTATTCTTTTTAATACTATTCACAGGTTCAAGAGAACAAATAGTGCTCAAAACAAGCAAAAATCAGGGCGTACAAGTACATTTAATGTACTTGAAAAGAGATGGATTGTGAAACAATTTCTCATTAATCCAAAAACTAGTGCAATAAAATTGAATCATCAGTGGAAAATTAAATTCGGAAAATCTGTAAATCCTGAAACTGTCAGAAATGTTTTAAGAAAACATAAATATCAGAGCAGAGTACCTCAAAGAAAGTCCTACATCGACAAGGCAATTCGACAAGTTAGACTGGCATTTGCTAAAATGTTGTAAAACTGCCGAAATAATTTTGGGAAAACGTAATTTTTGTTGATGAAAGCAAATATAACATTTTCGGATCAGAGGGCAAACAAAAAGTTTGGCGAAAACCAAATACAGCTATGAATGTCAAACATTTACGGCTTACTATCAAATATGGAGGTGGAAATCAAATATTCTCGGGTTGTATAGTAAGCATTGCTGTTGGGAACTTATATTTTATTGATGGTACAATGAATAAACATGTCTATCTTGACATTATCTATCGAAATTTAAAGCAAAGTGCCAGAGATCTGGGAATGTCAAGACATTTATATTGTACCAATGTAATGACCCGAAACATAGAAAACCAATTACAAGTAATGGGTCCTCTACCGCTATCCTAATGTTATTAAGAGTCCTGCACAAAGTCCAGACCTTAATCCCATTGAACCTGTGTGGGATTATTTGCAACAAAATTTATATGAATATCAAATTTCTATCAAGCAGGACTTAAGAAAACATTTGATCAAAGTGAGGGCCAAATTCGAAGTATTATTTTGCAAAATATTGGTCCAACCCATGCCAAACAGACAATGAGAGGCCATAAAAAGCAAAGATGGTTCAACAAGGTATTAACTTTTGTTTGCATAGTCTTTCTTAATTTATTGGAAAGTATCCCAATACTTTTTGATGACGTTTTTTTTATTTGATTTCTTTTATTTTCAATTATAATCATAATTACATTAATATGACAGTTTTGTTTGAATTATTATGATATGTATATATCAAAATAATATTTACTTCTTTGTTTTGGTTTCATTTGTATATTTAAGTAAAATATTATCATAAAATTCTGTGAACTTGTGGTGTGTCCCAATACTTTCTGACAGACTGTACAACACTTTAATTAATCCAGATAATATAGTTGTTGTTGTTGCTAATCTCCATGGTCTGACGTAGTCAGACCAAATCCAAAAATCCGTTGACAAGAAGAAAGTCAAAAACGAGGAAGGGAGAAGAATAAATTTCTCCCCAATGAAATCCTAAACAGTCCAGGATATGTTCAGCAGAGGCCTGATGCTGGCAGCATTTCGGGCAAAGAGGGTAAAACTTTTCACCCTGAGAAAAGAAAAGACATTTAAGGTGGCCACTGGCAAGGCGCGACAGGCAAGTGTTGGTTTTTCTATCACAAGGCAGATTTAAGGACTGCCCCGGCTTATTGGCTCTATACCAATCATGAGTAAGGAGAACCATCCAATTCTTCTTATTTAGGAATTTCGCCTGAGAGAATAGTTCTTAGTGTGTGAGCTCAGCAGAAGAGGAAGTCGCTAGGCTGCTTCCTTTCTTTGCAAGCCTGTCTGCTATTTCGTTACCAAGTAGATCCACATGAGATGGGATCCACTGGAAATGAATATCATGTTGAAGTGAAATCAGCTTCAACTTCTGAAGAATAGACAAACTTGCTTTATATCCAACATAGGTCCAATTGTTAAGGTGTTCCATTGAGCTGCGGCTATCAGTAAGAATCCAAAGGTTCTTATAATTATTTTCGTGTAAAATTTTCTGAAGTCCCTCATCGATTGCTAAAAGTTCGCTTCTAAAAACGGAACAGAAGTCTGGATTTCGCTGACATAGAGAAAAACTAGACTGGGGAGTTACAATATAGTTGCCACTACCTGCAGAATTGTCGATTTTGCTGCCGTCAGTATGCAATTTAATGTCACATTTAGGGATTTTATTAATGACTTCCAAGGCCAATTGTCTGAGGTATTCTGACGCATTTTCCTTTTTATTAATGGGAACAGGGAGGATGAAATGAAAGTGAACCTTGGTAAGTTCTTCAGTAGGATTCATACAGGAGTGAAGAGAATGTGGCTCTACATTTTTAGGAATTATATTCTGAGACAAGACTTGACTAAAGGGACTATTTTTCTTGAGTCTGGAGGTCAGTCCAATTTCTTAGGTATTTTGAGGTGTTGTTTTGAATGCCATAACTGGAAAGTTTGTTGAAATATTTGATAAGGTTAGCATGCCTTCTAACATGGAGAAGTTTAAGGTCGGCTTCATAAAGGACAATGTCTGAGGGGCAACTTCGTTTCAGACCAGTTATTATACGAGCTGCACTCAGCTGAACCTGTTCAAGTTTCTTCAAGTTGGAAACGGAGGCACAGCAATAAATTGGGAATCCATATTCAAGTAAAGGTCTGATGATAGCTAGATAGGTAGTTCTAAGGGTAGTCGCGTCAGCTCCCCAATCTCTACCTGCAATATATTTAAGGATGTTTAATCATTTTCTTGCTTTTGAGACTATGTAATCAATGTACTTATTACTTGTAAGTTCAGAATCCAAAACAAATCCTAAATACTTTGGGTATTTTTCATATGCAAGTTCTTGATTTTCAAGCATCAATTTTGGTTTGTAGTTGTATAAGTGTTTATTGGTTGTAAAAAAGGTGGTAATTGATTTGGCAGGATTAAATTTGAGTTTAAGTTCTGCAGCAAACTCGGACAAGGCCTTCAAAGACTCATTGAGTTTGATCTCTAGAAGGTTTATATCGAATCCAGAGCTCCAAAGCGCAATGCCATCAGCAAACATACCAATGCGAGTTCCAAAAGAGATAACTTTTTCTGTACCTGCTAAAAACAAAGAGAATAGTGTTGGACTAAGCACTGCACCCTGTGGGACACCTTGGCTAAGATGAAAATTGTTAGAAAGTGTCTTATTGAACCTAACCCTGATAAATCTCTGTTGTAGATAATCTGAGATCCAAGCCAAAGTATTGCCACGGATGTTAAAGCTATTATGCAGCTTAATGATTAATTTGTGTTTCCAAACTCTATCGAAGGCTTTTGTAAGATCTAAAAAAGCAGCCACGGTATGATGCGTTGGCTTGTGGTTATGAGCATCTCTGATAGTCTGTGCAAAGTAAAGAACTTGGTCAATGGTACTGTGGCCCCTTCGAAAGCCATACTGCTCACAAGGCATAAGATTATTTTGGTTTAGGAAGAATTGTAGTCGAATAAGGATCATTTTTTCCATAACCTTGCTAGTTGTACATGTAAGTGCTATTGGTCTAAAATCCTCAGGGGAGGAAGAATTCTTGTTAGGCTTTTTAACTGGAATAATGATGGCCTTTTTCCATTCCTGTGGTAAGCGTCCTTTCTTCCACGATAAGTTGAAAAGGTCAATAAGTCTTTGTTTTCCCATACTTCCAAGATATTCAAGCAAACGGCCAGAAAGTCCATCTGGTCCAGGAGACTTGTTGAGAGATAATATAGTAATACCATCGAGTCTCTAAAAGTGCAGTAAGCGTTATTTGCTCAGTTGAGTGGACACTTTTCTCTCAAATAACTGGGCATTAATCTACATTTTTCCATTAAAAATATTTTGTCCCGTTTTAACAGCTCATGTTTATCGAAAGCAGCATATATTCAAGGCAATGGAACTTCTAAACCGCAACAGAGCTGAGATACTTGTACCAAGCCACCGCGAAACCTTTAAAATTAACGTACGTAATAAAAAAAGTAAGGCTTGAAGGCTACCATTGCCTATATGGGAACACTTTCTATAGAAATTCTGTTTTCATAGGAACGCATTCATGCTCTTGGAATTCTGTATTTATTTTTGGTACTTTCAACTTAATTGCTTAATTACAGTACTTCTACTGCGTAGACTATTTACTAAAAATTGAACATCTTGCCAAATTGAATTTTATCTTACCCATTTCAAAGCAGCTTTGCAGTTTATTGCCGATTTCCAAGTGTGGCTTTTTTTTTCTTTCCTTTGATGTACTCCAGAATATCTTCCAGTTTTAAGATAGCCTGTAGAGGTCTAATGACAGAGTCTGGTTATCAGGACTGGAAGGCCACAAGTTTGATGCTCTGTTCTACCGGAAAGAAAGAAAGAAAGTAGTCTTCCTCATTTGACACTACACAAATGACGTCTTTCTTAAGTTATCCAAGTAATTTTAAGGCATGTTGTTTATTTAATTAAACAAAACAATCCACTTTTAAGAAACATTATTATACCATATAAACGATGTGCCATCTAAATGATTCGAATCACTGTAACGAAACAATCGACAAAAGCAACAATATGATACTAAATTGATTTGGTTTATGAGTGAAAAACTCTATAACGATGCACATTCTAGAATCACAAAATGCTTAAATAAGCCACTGCATAAAGTATGACGCATAGACAATCAACAGGGAATTTTCTATTATTTTCAAAAATCAAAAGATGAATCTTTTTAAACAACGCCATCTGGAAAAGAACAAGATTTCTTTTATTTCATCTCTAAATATTTTTTATGAATTTTCATGTTTCTTTTCTTATTGGTTTGTTTTTTCTTCACACAGCGTTTTACTTTTTTTTTCCTCCAAAGATTTTCTTTTCTGACTTTTAGGATTCACTTTTGTATATCTTTTTGTTTCTTTGTTTGTTTGTTAAACAGAAGACTTAATCAAAATAAAGTTTTTTACTTTCAGACCCTTTTCTTTTCTAAATCATTGTTTGAGAACTTTCTTGCCAAGTATTTTGTTGTTGTGAAACATTTCTCTTCCAGTGATTCATTTATCTCGGTTTTGCTACTTTTACATTAACGAGCTCAAACAAAAATTTTAATTTGGGGAAGGAAGTCAATAGCATATGAGTAAGAAAATCAATGAAAGTTTTAATTTTAAACGACCGTCTTCATCGGTTCTATTTCTAAATTATTTGTATAAATTTAATCTACGTTTATAAACAGCTTGCCTTATAACTGCGGCTACACCTGTGCTTATCTATTTTCCATACTCTTCAAGAAATACAAAACTCATACATTTTTGCGTTGCACAGGCTTCGAAATTTTATTTTCAATCCTTGAAGAAGTTTTAGAAACCTCAGCCTTCATTAATAATACCTATTTGAATTATTATTCTAAAGCTTAAAAAAAACGACACTTTTAATCTCACCAATTGGCACTCATATATTAAGACTGATTGGAATTTCTACTCAAGAGTATGCGGCATGTAACAAACTGAGCTTGGCGAATATTTTGGAATTTAATCCCTGAAATGTGGTTAATAATATTCGAAAATCGAATTTATCTTTCAGAAGCGTTTTTATTATCCCATTATATCAAAAATTTGACGCAGAACTACGCTTTTTGTCAGAAAATCACATATCAGATTTGATATATTTAAGTCATTGCATTTTTGAGTTATGGATTTTACATGCTTTTTTAAGTAGAGGTTGACAGATATCAATCCATTGTTGTACTTGGCTGAAAATTTGAAAAGCCTTTACTCTATAGATCTTCATAAACTAGAAAGTAAAAAAGCTTTCATCACAGCTTATTTTGAAATGTTATATAATTGTCGTATTCAAAATGCTAAGCGCTTTTAGTTCCTAATAATTATTTATTTATTAAAATTGTTATTTTTAAATAAACTCGACTGAAATTATCATTATTTTATTAATTATAATTATTAATTGATTATTTGTTAATTACGTTTTATTTGTTAAATTTTTTCATTTTAAAAATTAATTTTTAACTCTAAATATATATATATATATATATATATATATATATATATATTTTGTGCTGTACAAATTTTCCATGAATCGATTGCATATTTTAACGCAGTCGATTTCAAATGAACCAAGTTTCAGTATATTTGCATTTTGCATTATTCATTCATCGTAAAGCAAATCCGTAATTCATGAATTACGTTTGGGAAGAACACGTTTGCTTCTCAAAGAGGCACAATTTTGGAACTTAAGTGGGTAAAAAAACCTTTATATATGGAACATAATATATTCTTAAGTATCAAAAGCAAAAACAGAGATTCCGCTAAGCAATTTTAAAGTTACTAAGGTACTATGCGTTCCTTCTGTTTTTACATTAATTCAGCATGTGCTCCTTTTTGAGCAAGCGTAGAAGTAAAAATAAATACAAACCAATAAGGCATTGATTTTATATGTTCTGTATTGATATAAATAGGGCGACTAATTACTACTTTTGTACTCATCAACTTCCTAGAAGAAAGTGATGCATGATGCTTTTATATCAGGTAAATTTACTATTTCCTTTAAAAAGAGAATATGATACGATTTTCGATTCCAAGATTTGAAATCTTTTTTTTTTCTTCTTTTTGGCAGGATATGCTGTTTTATTTGCCACTCTACTTGTAAATGGGATCATTCGAAAATGGGATGAGTTAGGAGGACGAAATTCGGTATGTGGCCTTTGTACTGTAAATGTTAATTGTTAGCAAATTTTGAATGAAACCAATTCAAAGGAATATGATCGATGTCTTGTCAATACGATAATTCAAGAAACTAAGATGCTGAAACTTTATGTTTGGTCTTTGCATGAGTTTGTCACCAGGTAACTTATTTACAGTATGCACCAGAATATGCAGTAATGAAATAAAAAGATGAACAAAACTACATTATTGTCATATGTGAGTTTATTTTTCCTCAAAAGAAATTAACATGCATACATGCACACTATTAGCGTGTTGATTTACCACGGCGTGCTTAATGTAAGTGTTCATATCGTTCACGCAGATTCTCAAACATATCCTGAAACAAAGGTTACTGCAAACTTCTGTAAAAAGGGATGATATTCCCAAGTAATGCAGGAACAGTTCTTGGCGGATCTTCACAGATAAACAGACTCTCCTTTAACACAAATAGACATTCCCTTCCGTAGACACAGTAAGTACATTTCACATACACATAGTGTATGTGAATATGACCGTTCAGAAGTCAAGATTTTTTTATCTCACTAAATTTTATCTCGCCCTGGTCATCTTCTGTTGCAACAGCTCTGACTGTTTTCCAAACCCCGATGTGTATTATTTAAAATTCTACAATTCTTGAACAAAATGTTAAAAAAGAATATTCATCAGTAAAAGGGTTTAATGATGTTTCATTTCAACTGAAACACATGAAATAAATTAAAAACAAGATTTATGTGGCAAAATCAGCGATAACCTGTTGGCTCACCTGTGAGTCACATCCACTCTCTAATTGGATGACCCTTTCCGTGTTACACTTAAAATAAAGCAAAGAAGGAGGAATCCAATTAGATGATCGGAATCAGAAACGTGGAAGCAGACGCATTAGCATTCCAAAAAAATTTTTTATTTCGATCAGCTGTTGGGATTTATTTTTGCCTAATCTTGAAAAATGTACGATTTTGTGAACGAATTTTTCTCTGAGTATTCAGATCTTGAGATATAATTAAACTATGTTGCTTACAGCCAGGGGACATCTAGGATTAATACCAAATTCTTGTTCTAAATTCTAAAACTCTAACCCTTATACTTATTCTAATACATGATTAATTCTGTCACGACATATTTTTTAATAGTTTTACAAATATAAGTATGTAAGGATTTAATGCCAGAATTGAAATGAAGAGATACATGTAGTAAATCGAGAATGAAAAAATCTTATTTTTTAATTAAGCACAGAACATAACTCTGATTTTAATTTAAAAATAATTTTATACGAAATTGAAGAACGTGGAAATCCAATTCAAGAAAATGCTTTTAAAAATAACTAATATATTTTTAAAAAATCAAATTATAATCAATATTGAGTTGAAGATTTAACTAGGATAAGTTTCCACAATAGCATTATATATCGGTTGCTTTAAAAGAAAATTTATTTCAAATATTTGGGAACTTTTTTAATTGAATTAAATTTAAGAAATTAATTCAGCAATCGATGTCACGATTATTGAAACTATAAAAAAAGAACAGGATAATGATTAAAATCTTTTTTATAAGAATTTAATTTTAAAATATTTCTTAAAATGTAAAAATATTTTGATATAAAATGAGGGCAATAAGTTTATAATCTACATTTTTAAATGTTAGAAATGCTATAAACAATATTTACGTAGGGAACTAAAAGAATAATTTGAATTTGGCAACTGATCAAGATAACCGAGTATAAAAAAATATTAAAATGAGAAAATTTTTCTTTTCTGTTTTTAAAAAAAATTTATTTTAATCCTCGGGAACAAGAGTTAAAAAAGCACTTTTTATTAAATTCAACTAAACTATTCCACAAAGTTTCGCCTTCTGATAATGTCTCCTAGGGAGTTTGTCCCATCTTAGTAACAGCAACCAATTTCCAACGTTGCAACTTTTTTCTAATGCCAGTGCAGAAGCAATTCAAATTTTTTATATACGGTTGGAAGCAACTGCATCAATTTCGGAATCATAATTTCAGTTTTTGAATAAAGTGTCCTTAGAAACATTGAAATACGTTGTTGGATTATCATGAAACACTTGTTACATTTGTTCGTTCTCTTTGGATTGTTTCCATGTCTATATGAAGCTTTGCTGATAAAAGGAAGTTTTTAAGAAAGAATAAGTCGATTAGTTACATAATTAAGTTATAGTATTATTAGTTATATTATTAATTATATATAAGTTATCGGATTGCTTACTTAAACTGCGTTTCAAAGAGGCTTGATTGTACCTTCAGAAAATACAAAACGGAAGCTCACTTAAGAGCAGGGTCACAATTCAGATACTTTTTCCCCAGACGATATAATATGGAAATATTTTTGCTTTCTATGGAAGATAATATTTTTTAAAATTAATAATACATTTTTTAGTTAATAAATTTAAAAGAAAGGAAATTTTTAAAATCACATTTGTATTATTGTATTTATGTACCAGCCACCTTTGATGACCTATTGGTTCATCAGAATAATTGGATGCATAAAATTTCAATTAAATCTTTTCTACGTAATTTAGTCTTAATGGCATCTTCAGCGAAGTGTTTTTAAATGGCAAGTTGTAATAATCGTTTACTTCTTACTGTTTTGGAAAACCCGTAGAGCAATGATAATTAAGCTATACACCTCTCAAATTTTCAGCTCAACTCATCTAAAATTTGAAATTTACTTTTGAAAGAGGAACAATTAAACTTCAATTAATCAGATAATATGTTTGCAGAATAGTAACATGTTCATATGAAATATAAAAACAAAAAGAAGAAGAATACAACACTGATATAGTATAATAGAATATATTTGATGGTTTATGTAATATATCAGAGATTCATTCAGTAAAATTTTCTTTGATTCAATAAAAAAAATCAGCGTACTTCTGTATGAAAGCAAAATGTCAAGCTGAAACAGCAATGATATAAATGCTTAAAAATGGGTGCCTTTTTTGAAAAATTCATCATTGCGTATTTCTGAATGTTACTTTTAAATATCACAATATTAACACATTTTATTAAAAGCATGCTTTTGATAGAAACCTTTTCAATATGAAAAAGTAAGCCAAATCTTCATAGTGTGATCGTCAACAATGGAAAAAAATAAGATAAAATTCAGGACTAACAATGGAACTAATTTGTTTCATTGATTCTTGTAAAAATGGCTTGATGTCTTAATTAAATCTAAAATAAATCCTTTACAGCCTTTGTATTGATGTAACCGAAAATGTACTTATTTAGAATTTTAAAACGGCCCCAAAATTATTCTTGTGTTGAAATATATTCGGCAGTTAATTAAAATTTCAAAAAAATCGATCTGATATCAATCGATATACCCTTCGAAGTATATCCGTGCGAAATTTATTAGCTCTAACCTGCTGAGCGACAATACTCACAAGACATATACACACATTCTCTTCTATTAGTTGTAAAGGTTAAAAAATCGATTTTCATTATCGTGAAATATTTTGTCTTTATTTATAATTCATTATGAAAACTCTCACTGAATTTTGAAATCAAATTTTCTTGTATTGGCTAACAGGTTGTGCCACTCGTAAATAGACGTTGAAAGCAAATTAATCAGTTAACCGATCATTTAGCTCTGAAAATATAAAAATTATGTATCGTTGTAGTTACCTTAAGCTGTATAAAATTTCTGGCACATTGGGAGAGATACAAACATTCGATTTTGACAAACAATAAACTAATCAGATAGAATAAGAATGTATCATAAGCCTTTCTTAGAATATAGCCAGCGATAATTAAAGTAACAAAATGAAGAAAACTATGCTATGTACTCAGAAAAATTGAGCGGTCGTGCTAATAATATATTGTTATTTACGCATATAATGAAATATTACTCATATAATGAAATTTTTCGTATCACCATCCAATCGGAGTGTTAAACTAACCGCCTTAATGAAAGTCTAAATTTATATCTGAAATTAAAGCCTATAAGATTTCAAAAAATAATTAAATAGAAAATAATTAACTCTGTATTAAGACAACGAATCGAATGACTAAGAAAATAACACTGTTTAGCGCACAATATTCTTGAGTTCCATTCTGAATTTTTAAAACATAGTGAACAGTCATAGTTCATCATATCTAAGAAATGTAGAGCTTTCATTGGTAACATTTTTTTTTTAATATTGCTTCACCTTGTTTTCCTGAAATATTAAATAGTTGATATCCTACATAATCTCTATGATCTTAGGCATTCTTGAATTTTGATTGAAAACTTGATCGGCGGACTTCGTGTTCTGCAATTTCATCTCGAAACATGAATAACTAGATTCCAGAAACAAATATTAAGTTATATTTTCCAGCATCGGTAAGATCTCGTTTCTACGCGTTAAGAGAGATACCACTACATTCACAAATGCAAGCGGTTTTTTTTTTTTTTTTTTTTTTTTTTTTGACCATCCGCAAGCAAAAGTAACTTTTTTCAAGTGATATCATCCAAGACGACCCGTAAAAAAAGGCGAGGATATAGCACTCTAAATGTCATCTCTAATCAGGCAAAGCTCAATTCGAGATTCAATGCTTTCATAGCTGCTCGCAGCCAGTGACTGAAGTAGGCCATTTCAAAATCAGCTTGCTCCAAAGAAAGGACATCTCAACCGAAAAATATTATCAGGGATATGCATGCGAAATAAATTTAACTAAAACATCTTTAATAAATGTACTTTTCTTTTAAAGATCAAATTTTAACTATTTTCTATTTTCCTATCAGTTTGTAATTCTTTATCATAAATATTACAGACTTCTGAAATCAATTTTTTTCTCAGATTCACTGTTAGACAATGAGTCAAAGTTTAATTAAATTTATTATTTAATTGATAATTAAGATTTGAATATATCAAAATAAATTATTGTCATCGAGAGCACGCAAAACTGCAAATTATCAAAATTCTAGTAAGGAAATAAATGATTGATTAGACTAAGAAATCCTTTCTTTATATATAATATATATTTAATTAGGCTCTTAAATGACATTCAGGAACTTCAACGAAGTACCATAACCCATGAAATGTTTCCTACTTTAAAAAAAAAAAATATTTCAATACAAGTTCCAAAATTAAGTGCAGATCTCAACTTTAAAACACAAACAGCTGTGAAATAAAAATAAATAAATAAAACCTTTCACATAAGCAAATGCTTATAAACTTTCATCCTCGTCTCCAAGCGAAGAACACGCACAATTTAGAACTCAGATAATACAATTGCTTTGCCCAAACACTTTTCTCAAAAAGCTTCAATTGTGGAATTAGAACGTTTTTCTAACTAACTGGTTGCTGAAATAAATTAGCCGTTTCTGTCATTCATGCACGAACTCATTTCTTCCTTTGATATATATATATATATATATATATATATATAAATCATGTCTTTTATGGGATTAAAAAAAAAAGAGCTTTTTTTTTTCAATAAAAAGGATTATAACTAATTTTTACAGGCGCATGATATATTGTTACCTTTTTAATCACTAAATTTTATATAATCTGTTAAAAATTTCGTCAACAACATTATGAGTTTATTATTTATAAAAAAAACATTTCGCACTAATATTCTAAATGAATATCGGTCGTAATGATTCTGAGGTACAAGGTAAGTAACTGATATTCAGGCATATTCCAAGTAGAAGGTTAACTTTTAATTTTGAAGCATCACTTTGATCCTTGATTTAACGATGACGACGATTGCGAACGACGATAACTATGACGACAAATCAATACTATCTCCAAATTTCCACAGAAGTTAAACGTTATATTTAACTCATTCAATACTCCCCATACAAGGCGGAATTTGCATAGTATCTTTTACGAATCTCAATCTCTTATTTTCTACTCCTTAAATTTGAGATTCTACTAACAGACCAATTCTATCTTCCATATTTCCAGAATATAGAATTTGAATAAAATGCAATAATTACATTTATCAAAAAAAATCAAATCAGTCTTTGCTGACTCGATTTGTATAATTGTAAACGTCATTATTCAAAATCGCAGTAAGCTCTCTCGTGTATTATGTCTATTATCAATATCTCTGTTTTCAACTGACGCTTCAAATAATGGCGTTGAATCAGAATGTAGAAATTGTGAATCCTACTTTATTATATATCTCATATCAGTTCCCATACTCTTGTGTGTGTGTGTGTGTGTGTGTGTGTGTGTGTGTGTGTGTGTGTGTGTGTGTGTGTGTGTGTGTGTGTGTGTGTGTGTGTGTGTGTGTGTGTGTGTGTGTGTAAAATAACTTAATCTTCAGTTTTTGTGATTAAAAAGTTCACTGACTTCAAACATTTTCATGATTTGCAAAACTAAATAGATGATATATTTTTTTACATTTAATGCAATAGCATTCATATCATTCTGCATCACAATAAAAGTGAAATTTATAGCATTTATGCCCGAGAGCGTGACAGATGTTTTAAATTTGCATATATTACTTTATGTCTACAATCATATCACCCTGTTCCACACCTCAAAGCCTGCACTTATAAAAGATCATCATGAAACTAGAAAAAAATTGATAGCATTACTCGTGCCTATTTTAGACGACCATGGTTTCTGAAATTCTAAAAGAAAATCACTCACTACATTTAAACAATTGTAATAGCGTACAACTTGATATAAAAAGATGAATAAAAAAATGGACAAAGTAACCTGGTCCCAGCAATCTTGAAGCGTGCTTTTCGGTCTTTGTCGAATAAGTTATGAACTTCGCTCAATCGCACTCCCTGATGGTTTAGAAAGAGAGTGCATCAAATGATTCTGAAGAATGTTAAATATATTTTAAGTATCTGTCTGATAGAGAGTGAGGGGATCATATGGGAGATCTCCCTGTGTCCAAATGCATGGTTGTATTTTCACTTAAATTAATCGGTATAAAAGCACTTTTCTGAAATGCTCTCTCGGAAAATCGATTTTATACTTTGAAGAGGTCGTGACCACGTTGTGGAATTGCGAATCTGTTATAATTCAAGTATTTTTACTCATATCATTAATATTTTAGATGATCTCATTTCTTTAACTACTTCTATGTTTTGATTAAGAATTCTAACCTCAAGATGACTGGCAGAATGGTTTAATGTGAATGGTAAAAGCTTCACATCTCTGAGAAATATTAAAATATAGAAATAAACTTTTGAACTTCGTTCTCGGAGAGCGATTTAAACCAATAAATTAAAATGAAGGTAAGCACACAAAAAATCTGTGAACTCAAGATCAGTGAAGTGTGATGGTAAGAGAGGGAAACAAAAAATAATTAAACTACATTTGACACCAATAGCAAAATTGTTGCCTAGAGGTGAGGAGGAATTCGCACCATTAGAGCAAAAACACAGTCTGGAGTTTAATTATTTTTCCAACGAACTGAATAATGACGAAAATGATTCTCACAAAATGTGAGATGAAAAGTATTGTAAATAAAGCTTCTCGTGAAATTGATTTTCATGACACTTCCTCCGATATTGAATCTATTATTTGTAAATTAAAAAGATCTGAACAGTGTATCGAAACGTCTGATGCATTTGATCTAATTATGTATAATTTTTGTTTCTATAAACTAATGTTTTTCTTCACAGGTACATTATTTATGTCATCTTAAATGATATTTCAAAAGTCTTCGACTTTCTGCTGTTCTTTTTCCCTATTGGGGGGGAGGGTAAGGAAATCCGGATTAAAATAATGAAAGGAAATTTTAAATTAGAAAAAATATGTATAAAGCTCGCTGGATAGCTTTAATCATTTTAATAAAAGTCTAGTCTAATTGTGGGTTTTTTTTTTTTTTTTTCCCTACTGAGAGGTGAACTTTGGCTTCAAAGTGGAAAAAAGTGGAATGGAATATTTTTTCACTTTTTCTAAATTACACAAAAACGTCATATTCAATTCGAATATGCAAGGGAAATAGCTGTAGAGCCTAACACCATGTGTAAAATGAATGCAAGCATTATATATTTTATAACGGGGGTGAAAGTATTATCTCTTATTAAAGTTCTGATGGATTTTTCTTCCTCCAATTTTCAACACAAAATCATCTTTCTTCCGAACGATAACATATACAGTCACATAAGTTAATAAAGAGAGATTCTATTTAAAAATAGTTGCTTGTTGTTTTTATATGCATATATAAATTGATACCCCAAACATATATTACAAATTCACTACAAACATGATAAAAAAATTTTTTTAATCCTACATTTGCTGTTTATTGAATTCTTTGTATTCTGTAATGTAATGCTGCAACCGAAGTTTGAAATGTAATTTTTAAATGAAATGAAATGTAAATTTTTAAACATTATATTAATTGCTTTTAAAGCTATAAGCAATAATGTATTCAGAATTTCCAATTGCGTTCTCTATTGCTGAAAGCAGTTAAGTTCAATGCAATTAGTCCAAATTTTATGATTCTATAAAAGTATCGTCAAGTTACTGATAGAAAGATTTAAAAAAAAAATGGGCTAATTCCGCATTTTTTTTTGTTTTACAGTAACTGATAAATTAGAAATTAGAGACGCTGCAAGGCTCACAGTTTTTAAGTTCAGCTATATACGAAATATTTAAAAAATTGTTTTATGAGGCTTAAAAAATTTCCTATGAAATAGAAAAACTGCAAAAGTGTGATTCAAAACAAACGAGCACTAAAAATCTGTATATGAAATTGATGATGATTAAGTCAAATTTAAAATCAAATAATCTGGAACAAAATTCAAATTTTCTTTTAAAGCAATATCATAAATAATTTTTACTAATACATTTTCGATATATTTCGGTTGTGTTCTACCAGAAAGTTGTTCTATTAAGCTTTATTTAGAAAAAATATGGATAAAGCTCGCTGGATAGCTTTAATCATTTTAATAAAAATCCAGTCTGATTGTGGGTTTTTTTTTTTTTTTGAAATCTTAATATTTGCCAAATATTTAAAAAATTATTTTGCGGAACTTGGAAAATTTCACACGGAATGTGGGAAAACACATAAGCTGAAATAAGGAGATCGCAAACTGCATAACCTCGATATTCGCTCACGTTTCGAGTGGCGAAAATCACCCTCTTCCTTTTTAAAGCTACAAAAACAGGGCGAAAAAAGTTAAAATTCTATTCTAGGATTTATTTCCCCTATAATATGCAGTTCAACATTTTTGGAATTTCGATCTTGCCTCACCTGTGTCCGTGATTCTTCTCCAGGGCCAGAAAATATTAATTATATTATGATCAAGCATTTAATGACAAAATCACAGGAAATTTTATTATCCATTTATAATAGTATTTGATAAGAACATAACTTTCCCATATTTTTCAGGAAGCAATAATAATTCCTTTTCTGAAACTAGATAAAGATCCCCAAATTCTATTCAATTACCACCCAATTGCTTTGACTTTGTAAATTACTTGAAAGGATGATAAATTGCAGACCATTATTTAGAAGCTAATGACTTTTTTCATCCACCTTAGAGTAGATTTCGAAACGCTCTAAACAGTATCGATAAACTTTTTTCTCTAGGGACAGATTCCCGTTCTCACTTTTTTTAAAGACACCATTTAGTTGCGCTTTTTTTTTTTTTTTTTTTTTTGGCATTGAGAAAATATATAACCGGATTTAGAAGTGCGGGGTTTTGAAAGATCTGTGTATCTTTGGATTAAGAGGGAATCTGTTCGGTTTTATTAGGAACTTTTATAGCTTCGTAAATGTCAAGTTAAAGTGGTATCCCAATTTTCTTACTTTTGTATTCAAGAGGAATGTGTTCCTTAAAGTAGCATTTTAAGCGTGAAATTTTTTATTTTGAAGATAAAAAAAATAATATTTTAAACCATTTACCTCTTTTGCGAAGGGTTATTTATACGTTGATGACTTTATCTTTCTTGTACAAGGAAAAATGTGAATTTTATACAGCGACAAACGTACACTGCAATTAACATCACACAATGTTGTAATACTAATGGTTTTATCACTTCTTCATCTAAAACCACGGGTGTATATTTTTGTCGTACAAATAATCTGCACTTTAATTCAGAAATCAAACTAGACAATTAACTCATTCTATTTTTTAAAGAGATATGTTTCTGGTGTATAATCTTCAACAAAAAGCTCACCTTTTTTCTTCATGTTTTAGCTTTTGTGAGAAACGCAAGCATGAACGGAAAACCATTACGAAAAAAAAAAAAAAATGTGAATGTTTGAAATTTTGAAAAGTCTTGTAGATTATTTGAAAAGTCTTGTAGACTTCAACTTGGTGAGCTGTAATCGACCAAACTCTGTGATTCAAGAATTCAAGAGATGGTGCGTTAAAAGAGAAAGGTGTGTGGTGAAAGCCTATAAGCCAGTTAACAGCTAGTACGCTACACGAGCAATTGCGTTTGTATCGTGGTAATGTTACTGGGCTGCGAACCCCAAGGTCCCAGGTTCTATCCTCGCTCATCACAATCCGCCACAGGTGTTTTACAAAAACTTAACCCGGTTCATCACACAGCACACTATACGTAAGAAGATAAATGTTGTTTTAGAATTCAGTCAAATTCAAATCATCCGTTTCATAATTTTTAATTTCACCATTATTTTGTAAGATTCCAAGAGGGTCAGAATCCGTTCATGCTTGCGTTTCTCACAATAGCTAAAAACTTTCTTTCCTGAACTTAATGTACTTTATCTACACGTAACTCCACAGCTGATAAATAACTTCCCGCCTTGGAAAACTCCTAAAATGCAGTATTTCAACCCTTTCAAAATTTTAACAAATCTGAGACCACAAATATTTTTATAAACAGATTTTTTTCTCGAACATAAGCAGTAACATCAAGACTCTCTTTCAATTTATACTGATGAATAAAAATTAATTATACATGTCTGTTTCGCTATTTTTTCTCCACTTCAGTCGTTTCTTTTACATTTCATCCCTGCAGTTTAAATTTAATTGCGGAAATAAGTTCTGCTTTGTATGTATTAGAAAAAGTTTCTGCCAGAACAGGAAAAAAAAGTTTATTATTTACACCGACTCAGTGTTTTACAATCCCTAAAATCATTTTATCCTTACCCTCATTATCATCCTTCGGCTTGAAGTGTCTAAATTAGACAAAAAAGAAATTCCAAATAAGGGCTGGCTTACTGTTAGTTGCAGATACAAAATTATTATCATTAACTCGCTTTTAGTTAAATGAATTTAAACCACTGTCAGAAGAAACACTCATAACTATTTCTCAACATTTTAATTAATGAAACTCTCTACTGGTTTTCATTCAAGAGATTAATTTTAATCTTACAGAACGATTTCAGTCATTCCATGCAAGCTGAAATAGTAAACTTATCTTCCAATTAAATTAATACATCATACAATAATTTAAATTTGGAATATTATACTCCAGACTAATTTTACAGTCACTACGAATTTTACATTAGTTACACTTCATAAAATAAAATTTTACGGAGCATATCTGTAGAATTAAATCAATTTTTAGATGTCAAGCGCTTGCACACGCGCAGAAATCGTTCCTATACATAACATTGTGCATTTGGATAACAGAACTAACGCATTTCTAACTAGTAATGTTTAATTTTATATAGGATCTTAGCCTCGTTTCCTCTAGCTGAATGTATGGCTTTATGATTATAACAGCAGCGCAGTTTCTTTTTGCAGGCCCTTAGTTCGAATCTCGGAACGCTTAGTAATTTTATCTGTTTTTATATTTTTTTTAATTTGAAAATTATACTACAGACTCAATCTACAGTTACTACAAAATTTTCCAGTAATTATGCTTCATAAAATGTAATTTTATGACGAATATCTATAAAATTAATTCAATTTTTTGATGTCAAAAACTTGCACATGCGCAGAGATCGTTCCTATACATACCATTGTGCATTTAGACTAGAGGACCTTCCTAGTTCAAACTCGAAATGTTGTATAAAGAATATTAGACATGATGGGCTCTCAATAAAGCTGTCGCTTTGTGAATATAACGGCTGAGCATTTTTCTCGGTATGTTGCAGGACTTCAGTTCGAATCTCGGAACGCTGAATAGATTTATATACTTTTATTATTTTTAAAATTTTTAATATTATACTCCAAACTAATTCTACAGTGACTACGAATTATTCCAATAGTTACGCTTCATAAAATGAAATTTTACGACGCATATCTATAAAATTAAATCAATTTTTAGATGTTAAGAGCTTGCTCATTCGCAGAAATCGTTCGTATTCATAGCATTGTGTATTTCCTATAAAACCGTCGTATTTCAAGCTAGTAATGTTTAATTGCATATAAGATTTAAGCCCTCGTTGGCTTTCCGTGAAAGTATGGCTTTGTGTTGTAACATCAGCGCAGTTTTTCTACTTCTTGCAGGTCTTCAGTTCCAATCTCAGGGCACTGAATAAATTTATTTATTTATTTATTATTATTATTTAGCTTTGAATTTTATTTTCTAAACTTATTCTTCAGTTACTAAGAAATGTTCCAATAGTTAGAATAATAGAATTTGTTGTCATAGGAGCTTACATTAGTTCATTTAGCATGATATGTCACTCATGCGTAATTAAATGATACAAAATTAAATGTGCTGTATAGCACTAAATATGTTAAAAGACACACGACAGTGAAGCATTCCGAATTTATACAACAGAATCGAGTATATGGGGTTTTAGAAGTGGGAGTGACGAATAAAAATACATAGGAAATTAATTACTTCATCGAAATTTCAGTACTTAAAAGAAATAGAAGCTCTAATATTTTCTTCAGAGAACTCTGCCAAAGGTAAGTGGGTTTTTCCCCCTTCCTTTGTGAATTTGAGGGGGTTTATAAAGATAAGTATACAATTTTTTTTTTCCGTGTTTAATCTTTCGTCGACAGACTCTTATACATTAATTATTTTCGTATAATTATATATAGGAAAAGTATTATTCACTTTCAAGAAAATTTTTATGAATTTTTATATTTAATTACTTTAATAAAATAAAATTATTAAGTATTATTTTGCGTATTTTATCATTATTCAATATTATGCAATTATAAATATTAGCGTAGCTCTTTTCATTCATTCCTTTTTGTTGCAATTGAAATATTTTATAACTATTAAAAAGAGATCCAGAAGATTAAGCATTTTGTTAAATTCGAAGTAATTAAAAACGCATTCCTCGTAAATTCCGATTAAATATTTCCTTGCCCATGAGTTAGAAGAAAATGAGATCTGATATTAGCCACAGTGTGAAGTCATAGATATTCTCGTTGGAACAGATGTCATCGGGAATATGTTGACTGACAAAAGAAAAGTCATATCAACAGGTTTTGGGGCTGAAGAAATTTACCTAGAATGGTCCTTAATAAGTAAAGTAGCACAGGAAAAAGCTTCGGAGGAAAATGTGGCGATCACTGTGTTAATACTATTTATAAATGAAGCTGAAGTACGAGACTGATCTTCAAACCAAGAGGCATTTTTAGAAACAGTGACAATCAATAAAAAGGGCCGATATGAGTTTTATTTACCGAAGTCTGACGTTAAGTCACTTTTAACACGATAACTTGAATTTGGCGAGGAAAAGGCTCGACTACACTACTTCAAAACTTTAGCTATGAATATGTATGAAAATTATGAAAACCTTCTCTTAAACCGTTTAGATAAAGGCACAATAGAGGAAATTCCACAGAACGAGATAAGCTCTTGTGGTAATTATTTATCTAGAGCTCCAATTCCTCCAGCATTTGATACCCCAGCTAGATCCATCTTTAAATCAGCGCCTGAAACATGATCCTAATCTTATTGAGCTTATGCCAGATTTATTTATTTTTAATTCAGAGAGAGAGAATTTGACGTTACAGCTGGCATTAGATACGCTTTTCCGCAAATAAATATTCGTAAGGATGATAGAGATTTCCAGCGGCTCTTGTGGTGGGAAAATATGAAAGAAAAGAAATTGGGAGTTTTCCGTCACACAAGGCAATGATTATTTTAAATGTGCAGATCGTATGCGAACATTTTATCGACAGAGGGGTAGTAATATTTTTTCCCTTAATCGTTGCTTGGTTGAAAGATTCTTAATACCCTGCCATCTAAGAAATAATTTAATTATAATTATATTAATTTATTACAAGTAATAATTTAATTATAATTATATTAATTTATTACAAGTAATAATTTAATTATTACTTGTAATAATTAACAATTAAATTCTTAACTATCCTTATTTAATACCTCCTCGTCGGAGATGTCTTTCTCCCCCTCCGTCCAACGGTTGGAAAATTTTTTCACCTCCTATTCTATGTTTGTTAACGTATGCAAAAGACGTCTTTCTGTTATTGATTTTCTTTTTATAATGAAGTTAGTGCCTAGTGTTATATGCTGCTAATGCTCGTTCTTTCGCAGATAAAAATCTCTTGAGATTATGGAATATCATCAGAGATAAGGAATTCCAAGAATATTTGGGATTAAGATACTGAACGGAATTATATAGTCAGGAAAGCCCTCTGGTGGAATGGATTTTGTGAAAGGCTGCATGACCCATCAAATTATGCCTGAGAAAAATTCTCACGCAAATATCTTTCTAATATGAAGAATTGAAAGCTACCTTTCTTGAAGTGGAGGCCACTGCATACCTATCAGTATAATGAAATTGAAGAGAACGGAATGACTAACATCAGCGCATTTTTCGATTGAGAAATGTTTAGCATCATCAACTTCTGTACTGCGTCCCTGTGTCTTTAAACTAAAAAATGATTAAAAAAAAATAAAAAAAATTATCGACCCAGCTTATTGGAAAGGGTCTGTAAATATGGGAAACAAGAGTACACATATGAAAGAAGTCGTTCATCAAGCATAGAAAGGTATTCCTTTTGGACTGTTTCCAGAAAGGTCCAACTTATATTTTGAAGGACTCGACTGCTTTGCTTCATGAGAGACTTCTCCTGTGGAGTTGTAAACATAGTGGCAAGATAAGAGTATGCAAATAGCAATCTTATTCGCCGTCCAGTCCAATCGCTGTACTCTCTAGAAGTGATTTCAACTTAGGATTTGCAAAAAAAAGAATTTTAAATATTAGATATCATTTCTCTAATCCCATAATTAACCGCTATGAGTTCAACAGAGAGGGGCTTGCAGATTTATTGCGAAAAATTACGTGATTTGGTCTCAACGACGGAAACCAAAATATTGCGGGATACATTTAACACTTAGAATGGTAAAAAGTTTGATTAAAAAATGCATATACGTGATAAAAACCAGATGTAAACGAAAATGTATACATTTTTTGTAAATAGTTAGTTAACAAATCACGAATTGCCAAAATAAAAAAGTAGTTTTCATTAAATCTCATATTTTAAGTGAAACTTTGTTTTTGATAGTTGCATGTAAGAGCCAAACTCATTAACTATGCAAGTTACAAAATATTCAGAGTATTTTTATTTCATTGATGCATCAAAATTCAGTACAAATACTATTACCTTTTCATCGCATTGTTTTATAATTTCCAGTTCCTTTCCAACTATAATAAAATTAAATAATTTGCACAGCTGAATTAATGCAATCAACATGATGGTGAATCTACAGTTAACCGAAGACAAATATTGCATAAAAATATAAAAAAAATATTTAAAGAGATCATTTAAGATTAACCTTAAATACATTATGAAAAATGTTCCATAAAATATATTACAGAAAAAAAACGTTGATAGAAGTATTTATATTCAAACAAAATATTACCAACATTTTTTAAATAAAAAAGATTTAGCACAGGGAAAACCATATATTAACTCATTAAATAAGTATTCCCTTTAATTTTCCCGTTTCAGTTAGTAAAAGAAAAGTTTAAAAATGTCATCCAAAAATTTTTACGAAATTCAAACTTTTTCTTAAATTTATAATTTTTGCGACATTTCTATTTATCCTGTTCTGTCAAACCATCAGAAATGATGTGGAAAATACGATTTCTTGGCAGCTACACACCAACATGGAAGATGTAGCCCTTATTCCATTTATTGTCTTATGTGCAATACATCGTTTTGGCAACTGTGGAATCATATGATGTTCAGAAGGTGAATTACACCTAATTGCCCCCCAAAAATTCAATTCCACTCAAATGCTTTCCGAGAAAACTGCATGTTCTTGTCTTTAGTTATTTGTGAATTTTTTGATTTTTGAATTTACTTTACATTTCTGAAACGCAAAGTATTTTAGAAAATGGTTTTAATTCTTTCTCTCTTTTTTCTTTGTCATTTTTCAAACATATATTTATAAATCGAATATCTCCCTTTTCCACCGTTTTTCTCCCCTCCTTGCTTAGCAAGACTGTAGAAATGTACCCAAAATCATCAGTTTGTAAATCAAATATCTTTATTAATTGACTTTGCCATGATGGCTAGATGATAAAGTCTCGGTTTCAAGTTCAAATCCTGTTTCATCAAAAAATGCTGTGCGAGTGGAACTAGTGCCCTTTAAATAAAGCTGCCACTCAAATCTCTATTTTTGTGAATCCATGAAAAAAAATAATACCCTATTTCTTTTCCATGTACGTATATGCAAGATGCAAGGAAATGCACAAACAGTACATATATTTATATGCTAGGTATCATGCAATATGGTTGTAATGAATGGAAAAGCCAAGGAAAGGAAGCAATAATTTAACATTATTGAAGTAATGTATTAAAAGGAGGTCTATATCCAATATAGACAAAATTTATATATAAGAGACAAAATTTATATATTAAGGGGGCGGATATAATACCTCTCATGTTCTTTTATTGTAAGTCGCACAAAATTAAGGACTCAAATGAAATAAAGTACGAAACATTTTTGCTATTATGATACAAACTTAATGATTATTTAACAAAAAAATGTAAAAAAGCTAATTACTGTATTTATTTTTGCCAATTCATATATTTGGGCATCAATTTCTGCGGATTTTTGAGCCACCAGTTTCATTTTTTTTTTTCGCAACATTTTTATTTGAATGTGTCTGCCTTGCATTTGCTGGATTTTTTTCGTTTCCCCTGAACTTTTTTCTTCTTTTCTAATGCTTCACAATACCTAACACGTGCTAATTTAGCATACTGAAGGAAATCTTTTGAACATTTAAAATACCTCCATAAAAGTTTATGACATCATACACAGTTCTAAAACCAATTAAAGAAACATATTTAAGATTTTCAATAAGCATATCCTTGTTCATATCATATCCACTTTCGAAAGTCACACTGTCATGAAACTACACGAAATTTTTACAACCTTCCAAAAATAAGGAAATTCTTCGAATTTCAAAATATTCGAATAGAAATAATCTAAACGAATTCTTTCATTAAATGAATCAAGTTATCTTTATATTCATATTTTAATTTTTTCATGAAAATTCCAAACTGTATCTTACGTTCTGAACACGCCAGGGAAATTTGTGCTTTAGAATAAAGAAGTTGAAGCAAATCAACTTTTCGTTTTTCATACTAATGCATTGCTTAATTGCAATTGTAATCCACATTTATTGTAATAAATAACTGTGGATATAAACGGGATGCGGCTTTTAAAACAGGAAAATTTTTAGACATGCCTTTAAATATTTTTTACAGTATTTTTCACAAATACAAAACACTTAGCTAAAAAATTCCACTTTTTAGTTTCACTAGATCCATCAATAATTAAATAGCTTGTAGTCACTATTCCAATATCGGTATTTTGTCTCAGTCTTAAATTTTTAGGATAATCAAGTACTATCAAAAATAAGCCGCCTAATGTTTTTGCTTCTGTTATGCTTCGTGTGACAATATTTTTCATTAACTATTTAACAAGAATGAAAAGATCTTCATATAAGAAAGGTCTGAAATTTATTATATATATGATATAAAATATAAGAAAATGCGATAATTAAAATACAAGAAAAACTAATTTTAGCCAGAATCAATTTATACTGAGAAGCATTTATAATATGATCACTCATGGCAGATGCAGGCAAACTTTTTTTTTTATTGAAATCTATGTATTTCTTCAGGCTGCCAAAAACTTTTAGAGCATTTTCGGAAATACCGACATTTTCTATCCAGAGGATACAACAATGGAAATTCAGAAGAACCTCAACTTCCAGGAGATCAGCTAAGCTAAATTTAAATCTATTGCTTTTAGAGTAACATCTACTTTCCAAGCAGTAGATTTATGTTCACGCTGAAACATTCCACAGATTATGAGTAGCACATGCACCTAGATCTAAAATTTTACACGAAAGTTCTTTGACATGTTTTAAAATTTTTATATTTACATTTGGCCCATCCATACTAATTTATAAAAGTGACTGTATGTCCAAGCTGGATATAACTTATTTAAAAATTTCAAACAGTTTTTGAGCAGTAGGATACCTTCAAAATACTGATTTTTTTTTTTTTTTTTTTTTTAATATCTCGTGAAGAATATTGGTTGATTCATACCAATGTCTTACAATAAGATCCATTTGACATTTTTGTGAAATTAGGTTCAAAGTTTCATTAAAACATATTATAAATTTTTTATTGCTTAAAGATTTCTCAAGAGATTGCCGAAAAAAATGGAGCTAATATATAACAAATAAGGTACAACATTTTTGTATGGTTTAACACACACACACACATATTTGTCTATTTCACTATCAGTCAACATGTGAGAAAATATTTCCACTATATTGTTGAAAGCATTAAAAGATGAATGTGGCACCACAAGTTTTTATGCCCATAAAAGTTCAGCTTTAAATAATTGTTCTTAAACTAAAAAAATTGGAAATCTGTTTATTTTTGGACATTTAATTTGAGGTTTCCAAATCTGATGTATCATCTTTTCTGTATTCTTTTTAGATACAAAGTCCAACAGCATTGACGACTTTGAACTGCCAAGCAGTCTTATATGCTTTCTTATTTTGTCATGACTAGCAAGTGTCTGTTTTTCCATATTATTTAGGTTGATTATCTTCTTACAGAACAAGTAGTACACAACAAATTGATTTTGTGGAGCTTGTCAAACCCATTCAGCAAAAGCAAGATTGATTTTTTTTTTTTTTTAAACTCTCCAATTAGTATTAAATATGGCTTTAGCTCATTGTTAAAAAAAAAAAAAAAAAAAAAAAAAATCTCTATTTTATTTCAAATAAGCTCTCATAGTTTTTTAAGAAATAAACAAACTACTCGATAAATTCACATATGGTAGGTGCTACCAAGCTGCTTCCGCAGATTGAATGTTGCTACTTACACACAAAAAAAAATGCATTCTATTCTTTCATGCAGTTACAGAAGTCTCATACATACTCATTAACTGCAATTCAGGAATCTCATGGCAAAAGAACAACTGTCTGGCAAATTTACAAATGATTTCATATTCCCTGTGTTTTCCCAATGGCGTGCAACCCTGTTAAATCCAATTTGGATATCACGTCCTTCCTTTGGCATGGAAAGAAAGCTTGGAGAATAGAGTGCAGCGTGGAAGTCATTTTTACGATCTGATGCAAAGATGAGTGTATAAGATGTGCAAAAAATAGACTTACTGTTGCTTTAAAACCAAAGTTTAATATACTTAAAGAGGACGGGGGACGATGGTAAGAATGAAACTGATCAGATAAAGCTATATGTAAATGTATATAAATATTGTGTATAGAAATAATTTTCTAACAATGCATAAATAATTAAAAATAAGAACACTACACTAATAAAAGAATCTTTTTAATGAGAGACATTGTAATGCATTTTCAACAAAATAATTTTCATTCATAATAAACTTTGACTAGAAAATTGCTGAAACAATCATATAAACTTAAAATAATATAATCACAAACCTATTTAGAGCAAAAGCAGGTATACAATTATCTTCAAAGTGATCGTGATCTGGATATAGCTGAAATTTTATACATTTTAAATTCCTAAAATCCAGAATTTTCGGATTAGATGGTTAGGTTGAGTATGTTATAGATATATACATAACAGTTTTTTCTTTTAAGACATCTGCTCAGTATAAGCAGATTTTTTTTTAAATTTTAAAAAACTAAATATTAAAAAAAGCTGGTTACTATAAATAAAAACTGATTGATCTGATTGACTGCAATGTTTATATTAATTATTTGAACGAATGTCAGATTTTTTCAAATATAGTAATTTCTGGAAAATTCGAAATGAAGCATCCTAATATATTTGCTTAACTCAATTAACTTATTCTTCTGTTAGTTAAGAAAAAAAGGAAAAAAAAATGTTTAATTTGATTCATAAATTGTAATTTATTTTTCGACTGGTCAGATATTTGCTATAACATATAATTCTGCAATCCTTGTTTGACAATAATCTATTTATAATTCAAACTAGTTTCCCGATTCTCACTTTAGTGTCGCAAGTACAATGTTTCATTATTTAATAACACTGATGTAGTATAAAATGTACAAAAGAGTTCTTGGACGGAAAATTACAACTAGAATTTACTGACTAGATATTTATATAAATATAAAACTCTATTTAAAAGATTTATTTCTTTCTACTGCTCATCTTTTGCTGCAACTTTTATATAGATAGCATCCATTTATAAAATTTTTAAAAAATGGTTTTTGATTTAAAAAGTGCATACCAGTGAATTATATCTATATAGAGAAGAAATATTTTCATATTATATTCAACTTGGGTAAAGCAGCATTTACAGAAAGACAAAAAACACTGATTGTTCTAAGAGTTGATTGTTTAACTCTTAATGACCACAGGCCATACATGACTCCAAATATAAAATATTACTAGAACTTATAGAAGAGATACTTAAATTTATAAATAGTAACAGTACAACTGTTGTAAGAGACTGATGTTTCTATTGACCTTTAACAATTTTATCAATAAGCAAAAATAAGGCACATTAAAATATTTCAATTAATGCACTCATGCCATATTTTTATGTTTAAAATACTAGCTTTTCATAATCAATAACAAATAAAATAAATGAAAAAAATATTCCTTACTGAAATCTGTTGTAACTACTATTAGTAAAAAATACATCTCTATCACAGAATGATACTGATTACAATATTATGAATCTTAATATAATTTTAATAATCAATAATTATTAAAGCATATACCAGTATAAGACTAGATTTTATAATAAAATAAATATTTAAATATGCAAACTTAATTTCCATAAATCTGGTACAAATGAATTCTGCAAAAAAAAAACTTTTTTTTTTTTTAATGAAAGACAAAAAAATTGAGCTACAGACACCAATACATAAATATGCTTGTTATTATTGTCATAAGCTCATTGTACTTTTGCATGCATAACACCATATCAATTATTTGGTAAAAAAAATCATAAATTAGATTTGTACCACAATCAATAAATCACAATAAGGTAGTAGGGCTGACAAAGTGCTAGAAGTTCATTATCTTAAGAGGGTTAAAGTCAGAGGAATATATAAATAAATTAATTAATAAACTCAATGAATATCTTTTGGTTTGAATGTTAGATTTTAAAGAAATAATAAATACTTTTGCTGTAAAAAAACAATTTTAAATTGTAAAATACTGTTAATCAACAAAAATATTTAAAAATTATCAAAGAAAGATGAAAAGAAATTCTGGATTATTATTCCATCTGAATTATAAGATACTATAAAATCAACTAATTATATAAAGATTGATTAAGAATCTCAAAATATGAAGCTCTTTTAAATTAACAAAGATTAATGAATTTCAGTGTTATGTAAGAATTTCTAAGAACCCCAAATAAACATTTAGTACTAAACCAATGATATTAGTTTCCTAGATTAGTTGCAGCCAAAAGTGCAATGATGTACCAACATAAAATAGCAATACCCCCATTTTTTTTAATTGCAATCCTCATATCTACCCTCAAAAAATGCCACATTGGGATGGCTGTTGAAATTAAGCCTAAATAATTATATACATAAAATATTCTTGAATTAATATGGCTGGCCAAGCAGCTGATCAATACATCTTAATTATTCAAAAGGATTAATTAAATTATTTAAGAAACTAAGTAATATAGAAGTTATAAAAGCAATTACCAATAAAAAATACAGTTAAATCATGTAAAAGCATTTGAAACTATATTTTAAATATAATGATTGACAAATTAAAATGTACATTACATGCAATTATTTCCCAAAACAGCATCAGAAGCAGGAGCCCTCAAAATGCTTATTCCAGCTCTGACAAATAGAATGCACATTCATTTTAAATTTTTCTCATATATCACAATTTTCACTTAAATATCAGTTCAAATTCTTTATTTATTTATTTTGCTCATTTAAATTTTTAATATATTAGATATTTCCTAAACACAAAAACTAACATTTCATAAAATTTTTTTGAAGGGATTAAAAAATATTATTTAACTTTTTTTATGATACATTATTATGATGACATTTAATGAAAAAGACATCTTCACTTAATTTTCAATCTAGAGTTCTATCTATTAATACTAAAGGCGGAAATGTGTCTTTTATTTGTTACAACATTACAGCCCTAACTTGAGACAAATAAATATACTTTGAAGGATGGGACTGTGCACCTAAAGCAATTTTTTGAACTGAATAATTTGAATCAATCAAAAATGAAGCAAAATTTTAATGGTGAGAGATAGTTATCAAATATATTACCTCGGAATTCAAAATTTTTTCACCAAGTTAAATTTAATCTAATTTTGGAATTAATCGAGATAACTGAATATATATAGAAATACTAAAACGAAAGAAAAAAAATCATTATTTCTAATTTTAAGAAATATTATTTTAATTCTGAGAAATAACAGTAAAAAAAAAAGTAATTTTTGTTAAATTCAACTAACTAATACCCCTTCAGCCCCAGATAAGGATATTCAGGGTACTTGCTCAATTTGTCTCACCTTTGTTATACCACTGCAAATAGAGAACTAGATAAAATTAAATAGAATAAAATAAATAATACTTGAAAAACTTGCATATTTTTTCAATCACTTTTCAATAGTGATATGCATTCAATTGAGCTGCATTAATGCAAATACAGCCTTATATTAATAAACAATTCATCACTAAGAAAAGAAAATTGAATTAAATTAAAATTATTTTCTTTAATGTAGCTCACAAATAGATGAGAGCAAGTTCCTATTTCTTTTCTCTCAAATACTTTTAGAGGAAGCACGATTCTTTGTCATATTGAACAAGGGAATAGTGTTAGAGGGAAGAGGCAGTGCCATTTAATATATCTCATATCAAACTGCTCCTCCCTCTTTCTGGTTTCTCAGCCAATCAAGGGATGACATAAAAAAATGTGTGTCAAAAAATAAGCGAGTGATTTGTGCTACATCTCCCCAACTTGCAGCCTTACTATTAGTTCCACTAAGTTCATGCTCATGATGTAGCACTTTTCTTCCTCACACCAAATGTATGATTTTTACAATTGATTATGAAAAAATAAAAAATAATAATGCTATTGTATATTTGTATTGGTAAAGCTTGCATGGATTATCATTTATGTTAAAATGAACACATTCAATTCAACTCTTTCTTTTACGAGAATGTGAGAGGTTTATCATTCATTCCCAAAATGAACCTCTGTGCTCCACATTCACAACAATACTTGGCACTGACTATAGGATACTTCGTCCCACAATTGTAGCAGAATCGCGGAAGTCGGTGCTCACTGCTACCACTTCTATTAATGGACGGAAAAGAGGGATCACTACTGCTACATTGCCCTTCACCATCACTTGTCCATGAATCCCTCTTTTGCTGCAAAGATGATAGGATACTATGAATCTTGGAATTACTTTTCTTTGAAAGAGTACATTCTTCAGGGCTGAAACAAAACAAAATGTGGGCATTTCTTTCTTTGCACTTACTTAAAAAAAATTTCATAAAAATAAGTTTTATAAATATTATTTATAATTATATTTATTATATTATTTATAATATAATATTATTTATAATAAGTTTTATAAATATTTATAGTATACTAAAAAGTAGAAATTTTTTAGTTTTCAATTTATTTCATAACAGACAATACTATAAAATCTTGCATTCAACTTCTTTCACATTCACTATCAGATGGTGCAAATTATATGAAATCAAAATTTAATTAAATTAATCAATTGACTGATAATTTATATTTTGATTGTGAAACTTATTTAATGAAATCTTACAATCACAAATTATCCTATTTCAAACAACATGTGGATTACAATGTATCATTAGAAGATATTTATGTTTAAATAGAAAAGGGCTTTAAGCTATAAGACACCCTCATACTATTCCTGGGTGAGTCACAAATAAGTCAGTCATAAGTTAGTCAGTAAGTTAGATACATAGCTAATGCATTAAATTCAGGAAATATTAAAATAACATATTATCATTTAAAATACATAAATGAATAAAACTCCAAATCTTTAAGGGCATGAGTTAAAAATAGATTACAAAATTCCATTTCTGCAGATATGAAACAAGTCAAATTAAATATACATATAAAATTCATGATTGCTACTAGAGTTTGTTCATCTTCAGTACAATTTGCCAACCTGAAGTATAAACTTCTTTAAAAATTCATCCTATAAGCCATACTCGTAAAAATTACACACAAATTAACTTATAAAAATAAAAAAGTTTAAAAATAATAAATCTGTATAAATACAAGTATATTTTCAAATATGAATGTAACTAGTGCTAGTAGTTCAAAACTGAATACCTTAAAACCATATCTTCTAAAAAATCATCAGAAGTACTGAGTTCTGACAGTCTTAGCCTAAGAGCAGCTAGCATATCTAAATTTTTATTCCTGAAATGCATATAAAAAATAAATTCTTTTGAATTTAAGCAGGAAAAAAATATAAACTTGCAGAAAAAGTAAATGCATATAGACATTTAAAAAAACTCACCTTTCTTTATTATATACAGGAAACATCTCCTTAAATTTCACAGTTTTTTTATTTATGTTATCTGAGTCATTTTCCTTGGCAATAGCCGTAATTAATATATTCTCATGGGAGTCTGTTAATTGCTGACTAAAATTTAAGAAAATATAAATTGTACAAGGAAATAAATTCATGCAAACAAAATAGCTACACTGAATAAATTAAAGTATTTTTTTTTTTTTCAACAATAACGAGTTATTTTTAAATCTTAGATTTAAGTAACTGATCTGAACACAATTCTACAGGCTCTAAAATTAATATTTTAAATTCCAAAATCTGTACCTCTGTAGCAATTAAATCTCTCAGCCCACTGACATATGAACCAGTTATACTTATATGATATATAGAACTAGTTTCTATACAGGTAACTAAAGAAATACAACAACAACAAAATTTTTTACAGTACATAAACTAAATTATTATTTTAATCACCCTAATTCTATGCATTATTTACTTTTTGGTACATTTCATCTTCAAGGAAAATATGCTGAAAAATTAGCAATAAAAAAAATGATTTTCACTTAAAAAGAAAATTATAAAAATTATAGTATAGAGAGGAAAAATTTGACAAGTTGAAACTATGAAGATAAATTTTTAAAAAAACAAAAATTAAGATAATATAGATCAGCAAAAAATGCTTTTGATAATTGTTTTAATTTTGATAACTGATTTTTCTGTAATTTTCAGTGCTGATTCCAAGAATGAATTCCATCTTGTTGCAAAGCTTGAACATTGTTATAAAGTTTAAAGTTTGTAAAGAAACAACAAAAGTGTAAAGTTTTTTAAAAAATGATTACATATTTATACTAGCACCAATCACTGGTTCGATTTTACAAATTTTTGTTTCTTATAGAAGTTTATGATCTTTGAATATATCAATGGCCATATTTTCCTTATCAACCTCCATTTCTGAAAGAAACTGAAAAATACTACTTCACTATATATTCTCTGTAGGGAAAGAAAAAGAGATATATTTGCTTTTGCCATTAACACAGTTTTTTCAGATGTACTATTAGTGTTCTTGCTGATGTACAATGGACTCAAGTCCAGTGGGAAGCTATTTTGGAGTGGTTAAGTAGTTGACACTTTTTTTTAATTCTTTGCTGTGGAATGAAAGATTTTACAGGTAATTAAATTTATCATGCTTTTATAAACTCTGGTAATGTTTGTGAGAATTAAGAATTTTATGAGAAGTGAGAATTAAGTATTTTGTTGGAAGGAGTTGCCTATTCTACAATATTAATGCATCATATATGAGTCAAACCTTCGAATTTGGAGTTTTGCACTGATCTTTACAGAAGTATCACTTTACAAGTTATAACGCTTTTGGTAAAAAAATTGATATTTTTTTAATAGACACATAAACCTGGAAAGACACAAAGCTTTCAGTTTTAAAATTTCTTAAGTCTGTTTGCTAGAATTTATTTTTATTTGCAAGATCCCAGAATACAGCTTTCAAAACTAAGACAGCTTTCAATAAATAACCGACTATGGATTTTACTGAACCAGAAAATGTTATTTGAATTGAAATAACTCATTATTAGATAATAATTCATAAATGACAAATTTATCAAATGATTTTTCAGGTTCTAGCATATAAATGTCCACTAAAAAGAACCAAGCCCTTCCCCTCCCCCTATAAGATGATTAGAAAAAGGAAAGACAGACAATGGCTTTGGTCATTTAAAGCCTAAAAATCTGCATGGAAATTAGTCAGATCCTATATGTCAAAGGGAGGACATATAGGATCCTTAAGGCCCTTAAGGTATGAGGGACCCTTTAAGGCCAGCCCAAAAAAAACTGATCCTTCACTTGACTCATGACATATGCAAGCAGCCAGATATCAGCCCAGAATCTGGTAACAATTATATCTGGTCTACTTACTCAGAAAGCTTTTCAAGATATAAATGATACACCAAGAAACATTGAGCTTTATCAATCTAATGAGTCACAATATGTTATCAACAGATAAGGCTTTGCTTGTCAAAAAGTAGGGAGAAGCAAAGAGGTGACCAGCTAGCTTCTTAAGAGGTCTCCTTGCTTGCCATTTAGGGAAGGGAGGAAAAAAGAAAAAGAAAGAAAGAAGGAGACGCTGGAGGAGATGAACAATCTGAAAGGAAACATGATAAGCAGGATACTTTGAGGTCATGAAGTCTGTCATAACAGTGGAAAATTTAACTATGAGGAGAGTATTAGGACAGGAATACTTCTTCATAGCTTTAAAACGCTTTAAATAAGAATTTGATCCTATATTCTAAACTGACATTTACATAATATATTTCTTTTTCATATTTTATTTATTCATTTTCTTTTTACTACATTTAGAAGCCAAACTAATTCAATTGTACAATAAATTTATGAGATAATTCATGGTATCATGAACAAAACTATCAATAATGAAATATCTCATAGTCAGAAGTCATCCTGCTAAGCAAGAGCATTTTTTAAATCTTGTATTGTTATTGCAAATTATATATGTATAGCTTAACATCTTAAATCTTAATTGTAAAGACATATTTTCTATATCATTTATTAACATAAAAAATGATTCTTATTAATTCTTAAATTTTTTAAAAGAGCAATTTGTTATCAGTAGGCAACTTCTAAAATGATAATAAATACCAATAAAGTTTAGTATGAAATTTTGTTCTGCAAGTTGAGTAGAAATCTTATCGCATATTACACAACTAAGAAAATTTTTAATAAATTATCTGTTAATATGAAATTGAAAATTCATGGAAAATTCATGGAATTCCAATTCATGGAATTTTATTTAATGTTTTGGAATGCAAATGCTTCACCAATATATTTGTCTGTACACATTACTAATACTATTTCTGTACAATATTCCCACCACTATTTGTATCAAAAATAAACTCATATTGTTTACTACCACTATTTTTAATTTTTCATGTTGTATATATATATATCGATTATCAATAAAGTTAAAAAGCTCAGACTTGCTTGCAATATCTGTATGATTAGGCAACCATCTACATACCTTTAAAACAGAATTTGAAATGTTTTATTAATTACAAAATGAACTGAAAACAATTTTCAAAAGCATATTTTAATTTGACATTAAAAAGTATATTTTTTCAAAATTTAATTGTTTTTTTTAATCTTTAATTTGCAATTTATTATCATAGATAATATGGAATCTATTAATCAGTTGTTTTTTTTTCTGAAATTTGTTATCAGTTGGCACCAAAGATATGTAAGCAAAGCTTAAATAGATTTTTCAATTAACTGATGAGTTATGGAAACATTAAAATAGTGCCTAGCCATAAAAAAAAAAAAAAAAAACCATGGGTACAAAACTTCAAAACTCTCACATATTAAGAAGTGAGTGAAAAATCAAATATAAAATCCAATTTTTCTACACATGAAATAATTGAAATTAAATAAAAGTGAATAATAATAATAAAAAAAACCCCACCAATTGCAACAGTTGGAACTGATAAAAAATTTAAAGATGCAGCTTGAATTTATCTAAAATGTAATCTTTGAGTTTATTTAGAACAAATCGCAATTTAAAAACACTGACCTGCTGAATAAAAATCAGAGAATAAAAAAGTGAAATTAAAAACAAAACTATTTTCAACAGAAATTTAGTATAAATTCTTTATAAAATTTAAGAAAATTGAAAATGATGATATGAAAATTTAAATTATATAATGTTATGAAAATTTTAATTACATAATGTTAAGGAAATTTAAAAATTGTTTCAAAATGATTATTCAGACTCACTTAGTTTTTAATTTTTTTTGTTGCTTGACATCAGAAAGTTTTGTGCCTTGTGCAAATGACTTAACAGTCGGTAAGTTACGAGAAGGAACAGGAGGTGAAGAATGGATACGTAAATGAGAAGATTCGCGGATGGATTCAGCAGACTTCACTAATCTATTGCTATGGTCTGGTGAATTTTTCTTTCGTGGTAAAGGAGCTTGATACTGCATAATACAAAATAATTATATATAATTATTTTATTATATCTAGTCACACATAAGCAATCAATATTTTAATCTAAAAAATAACAAGCCTTTTCTGAATATTGTCAACTTTACTCAGGACATACATAAGTGTTGAATTTGATACATATATGGATGAAATTTCATCTCATCTTCACTATATTGTCACAATTATAAGATTTTCAATTTATAACAGGACATTACATATCAGTTCTGCATTACTATTAACTATTAGGGGAGACTTTTTCATTCAAATTGTTATTCATAGAACCATTAATTCACTATTGAACAATTAATCACTGAAAATTATACTGAAGCATTGAATACTTTCATACTGTTAATACATTTTATCTATACATATTTACTTTTACTCTAGCCTTCAATCTCTCCATAGCTTCTGCATTGGGAGGAGTTTTGGGCAATCTGTTTTTCTGTTCTTGGCACCAAGATATGTGGCGATCAGCAGCTTTTTGATTGAAATATCTTTCACACCAAGGACACTGTTCATAGCCTGAAGTTAGAAGAAGAAATTCTGAAATGCATAATCTTCTTTCGTTTCTATACCATTAATCAAATAAAAAAGCTTAGAAGTTAACATAATTTTTGAAAAATGGTTAATTCCGATAAAAGTTGAGTTTAATAAGGAAAAAGGAAAAAAATGATGAATAAGCGCAGTTGATTAATGTGGTGCAAAGTTTTTTTCTAAGCATGATTATGTCTATTAAAATTGAAAATTTTCCCATAAACAAATCATTTATCAATTTTTTTTATATCAGAATATTCCAATTTTGTAGAATAAATAACATGCTTAATTTTTTTAAATTAATAGCTATCTATCTTCTAAAGAGTAAAAAAATTTAGGAATGCTCAAGTATGAAAATTAAAAATGCTCAATCATGAAAATAAAAAATATATAGAAAATAATACATTTTGACGAAAAAAATTTAATAATTTCAATAATTCACCAAATTTTGAGTACTCTTTTAAACCACAAATATTTACTCCCCCCCCCCCTCACCAATATGATACAAGTAAAATTTATTTATCATTTGTACCTCACAGATTCTGCAAAATTCATTTTGCAGTTTTGATAGAATTTATATAATCAATGTTTGTAAACCTATAATTAAAATGTCATTGCAGTAAGACAAAAATAAAAACATGATATTAATGTTACATTTTAAAATATTTTATTTTAATTGACATCATGCATAAATAAGCCTGAAGGATTTTATTTTCATAACATACAGATTTTTGCTATTATGATTATCAGAAATTAATACACAAGTTTCTAAATTCAGTGGGTACAAATTCATTGACAAGACTATGTATACAATGTATAATCATAACTTTAATAGGTATAAGAATATAAGATATATAGAAATCAATCAGAAATATTGTTGCCAACAATACAAATTGTTAATTTTCAAGAACACAAGACAGTTCGTAGTAAGCACTTTTGCAATATACAATATAAAGTATATATAACATTCATCATTTTACAATTTAAACCTTTTTCAGCATGTTAATCCCTTACTTGCTGCCCCCCCCCATACCCTGCAGATCTTATGTGCTAGACCTTTAATTATCTTTACAATAATATCTTTCTACTCAGTTTTAAAACATAAATAAGTCCTAAGTAAGCTCTTGTTCGAGGCTCAAATTACTGTGTTTAAATGAAATAGTTATACTTATATAGCTAGTAATAAATAATAGAAGAAGACATTTTGTATCTGTTTTGCACTTCAGCTGCAACATAGAAGTAATAAACAAAACAAAAATGTAAAATAAAAACAGGGTTGTAACTTAAATTTGGTATTTTCCTTGTATGTATATTCAAGAAACGAGGAATTGTGCAAAGAGTTTTATACATTTAATCGTGTAATAACATTTAAAAATTCCAATTTATTAATGGACTATCCATAGATAAAATCTTTCTAGATTTTAGATAAAATCTTTCTCAAATCCAATTTTTCCATAAAATTAATCCTTTGATGAAAAATTCAGTAGGATTTTTCACTAAAGTTGAAGCTACACATCTAATTCTAAACTTCCAGTTATTTTGGATTTTTTTTCTCCTCCCCTATTCTAAAACAGAAAGTAAACTCATTTGCCTTGTTTCAAGAAATGGTTAAACATTCATCAAGCATTAGACTATACATATTAAGAACAGATTAATTCTTAATGCATGGAACATTGCCAAATAGAAATGCATCCTTACAAGACCTATACGAATAAAAATTTTCTTCTTTCTTCAAAATAAGCAAAGAGAAATTTTTAGAGAATCTGTTGTTGTTGTTGTTGTTTCTAATGGCACCTGTTACAGATAAGCCAACTAAATCAGCGATTTTAAGACGAGAGAGCATCTCTTGTTTTTAAGTAGCGCCATCTAGGGCCAAGAGTACATCTTAGCTACTCATACGTCACAAACCTTTTTAAAGTGTGGACTTAATTCATGCATTTCATTCATTCATCCAAAGATCATAATTTAGACCTGAAAAGAGAATGATCAGCTCTGAATCAGTACCCCCAGTGATATTACCTCGACATTGTGAACTTTGTGACCATGACAGATTTTTACATGCGCTAGCCACCACATACACAGAGTCTTCAACCAGCGGGGTTCAAACTCGCAACCTAAGGGATGCGAATCCAATGCCCTATCAACTAGGCTATCCCTACCTCTTTAAAAATTCACTTTAGTAAATACTTTTTTTACAAATACTTTTTTTTTTTTTATCTATCTGAATTTGTAAACCAAAGAAAAAAGACATGTTGTTAAAAAAAATGTTGTTCAATGATTTAAGAAGATACTCTGCATCCACCAAAAGAACACTTCTAGCCAAAAATGTCTATGTTTACAGTGATCGCTAAAGGAACAGGTTACTGTAGGAAGTGTTCTTTTCGCATAGGTAGAAGTTCATTCACGTTTCTTACACTGGCATGTTTAGTGCTTAACTGGCAATATTTGGTTTTGTTACATTTAATTTTTGAAAACAAATTATTCACTAACTTCAAAATTATTGGAATCTTGAAAATATGCAATATTCCCGAGTATATAATTCCTGTAATCTGTAATGTTTTTCATATCATTATAGTATTGGATAATATTTGGCAGTAAATATTTAATAGAATTACTTCTGAACAATTGCATATGCTCATTGAATTCCAAAAAAGGAATAAAATTGTATTAACCTCTACATATTTTCATAGAATTGCTATTTTCAAGTTCAAATTAATTCTATTTTAACACTAAGAGCAAAAACTTAAATCAACAAAAACTTAAGAACTTTTTTTTTTTTTTTTTTTTGAAATTTTGACAATAATTGTGATAGACGGTAACTGAATTATACCTGTAGATTAAGGAAATAATTTAATGATTTCAATGAAAATAAAGTACTGAATTTAAAAAATATATTTTCTTTAAAAATAATTAAATTCAAAGTTCCATGCAAGAACTTGCTTTAACTTAAATTTGCAATCCAATTTCCAAAGAAAGAATTCAAAATCAATAAATTTACTTAAAAAGTTTCAAATGTTTATTATTTTAAAAATATAATCATGAAATGGATTTTTGTATTTTCAAGTTCCATATATTCAATGCAAGGGATGGTCTTATTTAAACAATTAAAAAGTTATTTATCTTCAGATTTACGACAAATATTTCAGTTCATGGCATTAAATAAAAGTTTTTGATTCAGAACAAGCTGCAAATGTATATTAAAACTTTCTTTTTTAAGAATGGGTCTTTGATTTTAGTTGAAAATCATATGAAAAATACTTTTATAATTATGTTTTTATAATTATTTTTGTGAATTTTGAAAGCAAATCTTTAAAAATTTCATAGCATGGTAAAAAAAAAAAAGAAGAAGAAAAAAGAAACATTTCTTGAATGTTAATGAAACAAACAGTTGATTTTGTGCTTTTTTTATAAAAAAAAAGAAAAAAAAACATTAAAGACACATTAGAAATAGATTTATTTCAAAGAAGAAAAGTAAATAGATTTTTTTTATTGCTTCAAACTGAGGCTACAAAAATAATCCCCAGAAATCCAACTAATTCCTCCTATTTGAAATGGATTTTTCCCTACCGAAACCCGTTTCTATGATGCCCCCTGTAAACATAGACATTTGGAGGGATGTATTTTCCTGGTAGTCACATTGAATAATGGTCTGAAAAAAGTGATGAAAATAAAATTTAAAAAAGAAAATCTTAATGATAACTAATTTATGAAAACATTAAACAGTACTGCATGGACATCGAAAATATGTTTGGAGGCAAGTTCAATAATTGAGAAAAACATTAATTTAAAATTTAATTTTCACCTTATTTTTCTGAAATTGACAATTATACTGCAATTTGAAATTGTGGAGCAACAATTTTAGAATAAGAGTTTTTTTGTTTTTCGGTCCGTGATCAAGGTTCTAACGAAAAATCAAATATGCTTTCGAGCCCCAAGTTCAACAAATTAAAATTCATGAAATTTTCAAGCACTTTGTGAATTGTATAAAAGAATTATGCAGAATGTTATTAAATTTGCATTGAAAATAATAATAATAATAAAGAAACTGTTTTGATGAGAAGAAATAAGACTATTATGAAAATATACCTGGTCGAATCTTTTTCTCTGCAGATAATCCATTATTTAAAATTTCTTTTGAATTTCTGCCTCCTCTGGTCAAGCATTTAAGATTTTCATGTCCTTCCTTTCTCTTTCCTTTCTGTCTGCCTTCCTCTTTATCCTGCATTTAAATAAAAGAAAACAACAATAAAAATAAATTTAAAAATAACATCATTATAACTATAGCAAAAATAAAAAATATTTCGATCACTTTTTTGTAATTGATTTCACTTATTGATTTTATATAAAGCATTATTATAAACTAGGCACTTTTGGTGACCAACTTGTTTGCTCAAATTGACTTCTTAAGTTATTGAATGATTAATATAGAATACATTTTTCAAAATGCATCTTACCATTTCATATAACATAAAAACCTGAATTTAATCGACTAAAACTGTTACAAATTATTATGAATACAAATTAAAAATGAGCATATACAACGAAAAAAGAAGTAAAAATTCTATTTATGAATCATGTCCAAAGAAAGTAATTTTCTAACTTGATTTTACATTGTCAAAACAGGCAATTTCATGTTTTCATAGATGAGTTTGAATTTAATGATTAAAACATCACAGACTGTATAACATATTAAATTGTAAGAATTTATTAAAATAACAAAAAAGTACAAAGAAATGAAACTGATATCATTAAAAAGTAATTTTTTTGAGTTTAAAAATGCAAAAAGTATTTTTAAGAAATAATACCTTTGGAAGATCATTATCATTAATTTCCGTAGATAAGTCCTACATCTAAAATATAAGTCGTAACCATCTACCGACAGTTAACTCTATTTTCATTGTCAATTAAACTTTCAGTTCAATGTTCTTTTCTTGATTTCTTTTACATTTTGTTTCATCAGATTGCATGAATTTTCTAGGAACAAGGTGAACATTCTTTAGAACATTTCTAATAATATTTTACAATTCCATTAATCAGGGAATCCCCGTATTGAACAATTATAAAAATGTTCAATAAAGTAGTTAGAAATGTTCATACAGCAATTTGTTTATAATTGATTGTAGATAATTTACCAAAATTTTCACCTTGTTATTTCATGATCAGAAAACAAGAATTCAACTGATTAAATTAAAAC